>NC_079317.1:50181644-51381644 GCF_029931775.1 Euleptes europaea
CTTGCAGTGTTTGACTAGCACAAGCATTTGACCTGTTAAGGCTAAGAAGGAGAAAAGACTTAGTAATAGAAGGTTTCTTAAGCATCAGTTTCACTTTGCCAGAAAGAGCTAGCTTGGGCACAGAGAAGTTGGTTTTTGAAAAACTGAGAAGTCCACTAATAATCTGCATTGACTTTCCAGCTGTCCAAACCCAAGGGACTCAACTGTTTCAGTGCCAGAAAACGGAGTTGCATCACAAGCAAAGTTTTCTGTTCAAGGATTTGGATTTCTTGGGGACCATAACCAGGTTTTTCTCCACTGCCAATTTCGTTTCTGTGACATTCACACAGAACTCTGCAGACCGGTAAGTCTAGATGATAATTTCAAGCCTAAATGGCAGCTCAGTGAGTGGGAAGGTATAGTGACACTGTTCCATTGCAACCTTTTTCTGTAGCATTGCTCAGGAGGTGACAGTCGCCGAGCTTCTGCTGATGAGCCAAATTATGTTTTGCGCTTGGGACCGATTGCCCTGAGAGGTAAGAATATTTTTTGGCACTGTACAACTGTGGGTTATTTCTCAATGAGAACTCCATTGAATTCTAAGGGGAGACCTAAAGAGAGACCTAAAGGGAGAACTCCATTGGTTGTTGCACTGAGAAGCACACAGCTAACTCACACTGCATTCCTAAGGAGAGCTACTCCAATCTAAGCCCATTGAAATGAATGGGCTTAGACTGGAGTAACTCTCCTTAGGAGTACACTGTATATGTGTCGAAGGGATTTGGATAAATGTTCAGTGGCAGAGAGACTGATCAGTCTAGCCATGCAATCCTGAGCAGTTACACCCTTCTGAGTCAGGAATGTACTGTGAGATTCATCAGTCTTTTTGCCTAGGAGTGTTTACCCAAGTCCCTTTGACACTCCAGTTGGTTGTATGTTGCTAAATTCCTGTCACTGTAGACAAAATGGCATGGGCTGGTGGAGCAAATGCTGGGATCTCATTTGATACATACAGCCCAGTTACCTCACTGGGGCTCCATCAACACCAGCAGGAAATGAGGGGGCTCACATCTAGGGTCAGGTGATGTTTCATGGCTAATCCAGAAGTTTCAAGCCTAATCCAAAAGTTCTGAGGACCATTTGCAGGTTGTTTGTGCTAGCTAAACCAAGGCTATTGTGTCTCAGACAGGGGCTTACATAAGTGACTACTGTAGCATGCCAGGAAAAACAGGCTGTTATCACCACCCAAAGGTAGATGGTGTCCACCTATCTCAGGGCTTGACTATAGGTGATGGCTTCTTATGTGTATTTTTAAGGAACACCCTTTTCTTTTAACAAATGCAGCTTCAAGGATTGGCTTACCAAGGAAGAGATGGTTATTTTCTTTCTCTAGAAGGAATACAGGGCATGCAGCCCCCCTCAGTGTATAATATAGCGTTGGTGGGGCTTGTGAAATCAGATGTTTTTGGTTGCAGTTGGGCTGCATCCCTGTCTTTGTTTCATGTATCAGAAAAATCTATTTAATAACAAGGGGTGGCAGAAGCAATAGAAGAAAGAAAAGATAATGGAAAAGCATGATTTTATTTGATGAATGCTGGAAAGTGCATTACATCCAGGGCCCTTCATACAGACATAAACAAATGACACCATTGAACTGTCTTGTTACTCTTTCTCCCTCAATAAACAGGTTCTGAAAGTCTTGCTGGAGCCGCCTCATCTCATGGTAAATGATTTAATTTGGTTTCATGTACTTAATGCTGTAGAACTATTAGCAACCTGACTTTGACTGCAGGGTAAGATTAGATAGATACTGTATGGCACTTTAATTATTATACTGTGGTTCATCATGCCCTTATTTTATCCTCAACAGTGATTCTGCAAAGTAGGTAAGGCTAAGAGAGAGCGACTGTTCAGAAATAATCTAAGGAGCTTAGTGTTAAGAGTCTCAGTGCTGCCAGCATAGTCCTTTCATTGGCTATGAGAACATGGAAGAACTCTTTCCAACTGCCCCTTCCCAGAAGTCTTGAGGAACTGATGCTTTGACTCAGTCTAAGGCGAATTAATGAACTGAGATGTTCAATATCCAAAGGCACTCATCCTTAAGCTTCTAAGGTGACCCTGGGCCAGCTACTCTCTGAGCCTAACCCATCTCACGTGATGGTCCTTTTAAAATATAAATGGGGATGGGAAGAACAATGTAGTCTACCATGAACTCTTTAGAAGATGAATAGGGTAAAAATATTATTGCTAGATACATTCTAAATCTAAAGTGTGTTTAGACCTAAGCAAAAACAAAGCCAAGTAGGCTTAGCTCAGCCTTAGATATTAAATGTCAACTTAGGGAAGGTAGGTTTTTCTTTAGTCTGACAAGATATAAAGGAGGGTGTCTGCTTCACTTTTATTAGCTGTGAGAAGAAGGAAGGGTCTTAAGCATCACCCATGAGAAGTCCTGAAGAATTACATGTCTTTTCTCAGAAAGAATGTTCTTTGTAGTTGTTTGTAAATAGTTTTTCTTAAGTGTTATAGCTGTACTTTATTGTATACAGTTGCCTTTTTCCTTTGAGGAACTCATGTGGCTGTGACATGGAAGCCAGTCTTCAAATGTTGTTGTTGGTGAGAGGCAAAGATCCCACTGACAGACAGTCCTGACTGCTGTCTACTTTGCCTAGATGAACAGGACAAGGTGGACTTTGGCTCTCACCATCTTCATTTTAGGCAGAAAGTGAGGCATAATGCCCTAGGCCAGGGGTCGGCAAACTCATTAGTCAAAAGAGCCAAATATCAACAGTACAACGATTGAGATTTCTTTTGAGAGCCAAATTTCTAAAACGTAAACTATATAGGTAGGTCACTGTTTATTAACTTAATAAACTTTAATTAAAGTTTTAAGTCTTAATTAAACTATAGGTACACTGAATAAAACTTGATATCATACTTAATAGTGATCTTATTTATTAATAAAAATTAAATTGTACGTCCCTGCCATTTCCCCCTCCCTGTCTGGAGTCCTCTTCTGGAGGCCTGGTCTACCGCCATAAAAGCCTATTGGTAGACCTGGCCTCCGGCTGAGTCCCATTGGGAGGTCAGGTCTACCCACTGGCTTTCTTGGCAGTAGACCAGGCCTCCGGAGGCCCATAGAAGCCAATTGGTAGACCTGGCCTCTGAAGGGGGACTTCCCCCCCCCCTCCTCGGAGTCCAGGTCTACCGCCAAGAAAGCCAGTGGGTAGACATGGCCTCCCAATGGGACTCACCCGGAGGCCAGGTCTACCAAAGGAAGCCCGCCCTGCCCAACAGCTGATGGGCAGGTAGGGGGGGCATGAACCGCTGAGCCGCCCGCCCAGCAATCGCGCGGCTAGAGGGGAGGGGAGGCTTTAGCCTCCCAACCATTGAGGGCAAGAGAAAGGGGGACCTGGCCATTCTCCACGGCGGGGGGGGAGACTTTCCAATCATTGAGGGCAAGGGAAAGGGGGACCTGGCCATTCTCCACGGGTGGGGGGAGTGCGCTCTCTCTCTCTCTCTCTCAGGCGCGCCGGCTCTGCAGCCCGGCTGCCGGCGCGAGCGGGTACGAGAGCAGGGGCTCCGAACCAAGTTCGGAGAGCCGCACTTAATGGGCCAAAGAGCCGCATGCGGCTCGGGAGCCGCAGTTTGCAGACCCCTGCCTTAGGCTCTCCAAATCTCCTTCACTGAGGAAAGAGAAGGTGTATATGTGAGTATTATAGAGAGCGTGATTGGCCTTGACTTTATCATAGAAACATAAAGGCAAGACCAATCATGCTCCTTGTAGCACTCACATACACACATTTTCCCCCTCAGTTTTGGAGATTTAGAGACTCTTTTGCAGGACCACAGAGGTGCCAACAGAGAGGATGGAGCCACAGTTAATGGGAGCAGAGATACATGTAAGAGATCTTTAAGGTCTAAGTGTTCTGTACACACTCAACTATGCCTCAGAGACCTATACAGCCTATATATAGCTAAACAGTAGATGTATGAGGTAAGTGGGTTTGGGGTGGGGTGGGGTGGGGTCACCCGACCTGACTTGCAGTCATATATACTATTGAGGGACTCACTATACAAATGGCTGCATCACTTGGGGGGGGGACTCTGAGCACTGTAGAAGAAGAGTTGGCTTTTATTCCCCACTTTTTTCTATCTCAAGGAGTCAAAGCAGCTTACAATCACAATCCCTCCCTCTCCCCACCTTACTGCACCTTGTAAGGTAAGTGGGACTGAGAGAGTTTTGAGAGACCTGTGACTAACCCAAGGTCACCAAGCTGGCTTCATGTAGAAGAATGGGGAAACAAACCTAGTTCTCCAGATTAGAGTCCGCCGCTCTTAACCACTACACCACGTTGGGAGAGAGGAGGAAGGGGAAAGGCATCTGCCTTTTCTCCCACAGTTTTCCCCAGCAGAAACAGCTTTGGGGGGTGGCCGTTTGCCCTCTTCTCAAGCTCCACATGTCCTCAACCACATGATCCCAGGACATGTGGATCCCAAGAAGGGGCAAACAACATCCCATGGCTGTTTCCACTAGATAAAATATCATGGGAGGGAAGGCAGAAGCTCCTCCTCCCTAGAGGAGCCATACCAAGTATCAAGGGAGTTGGTAAGGTGAACCCCCAATGGTATGCTTGACTGCAAGTCACATCTATCGTATAGCTAGGGTATCCAGGACAAGGCTTCTGCTATTCATGGTAGAGTGCATAAAAAATAAACAGACCCTACAGATCACTTCCACGAACCTATTCAAACATACAAACCTTGACTCGGAAGCCAGCGGATTGGCAGTCTGTCCAGGATAACACCATCAAAAAGTCCTCTGCTACTTAGAAAAGTGTAGTTTATTTCACAGTGCAAAGATATAATACAGATACTTCTTACACACTCTCCGCTCATAGCATCCCACACAGAGCTTCAGTTTCACTCCATTATACATACCTGGTGGACGCAGCCACCAATCACAGTAGATGCCTAGTCATTCTGACATGGCTCCTGTATTGCATCAGCCTCCTGGTCATAACCGGATCAGGCCAGATCCCTCTAGCTCTCCAGGGACTTTCCAGGCTGATTGCATCATTACCAGATCTATCCGATCTATCATGCACCTGTCAAACTAATCTGACAGCCTTGTAATATTGACAAACCTACCATGTAATAATCTTGTTCCTCTTCCACAGCTTCACTGGAGGTTTGGACCACAGTGCTGGTTACTGCTGTGCTGGCTTTTTCTCTCCATGCATTGGCTTGATCGATGAACCCAGGTCTTCCACACTGCTGAACAAAGTGGAGCACCAAGTTAAATAAAGAGAGAACAATTAAATAAAGAAGAAAAAATACGTGGACACACACTGTGTAGCTGATTATTAGTGCTTTCACTCTCCCGCTGTCCCTCCAGTGTATGCAGAGCGGGGTACGTGCCCCCCTCACATCTTTATTCAAATCAATAAATTGGGATAAGTTTCATGGGGGAAATCCTTGCATATCAAGCAAATGGGCCATCGGCCACAAGGGCTGGTCTCCATCACAACTGTGCTGGAGTGGAGCAGGATTCTTTTGCACTGCTTTTCGTGTCAGCAGGTGTAAAAGAGTCAGCAGTGTAAGAGTCTGGCACTGTTCCTTCCTTTATTCCTTCTACCAGAAAATAAATGTCCTTGAGAAGCAGTGTAATGAGTCAGTGTCAGATTAAAACCTAGGTGAGGCAGGTTCACATCCCAACTCACCTATCACACTGGCTCCTAGGGGTGCTTATTTTACGGTGGGAGGAACAGTTGCTCTGCTTGTTGGCAGCAAAAGGAATACAAAAGCAACCGGCTCAACCCCAGCACTGCTGCAATGGAAAGAAGCCTATGGATACCTTGGGTTAACGTGAGCTGTTTTTACGATGTGACTGCTTCTAATATTGAAGACAGCTTCCAATTCTATGAATCTAGGCTGGATAGCTTCACACAGTTCACAGCCATTCACAATAAATAAAAAGATTTCCCCTGTGATGTAAGTGACCTTCTCCCTTAGCTTACTCTTCCTGAGAGGACTGTTGAGAAGACAAAAGGGGAAGGGGGAAGAAATAATTTATACCTTGCTTTTCCCCTAATGGAGACCCAAATCATCTTAAGTATTATTGTAATCATCTTGTGAGGTAAGCTCGGCCAAAAGGTCATCCAGAGAGTTTCCACAGCAGAGTCAAGTCCAACCACTATACTATATATGATATTGCAATGAAAATGTGTATATAATTGTCTACAGTACATGTTAGATGCCAAATAAGCACCATTAATCATTCATATCCTTCTTGCAAACAAACAAACCAACCCCAAAAACAAAGCAAACAATGACATTTCAGCCAAGCTCTCCATTAGTTTAAACAGCATTTGGTAAACACTGGATAAATATCATCACTTATCAGAAACACTCATTATGGATACAGCAGCTGAGAGTAGCTTTGCTAGAACACCCACCAGTTTGGCTCATGCGAGGTGTTCAGATATATCCAAACGTTCAGACATGCCCATGTGCATAATTACACCGACATGTTGAAATTTAAAAAGGCATACAGTAAAGGGGGAAAAATAAGTTTGAGATTTTTGACTGGAGACCAACAAGTTTAGTGTCTGCCTATTGAAACAAATAAAAAAAAATGTACCTAGAGAATCCGTTTTTGTAAATCACTTCTCAAATAGTTGTCACTGACTAAGCGGGCACTAAAAGTAGGCAACACATTCTATCCAAGCAATTCCCTGCTCTATGGAAGTTGGTCAGTTTATTGATCCAAATAACTGTGACCACAGGAGATACTGGCTCTTCTCTAGAAAATGAGATGATTTAGTTTATGTACTGGGCAAAAGCAGTGGCAAACAGTGCTATTTCATGTGCAATGGTGTACTTTGAGTCAACACTAAGCCGTACTATCACTTGATTGTGTCAGAGTTTCTGTCTAAAACTGTGTAGAATGAAAGTGTCCTATAAGAAGTGGTGGAGGGGAGAAAATAAAGTTGCGCACCTTGAATTGGGTAGTAATAGATATTAATTTCTATTTGTGGAAGTCCACATTAACTGCAAAACTCCCAATGGGAACTTCAGTATAGCTACCCTGCCTCTGCTGTTTGCTGGAGGCAATTCAGTAACAATCCTCTAAACGGTCACATATGACTAAATCTGGAAGCAGCCTGCCAAGACTCCTTTCCAGTCAGTGGGAGAGACATCAATACCTCTCATGGGTGCAAGCTGTCCTGGTGCTTTGTACATGCTTACAGCTCTGAGCCAATTTTTCCCATCTACACTGGAGAGAACATCTGTGCCTTTTCCACAGCTGAGCAAAGTGGAATGTTTATTTAACATGCAAGTCAGTGAATGGCCTCCTTTAGAGAAGATTCTTGGGTTACACTGTGGAAATCAAACTGTGATCAAGGAATCTGGAGTCTGGCAGAGAATCTCAGTCCTGAAGGCGAAAGTCTAGAAACTGTGGCTGTCAGTTTACAAACAATAATGCTGTAGGAAGATTGCTCAACAGAAGCCTGAAAAGCATACTTTTTCAGAAACACAAAGTGACTTCTCATGCAGCAACTCAGTCCTCAAATAAGTGATTTTGCTATACATCCAGTGTTTAATGGAACTTTCTTCTAAAAGCCCTTGTGGGTTCCCACTTGTATATTCTAATAGCAAAGTCAGCCAAACCTTTGGATACTTAAATCTGGTGGACAGGAGCGGTGCATGGACAAGACAGATCTTTCTACCAACCTGAAAAGCATCCCAGGTTTGCAGAAAAGTGTGAAACCTAAACAAAATGCATTGGGCAGTTTGAAAAAACCAAAAATGATAAAAGAAGTACCTATAGCTTTAAGCAATGGCTTCCCTCAGTTGCTGATGCTATCAACCACAGCATTTCAAGGCTTGATTCTGTCAGTAAAAGCAAGGGGGCAGGGCAGAGCCCCTTTCAGGCCTATTTTGGCCTTTGAGGGAGGGCACCTTGGGGCCAGGCCTGACTAGGTTTGCCAGCTCCATATTGGGAAATTCCTGGAGATTTTGCAGTGGAGTCTGAGGAGGGCAGGGTTTGGGGAGGGGAGAGGCCTCTGCTGAATATAACGCCATAGGGTCCAACCCTCCAAAGCAGTCATTTTATCCAGAGAGACAGAACATTGTTGTCTGGAGTTCAATTGTAATTCTAGGAGATCTCCAGGTCCCATCTGGAGGATGGCAACCCTAGGCCTGAAAGCAACCTCTGGGTCACTTGATACCACCTGACTTGCATGACTCTGCTAGGCCTGGCTGCTTGCTACTGTCAACAGCAGCCACCTTATGAAAGCCAGTGTGGTGTAGCAGTTAGAACTTCATAGTAGGGTCCAGAAGACCCAGGTTCGAATACCCATCTTGCTGTGGAAGCTCACTGGGTGATTTTGGGCCAGTCACATACTTTCAGCCTAACCTACCTCACAGGGTTGTTGTGCAGATAAAAAGGAGGAGAATAATGTAAGCTGCTTTGTTCCCCACTGGAGAAAGGTGTGGTAAAAATGAAGTAAATAATTAATAAATATACTTGAAAATAGGCAGATAAAAGGTAGGTTGTGAATGGCTGAGGAGGAGAGAATGAGGCAGGGAACAGGGAGAGAATATGGGGTGGCAAGAGGAAATAGTGTGGGGAGGGGGATACAGGGGAAAACTGAGGTGCCATCCCACAAGTCCTTGATGGTTTCCTAGTATGCAAGTGGGCCAGGTCCAGTACCGGCACCACAACTGGGCCACAGTTTTCCTAAGTAGAGTCTGCTGGGGTGGGAAAGCTTAAAAGAATATGAAGAGTTGGTTTTTATATGTCAATTTGCTCTACCTTTTAAAAGGAGAATCAAACTGGCTTACAATCTCCTTCCCTTCCTCTCCCCACAACAGACACCCTGTGAGATAGGTGGAGCTGAGAGAGCTCTAAGAGAGTTGGGACTAACCCAAGGTCACCCAGCTGGCTTCATGTGTAGGAGTGGGGAAACCAACCTGGTTCTTCAGATTAGAGTCCACTGCTCTTAACCACTATACCCCATTGGCTCTCTAGGGGCAGATAAAGGTAGGTTGGCTGTTACATGGGAAGGAAATAGGGTTGCCAACTCCCGGTTAGGAAATTCCTAGAGATTTGGGGGGGGGAGGGTAGAGGCTGGGGAGGGTGGGGTTTAAGGAGGGGGACCTCAGAGGGGTATAATGCCATAGACTCCATCCTCCAAAGCAGCCATTTCCTCCAGGGTAGTTAGGGTTGCCAACCTCCAGGTAGGGTCTGGAGATCACCTGGAATTACAATTGCTCTCCAGATAATAGAGAACAGTTCCCCTGGAGAAAATGGCTGCTTTGGAGGGTGGGGTCTATGGCATTATACCATGCTGAAGTTGCTTTCCTCCCCAAACCTCACCCTCCCAAGGTTCCACCCCCAAATCTCCAGTAATTTCCTAACCTGGAGCTGGCAATCCTAAGGGGGAACTGGTCTCTTTAGTTGGGAGATTTGTTGTGATTCCAGGAGAGCTCCAGACCCCACCTGGAAGTTGGCAACCCTAGAAGGAGAGAAGGAAAAGGGGAGAGGCTATGGGGGCTTTCAGGAAAGGGAAAAAGGAAATACTGGTAGGGGGGAGTTGCGATGTCTCCTGCAAGTCCTTGTGGGTTCCCACTTGTGACACCACAATGCTATCTTTATATAATTATTAAACATTGTTTTTCAGGGAAGGGGTTGATGGGCAGAGTAAGAGAAAGATTAGCACAGACACTAACCTTGCAGAAAAAGTGTTTTTTGGGGTGAGCTAAACTGCTTATAAGGGAAGGACTGTACTGTAATAGTAAGCACATGCTTTATATGCTAAGGTCCCAGGATCAAGACTTGTCATTTCCAGTTAAAAGATCTTACGGCCAAACTACAACTTATAATTGTTTGATGTGTTGTATCAGGTTCTCCAACCTGACTTGGAAGCAGTAACACATACCACTGCTAAAAAAAACCATTCACTGTCTGCACAGGACCTTGAGTCAGATTGGGACTGTAGTATAGGGGGAGAAGTGGCTTCAGCCTTCCTCCTGTGCCATTTTCATCTGAAATGGTTCTAGGGCTCCAAACTGGGGGCCCATGCCCTAGGGAAATGAGCTCCCAGCAGTGTGATGTTTGACTGGCTGCTTCAGTTCAGGTTGGGGAACCATAACAAACATGTCAAAAATCATAATGTGTGGTTTGTCCCGATGGGAAAACATTTCTGTGCCTGAGACCCCAGAAAAACCCTTGCCACTCAGTGTAGGCAGTACTGAGACAGATCAATCAATAGCCTGATTTAGGGTAGTGCACCTTTATATGTTCATAAGTGTTCACCATCCACATGTCTGCTAAGGTATGCCACTGTGGTTTGCATGTGTTGTCACCATGTGCTTGACACAAGTTGAGATTGGAAAGTGAAGTCAGAAAGTCTTGTTAGCTTCAAGTCTGTCCATACTATTTTTTCCAAAACAAAACACTTCCCCCACTCCAAAACTTCACAGAAACAGAAAGGAAAAACAAAATGTTGGCTCTTCAGAACTCAGGAAAAGCTTTACAAGTTTTTAATTGGAATCTTGCTTTCTAGCAAAGTTACTTTAGAAGTTACAATATGGGAGTTCAAGTCAAATATGCATCTCTACCCCAACATTAATTTTCTTAACATATTTGGCAAACAGAACATGTTCTCATTTCTGCAAAGTAACATTATAAGTCACGAACAGCGACATTATAAATGAGCTTCTTTTCTTTATTTTGTGAGTGTGGAGCTCTCTGTTTAGAAACAAAGTTGAATAATAATCTAATTATTTAATATATTTAAATCCCCTCTCTATAAAACTACCTGCAAGAACGTTTGTATCAATTTTTAGCACAATAGAACAAGCTTAAAAAGGCAATGTGAGAATACCTCCCTTCATTCTACAGAAGTTGCCATTCTTTATTTTTCCCCTCATAGGAAAAAAATCAAGCTTCAGATCTAAATGCCTTTTCAATAAGTTTTGGAGACTGTACAATCTAAGGGTGTGCATTAAAAAAATCAATATTTTTCAGGTTTGGGTATATTGGAGCAAAAAATATTGATATTCCCGATATCCTTGAATTCCAGTGCCGGTATGGTATTTGGATGTGTGTTTTATTCAGGAATCTGAATTTATTTGGCTCCATTATAGCCTATGGGGAAGATATCCAGGGGTCTGGAGGGCTGTTTTTTAAATTCAAGGGCACACATTTGCAGCAGAGCTGCTGATGCCTGACCACAAAAGAACCCCCAAGTTTCAAGAAGATTGGGTCATGGGGTCCAATTCTATGGGACCCCAAAAAAGGTACCCCATCCATCTTCCACTGCTTCTAATGGCAGCAGGGAGAAAGAAATATTTTTCTCCCCTCCAGCGCAAAAGCAAAGAGGTTAGCCTGCAGCAACCACTGGTCAATGCCTCCCATACCATGAACCACAGAAGCCCAATGGAACCAAAGTAGAACCCAGGAACCAATGTCAAACCAGAGAATCCCAGAAGGACAAAATGAATGGCGAGAGGGCAGTTTTCCAAGCCCAACAAATCAGAGAATCCCAGCAGGGTTTTTTTTTATAATCAGCAGAGCACTCTAAAGCACAGGGGGCCACTTTTGCAAGCCCAGGAGAACCAAGTGCAATCCACAGAAGCCCAGCACAACAATTTCAAGATCAAGGGGTCACTTTTGCAACCCAGGAAAACTCAGGGCCAATGTAGCAGTGCAAGCCCAACAAAACCAATGTCTAACCAGAGAATCTCAGCAGTGTATTTTTTATTTTTTTTGCAGACGCAAGGACAATTCACAGAATTGCAATCTTAAGCATGGGGGGGGGGGCACTTTTGCAAGCCCAGCAGAACCAAGACCAATCCACTGAAAAACATACATTAGCATCACTTCCCCAAGGAAGGCCTCAGAAAGTGAGAGGATTTTTTGTGCACCCAGATCCTCCTCTCTCAGCAGTCTGCGCACCATCACTGCCTCAGAGGAGGAGCCTTGGGTACTGCAGCTGCCCTTCATCACTGGTTCTCTTTTTCCCACCTCCCATCCCTGCAAAGAAGAGTTGGGTTTTTATATGCCAATTTTCTCTACCTTTTAAAAAGGAGAATCAAACCGACTTACAATCTCCTTCCCTTCCTTTCCCCACAAGAGACACCTTGTGAGGTAGGTGAGGCTGAGAGAGCTCTAAGAAAACTGACTAGCCCAAGGTCACCCAGCTGGCTTCATGTGTAGGAGTGGGAAAACCAACCCAGTTCACCAGATTAGTCTGCTGCTCATGTGTAGGAGAGGGGTATCAAACCCGGCTCTCCAGAGAGTCCACCATTCTTAATCACTACACACATGCAGATTAGCTTCATTATTTATGGTGCTCCTGTTAGTTCTGCTGGTTTATGTTTGATTCTATCCCTATAACCTCCAACAAGATGAACAGTTTTGGTGCACCTATATTATTTTCAGCATGCAATTTTGGTTTGTAGCGTCTGATGACTGAGTGAGCACTACCTATGCCACACGGCTAGTAGGGTTCAGTTGAGGTGTTAAGACAGAGGTGGATTTAGAATGGCATTAGGAATGGGGGGGATTCTGCCAATCAAATTGAGTAACTGCCCTGCTTTCTAGTGACATTTTAATTTTGTAAAGAGCATTTCACCACAGCTTCCCACCATAGACTGAGAGCAGATGCAGGCACAAGCACGTGATCACTTCACTCACCTTCATAGTCCAGAACTGGGTAGAAGAGTTTACCTTGAGGATGAACAACAGCTCAACTGTCCAGGGGAGCAGGGATGAGCAATGTGGGCTGACAATGTCGCCTGCATGGGAGAAAATATGCTCACTCTGCATGTTTATCGAAGGGCATGAGAGGACCCTCTGGACCAAGGCACAACCATGAGCTCAGAGATCAAGGCGGTCAGGACTCCCTTCTGCTCCACCAAACTCTCAAGTATGGCATAAGTGGAGTTCCAGCAAGTGCTGACATTGCAGATCAGGTGGTGCTCTGGCACACCTGTCAGCACTTGCTTCTCATGCAGCTGATGGGTAATCTTCACGCTGCACAAGAAGTGACCCGCGAGCAACCAGCATTCCTGGAGGAGATGCCAGAAGTCACGAGTCCCAGACTATCCCCCTTGTTAACTGCTTCTCAATGACGGCAGAGATGTTGTCCAACATGTGGAGCACAGCCTGGTGATAGCCAGTCAGGCAGCCCTCACTTTGCCTAACACTGGTTTCCACACCCAGAACATTGTCAGTTCCCACCAGTGTGCCATCAGTGAGAGGTATGCATGATGCATCTGAAGGCAGCTCCAGATGTCAGATGTGGAAGTGTGTACTTCACAAGTGTGGGATGACTGTGCCTTCACATAGTCCCTGGCAGCCCTATTAATTGAGGGCACCATGTTCCTGCTCAGTGTGGTGCAAACAGGGACACTGTTCCAAGAATAAACATCCTGGAGAACCTGCGGAAACTGACATTGTCAACTATGGAAAAGGAGCGCCTGTTTAGAGGGACCATCTTGCCCATGAGGTGAGTAACCGTCTTCCCTGTCTGCTGTTTCTTACCCCTAGGCACCCTAGTGCATTCCTAGGCATCCCTTCCCTACAGGAGTTTGTTCAAGCAGGGCAACAGTGGTGACAGAACAACTCACCTCTTGCTCAAGTCTTATTCTGGCTGGTGTCAGCAGTTGCCAGTGCACAAATATTGTGGGGAAAATCCCCAAGTCCATTACTAGAACCCAGCAACCCAGAGGGCTGTTCTCCATCCTTGAAAATATCTTCTCCTTAAGAATTCATTACAAACAATTCAAAAGCAAGGTGGGAAACATCTTAAGAGATGGACTACTTAGTATATGGTTTCAATGCAGAAATCGGATAAGTCCTCCAACTTTGCCAGACATTGCCAGTTGATGTGCACTGTGATAATGCTGCATGAAGAGAAACAGACTATATAACTTTTGAGATTATGATGGATAAATGGGGTAATATAAAACTAGGCAAACAAAGATGAAGGAAAGAATATTCAGAGGCTACTATATCATCAAATGGCTTCAATAATGAAAGAACAGATAAAACAGGAAGGTAGATGTTTAAGAGAAAAGATGATTTATGAATGTTTAATAAGGAGAGACTTAAGACATCTCTTAGGGAAAATTTACAAACTGTTATTATAGTATAAGACTGAAACAGAGCAAGAAAAGGACTGTATGATAAAATGGATGCAAAATCTTGGAGTAGCTATAAATATGACTCAGTGGGAGAATCTATGGTCAAAAGAAATTAAGTTTACGGAATGCCAAATACCAGGAGAAAATTGGTATAAAAAGTATTTTAGATGGTAAATAACACCAAAAGATATAGCAAAGGCTAACAAGGGTTTTAATGGGAAATGTTGGAAATGCCGAAACACAGATGCAACATTCTATCATATGTGGTGGACTTGTAGAAAGGCAAGAAAATATTGGATAATGATACAGGTTGAAATGCAAATATTGAAAATTAAGTAGAAATCACGTTATTAAACATTTTACCAAACAAGATGCCAAAAATATATAATGAGTTATTTAGCTATCTGGTGATAGCTGCAAGAGTGGTGCATGCAAGAAAGTGGAAAGCAGAGGACTACCCAGATGTAACTGACTGCACAAATAAATTAGCAGTATATGCAACTATGGCTAAATTAACATCTTTAGTCAACAATTTGTATGTTTATATTTGTTTGTTTAGTTTGAATAATAACAATAATGAAAATATATTCTCTAATTGAAAATTGTAAAACAAAACAGATGTACATGGTTAGCAACCTGCCTGAATATGTTTCCACAATATTTTGAAATTTATCCCTTTCAAACTTAATTTATTCACATTAGTCATTAATCTTGCCAAAATAAAATGGTGGATTATCTCTAGTCTTGTAAATTAGATCCAATTAGTCTCTTTATAATACCAGAAAGATGGTCAAAACACTGTTCAATGTTACTCAAAGTTATTAGACGAAGTTTTCAGATGGTTGATAGGTAATTGGAGCTGGCAGATTTAAACAGCAGATCTTACTATGGATCTTGCTGGCATTCTTCCACATCAGTCTCGGGGTTTTCTGCATTTCAGGAGACAGAGAAATCCTATACTTTTTACACACACTGGTCACTGGAGCCCTTCTAATTATATAGAAGGGGTGGGGTTATTTTCACCCCTACCTGGCAAGTAATGCCCTTGATGTAGGAGAAGCATGAAAGCACATAATAAATGTACTTTCAGTCAGTCGCCATTTTGGCTCCCCACCCCCCATATGAACTTTTAAGCTACAGCAGACACATAGAAAGATACAGCTGATAACGGAATTTCTTAATACTTATATACTGGACATTAGACAGTATTTTCATGTTTAAAACTTTTATTTCAGATAAAACTGAAGTTAACATAATTTATGTAGTTTGAGAATCAACACATACTAATTTGTCATATTTTGTTTTTAAAAACCAAGAAGTTCAGTTACAGGAAAATACAATGATATTGGTTACTGGTGACAAAAGTTTCAGAAATAAGACTCCTGCTGTTAGTAATGCAATGTGCCTTTTTCTGCTTTGATTCTTTTTGCTGCTATAATTCAGTGCCTTAGGTTCCTCTGGAAGGATTACAGTGCATTCTTAAGAGATTTTCACATTTATAGTCAGTAAGCAAGCAAAACACGTGCAATTAAAAACAAACATTTATTTTCACCCTAGGCTGCTAAAGTGTATCCCCTTTTACAAAAAGGACAAACTCTTCCTGAACCATCCTTGTTCAACAATGACTTTTCTTTGTAACACTGATCTCAGGTTTACTATCACAAGATAATCTCATTAATCTCATAAGATATTTTACATTGCATTTCCAGTACATTCTTCTTTATTAGTGATAACAATATCCTGAATAACAATCACTGAAAAAGGTTGCAGGGGAGCTCAAGGTAAATTCTCTTCCCTCAGTTCCTTCAATTAAGAACATATATCCCAGGGACAATTTACCAAGGCCTCTTCCTCCTAGCCAGCATAGTCTGATGCTGCTACAGTTAAGTGACTAATCTTCAGCCACTTATGGGAGAGTGGATTTCCCGTCTAGAGAAAGAGAAAGATCTTCATGGGATGTAGAATACAAGCAGCGAGCCACACAGTACCAGACTCCCTCTTGAACTATGTCATGCAGAAGCATACTGCCACTCGCAGCTCTCCCGGTATCAAAACAGACCTCATGTACAATTTTATCTAGGAGGCTCCAGTTTGACTCTATAAAGAACACAGTATCTTAACTTTAATCAAGGGCTGACATTAGGAGAGCTCACCAAAGGATCTCTTCTCCTCATGTATTCAGTGCCATTTTAGTTACACTTCATTGCTAAAGCATGATTAGAACAAGTACAAATATCCAATGCACATTCAAATCAAGAAACGTTTGCAATACAAATTCTTACCGCAGTCACAGAATATCTCAAATGGGAAGTCAAAAACTTAAAACTAGAAAAGGGACTATTGATGGTAAAGATTAGATCAGTTAAGGCCATCATAAAGAACTCACGGAATGTCTAAAGGATGAACACACAAACTGCAAAGTGCATCTGGATTACTTTTCTCCACCTCCTGTAAAATACATTTAGAGGTTTTAAAAAGAAAATATTTTGGTCTCAATCTAATAATTAACCCAGCTCTCTCAAGCATTTAATTAAAAATTTCCCATGCTAAATTTCCCCTTTCCATGAACTAGAACTGATTTCAGTGCATCCTGGAAGAACTAACTCAAATTTCTTAACATACATTGCCTGAGCAGAGCCACAATTTGGTCAGATACTGCAGAGGCACTTGAACAACTGTTCAACTTTACCTGATATGCCAGGTCCTCTAAAAGGGAAGATATGGGCTTCAACCAAAGTCCCTTTCAAGGTATACTCATTAACTGCCTCAACAGGTTTAACTTGACATTAACAGGAATGTTGAATGTGTGTGTGTGCACATGTCTGCATACTTCAAACGAAGCCAAATTCTAGTCAGTGCTGCAATTTCAAAACAAAAAGAAAATTGTTAACCATAATCGGAGCTGAAAAATAATAATATAACAATATTTATGCCCTGGGACTATGAAGTTTAAAAGTATGTTTAAAAATTATTGAAAGCTTGCATTTCAAACCCCAAATGAAAATATTGTAAATCTCAAACCTTTTTTTAAAAGTCACCTCTCTGCAAGCTCCATTATAATATGGTACAAACTGAAGTATACACATGAGGACAAAATGTACTAGGGTTTTTCCCCCTGCATAATTAATACAAACTGAAGCAAATGTGTGGTATGGCTTAGAGTCTGCAAAAGGCATGACCTTGGTGGACTGAAACCCTATAATAGTAGAACAAGTATTTCAGTCATTTATACATTTATAGAAGTCTTTTATGTGCCAAGCAAGTTATATTGTGGTGGCAGCTTCAAGGCTTACAAAATTTTATTCCAGCATGAATTCTCATGGACTACAACTCGCTTCTTCAGGTGCAATAACTGCATCCTTAGTATGCAGGCATTTTATATCTATATAGTGAGGATTCACTCACCATATAAGAATCTACATTCATTGCATCTGAAGAAGTGGGCTCTAATCCACAATAGCATATGCCGGAATAACATTACATACTCTTATTGGTTTTTGCTGCAAGAGACTAATGTGTCTAGTCTACTAGAATTACTTGGAAGTGTTTGAGATAGTCTAAAAGTTTGATAAGAAAGGGAATTAAGAACTGGGAAACTATGTCATAGGAAATATCTTTAGTTAATGGTAACTATTCCAATTTAATTTTCAGAATAATTTTCAGAATATTAAAATGTTAGCATGATATTATATTTAGGAGAATGAATTAAACTCTTTTAACAGAAAACTTAAAACGTTTTTTTAAACACACTCATTTCACAAAACTAAGAAATGTTATAATGGTAGTGTGCATAGGGTAATAATCTAACCACCGTGAATAGAAAAAAAATATTTTGTAAGATATTGAGGGCACCCTATTAGGTTCCTAGCAAAACTACAGGGCATACCGAAAATTGAATCATACTGATCTTGGACATAAGCTTGTCGGTTTTGTTAATTTGTTAAACCATGAAAACTCTGGGTCTTCTTTCACAAATAAGCATTACCCCCCCTCCACTAGTAGGCAGTTTGCATGGAAGGGTCATATTTTTTATTATGAAAAATTATCTTTAAATCTCTTGAACAAAGGATTTAATCAGTGTTTGTGGCAGTGATGCTTTTTTTCAACAAGCACAGAAACTTGAAAGTAGGCGAGCTGCTCCCACAGCATTAAACTTTTGGAAGATGGATGTCCACCCTTTTGAATAAAACAGTACATTTGAAAAATTGTATGATTCATGCATCACAAACTATAGTCTGTTATTATGAGAACAAGTCTTTGAAGGCTAGAGCTCATGTGTTCTCTCCCCACAAGCAACACAAAAATTAATGATTTCCATTTTTGTGACAGGCCATCATTGGTTATTATGCTGAGCCATATACTAAAGCATATTCTCCTACCTCTGAGCCAGGATTAAAGCATGGCTTGAAATCCTAGCATCGCTGATGGTTTGCATGTAACAATTGATTTTATATGGAAACACAAATTATTCATTCCAATTTACATACAGTGGGAGGCTGTGTGTAAGCCCAAGCATTTCCAAAAATTATTCCCATAATGATAAACTAAGGTATAAATTGTCCCAATTTCTATTAAGTACAGTAGGTTTTACCATTTCACTCTCTGGTTTACATATACATTGAGGTGGACATTAGCCATAATGTCACACTTTATGCACATAGAACCAATTTGCTCAATTTATGGTAAAATGGAAAAAACAGGGCGTCATATACCCACTGATAAAAGAGTACAAAGAATCATTGCCATATTTTGTCAGTTATTTTCCTAGCATAATTTGTAATTATTTCTGAAAACAGAATTAATGTATGAAATGGCGTGCTGATCCCATCTCCTTATAGAAATTGTGCAATTAGTATTTCTTAGAACTCTCTGGCTGTTGAATATGCAAAAATCAAACAAGCACAAAAATCAGCTAATCAATGAGTAAATTCTGCTTTGAGAACTGTTAAGGAAAGGGATCTGATTAATACAGCAGTGAGAGACAGGCAGGATTACATATTCTTTGACCACGACTCTCTTGCCAGTATGAATATTTGAAGATGAAATGATAATGCTACAATGGGGCTCTTCTTTTTGGATTCTGCAGCTTGTTCTTGAAGCTCAGTCAGTGTAGTCACTGCAAAACCTTTTACACTGGCGCTTTCCCTGATCACGTATATTATATGGATGGGAACTTTGAACTTGATTAGGCTTCTGAAACTGCCTGCATTTCTTCAATTTCTTTGTTACTTTCTGCATCCTGGAGCAAAAGAAAAATGAAGTAAGTTCAAGACTAGCTGGTTCAAAGTAATTGCATTTGCAAAATTCTATGATCGTAACAAATCAGCATTCTTTTCTTCTGCCCTAAACGGGCACTGAACAAACCACTCCTCCTCAATTGATCTCAAACTGAAAGAAAGCGTTAACATTTATTTCCTCTGATCTTTCTCATTTATATACAAAGCACTGTGCTCAAATTTCTCAAAACAAAGGCTTGGATTCAATATCTTTGCTGCAAGCATGTTTCTCTCTGGGTGCTGTGGAAGCAATCCTCCGTTACAGAGCTTGCTCCCCCTCATGCTAGGCACTTCGGTTTGCACAATTACAGTGATTTCCAGCAAACCCAAGGTGCCAAGGGCAAGTTCTGCAAAACCCAGGTAGGAAAGTGCACAGAGCAAAGGTATAGGATCCAAACCAAAGCCCTTAAGTATTTTACCTGTCACAGCAGCTAGTGGTGATTCCAATAGCAACTGCTTCTCTGCCCATTCTTCTATCTGCATGACGGAAAAAGTGATTTTACAGCCCTCATTTTGCAAGACCTGAGCAAGGCTGTTAATGGCAGGATGTTTTGGAGGTCATCGATTGTAGGGTTGCCATAAGATGGAAGCCACCTGAGGGCACTTAACACACACACACTCTTGCAGAAGCAAATATTATATATATTTCAAAATGCTAGAAGTTAATTCTTCTCCTTGACCCCCAATTCGACTATATTCTTACAAATGTGATTCCTACAAGTATGATTTCCCCCCTAAAACACTTTAACAAAATTCTTCCTCCTAGCCAGATCTTTTAGTTTTTCAGAGCTGCCAAAATTGACAAAGCTAGACTTTGCTTGATTGCTGGCATTTCCTGTTCAAAGGCTGTAATTCTTTAGCTTGACATCTGCTTTCCCTAGAGTTTAGCAAGCAGCAGCCAAGTTGCCAGTACAGTACTACATTTCTCTCTGTAGGTGGCAGCAACGCTAGGTTTGCATAATATTAGATACTGGGCAGCCACCATTGCTTATTTCTAGGTTAAAGTGCAGCTGAATAGCTCTATCACAACAACTCATAAGATTTGTGGTTTGAGGATCCTTGTTTGTTTTAAAGACAAAACTGTATAGTACCATAAAACTGTGTGTGTGTGTAAAGTGCCGTCAAGTCGAGGGTAAAAATACCAGCTAAAGCATGGCAGAATGCATATGGAATGGACTTAACACAGATAATCTAGTGTGGAAAGAAATTACAGGAGACAGATAATAAGATTGGAGGATCCTAAAAATGGAGGGGCAAAGCAACAAGGAGCCACCACAAAACATGGGGGTGGAGGGGTTAACAAATGATTTCTTAACTTGCTAAAGAGGGAGAAGACAGTTCAAGGGAAGGCTCGAAGAGATGAAACCAAAGAAATCCCAGGGAAGGAGTGACAAGGACAGAGACAATAGTTTTAGCAACAGGCACAGATCAAAGAAGTAAATTTGGGAATGCTGAAGTAGACACTGGCTGGCACAGAAAGCACTTGAATAAAAGAAGAAAGGAAGAAGCCACAGGAACAATCCAGAAGTTGTATGTCTGAGAAATTGATCAGGCTGTCTAAGGTCTGAAGTGTGGAGGAGTTAGTTTTTATATGTTGATTTTCTCTGCCTTTTAAGGAGAATCAAACTGGCTTACGATCTCCTTCCCTTCCTCTCCTCACAACAGACTTATGATGTAGGCGGGACTGAGAGTTGAGAGAGAACCGTGACTAGCCCAAGGTCACCCAGCTGGCTTCACGTGTAGGAGTGGGGAAACCAACCCAATTCACTAGATTAGAGTCTGCCACTTATGTGGAAGAGTGGGGTATCAAACCCGGTTCTCTACATTAGAGTCTACCACTCTTAACCACTACACCATACTGGCTCCCAAGCTATTGGAACAGATTATCTCTTTAACATGGACTTAGGCAACTTGTGGGAAAGAGGTAGGGGAGAAGAGGGGAAATGGAACATATAATGTAACCATACAATAAAAGCAAACTTTAATTTCTCCAGCATTTTGTTTAATAAGCATGCACTGTAGTCCAGATTCTTGAACTGGAGTAGTAAAATTTCAGTGTTCTTTTAATAATGTTTAAATTGTTAGAATACAATTTAATTCTGCATGAAATATTCTAAATGACTTGAACTTAAGTTACCATTTTTTCACCCAAATTTACTTAATTGCTCACTGGTGTCTATGTGGATTTTGCAAAATTTATTGCTGAAAGATTATAGCAATATGCCATCACCACAGCAGCACACAAGGAACCCTGAAGAACAACATTTTTGAAGTTATATTGCTCCCTTCAAGGAGCCACCATTGCTCCAGGGTTATGGGAAGGGGAAACACATAGTCTCAGCTCTGCTGGAAGTCTGGAAGAGCTTCAAAACACCTGTAGTTCCTGCCGGCACAGAACTTACCAAACCCTAGGGAGGGTTTTGAATTTATACATTTTAATTTACTTTCTCTAGTAACATCAGTCTCTGTAGCATGTAACTTAACATTCTTCAAAAAAATTATTATCTATTCAGATGTAACAGGCTGAATGGTTAGGTTTTGTCTAGCAACTTTTAAAACGAAATTTCTGTCGATATAATTCTGCCGTAATGTTGACTGAGATCTTATTTTAAAGTGGCTTAAAAGTGGATTTAAAAAACTGTCCATTAAAGTTAAAATGGAGCATGGATTTGGTAGATTAGACCCAATGATCCATGAGCAGAAAGCGCAGACAATCATGAATCCACATCCCCCTCTGCCCAGCAGTCCTTTCCAAGCACGGGAAAGCTTATTCTCAGGGTCCTGGGACTGACAGCCATGCATGTCAGGAGATGACAGAGGGGAGAGGATAAAATCTCTACCCTCCCTCCTCCATCAGTGCTGACAGAAGGAGAGGAGGATGATTTCATCTCCTTCCCATTGCAGCATGCTGACCCATGTGTATATTTAGTCTACATGGGTCCTGTCATCCCCAAGAATAAACTTTCCATTGGTTGGGAAGGACTGCTGGGAGGAGAGAGATGCAGAAGCACCATGATCTCTGTGGATTGCCGGATGCAACCCAACAGGTCTACAGTTGCAGGCAAATGCTGTTAATTATAACACCACACAACGAAAGTGTAAGTAAATGAGATATGCACATTATCTGGCAAAAAACCTACCTCTTTTGTGATAATTGGCAGCTCGGAAGCCAGAGTCAACCAGTGAGCAGCTGCAGTGTTATTCCCCAGTTCACTGTAGCACTGTAAGAGAAAAAGGGCCAGATTAACACAAGAAAATAGTGAAAGTGTCATGGTGACTGAGTTATCACTCCATCAATGAAAAGTTACTTTTATCTTTCAGCAGTCTCATGTACACGTGAATAACATGTTAAATTTAAGGTCCCACATAGTTATTCCAACCTATGTGGTCACACTATTCCTAGAATTAAACCACACTGAAATGGCTCCTAAACAGCTACAGCTCTTTCTCTCTGAGTAAGTGAAACAGAGACTGTCCTGCTGTCTAGAAAGTATGAGTGGATGAACTATTGGTCTGCTCCTTTTGGGCCATCCAGCCCTGACCTGGATGGCCCAGGCTAGCCTGATCTCGTCAGATCTCAGAAGCTAAGCAGGGTCAGCCCTGGTTAGTATTTGGATGGGAGACCACCAAGGAATACCAGGGTTGCTGTGCAGAGGAAGGCACTGGCAAACCACCTCTGTTAGTCTCTTGCCATGAAAACCCCCAAAAAGGGGTCACCTTAAGTCGGCTGCGACTTGAAGGCACTTTACACACACACATTATTCACTTGCACCATATCAGCAATGACAACAGCTCCTTGGGTAATAGTTTATATGATGTGAAAACCAAATTTATTATTTTGTCCCAAAGCCATTAAATTGGAGGAAAAATAGGAACATGTGAATTGGAATAAACATAAATGCAAGATTTTGCGTGAGCCATGAGGACCAAACCTAGAGTTGAGGTTCATCTACAGATGGGAGATAAGTTCTACAACTCTTATCTCCCATCTACAGATGAACATCAACTCTAGTTTTAATCCTCAAGGAACTTTCAATCCATGTACAAGATGCAAAACCACTCATAGTATAGTTACGTGCAAAAATTGTGTTGGCTTTTCTAGTTTTCTATTACCATTCAGTTACGATAGAACATCAAGTAAAGTATTCAGTTAGTTTCATATTCTAATGAACTCCAGGCCAAGCATGGAACATTAAACTTGCACACTACTCACAATACAAATTAAATTCTTTGGGAATAGAGCAATTCCACAGGAAGCAAGTTCAGCTACACTCTATTTGGCCTCTCCTCAGGCTGCTGTAGCAAAAACCATGTAGAATGTAAATTGAGGTCACAAGAATGGTACATACAGGAATTTTAGCACATGGGAAATTATTACTCTATTTATGAAAACAAGCCTTTTGTGCAAGCCAGCTGTAAATACAAATGTCCCTCAACCTAAATTTCATCTATAATCTTACATACAAGAAAAAAACTATTTTACAGGTAACCAAAAGTACTTCAGGAGAAAATATTCAGGACTGCTACTTTCAACAGGAAAAAGTTTATAGTCGTTAATTTGATTAATTTGCTACCTGACCGTTTTTAAACTGGCTTGGCCTTGTTGTCCCCTCCTATTGTTGTTAAATTCACATCCCCATGGTAATCTTTGGTCAAAACGTATTTACATACATTTAAATTAGCCCATGTAAACAACTATAGCTCTTCCGGCAGAGATGGTAATAATATTGCCAGATCTGAACTAACATGCAAGCACTTGTTTGAGCAATTTGCATTTGACAGTTATCTTCTACCATGGGGCAGGGGTCATAACTCACTGGTACATCATATGCTTTGCAAGCAGAAGGTTCCACATCCTATTTCTGATATCTCCAATTCAACCCAGATCTTGCATTGCAGGGTTAGAAAATACCTTTGCCTGATATACTGGAGAATTGCTACTAGTTGATAGTACAAAATATTGGGCTAGATTGCTTTACTGATTGATTCAGTATTAGATAGCTTCATATGTTTGCACCAAGGACTCCAAGTATAAACACCCAATATATACAAACATAAATACTGCACGGAGTACATGATCTAGCAAATACACATCAACACACTTACCTTGGCAATGTATACCCTGCCTGCTTTTGAAAAACCAGCCCTCAGGTTTTCAGCCTACAAAGGCAGGAAAAGAGTTTAAACATTTAAAAAGATCTAGGCTGAATTATGCAAGACTGTATTAGATGCACAATAGAAAAGGACAGCATTATTCGTAAACTGAAAATTGGGGAGGAGGGGGACCTATTAAGCAGAGGAGAATTTCTGCTACATTTAAAAACAGTTTAAAATATAGGACTTTTGAATATGTTAATAAGTAACTTCTATGGTTCCATTGCCCTATTCCTTGTCTATCAGTGCATCTGTCATCCACAAAGCAGTAAGCAAATGCACCTAGGAAATTAGAAGCTAGAAGCAATAGCTTTTATAATCATAACTTGCAAATCAAATACATTTTAAAATAAAAATTTATGTAGTGAAGTTTCTGTTGAAATACTCTGTTAGAGCATAGTTGAAACAAATAGTTGCATACATTTAAATTAGCACAAGTAAACAAACCATAGCTCTTGAGAAAAACTGCCTAATATTTCAAAACATTTGTAACGGATAAGGTGACAGAACCTGGATTATCTGATATATTGTTAACATTTGGACTGTGTGCATTTTAAGAGATGCAACAAATAGTATTTTGCAGCAACATGTTATAAAAAATCAGTAATAAGAGCTGAGTCCTAAAGGGCCCTGCTTTTTACTTTTTTGTCAAAATAACTGATGTGTAAAATAAAATTATTTTCCAAGAACACTTCAGTTCTCTCTAGGCAGTTTCCCAGGTTCCAACTGACAGCATCACCTCACATAATGACCTCACATATGCTTGGGCCTTATTGTGGGATGGGGTTATAAGAGACAACTATATGCAAGTAGTCATCATCCCATGCGTCTGATGAAGCTCGTTGTTTGGGGCTTCATGATTTATTGTGGTCTGAACCTTTGTAGCTAACTACCACAGCACTTAACAGCCTGTGGTACAGAACTACTGTAATCATCATGCGACTATGTAATGTGCAAATTCATTTCAATTTTCAAGATTCACTATTTTGGCATGAAAAAGTCTAATTGTTTCCCTCTAGTTTAGCAGGCTCTATAGTGGTTTGAGAAGATTTGGGATTTGAGAAATTCAGGCCATAGAACCTCATGAGCTATTCAGCTGAGTTTGTGGTCTTGGCCAAATCACCATCTCTTAATCTAATCTTCATCACAGGATTGTAGAAAAACATTCCACAAGCAAGACAGAAACATAACAAACAAGAATAAAGTGCTGATTTCTTCAGTTTGTTACAGATGTAACACTGAGACAGTAAACAGTAATAGGCTCTTGGAATAAGTAACATGACAGATTTGTTTCTGGGATTACACAAAGGTCTGCTCTGTGACTCTCCACAATACATGTTTCACAGTTGCAAAATGTGTTTTTAAAATGCTTGCAGGTTGGAGTCAAAAGTAGGCCCTTGTTGAAAGATCACACTTGTCATTGGGGTGGACAAAGGGAAAGGTGGCAATACCTTTAAGAAATTTTGCAGTGCATCTTGGAGAGTGGCTGTAGGAGGTTCTTCATACAAAGCAGAAGCAGTTTTCCTTTCTAACCATCCCAAGTGAGAGACCTGCATAAGAACAGTGACATAAAAACTACTGAAACTCAGCAGCCAGCATCTATTGACCCAGATTTACATACACATTTAACTGCCCCAGCACTTCTCTTTAGGTGGTAGAGAAGCAGGCACCATGAATTTAAGGTAATGTGTGAAGCAGGAGCTCCAGATGGAGGTCTTTTTGCAGGATTCTTACTCCTCAGAACAGAAAGGGTATTAGGTAGTTATGACACTCCTTTTCCGAAAGCCCAGTGCACAAAGATTAACTTTTGATCCCAAATAACTGTTAGCTTAAATAACAGTATTCAAAAACATAAGGCTTGAGTGGTTGGAACTAGCTTTCTAAATAAGCCTTAGGAGCTATTGCCATTGGCTGTAATAAAACAAGTTAGAAGGCCTTAGCTTTCATATAAAGAGGTGGTCTTAATAAGTTTGGTCTGTATACTTCTGATACAGTGTTCCACCTATATACTTCTGACACAATATTCCATCTATATTCATATTTTACTCAGGAACCTGTGTGTACATGAAGCATCAGGGTGAATGCCACAATCTAATCTTTAGGCATGAGAAAGGCTTCATTTTACAAGAACACGGTCTTTCCATTAAAGAACAGTGAAAGTGCATACCAAAATGTTTGTATTTTATAAATGCTCAAAACAGAGCATGATGGCACTGCTTTCAATGTTTACCCAGCTGAGAAATATAACACACATGGAAAGCCTCTTCTAATACCTGCAGCAGTTTGTGGATAAGAAGCAGAAGAAAAACACATGCAAGGGATTACACATAGACACTGCAACCAGGAACCCTGGGATGCTCCAAAATATCCTTAAATCACATCCATGTGTTCGAGAGAACAGAGAACAACTGTTTTTACTAGAGTAGTACCATGGCAAAAGGGAAAGCATCAGTTAGTCTGCAACTAGTTATTTTCTTTCATGATCCCTCTGTGCCCATTTCCCTTGCCTGCATAATGACCAAACCATTAAATGGTAGAGAAAGTCGGCATATAAAAACAAACTCTTCTTCTTCTTCTAAATCAGGAGCTCAAATCTACCCAGGATCTTGGCTTTCCCATAACTTGGAAGAACTCCTTTCAGCTATGTATTTTATAAACAACATGCTATAAATTCAGCATGCACACGGCTGCGTTTATGCACACACAGTAGAGGAACAGCAAATAATGTAAAGCCATAAATAGCAAATTACAGGCTTTGCAAAGTTCTCTTACAATTCTAGCTAGTTTAATGCAAAAAAAAAATGCTTAAAATTTGCAAATTATGGTGTTTAATATATCATAAACCATACATTTACAAAATGAAAGATACACATATTTTTGGGTAATTGAAGCAACCAAAATCAGGCTTGAATCAGTTATATAACTAATCATAATGTGGGTAATATCTTAGAGAATATTTGCACCCTGCAAACACCACAGATCAAGGCAGCATCAAAGATATACAGCAACAGATACTATAAATCTCTGCAATCAGTACCTACATCAGAATCCTATCTTGAACTATTTGATGTACAGACCAAAATTAATCTTAAAGATGTACATTTTGCTTGTTATTTCAAGTTTTTCCTAACATATAGCAAAGAGCTGTTAGGAAAAACTGACCACCTAAAATTGTCATCTTTAAAACTGATCATCACACATTATTGATGAAGCCTTGCTTTGTCAGTTACTAATTACTGTTTAAAGTAATTTGCAGTGCTTTAAACTCTGCGATGGTACATATCTTTTTCGATCACTAAATGCTGTCAGTGTCTATTGTCAAACATGGATAAAGCACCATCGGTCAACAAGGTACTTCTATACAGCACCTCATTGCATGGTTCAAAGGCCCTAATATACTGTGTTCTTAACCCATAAGTTAACTTGTCACACACCAATGGTGAATTTGCATCATCAGTTGCCATAACAGAAGACTAGGAGGAAGAAGATGGATAGATTTCGCCTTTTAAATCTGGAATAATATGGCACAAGAGAATTGGGTGGCATTGCAGGCATTAACTGCATCCATCTGCAAACAGGCAAATGCATGACAGAACACTAGTGAGAATTCCTGAAGATTTTATCAGTTGCTAAATTTTCCATTAAGGAATCCAGATAGTTAATAATGGAACTACTCTAAAGCACATTATTTCCCATCTAGACAACAGAATTTGTATGATGTCTTATGGACAGCAGAAATAAGAAAATCATTTACCTGGTAACACCATCGGCCCAGGAGATAGAAAGATTTGGGGTCATCTGGTTTCAGAGCAATTGCTTGATCTATATGTTTCTAAAGAGATGTACAGCAAAGAGGCTAAAATCATTAAGCAAGTAAAATTTGTAAAGCAGAAGGCTATATTTTGAGAAAAACCTGTGATCCATCCATCACTATAATGCTAAGTCTCATTAGTAAGATTCTTACTTATTTAAGTGAAAAGTTATTGAAGGCTGATAATACAACACCTGCCAATACCATAATCTGCCCCAAAGGGTATATGCCCCCATTTCATTACTCTGCTACCCTCAAGTTGAATGTTAAAAGATCTTCTAAGGTGCAAAGAAGAAATTTTCCTTTTATACTCAAAAGTTGCAGCACATGCATACATTCACCAAGACAATGGCTGAAAGCTGCTTCTCACTGCATGATCCCACATCACTGAACAGTGAATGTAAACCAGTGACCACATGAAAGACACCAACTGTGTGAATCAGTTGAGGGAAGTCCCATGCAATGGCCAGCCCAAGTGGTGGCTTGATTACACATGCAAACAATCTCCAGGGGTGTGGAATCTCGTGGTGGGGAACCAGCACCTGAACTACTCTGAGTGCAAACAAATCCACAGAGATGTGGTGGACAACAGCTAAGGTCCAAACAAGACATTATGTCAGGCACAGGTCTGGCTAGGGTTCCCTCAACCCAATATGGGGGAACCGAAATTCCCAAAAGCACAGGAGCCTAATTCAGCTCAGAACGATGGCACAGGGAGAGGAGGGGATTCAGACTTCCTTGCTGCACCATATTGCCAAGCTGAAACAACCCTATTTGCCCCACTGTTAGGTTCCGCATGCACTGAATACTGCATATGGAGTCCCGCAGAGTGGCAAATAGGGTCCTCCTCAAGCCAGTTTGGCTCAGGAAAACTGCACAGAGAAGGAAGGCTTAATCTGCTTCCCTCCCACCCAGTACTATGGTGCCAAGCTGAATCCCTATCTGACTTTTAAGACATCTTGTGTAGTCTGAGCCTTATACTATAATTTATGCCCTTCATATCATGCTTGTAAATTTTCAGCAAAATCTACAGTATCCTATCTTTTGCCCTTGCAACAACAACCTTTTAAAATATACATAGTTCAGGTGGGAGACCTGAAAGGACTTGCAAGGGGAAGGGTTACATCATTTCCCCCTGTATCTCCCCCATTTCCTCTTTTGCTCCCTCAGCATCACTCACAGCTTGTCCCCTTTTCCTGCTTCCTTCTCACCCATCCACCAACCAATCTGCCCTCTCTCCCCAGTTTTCACCTTTCCCTCCCCCTGGCAGCCTCGTCCTGAGAAAAGTCTGGCCAAGTTGCAATAGCTGCATGAGTAGTGAGACGCCAGGCCCAGCTAGTCACTGGTGGTCACCACTTGGCCTGGCCCCAGTGAGTCCTCGTCCATCAGGGAAAATGTGAGGTGGGGACCTTTTTCTGGGTAGTTTTGCCTTGCCAGTCCATCCCTGCTCCTCCCAAATGACTTTGCTTTACCCAGGCTTGGAAGGCTATGCAATATTGTTGGGGTTATAAACCAATTCCCAAAATAGCCCCTGAGATCTTAGAACATAGTCTTGCACAGCTCAGTGGGCATTTTTTTCTCAAAGCTGCAGATGTCGTTTCTATTATTTTGGTGGATTTTAATTCCCTAATGAAATATTAGTACATTTCAAACTTTTCTGCAAACCTGGGGCAGCCTTCAGGTTGGTAAAGAAATCCCCCATCTGTCCCTGCCTCCATTTTGCAGATTTTTAAATCCATACTCTGTGGGCCAGTTCAGAACTAGATAAATGATAAGCAATCTTACATACCTTGAACACGTGCCCAGCTTGAATGCGTCTTTGTATACTTTCATGTTCTGAGTACTGACCACACAGAACAGCATACCTAGAAATTACAGAGCTAGACATTAGTTTACTTCTGATGGTATTCCCCATTAAGGGTGTACAGGCATTCCTCTTACATTTTTACTGAGAAATAAGAAAGTTAAACTAAATTTAATATTTTACCCAGAGTAACAGATGCTTCATATCCATTTTGTGGATATACAGTTGTAGCACTGTAGAAAATGAAACAAAAATGATGCAGTGCTAACAAGCAGGTTTCAGACTGACCTTTATTTTACCACAACTGCATTAAGAAAAAAGATTTCCAAAGACTTTCCTATACACAGCTTAACTTGGCTAATATGATTCAATATAAAGATGTAAGACATCTGAACACAGTTCAGTGTTTAGTTCTTGTGGACAGATTCAGCAGAAGGCTTTATTACTATGTACTTAATTATTTCTGGCAGTCATAGAAAGATGGATAATAGAATTCTTTTACTCCGAAAATAAGAAAATTCATTCTTGAATAGGTTTGCTAGCTAGAAAAATAACCCAGTTCTAACCATGTGTACTCAGACTAGAGATATGAAGACCCAGAAAAAATCTCAGAGGGAAAAACCTTTCTCTCCTCTCCCTCTCAACTTCTCCCCAAGGACTTTTTCAATTTTTCCAACAGAAAAACTGGGAACCTCCTATGAAATATTTATTTTTTTGAGTGAACCAAACCTGGTCTTTAAAAGCATTTCATTCATTCCAAATGTATAACATGAAAATGTCTGAGGAATTTCTTGAACAGAAAAATTGGGGAGTTTTGGGGAGCACTGAAAAAAACCTCTTATGAAAGGTGTGTTTTTCCCTGATGTTTCAGGCAAGAGGGAAGGAGGAGCAGGAGCTGCTGCAGCCCCGCCCCCCAACACCACAGTAACTGCGTCAGCCAGACTGGTGCAGCCAGCAGTGCTGTAGGACCAGTGTGTGTGGGGTGGTGGTGGTGGTGGGGATAATGGGAAGGAGAATTGACCAGAGATGCAATCCTATGTACACTGATTTCAGAGTAAATAGCATAGGACTGCACTTCACAAATAATATAGTGGCAGGGAAACAGTTTAAAGTTTGCAGGCAGATCCCAAAATCCAATACTGTAAACTATTTAAAACAGTAACCAAACCAATTTGTGACATTTTTCAAACCACAATGTTCATTAAACCAGGTAACAGGGAACAATATGAACCCCTATGGGACCTAGCCTCATCAATACCATGGGGCCAAGCTGCACTCCCGTAATACTACCTTCCGGACCTGGCTGGTCAGGTAGGAATGGAACTACCAAAGTAATGAAACCACCAAAGCACCCTCCCCAAGATTCCAACCCACCATGAGTCGATGGTATGGAAAACTACCAAAAAGTCCAGGAGAATCAACAGGGATGTACTCCCCCAGCAAAGATGATTAGTCAGGGCAACCAAGGCAGGTTCTTTCTCAGACCCAGGTCTGAATATTGATTGAAAATGGTCTAGAAATCCACTTCCTTCAAAACTGCCTGAAGCTGCATAGCCAGCACTTGTCCAGTAATGGAACATAATGATTTCACATGGAAACTGCATTTCTTGTAAGAAATCAACATCATTTCTTAAATTCTTATAGTCATTTGTTGGTAAGGAAGAATGGATGCTGGGTTGTAAAGTGAGGGAGACCCTGGGGTTTCCACTGAATTTCTGTTTTCTGTCATTTGTAGTTTGTAGTATATATGAATAATGATGGGATCTCCCATATATGGGGAAAAAGAAGGGTCTTAATAGTTGCAGGTCAGAGCAAATAGCCTGGAAGTTGTACTGTTCTTAGCAGATTCTAATTCAGCACACCCAAGAACTCTATAAATATATTACTGATGTGATGTTATTAGAACACCAGTAAAAATTAGTGTGATCTTTAAAAAAATACATCCATGCTTGTCCTGAAGCGAGGCATTATGAAATGATTCCAAGTAACACTATTCACCATAACTGTGTAAATCCTACCATTCTCAGGAGTCGGTACTTTCAGTTGCTAGTGCTGTTACAAGAAACATTTAACCAGCTTAACAGGAGCTTGCTCTTAATAGTAACTTTGGGGAGACAGGTATTAGTTCCAAGAACATGAAGTCTGCAATCCAGCAAGACACACTTGAGAAAAATGTAGTGAATTCAAAACTTAACATGCACACTATCAGGCTGTAACTTTCATTGTCTTACTTTCCCCCTATTGTAGAGGGGGCAGACAGAGCAGTCAGGAAGTACCAAGCTGTGTGGAAACTTGCACTCCCCTTGGAAGCAGTGCAGAAATTAAGAGAAAAGAAAATGAGCTAGCTTAATCCTGCTTGAGGAAATTGATATGGCACAACTCTCCCACCAGTTTAGCAGACATTCTCTATTTGGAAAATAAACGGGAAATTTTTCCAAGTTCCATTTGTTTTGATTCTCCCCTGTTGCTATCCCACAACTCAAAGCTGTAGATGGTGACCGCTTAGATCTTGGAATAATGCCATGTATCTCAAAACTGAACATATTCTCATGAACTTGGCCAGCTGAGAAAATAGAACCAGTCACCCAGGACTGTTAAGAGATTTTAAAAATACGTATAACACCCCCCCAGTGCACTCCTACCCAGACTGAAGGAGACATCCCAAAGCACAACTATACAGCTTGCTTATAGAAGTGTCCAGAAACAAAATGAGAACAATTTATTGCAGTGGTACTCTCTGCAGCTTGGTGAGAACCACATTCACAACTACTATCAACCAGAAAGCCATATGACTATTATCTACCCCTTGTACCTCCACATCAACACACATCTACACAATAATATAACTATTAATCTTAATATACTTATAGCTATAAAACAGGGTTGCACTTACCTCTAACGGTTGTTCATCGAGTTGTTGGGACTGCCCTCAGGCAGGTCTGCTGCGTAGAGATTCATTTTTACTCGCCTGGGGCACCCCTCCCCCTCAGAGCCATTGAAATGTGTTTTCCTGCTCAAACAGTCACCTGCTCCAAAGGGGGGGGCACCCTCTCCCTCGGGGGGGAAGGGAATGTGTGCCTGTACAGAAGACAACTTGATGAACAACAGTTGCAGGTAAGTTTAGCAGGAGACTTTGACAGCAACACCTGAGTATGTTCTGCCGAAGCAGATGACTTAGCTGCTGACCTTTGGGAGCATGATAAGGCTCTTTGCCCATAGGCTAGCCTTTAAATGGACTGCTCTGCCAGAATGGGCTTTAGGGGTACACTGGAAGCAAAACTTCCTAGTGCTGGTGCTGTGCCCCTCACTTAGACATAATAAACACAAAGAGTGCTCATCCAATCGAGTCATTTTTGTCCTGCACTGGGATAATCTTTTATCCTGTTTCAGAGTGAACCTCCTATCAACCACAAGCCCCACTGGGCAATACTCTTGCCCACTTTCCTGGAACCGATACCACATTGTGTACTGAAGTGCCACATGGGTCATGTCAAAGCTAGCCACTGACTGTGAATTTCTGGCTTACTGTCTAATGTACATGGATTCAGACCACCAGAAGCCATGCACTCAAAATCATACCTGGGGAGTCAAACCCAACTTTATTATCCCTACCCTCCAATCTGAGGAAAACAGAGGTGTTAATAGTGGAACTAATCATGTGGACAGCAAACTGTTTCCAAAGGGGCTATTAGTAATAAACTTCCAGTGGTCTGAATCTACCCTATGACTTTCATAGATGGTGACAAAACATTTTAAACTGTATTAATATTTTATCTCTCACTTTTCCTTTTACGAGATCATGGATACCATTTCTAAGCCTACAAGAGATTGTGGTGACAGAGCACACTCCATGTGCTGGTAAGACTGGCTTCTATTAGCTTGATTCACATGAGCGTCAGACTTATGCATTCCTTATATATTCTTTCTTGCTCCAGCTGCCTCCCTTGCATGGCAAACTGAAGTGTGCTCTACATCTGAACCAGCAAATACAGTTTGTATGTGCTCTCCATAGCTCATGATTTCCAATTCTGGTTTATTAGGCAAGTGCAGCTTATAGATTGCCATTGTATCTAAGCTGACAAACTGGTTTTTTTGCCAAGAAACAGGAAGTCCTAGAGTGACTGGAGCATATGAGGGGAAGATGGAAATGTGAAAGCCAGATGGTTGGACCCAATCGTTTGGCTGTTAACAAAATAGGCCTTTCAGAAGTTCAAATTAAAGCAGTACTGAAAACAATCTCAGAATAACCAAGGGGAAAAAATGGGGAAAATCTACAGCCAACTGGGAATCAACTGCATAATGTCTACTGTTATTAAATACGAGTTGAGCTTCCTAGGAAGTGTAGTATACACAACTGGGACATAGTGTACCAGATGTTTCAGAAGCTAGCCAATGTTTATGAAACAATTATTCATTTAGCCCATTCTTGCAACTAATCACTCACCTGGCTCCCTGTGTGAGGTATGCAAGATTGCTTATTGCCCAAGACGAGAAAGAAAGAGGCCACACACACTGTTGCAGTAAGAATGAGGGGTGCAGCCAACCAACCCCAAATTGTTATTTTAAAAACTGAATTAGTTTAGAAGTTTCACTTCATTAAAAAAAAAGTTGGGCTTTTTTGTTTTTGTTCTAGACACCTTCACTTAAGGGCTTATTTTTAAAAAAGATTTACTCCCACCCCAAACAAAATTATTAAAAAAAACACAAAACTATTTCCAATGAACTACCGTATTTTTCGCTCCACAAGACGCACTTTTTTCCTCCTCAAAAGTGAGGGGAAATGTCTGTGTGTCTTACGGAGTGAATGCGGCTCTGTGTGGCTGGCCGCCTCCCAGCTGGCCGTCGGGGCGGAAAACGCCGGCTTGCGCCGTCCAGACGCGCACGCGCCCAGCCGGCTCTGTGCTGCCGCCCGCCTTCCAGCTGGCCATCGGGAGACCCGGCAAGGGGGCGGGGTGACCCTTTAAACTGCTCCGAGCTGAGCAGTTTAAAGACCCACCGCCCACTCTCCCGGGAGTCTCCGAGGTCCGGACAGATCGAGGGGACCCGCCACTTCCAGTGCCACAAAATGCGCAGCTCGCGCTCGCAACAGCAGCCCCGTCTCCCATGCCAGCCCCTCCCCCTGCTGCCCAGCCATCCGTGTCGTGTCTGGGATCATGTCCCCACTCCTTTCCATGCTCTCGTCTGTCTGTGGCGAGTCCCCCCCTTTTTTCCATTCCCTTCTGCCTCTTCTACCTCTTCCTGTCCGCCTATCGGCTTTTCTCATGCAATGTGCACCTCTCCCCCCCCTTTTCCATCTCTTTTGCTCCTATGGGCTTTTCCCATGCAATGTGCATCTCTTCCCCCCCCCCTTTCTATCTCTTTTGCTCCTATGGGCTTTTTCCATGCAATGTGCATCTCTCCCCCCCCCCCTTTTCCATCTCTTTTGCTCCTATGGGCTTTTCCCATGCAATGTGCATCTCTCTCTCCCCCCTTTTCCATCTCTTTTGCTCCTATGGGATTTCCCATGCAATGTGCATCTCTCCCCCCCACTTTTCCATCTCCGGCCCCAGCGCCACTCCTTCCATCCGTTCCTCTCATTCCCCTCCTTCCCTTTGTCCTTCCCAGTGTCCTTTGGGCCTGCCAGGCCCGCCAGGGGGCTGAGCAGCCAGCCCCGCTTTTCTTCCCTCCGTCCCCCTTTCCTCCTTGTCCAGTCTCAGCCGTTTAAAAATGGCCTGTCCCTCTGGGGGTGAGGATCCTTCCTCCTTGCCCCCTTCACTCTCCCTCCCACTCCTCTCTGCTGCTGCTGTCACTTGGAGGGCAGGGGGTGCAGCTAGCTGATCTGGCGTGTCTGCCCCTTTTTTCCCCAGCCAGCTGTCCACTCCTTCATGCATCTCAGCATCCCGGGAGAGTGGGCAGTGGCTCTTTAAACTGCTCCCTGCTGCCAGTCCTGCTGCCAGTCCTGGCAGCGGGGAGCAGTTTAAAGACCCCTGCCCCCCTTCCCTGGACTCCTGAGAGGGGGGGTGGCTCTTTAAACTGCTCCTTGATGCCAGCGGGGAGCAGTTTAAAGAGCCACCAGCCCAAATTTTTTTTTCCCAACAGCCCTAGTCGGGACATTTCCCGCCCCGATGGCCAGCTGGGAGGCAGGCGGCCGCACAGAGCTGGCTGGGTGCATGCGTCGGGACAAGATTTTTGAGGAGGAAAACAAGATTTTTTCTTGTTTTCCTCCTCTAAAAACTAGGTGCGTCTTATGGTCAGGTGCGTCTAATAGGAGCAAAAAATACGGTATTCACTAGGTGGGACAATTAATTAAAAAAAAACTTATCCTACTCAGGTGGCAATTATCTAGACAAATATCCACATATTTGTGGATATTTAATGAACTTTGTAAACATAAGATGACCAGTTAAGACTCTGTTAGAAAACTTGGGAGGCCAGCAATGCAACGGATAAATGAATGAGTTTTTGCTATGAGATAGCACGTTGGCAGTCTAGTATTTATGCAACACTTCTTGGTGTTTTAAGTGTGAGGAGGTCCTCTGTTTTGTGAGTGAATTAGGACCCCCCCAGTTTAATTATTTAATATAGTTTATAGGTAGGTCTAAAAGTAATTTTAAAATTAAAAAAAGTCCATCTACATGAGGTAACTGAAGCAGAGAGCCATACGGACAGGCAATTTTTACAATCTTTTCTCAACTGCTCTTGTCATAGTTTAGAAACCACTGGCGTAACAAGCATTTATACGTATTTTTTAAAAACCCTACCACAAGTCAAATTTTAAGTTTACTTTTCATTTCTTTTTAGAGCTGTAACTGTTCACTTAAGTCTTTTTGCATTAGCGCATACAGCTGTACACTTGTCAAAATACTAATGATTTCGTTTCATGAAGCAGGAAATTTATTATATTCTTCCTTTCAACTACATCAGTTCCCACGTTTGCCAAAAAACAGGCTTGATATTTCCATTCTGTCTATCTTCAAGGTCAATCAGTGAAGGAAGCAATTCAAGTTGACTTTTATGTGACCCTTTCTAAAGGCAGACACAGAGGAAACCGTTTGGATACAACAATCTTGAAAAGTTTTATCTATATCAAAAAGGAAATTTTGGAAGAGTTTCAGTTAATCAAAAACTACAAAGAGCCATCTAGCTATTCCTCATTTACTGTATACATTCATGAAAATCAGTTAACCCTTGACCACATTAAAGATTTGCTGTGACTGCATACTACTGGAAAGATACAGCTGTTTAACTGGATATGGTCATATTTCCCCCAAAAAATGATTATTTCAGCATTTTTCCATGCTCAACCACCCGCCCAATGGCAAATAACAAAATTAACAATTAGAGTATCTGATTTGAGAAATTTCAGCAGCTACTTTTGTTACTGAATTAGTGTTTGCTGTGGTTAATATAGATCATTTAAAAAAAGTTTTCACAACTGCTCGTTTAAGCACTACTTGAAAGGTTATTTAGAAGGAGAGATTGCATGACAGAAAAAATGTGACAAGGAAGGAAACCTCTTTTTGTGCAATTCAAAGGAACCCCTAAGAAATAGGTAAGACAATCTCGACTGTTAAGTGAGTGATTTATTGTTACATGAGACACTGGTTGTCTTGGCAGATCCCACTCAAGAAACTGGAAGATGGCAAGGGTTCAGAATCAAGGCTTATCGTAACCTCAAAGCACAATGAAACAGAGTTGGTCTCAGGCTCACATGCTACTCTGAAGGACCCCCCCACAAAAAAATACGGAGTACAAAAGATATCCCCACCCCCCGCCGGCTATTTTCAATTGAAAATTTTGGGGAACACTGAAAAGTTCTCCTATGGCATTTTTTGGTGAATTAATGAAATGTTTAAGACAAAGTTTTATTCACTTAAAATGAGCAGTGTAAAAATTATGAGACTACCTACAGAATTAAATAATTCCTATGTAACCATACACAACTGCATTCTGGACCACTTGCAGTCTACAAAACGTTTTCAAGGATAGCCCTACATACAGTGAATTACAATAGTCCAATATGGACGTGACCATTGCATGGATCAATGAAGCAAGGTTGGAGCCATCAGATCATCAATACATTGCTTAAATGTCTATAAGTGCATAAAGGTTAAATGTGTCATTAAGTGGCAACCGACTCATAGCAACTCTACCGCATGGGTTCAAGGCAGGAGATAAGCAGCGGTGGTTTGCCATTGCTTTCTTCTGCAAAGCAGCCCCAATATTCATTGGTAGTCTCCCATCCAAACACCGACCCTGCTAAGCTTCCAAACTCTGATGTGATCAGGCTAGTCTGGGCTATGGGGACTGCTACACTATATGCATATATTATATGTATGATGATATGTCTGTTGAAGAGTTCAATATTTCCAATGGTGCAAAGTTCAACTTTATATCCAGCTGTGAGTTCTGCAGTGACTGTATGAGATTGTTTCTGATCAGACTTCTTTTTAATACCAAATATACGTTTATTTTCAGTTTTTATTTTTTTCCTTAACTCCCCTTTTTTGCCATCAAGCTGTATCTGATTTATTGCGACCCCTGGTAGGGTTTTCAAGGCAAGAGATGTTCAGAGATGGTTTGCCATTGCCTGCCTACGTGTCACGACCCTGTATTCCTTGGAAATGTCCCATCCAAATACTTGTCAGGGTTGACTCTGCTTAGCTTCTGAAATCTGATTAGATCAGGGTAGCCTGGTGCTATCCCTTACATGGAAAAAACTAAGATACATGTGCTACAGTAGCACATGATACAGCAGCAGACAGATTGCTCTCTCTGTAGTATTGGTTATATTCACAAATCTGCTTGCAGAAAACTAAGGCATTTATGCTTTTAAATTTTAAATTCTACAATGTTATATCCTGAATTAGAAATTATGCATGTTATGTTAACAACACAGTAAAATATGTTTACGTTTGCTGTAAGTATTTTAATTTGTCAACATTTATTTTTAAAAAGATTTGGAAATTTTTCATCTCTAGATACTCTGCTCTTGCAGAAGTAATTTCCCAAAATGCAATTCAATATCTAGGATCAAGGGAAGCCCTGAATTCAAAACTACTATAGGAGAACATGGATTGTTTTCTTTGCAGCCAACTAAGGAACTCTGTTTTTCCTCCAGATGAAAACATAAGAAGAGCCATGCTGGATCAGACCAAAGGCCCATCTAGTCCAGCTTTCTATTCACCAAATACCAGTTTCCTCCCCCCACCCCAACACTGTTGTCTCACTTTTTTGGAGGTCTCTCCTCCCACACATTTTACCATAAAAGCTGAGATGGTGGTCCTCTTTCCGAATTTCACCAGCTCAACCAGCCTATACCCCCCATATCCCAGTTTATCAACTTTTGAACAACTCTCCTGCATCACCATGATGCAGTATTCTGTTTACTGTAAATTTATCCTTGCCTTTCTCTTGTCTGCCATTTACCTGGCTAAACAACACTACTACATATCTGTGAGCCACACAAACTTAATCTTCTATGGGTCTTCCGCATATTTCATGTTTTTCTAAAGCCTACCTACTCCTCATTCTCTGCTCAAAACACAGTCTCCTTAAATGGTAAAATTGAAATGTGACCCCCTTTCCTTCCAACTTTTAATACTCATCCTCTTTGGGGAAAATAGTGGCATGCTTGAATGAAGTTGGAAAAGAGGCAGAGGAGCAAAAATGACAATCTTTGGACCCATCCACTGTCTCCAGTTACAGAAATTCCCTTCACTACTTGATTCCAAATTCCTAAAGGATGAGAACTCCATCTGTTTCGTTTCCCTCCTCCAATTCCTTTTCTGATCTCCTTCAATCTGGCTTCCACTTTCTACAATACTAAGATTACCCTTATGAGAATAACCTATAGGTTCACCACTCACAACTGTTCAAAGGTCTTCTGCTCACTCCAATCTCTGACTTTTCATATGTAAGGAACAGGAAAGGAGAAACTGCTTCTCAACAACCAAGGGTAAAAGGTCACTGCCTGAGCCAATTATGACTCCACTTTGCTTGCTGCAAGAGCCAAGGAGTACCTCCTCCATGTTTCTATGCTTTATGTTAGAAAAAAATTGAAGGTAGGCTAATCCTAGTGTTTAAGAAAAAGCCAAAGAAGACCTACTCAGTGAACAGTTTTATTTACAGAACGCTAGAGTTACAGGGCATAGGAGGCTGCAGTGAAGATGCGGAAAATCAGGCAAGACCACCCCCTCCTCCATCTTACCCCGTTAGAGCACTTGCTTCTCCACTGGTAGAAGGCAGGGCAATTTTGCCTGATTCCCCCTCCTCAATGCAGCCCTCCATCCCATGGTGTTTTGTGTTTATAAGGGCTCTGTATGTATATAAACTTGCTGTTTATAAGTTTTAATGACCTATGGGATGCAAAATGATATTTAATAATGAGTACATAAGAAGAGGGTCAAGTATATTATATAAATGTTTTAAAATACACACTGAGTTCACTAGAATGCAGGAGCAGAATTTAGGTATTATTCACCTCTGAAAAGTTTCGTAGTGCTGCTAAATGTCTAAGCAGTAAGAATCTCTCTCTCTCCCTGTAAAGCAAGCTATCTCCATGTGCTAGACCTCCATTTTGATCTGGAGGCCATCTTCACATCCGATAATTGAAACCATATGTTCAGTCCCAGAAGACAAATAACAAACGTTGACTTCATAAGATGTCAGTAAATGTTTGCAGAGCTACTCTGACTAGATAAAGGACGGATAATGTGGCACCTGCAAAGTTTCTTCTCCTGAGAGGTCTCTGAAACCCCTTAATGCTCTTGTTGTGCTTCCAAAGTTTCTTTCAACAGCCAGTGCCAAAGCCAAGGAAAACATGCAACTCCTCCACTTGATTAACAGGGCAAGATCTTAAGGAATGCAGAGGCCACAAACACACTGAAGTGGAAAGGGAATTCAACTGTTTTTCTTTCACTGGGTCTTTGGAGGTTTATGTAACAATATCCTAGCAGATTAGACAATTCCTGTACAGCACATATAGTTTTACATGTGTGCGTGTTTCCTTCCTAGTTAAGACTAATTTTGGATATTATGAAACAGTGTCTGAGATACCATATATAAATAAGGCTTTGCCAGCTACCCATCTTGTTTGGTAGAAAATACACATTTTGGTTTAAAATGTTTCTCAACCAGTTCCTTGGCAGTTCACAGGAAAATACAAAACATTCTGCAGTTTGAATAAAATGTAGAGTAATAAACTAAAATCATAATTAAGATGAGGTTTTAAAGTCAACAAAACGTGGTTATTATTATCCAAGCAACACTAAACACTACCAAGTGCTTGGAAGAACAAAATGCCTTAAAAGACAGACCCCTGGTAATTTCATCTGGGAAGTATGATGTGACAGGAGCAATGCCTAATAATGACATAGGCATTGATCTCAAACTCCTAATGCTGCTAGGTGGGGAGGTCTATTTTCTCCATCTAGCAGCTAACAACTCCAGTGAAATCTTACTGGTAGTTGGAAAGTACTGAGCAAAAAGTAGTTCTTTTCAAATAGCAAGGAGGGGCTGAGCTCAGATTTCTTTGGTAAATGCATGGAAGTTAAACAAACCCTTTACCACATACACTGAAAGGCTAGCAGACTGAAGATGATCTAGTAAAAATGAATTCAGCTTTTCTTCTGTAGCTGTGCTTAGAAATTCACTATTCAGAGAGAAGAAAGCAGATATGGAAACTACACCAGCTCTTTGTAAGTTTGAGAGGCCAAAATAAAAGAGGTGACTATCCCCAGTGTTAGCACCTCACTTTCTGTTGCAGATTTTAATCTGCGAAGCACTTTAATAAACTTGCACCTTGTAAGGTAGAACTCTTCTCTGAGCCCCCATTTTGCCCCTAATTTCTGGTTATATTATAGTCCTCCTTGAGCTTTGCTTTCACAGACACTCATTGTCCATCCATTTCCTGCGCCACTTAAATGTCATTTCTATACTCCCAGAGAGTTCTAAAAGCAGCCAAGTGACTCTATCCAGGTGGTCATATATTTAGGCATATTACTTGAGGCACATCACAGTACTCAGCACTGCAATCAAGAGTGTTGTGCCCTTTTTTAAAAGGTAAGAATTTATACCTTTTATTGCACTTACACCTAACACTTCTTCTGCCATGGAATTCAAGGAAGAATAGACTTCACCAGAGGTCTTCCAGTCAGGCACTGAACAGACTCAAACCTGCTTAGTTTCTGAAAGGTTCCTGTATCATCTGCCATCCAGCCATACTGTTTAACACCTTAGGATCACCTCAGCAAAGCTCTCAGCAAACATTTGCACAAAGTAGCTGTGCTGGTTTGCAGTAGGAGTGCTACATTCGAGTATCAGTAGCATCTTAGAGACCAATAAGATTTATGGAGAGAGTCAAAGCTCCCTCTGTCAGATATAAGTCAAACAGTCAATACATCTTTGTATACTTCCATATTAAGCAAGATAAACCAATTATTTATGGTCATTTAATTTGTCCTTTATACTGTAAAAGCTCTATTTGACATTTCAGTGGCAATGAAGAAATGGCAATGAAGAAAATCTTACTGTTTCTGCATGCCTACTCTCTTCCTTCCCACATCCACTCTTAAGTCACTAAGAAAAATACTTGATTGTCAGTGTTACAAGACGCAACAGAAGTTGCTTCAAGCTTAGGCAAAGGGCTTCGTAAGTTTATCAAGTCTTGAGGGACAAGAAGCTTTTGTTCTCAGGTTAAAGACAGAAATGTTTAACCCTGAGCCAGTTTTTTCCTTTTGAGATTTATTTATTGCTGTTTCTGGATAAACAAACTAATATTAGGGACTACCAAAACAAATGCAAAACATTTTCACAGTAGAGAGAAAAATGGGAACTAAAGCACAGCAGAGCCAACAGACTGATCCACATTTTTTTTCAAACTCCATCTAGCAAGTATTCAAATATTTGAAAACAGAATCCCCACTTTTCTTGGCACTGTAACCACAAAGATGTTAGGAAACAAAGAAGGAAATGAGAAGAAACTATGTCATGTCGGTGTTATTCAGGTCTATCTTTTGGTCTTATGCAGCTGTTGAGTTAAGCTAGGAAGTTAAAAAAATTGTATCCCACTTTTCCAAGAGTGTCTGTAATGGAGAGGATGCTGTCCACCACCTAGCTGTCCTATAATCAACCCCATGTGAACGCCTGAACCAATTTGAAGGTGGCAGCAACATCCAATCAGCTTTCAGAATGTTGGGGAAGTACAGGCAGTTGACAGTGGAGGTCTGATTCTTAGAGAGGGAGCAGATGTGTTTAAAGAGTCTGACTCCAGAGTGGAGCAGACTGAGTAGCAGACCCACTTACACCAGGAGTTCTAAACTGGTTCAAGTTGATCCTTCAGAAGGAGGAACAATGGTTGGAGACAATTTTTCTGACAGATGTCTAACAGAAATGGTCTCAAAGGGAGGTCCCTGAATGTTTTCTGACTCAAAAGATATCGTTCAGTGGTGAAATATCACTTAAGGTCTCTGTGAGCTAGGGTTGCCAGGTCCTCCCAGCCACTAGCAGGGATGGCGGGTAGGGTTGCCAGATCCAGGTTGGGAAACTCCGAGATTTGGGGGATGGAGCCTTGGGAGGGCAGGAACCTCAGTGGGGTACAATAACACAGAGTCCACCCACCAAAGCATTCACTTTCTACAGAACTGATCTCTGTAATATGGAGATGAGTTGTAATTCTGGGGGATCTCCAGGTCTTACCTGGAGGCTGGCATCCCTACTGAGAGCTATTTAATTAAATTGATATAAAGCCTTTTGAAACTGTAACCTGGGAAGAAAATATTTACCTCAGTTTTTTGTAAACTGTTCATGGTACCTGCAACTACTTAAGTGTTTAAATAATTCTGAGAAGGATAAAACATTACTGTTTTTTTAAAAATCCTGCTTCAAGTGTCTCACTGTCCTGAAGAAAAATAAAATTTACCTCACAATAGGAAACACACCATTCTACAGTCATCGAAGTCAAGCCTTAAATACGCTACCACAGACTAACACCTTGGAACAGGAGGGCAAAGGGTTGCAACATCTCTAAATTCCCCTGAAATTGTAGAAGGCCGTCACAATGTCCAACGCAGCAAACAATAAAAGATGAAACAGTTCATTAAAATACACAAAATACCAAAAAAAGAAGATAATCATAAAACATAAATGTAGCATAAAATAGATGAACCACATTTCACAGTGACAAATATTTTGTTTTCTAAACAGCAGATAATATAAAAATTATAAGCCAAGAAGAAAACAGAGCAATCTAAAGTGATGGTAGCAGCCAGTGTCAACAACAGAGCTAAATGCCTAAAAACAAAAGAATCTTTATCTGGCATCTGAACAAGTTGGTGCCAAGTGAATTTCTCAGAGCAGTCTATTCCACACCACCTCAGAAAGGGCCCTTTCCCTAGTCACTGTCCATCTCAACTCAGTGGTCCGGGGAACCCTCAACAGATGCCCTCAGGGAACATGCAGGACTTTAAAAGAGCAAACAGTGCTACAAATATCATGATCTCAACTTGCAAAGAACTTTAAATGGCAAGACCAGTGCTTAGAATTTCACTTGAAAACACATGTGAAAGATCTTCATTTCCTTCCAGTCAAAAGGGATATTTGCTCACTGAAGTGCACTTTACAACTTAGCTACAGCATTCTGGTCTGCAACAGACTCAGCTAATCAATTTCAGATGGTGGACTGGAATACTGAAAAGAAAAAAGTGTTTGGCAGTTTAACTGACAGAATTGAGGGTTGCTGGATTTTGGTGGGAGAGAGGTTAGGAGGTTTGTTGGTTAGGCAGGGAGTCCATTAGGGGATTAGGGATTTTGAAGATATGTTGGGTTTAGGTGCTGTTCCTGTTAAAAACAGTTAAAGCCTTTCCATCTTCTAAGCCTGAATCAGTCAAATAAGAACCTGCTTTGTAACTGTTATGCCTTCTCAGGCTCCAGCTCTCCAATGACTTTGTTATTGTAATACTGAGAGGGCTGGAGAAAAGGAAACCAAAGAAACAACCACTGAAATAAACATGTTTCTTAGTTGTTTTTAATCAATCATACTGTGTGGTTCCTTCAACCTATAATCCTCTCATAACAGGCCAAGAGAATGCCAGCTGGCATCCTAAGTCCAAGTATTGCCCTTGTTGAGGACTATTTATTTACTTCATTTATACCCTGCCTTTCATCTCCAGTGGGGATCCTAGGTGGCTTACATAATTCTCCTGTACTCCACTTTATCCTCATAACAGGTAGGTCAGGTTGACAGTGTGTGACTGGCCCAAGGTCACCCATCAAGCTTCCAAATCTCAAGTGTGCTAAACGGGGCAAAAAGAAATACAAGGGGCTTCACTCAAATCACAGAATTTTAAGAGCTGCACATCATAACTTGGATCATTAACTACCAATATTACCAAATGTAGTCCCATGCACCCACCAGACTCTAGTAACCAACTCAGTTGGTCTTGGCTCAAATATTTTATAATAATACCATAGGTATTAAAAGTATGTACTATCGCAACGCAATATGAAATCTGAAGATATCTGAATGTTTCAATAGGAAATGTAGTGAAGCTACAAAACGAACATCTTGAAACAATCATTGCACTAGTCACGTTTAGATAACTTTCCAACTGCAAGATTTAAAGCCAGCAGACACTTCAAAATTAAGAACTCTAACTGACATATGCTTCACTACTTAGCAATTCCCCCTCCCTCAAGTTATAGCTATAACATAAAGATTAAAGTCCTGAGGTCATATTTAGGTAATAACACACCACATTAAAGTTGTGGATCAGTAAACTGAAAAGTCAGTAAACAAGGAGTCACCCACAAATATTGAAATATTATCAGCATTCCATTCATTATGGAGCTTCTATGGGGAAACATCCTGACATTTATGGGCTTCTTTGCTACTTCATGGGCATCAGTGGTCTATTAGCTGCAGCTGATAGCAGCAGCGTTTTGTAGTATCTCAATCTCAGTAATATTTTAAAAATCACAGCTGGATTGCACCTGAATTGCAAATTATTGGAATTCTAGAGGTTGGGAGTAAGCCTCCCTTCCCAAGAAACCAAGTTTTTTTGCCAATCCTTCTTGCAGCATAGTACTTTTGTTGCAGCTACAGAATGTTTCCAGGACGTATGTATAATTCCATCATTTACAGTTCTTGAGATGAACAGTGTGTTTCTAGATGAAAACTCAAGCAAGACAATCACATTTCTCAGTCAACAAACATTTATTAAAATTATTGTTTTTCAAGCCTTTAGGGCAATTGTAGTGAGCCAGTATGAAATTAATAAACAGGGAGGGGGGATTTTGATTAACTGTAACCAACAGGCACAAGCTCTCCTGCCAGCTAAAGTACTATTTGCAAGAAGAGGATTAGGGGTGTGCACCAAATTTTTTCACTGGTATTTTTCAGATTTGGGTTTAATAGATGGGGAATTTTTAGGAAAACCCAAAAAAGCCAAATACCCATACTGATATGGTTTTTTATGACTTTTTCCAGGCTGGGGGGTTGGTGGCGTTTTTTAAGGTAGAGCCACCAGATTTGCAGTGTAGCTTCAGGGGACTCTCTGTGATTCTCAGCTCTGACATAGCTTAATGGAGGATCTTTGTGGGGCATAAAGAGCTGATTTTCAAGATAGAGGCACCAAATTTACAGCAGTCAAAAAGGGCAAGAGTCCAGTAGCACCTTAAAGACTAACAAAAATATTTTCTGGTAGGGTATGAGCTTTCGTGAGCCACAGTTCACTTCTTCAGATACAGATATATCTGAAGAAGTGAGCTGTGGCTCACGAAAGCTCATACCCTACCAGCAAATATTTTTGTTAGTCTTTAAGGTGCTACTGGACTCTTGCCCTTTTTGACTACTACAAACAGACTAACACGGCTACCCACTGCAAATTTGCAGCATAGCTGCTGGTGACTCTCCTTACATGAACCATTGAGTTTGGTGAAGATTGGGAGGGTCCAGTTTTATAACCCAATATTCATCAAACTTGGGGGTTTGTATAAGGAGAATCGATAGTGGCTATCCTGCAAATTTGGTGCCTCTATCTTGAAAAAAGTAGCCCCTCCAGAGCCCCACAAAGATCCTCCACTGACATAACATAGCGAGCTATGTTAGAACTGAGAATCATGGAGAGAATACCCCCCGCCCAGCATAAGGAAAACTATAGAGAAATCTTTGCAGGGTTGGGGAGGAGGACAGTTTTTAGAGGCAGAGGCACCAAATTTGCAGTGTAGCTGCTGGTGATGCTCCTTACAAGAACTGAGAGCTGTTCATTAAGAAGGCTCCTCTCGCCAGAGGCACGAGCCGAAGGGTAAGAGTACAAGGGCTCTTACACTGAGGCCCTGCAAGCAGCTGACAAGTTTCTACATTTTAAATGTGTTGATTGTTTTTGCTTCTTCAAGCAGGGAGTCTTGAGAGGCAGTTTGTCAGGGGAGCTATCAGAGAAGTACAGGAAAGGAACTGAACAACTTCAGCAATTGATCACAGCAGTGTGGCTAGAGAGGGAGCTGAGGCAGTAGCATGCAAGGTCTGTGGCATGTTTATATTCTTACGTGAGGGTAACAATAATTGCACTTGCAGCAAGTGTAAGTTGGTAACCCTGCTGGAGGAGAAGATACAGGGACTTGAGGCATGCTCGTCCACACTCCATTTTATAAAGGAAGGTGAAGAGTTCATGGACAGAACACATGAAGCACTCTTTAGGGGGCAATAGGAGAAGGAGAGTAAGGAATCTCAACAAATGGAGGTGCAACCAACACAGGAGGACGGTGCATGGAAGAATGTGACCCACAGGAGCAGGAAAATTAGGAGTCATTCAGTTCCTCAGTTGCTCAGCAATCGCTTCCAGGATGTCCCCATAGATACTGATTTGGGACCACGGGAACAAATACTACCCCTCCCAACTTGAAATAAATTTCTCAGGCTCCTATGAATGAAAGAACTCGAGCTTCTGCTCCCCAATTTAGGAAGAGGCATGTTCTGGTAATTGGGGATACCCTACTGAGATGGGTAGAGTCTAAAGAATGCCGACCTCACTTGTTATCTCAAGAGGTCTGCTGTCTACCAGGTGAACACATCCAGGATGTGACAGAAAGGGTAGGAAGTCTCATCAAGCCCCTAGATTATTATCCTTTCTTGCTCATTCATATGGGGAAAAATGATATTGCTAGACACAGCCCAGAACTACCACGGAGGTGGTAAACTCTCCTTCCCTGGAGGTTTTAAAGCAGAGGCTAGATGGCCATCTGTCAGCAATGCTGTTTCTATGACCTTAGGCAGATCATGAGAGGGAGGGCATCTTGGCCATCTTCTGAGCATGGAGTAGGGGTCACTGGGGGTGTGGGGGAGGTAGTTGTGAATTTCCTGCATTGTGCAGGGGGTTGGACTAGATGACCCTGGTGGAACTTCCAATTCTATGATTATATAAGGAGAGTCACTTGAACCTATGCTGCAAATTTGGTGCCTCTACCTCAAAACACAGCCTCCTCAGAGCCAGGAAGATTCCCCTAGAGTAAAATGAAAAATATGAAAAAAATGGCGTTTACAGATTTGCCATTTTGGCTCCACTGAAATGGTGCCTCTTTTTTTTGGGGGGGGGTGTCAGCATATCTGAATGCACACCCCTAAAGGTAAACACCCCTAAACACATACACTGAAGAACTTATGTGGTTGCTCAAGCTTGACAAATAACCTTCTCCTTTACAAAACAAATAATTACATACCACTGGTGGCACTCAGCAATCTGACCTCCCATCTGCAGACCCCTTTCTGCCTCCTCTTTCCCTGCAAAATGAAACAAAACTAACTTAGCTGTGGACACATTTTGCACATGTAAGCTAACCCTCAAATACTTGCCAAATGGAAAGTGTAGCAGTGTGATAAACTTTTACATATTCATTACAGCAGATTCACTTTGGAACATATCCTTCTAATGATGGGATGACACACAATTGGGCCAAAGATCTGCACCCTGTAGACTGCCACCCCTGCAAGTACTGTCCATAGGTTTTAGGTTTGCAGCTCTCCTGCACAAGATGCAAAACTGCAAGATTTCTGCCATGTTCCATGCCAGAGCCCTTGGAATCAAGTCTCACCTCTAACATGTAGTGAGATGTCATATATTAGAAAGAAGGAAAGCAGGAACCAACTACTCCCTGAGCTGTGTGTGGCCAGTAAGAAAATTGGGAGTAGAGACTCAATTATCATAGCTAACATGATTGACCTCATGCAGGGAAACAAATGATGTCTGGTGTTAGTAGAAGAGAGGAGACAATATAGGAGGACACAATGAAGTGGACAACTTTTACACAAATGTAAACTCAAAAATTTCAGAGGACATAAAGCTGTGTATAACATGAATCAGAAGTGGGGGAATTCCAGTACTTTAAATGTGGGCTACCTAAAGCTTGCAAAACATTTGCAGATATCTGTATTTACTGTACTATTCATGCTGTAAAACTCTCCTGGTAAAACCCACCTGAAGCAGGAATATAAGTTTTCTAAATAACAAAAATAATAAAAAATAAAACCAACAAATACAATTGTAGAAACAGTCGAGCAATTTTCTAGAAAAAAAATGGCTTAAATGATTTTTCAATACATTTAAATGTGTTTAGAAGAGTAATTACGCCAACACTATGTTTTTTTTTCAAAAGTAGGCAAATAAATGCCCAGTTCAACCACTGAAAGAGAGCCGCACATCTCTTAAAGTGCCTCACCGTCAGCTGCATAGGATTTCTTCTCTTCTGCATCATCTGTGATTTCATACATGTCACTATATGCTCGAGCCAGCCGCCAAAGGAACTCCTGTTTGCAACTATACTGTGAATAGAATTAATACTTCAGTTCATCTGTTTGCTAAATGTTGCACTTGTAAATCTCACTTTCCTCTAAGCTCGAATAGAGATGAAACACTGCATAATTTTAAATTAAAATTTAGCTATTTTAATTAGAATGCCTTGTGATGCAAAAAAGATGTCTGACAAGTGATGTTAAAAACCCCTAAACTAGACTTGCAAATCTCGTCTGTAGTTTCCTCAAATGTTTTCTTTTGCCTGAAGTATTTAATTGCAATAATTCTCTTATGCTTTTAAACAAAGTAACTGTACAAACTAAGTCAAACACTTATGTGAGATACAGGAAATGAGTAGCAGCTTTCCTAGAACAAGCTTTTGATTAAATATTATCCTGTTGATAATCTTATGAAACATTCCCTGCTTTCTCCACTCCAGCAGACAAGCATTTAGGGCGGGCATAACCACCTCAACACTGCAATGTCACATGTGGTTTGCTTTACAAGCAGAAGTAAACATCATGCTGGAGCAGAACAGGCTATAGTGGTGATGCCAATAATGGCCATCACCACAAGATGGCGTATATCAGCATCATTAACAGTGAGTAGAGAAATAGGGGCATGGTAGGGATAAGACTGCAGACGACTGATTTACATCCATTTATAAAGGCATTCAGTTATCACAGAGCCCAGTAAATGTTATACAATGCTACATAAAATTTACAAAAAGAATAAATGGGTACAGATAGCGGATTGTACCAAAATGTGGGTCCCACTACATGTCATTCGCTTTTCAATAGGGAAACATTCATTTAAAGAATCTCCTTTACTTTCTCCAGAAAGAGAGCTGTTCAACAGATGTATCTCCTGCAACAAATAATATTCTACACCATTACGTGTCTAATATCTGAAAGCATTCCACCAATAGTAAGTTAGTACATCAGTTTTAAACATAAAAGTGTTTCTAACTCCAGCTTTTAGTGTTTGATAAATCTCTAAATGGCTAGATCTGCACAAAAGCAATGTGTGATTTCACTTTTTAACTATACACTGTAATGTTCAATGTTGCAATTGACTAACAAAATTCAAGAGTAGAAAACTGACCACATCTCATGAGTTTTGAGGGTTTGCACTTTCTAAAGAGAGTATAAACTATGTTGCGGTTAGATGCTTGGGCTCATGTACAATTGTGGTGTGGACGAGGCCTTGCACAATATCCTTTTCTGCACCACCACCCCTTGCTGGTTAGCTTGGACTCAAATTTTCTGGGAACTGACTACAGTGAACTTTACCACTAATTTATTGTTAAGCAACAGTTGGAATCCTTCTTTCTTCTCTTGGTCACTCCCACTGTGTAACTGATCCGCTTGATGAAGCAACTGGCTAAGCTCTTCCTCCACAGCAGAGTCAAAGGTCAGTGTTGCTTCATCCTCATTGACAAGGTCCAGGGAATCCCTCCTCGCAGTCCTCACTGTATCGCAACTGTTTTCATCTTCCTCACTCTCTTTATCAGTCTCCCGGTCATAATCAGACTCTGCGTTGGCTGTGGTATAGCTTTAACACACAAAAAGGGCACAGTATTTACATTAACGTGACACTGAGTTCACTCAGAATGACTTTTTTAAAACCAAATACCTTTCACCTATTGAAAACAGAAGAATGCTAATAAATGCAAGCAAATAGTCTAAATTTTTGCTACTGCAAGCAGTTTCCTAAATCAGCACTAGTTACAATATACAACACAGCACAAAAAGGCTATTGAGATTTTCCTTCCAGACTGGACTCCAGACTGGACCTGACAAAGGAAAAATTCCTTTGATTTGCCTGTTAGGGTTGCAGCATATAGGCATGATCATCATTCAGTGATGAAGAGCTGAATTAACTGTGGGCTTCTGACTGAAAGTAAGGCACCTGCAACAGCAAAAGTCTTAATGTACAATTAAAAATAAAACATGCTAGAAACATTCCTGTTGTGCTTGTAATATATAGAAGTGTTACTTTCTTCACAACACTGACAATATTTGTGTGTGTATGTTCTCTCATGGATAGTTCCCATGCCAAAGCTTCAATAACTTTTTTCTAATCATTAAAAAATAGTCATGTCAGATTTGGCTTGATCAATAGAATACACACAGTATCCCACATCTTCCTACCCCATTTATCCACAAATTATTCTAACTGCATTTCCAATTGGAAAGGCCAAACAGAAAGATACACGCACCACCTAATGGGTAACCAACTGATCATAGTGGTCCCAATAAGCAGAAGTAAAGTCTGACTACTGGACTCCAGTTGCCTGGTCTAGGTGACTGACTCCTCACTATGTCAAAATGGAAGGTAGGAATACACAAGCACAACAGTGCGGGCGCAACTTGTGCTACATCCATCACACTCAGAGTTTGAAATGAGCCTGTAGTCTTGGGACTGGAGAAGCTTTAGCTACTTAAATAGAAAGGGAAATCTATTCCCAAATCCAATACAGTAGAATTTTCACCTGTACATCTAAAGTTTAGACAGACCTAGCCATGTAGTCAATATAGCCTCTGTGCTTATGGCTACCTGCCAACTCCATAATGTTAGGTTTGATTCCTATTTGCTGTGTGCCACTTTATGAGTCTGAGGAAGAAATCTGGAATTTTGTCCTCATTGCAGGATAAGTGTTACAAAACAACTCTCCTTCACTTGCTGTCAGAAGCCATTACAACTGGAAAGAATGGGTTACTTAAATGCTAATTTTTAAATTTTTATTTACTTCAATTATAGCCTACCAAGCAGAAATGCAGAATAAAAAAATGCTTTAATAAATAAGACTCAAAGTGGATAACTGCCCCCAAAGATGTGTAGATCACACTCTGAGAGGCTGCATGGACTGAAGAACCAGGTTTGATTCCCCACTCCTCCACATGAGCAGCAGACTCTAATCTGGTGAAAAGGGTTGGTTTCCCCACTCCTACACGTGAAGCCAGCTGGGTGACAGTTCTCTCTGAACTCTCTCAGCCCCACCTACCTCACAAGGTGTCTGTTGTGGGGAGAGGAAGGAAAGGAGATTGTAAGCCAGTTTGAATCTCCTTAAAAGGTAGAGAAAATTGGCATATAAAAACCAACTCTTCTTCTTTTTCTTAAGACCCACAGGGCTAAAGTAATGGATTAAAGTCTGGAAGATCCAGGTTAAAATTTCCTACTCTGCTTGGAAGCCCAATGAGGCAGTCTCTCTCTCAACCTAACCTACCTTACATACTTGCTATGAGGATGAAGTGGGGAAGAGATCCATGTACACTACGTTGAGCTACTTGGAAGAAAGGTGGGATATAAATGAACTAGATAGCAAATGTATAGCCACCACTGCAGAAATGAGGATCTCTGATGAACTGAACTCTTATAGCATGGAAACTAAATAAAACTGAAGATCCTGAATAAGTTATGATGCTAATAAGTTCTTGAAACAGTAGTGGAAACTTTGATGCTAGAGGAGACTGTGTGTGAAGTAGCTTCACTGCTCTGCTTATAAAACTGAACATTTTTAAAATAAGGGAACAAAAGCTTGCCTTGTCTTCATAAGAAGTTTACACTTGTAGTAGATCATTTGTTTTGATACAAGACTCACCCTAGAGTTTCGATATAGCCTTTCTTTTTTCTGTTCCTTTTTAATATGTGAGTAATTGTTATCAGAGTGTTACATTTTAAAAAATGTTTTAATTTGTATGCTGTTAGCTGTATTGAGCTCTGACCTAGATAACCCAGTCTAGCCTGATCTCGTCAGTTCTCAGAAGATAAGCAAGGTAGGCCCTGCTTGATATTTGGCTGAGAGACCACCGAGGAATACCAGGGTGGCTACACAGAGGCAGTCAAGGGCAAACCATCTCTGAACATCTCTTGCCTGGGAAACCCTATGGGGTCACCATAAGTCAGCTGTCACTTGACAGCAAAAAAAAAGTTGTATTGATTCTCCAACATAAGTGAAAAAGTTAGGTGTGTTTTGTAAATTAAAATAGAACTTTTCAAACGGACTGGCTACTTAATGGACTCTGGAATGTGCACCCTCACTGCTCCAATTCATTTCTCCCCTCATTGTCTAAAGGTCCACCCCCCTGCTAACTTGCTAGAAAAATACAGTTCGTGGTCACCTATGAAATATCTATCCCAATCTTCCATCACATCAGTGAGCTTCATTCTTAATGGTGCTAAAATTCTATTTCAGGTGATGTTTTCAAGCACTAGAGCCCACTACTAAAAGTCACAGAACTATTTCACAACACAACACAAGCCTTGATTGGCATATACACAGAACTATTTTATCAACAATATCAAAAAGTTTTAACTAAGGGTACAATTATGTATATTTTAGTCAGATGAAAACTGCTACAATTTGGGAGCAGAATATCCTCAAAAGCAAAAAACAAAAACAAAAAACAATGAACTGAGAAAAATAAGAGATAATCATAAGTCTCATACACACCAAATTCAGATGGGGCCACATATTCCTGAAAGCAGGCTTAGCAGAAGGGGGAATCACACATGCAAATGGCTGAATACATAATTTGCCAGTTCAATCCAACCATCTATGCAGAAGTAAAAAGCTATTGTGGTTCTTAAAAACAGGTTCTACCAATGTACATGGGAGGTAAGAACAAGGATTATCACACAAAGATGCACTCTATCCATTACTATTCAGTTTCAATGGAGCTTTTGTAAAAATAGCTGTTTTAATCCTAGGATTGCAGTTTTTTCTATGTGGAAAAAAATGCACTGCCTAAGACATTTCTCTCTATGAACCACCTGCATACACAACCTGCAAACAAGTATCCCCATCTGGTCTCTGCTTTTCCCAGAGCCTCACCTACACTTGCTCCCACCCACAGTACCAAGAAATAACTGTCAAATATGTGTATTTACCTCCAGAACAGTTACTCTCCAGATCATATTACAGCTGCAAATTGTATCTCATAATCTTAACAGAAAGATAACAGAGATATCAGAACTTGCAGAAATCGATGGCTTACTTATAGTCTTCAGAAGCAAAGGCTGGTATTTCCTCCTAAATTTTCCTCCCAGAAAACTTTGCACAGAATACTAGTTATACTACTCTTCTATGTAGCCAGTTTGTGCCAGTGTCTAAACAGCTTCCTGATGAGTCCTACTCAAACACTATAAATAATGTAGTTTAAGCAGGCATAACCTCAAAAAAGTATTACTTCAAACTAGTGATTGCTTACCCTCCTTCACTTTCACCATCTGTATTCACTGTGCCTGAACTAGCTGTGAAATATATGGAGCTGGATCCTGCAGAATCACTCCTTTCTCTGGGAAATGCAAAGCGCTTCCGCCGAACAGCCTTCTGGCTATCTTCTAGATGGGACCTGCCGGATAAGATTAACATGTTAAAAGGTATGCCCCCATTTTGTTCCTTTTTACAGGGTTTTTTTTGGGGGGGGGGGGCAAATGCTTTAATTTTGTACCTCACTAAGCCACCAAAATGATCATTCCATTCAGCTCAGTGTAATAGAAAGGAGCCCTACTTCCTTCACCAATCAATTAACCAGTCAACTTACTCCCTATTTGGTAGTATTCCATGAAATCAAAAATGTTTCTCATAAGTGGCATCTTACCTTTTTTGTTAAAAAAAATAGTATAATTTATTAGCAAAGAAAGAATGGAGGGCTGCTTGCCTACTAATTTTGCAGCAGCTGGGGTAGACCAAGCAGGATAGCAAAGCTTATCCTATAGGCCAGGGGTCTCAAAACTGCGGCTCCAGAGCCGCATGCGGCTCTTTGGCCTGTTGAGTGCAGCTCTCCGAACTATCAGCTATTGGGCGGGGAAGGCTTCCTTTGGTAGACCTGGCCTCCGGCTGAGTCCCATTGGGAGGCCAGGTCTACCCACTGGCTTTCTTGGAGGTAGACCTGGACTCCAAGGAGGGGAAAAAGTCTCCCTTCAGGGGCCAGGTCTACCAATTGGCTTCTATTGGCCTCCGGAGGCCAGGTCTACTGCCAAGAAAGCCAATGGATAGACCTGGCCTCCCAATGGGACTCAGCCGGAGGCCAGGTCAACCAATAGGCTTTTATGGCGGTAGACCAGGCCTCCAGACAAGGACTCCCGACGGGGAGGGGAAATGGCAGAGACTTACAATTTAATTTTTATCAATAAATAAGATCACTATTAAGTATGATATCAAGTTTAATTCAGTGTACCTACAGTTTAATTAAGACTTAAAACTTTAATTAAAGTTTATTAACTTAATAAACAGTGTACCTACCTATATCATTTAAGTTTAAAAAATTTGGCTCTCAAAAGAAATCTCAATCGTTGTACTGTTGATATTTGGCTCTTTTGACTAATGAGTTTGCCGACCCCTGCTATAGGCCAACTGCTATATTTGCAGGCATCTCTAATGAGGAAAATGTTGCCTGCTGTCTACTGAACACAATTGCCTTTTTAAAAAATAGCCAGGGTTACTTTGCTTCATCTCTACTTTAATTTCAGGGTGGCTTTATTTCTTTAAAGGGAGACTAGGCTGATCCTGATGTTCCAAACTACAAGTCGAAGAGGAGAATTGTTCAATGAATCATTTATATTTATAGAAACCTAAGATTGTTCATATTTATAACATTTATTTAGCCTGCCTTTCTTACTGAGACTCAAAGCTGATTATATGGTATAAGATAATGCAATCAAATAGCACAAGACATTCAATAAACAATGTGATAAGAATAAGATCACAAAAGTTAGAAACAGTGCCCCTAAAAAGTATCAGATACATGTCATAATGCAAAATAAATGGAATTACAGAAGAAAACCATACAGTTAAAGCAAGATAACACATACAGTAGAATAAGACTACAATCCTTTTCCCTTTATAAAGTGCCCTTTCTTCCATGATACTACACCCTTATTCCCTTTATGGAAATTCCCTCCTGTTTTATAGTCTGTGGAATGACAGGACTATGGGGAACTCCCTAACCTCCTCAGGCAAGCTATTCTACAAAGTGGGAGCCTCAGAAGATAAAGCATGTGTACAGGCAGCTGTTGAATGTATGCATTTGTTGAGTGGCATATTCAGAAGGCTTAACTCAGATTCATGCTCATGGAAACTTGTTTCCACATACAGAAAGTCACAGCTTTGTTTACATTGTATTGCTTCCCTAAGGTAAGAGAATTCCAGTTCATGTTTATAATAAACAGTGGGTTTACATTAAAAATAATTACAAAATGAAAGAAAATAAACCATTCATTTTTAACACTGATAAATCACAGTGGGTAGCCGTGTTAGTCTGTCTGAAGAGTAGAAAAGAGCAAGAGTCCAGTAGCACCTTAAAGACTAACAAAAATATTTTCTGGCAGGGTATGTGCTTTCGTGAGCCACAGCTCACTTCTTCAGATACAGCTCATACCCTGCCAGAAAATATTTTTGTTAGTCTTTAAGGTGCTACTGGACTCTTGCTCTTTTCTATTTTTAACACTGTAATTGATTGCACAGACCAGAGGTGTTGCTTGCTGTGTCTCAACATAGGGACGTGGTATAGTTGAATACATATAGTTAACCAGGCAAAAAGAACACAATCACACATCTTTGCCATAATTCGTTTGACAATAACTAATTTGTGTTTGCAACTAACATAAGTATCAAACCTGTTGGTTATCAAAACATCTTTTCTGCTGCTCTAATAAAGGTAATACTTAATAAAATAAATTATTACATGATCAGTCAACTAAGTTTTTTTAATCAGGCACTGATGGACAGAATATAAACCTGTTAATAACCATTTACAGACTTTTACATAATAATTTCACTATATTACCAGTCAAGACTGAAATGCATTCAAGTTTGAAGATTACATCCAGTAATCCTGGTGTTCTAGTTTGGAAAAAAACTTTTACAGCCAAACATGCATTATTCAGAAGTAATTCTTGAAACAAAAGTGACAATCACATTATCTCACATGGTTCCTTATCTGTTACAGCTACCAAAGTTGGTCTTCCAAGCATTCAGAAAAGCATTCTAGTAAAACGTAATTCAAAAATTTGCTCTTTCAACAAGAACAAAAAAACTCCAGTTTTCATTTGTTATCTCTCAATTTCTCAGAAACTGGTATGAAGTAGTATTTTGTACACTAGTAAGGGTATTTGATATTGACAAGCTTTTAAAAACAGTATAAAAAAGGTAAAGGTAAAGGTCCCGTGCAAGCACTGGGTCATTCCTAACCCATGGGGTGACTCCACAGCCCGACATTTACTAGGCAGACTTTATTTACAGGGTGGTTTGCCAGTGCCTTCCCAGTCATCTTCCCTTAACACCCAGGAGGTTGGGCACAGTATAGTACTAAATATTAACAGTATAGTGGTACTAAATATTAAGCAATTCTGATGTGAAACACTGGTTGCTTGTTCAATCTCCTCCCTGCCACTAACCAGTAACATTATAAAGCTAGAAGCAGAAACTACAGTTCATATATCAAAGCTAAGCCACAGTTTGGCCATTGGGTATGTAGTATGGGTTGATGTACTCTTTCCTTCCCTCACAAACACTGATTCCGCCCTCCATTTCCTGGTTCATGGTAACCAGAGTTTGCCATGACATCCCTTTCAGCCACCAACCTCACCAGATGACCTGGGTCACACCATCTCACTGCATAACTTGCCTCACAGGTTGAGAGGATAAAATATAGCAGGAGAGAACCATATACATCACCTTTGGAGGAAGGGCAAGATAAAAATATGATAGATCCAGACTGGGTGAACTGTGCTTATTGCTCACCTAAATTTGCCTCCAAATCCATCTTCTCTTGCAAAAAAAGAAGAAAGGACAGCTGAGTGGGAAGATTTTCAGTAATTGCCAGATCACAAAGAATGGTTTTGTACCTACCTCACTTCACCAATGATTTCTCCAGCTAAACCCTGCAAGCTATTCCGCAACTCTTCTACTTCATGCCGCAGCTCTATAAGGCTTTTTAACACAAAGTCCAAACGGTTCAGCACTTCTGCTTGTTCTTCATGTGTTAGAAAAGGTGTGTATGGGCTGTTGTCACCACCCTCTATTGGTCCTTGTCTCAGTGGAACTAGAGAGAGAACCAAACTGTTACAGCAACAGCAGTTCACCTTCCCTGAGCAACATTATTTCTAGATATTCATTAAGTTTTATTCTATTTTCAAAGGAACTGAAAGCAGTTAGGCACCTTACAACCCAAACCTACTTGTTTATTAAAATATTTACATGTTTCTGTTCCTTTTTAGCTCAACATAGCTTACAAACCCAAATTTAAAACATACAAAGTACAATAAACCTCCAATAACCTTCTCAGTCAGAAACATGTTTAACAATTTTAGCTAAAGGGTTTGATTACTTTTCCTGAATTTAAAAACCAGGATGAGCATGGCTCAAGAGTGCAAGTGACGGCTCTCATACCCCCAACAACCCAAGATCAAAATGAATTTATCCATAATTAAAAAGACAAGCAAGCACTTTCAACACATTGGGCACCAATCTACTCTCAAGCTGGCCTCCAAGTCAGAATGGACATCACTCTAATTCATCCTTAGTCATTCATCCCAAGAAAACCCAACAAGAGATGGATTGACTCTATAAAGGAAGCCACGACCCTCAATTTGCAGGATCTGAGCAGGGCTGTTAAGGATAGGACACTTTGGATTCATAGGGTCGCCATGAGTCGGAGACGACTTGACGGCACTTAACACACACACACACACATTCATCCCAATGACTCATTATTTTCCAGTCCACTTCTGATCCCCCAGCTTCCTGGTAAACCACATAGCTGGGGACCATCCATAATACTGGAGAGCCCCAGCCAGCCCATTATTCTATGTAGCTATAAGGGCCTTCACACAGCCATCAGGGAGGCTCTCAAAATCCCCCAGAAACATCTGGAAACCTACAGCACATATTAGTCTTTGAGTGTGGACCATCCTAATAGGGCTATTGCTCCTGCAGGGCAGAGGAAGCAAGCTCAGCTGTGCCCTCATTCAGATACTAGAATATCTAATAAATTTCTTTTTTCCTTTCTGCATATCATTTTTTAAAACTGAAATGTTCTTTTTACCTAATGACATTTTACTTACTAAAAGTAAAAACCATGGTTCATGAACAGCCTTGTAAAATAAAAAGGAACAATTAAGGTGCAAGGTAGACGTGGCTGTTCACTGTTATTACTTGTTCATATACAGCAAGTATACAAAATCCTTCATTCTATTTCTGAAAACAGAATACATGACTGCTATATACCATAAATTTGCTGAAAATTAAACAAAAGATTCAATTTGAATCTTCTGATGCCAATGAGAAAAGCTGAAAACTCACACCATTTCTTGCTATTAATGATAAACTTACCTTGATTATGTGGCTGTATGATATCTGTGTATTCCTGAGAGCCTAGAGCATTTTGCAGACTCCGTGCATTAGGGCCTTTGGAACTCCCTCTCCACCAAGATTTTTTTCTCTTTTGTTTGTAAAAGTAGTAGAAAAGACCTATTCCTGCTGCTCCTAATATCACACCAAGTCCCACACGGTAGGGCCCCATTTTGGCCATGATGAGTCTGAAAGAAAACCAGTAAGAGATCACTTACACTGACAGTGTAGGTAACTAAACCACTGTGCGCTTAAAATATTTTTAGCTATACCCCTACTATTGATGGAAACTGTGACCAACAAGTCATTTTCAATTCCATATCTTGACTGACGGGCGCAAATTGGGCACAACAAATGCAGGGGTCGGTCTGTGTAGAAAAGGATCCTAGTTTAATTGACTCAATGGAAAAGTCCAGCTCAATTTTATTTCAGCAGTATCAGGATGCCATTCTGAGGCAATACCTACTGCTATTACAGATGGTTCTTAAAATCTTAGCTCCTGAACTTGCCTGGAGATATAGGATGCAGTTCCATTATTGAAGCTACACAGGTTTGGTTCAGGCAGTAGCTGGATGGAATTTAACCAGAAGCTCCATATACCCCAAACTGCAGACGAAGAACCAGGAAGCTTCATTGGCCTTTCTATGTCAAAGCAGGATGCACAACATCACCAACCTGAGCAGCAAATTCAAAGAACTGTACTGTTCTCAGGGCAAAAGGAAAAAACCCGTGACATACTGTAGACACCAGCAACAACCTCACTTACACTTCAGTGTGCCAGCGGCCCTTTATTATTGATGGTCTTCAGAGCAACTCTGTGAGGCAGAATACTATTATTCCGATTGTTTTGATAGGGGCTATGGGAGAAGGCCACCGAACCGGACAGAAACAGAATCTCGTCCGACTCCAAAGCAAGTTTGGAACGAACCTTAATGTCTCAGCTCACCAGGCTTGGGCCGAGGCATCGGCAGAGAGCGAGGCGCAATGACTCCGCATTTCTTAAGCCACGGGCGTTAAAGAAAGAGAGGGGCGGGCAGAGGCCGCGACGAAAGACTTGGGAAGAACCACCCACACGCCATGCTCAGAGACAGCGGGCGTAAAGAAAGAGGCACGGCTCTCTTCCAACCGGGGGGGGGAGGGTGCGCGGCGCATGCGCCCGCTTGCCAGGCAGCACTCGGAAAGGTTAGCGGTGACAGCTTAACAGCCTGGTGAGGGCGCGCGCCGGGAAGGGAAGGGGCCGTTGCTTGCGCGCGACCCCAGCGTCGCCCGTTCACTTCATCCCCGAGCGCGTGGCTAGCCCTTGCGCGAGCCGGTTTCGAAGAACTCTTAGGTCGCTCCTTTCGGTAAAGAAAGTGTGAGAGCACGGAACCGTTTATCACGTCACTATTGAGCCCGGCCGTTAGGCTTCTTGCGGGATCTGTCCTCCCGCGGCCACCGTTCGCACGCTTTCTTTCTGCCCTCGCCTTACCCTGCCGGGGTATTGCCTTCCAGTCGGCGCATACGGATGATGACGATACAAACGCGCTGTTTTACTGCCTAGCACCGCCCCTTTCTAACGAAGGTTGCGTTTTATAAACCGCAATTCGAGGCGAAGGGAGGAAACCGGAACAGATGCTCCGCCTTTTTGTAGTATATTGTGGGCGCGTAGTTAAGGAACCAGTCGGTGTCAAGGAAAACAAAGGTCTTGAGGAAGGGACTACAGTGTTGGTTAGGGAGTAATACAGAAAAGCGCCTGCATCTGAGAATGTGTGAAATGACTAGCAGTGCTTGTAGTTTGTTATTTTTATTTACTTAAGATGTTTATTTTATTTATTTATTTATTTAGAACAAAATTTAGACTGCCTCTCTAGGTATCCTACCCAAGGCATGTTACAGAACAAAGCGTAATAATAAAAAAACCAAAACATTTAAGATCATTTATCAAAATCCAGAATTAAAACAACCCAGCTAGAGCATAAAAGCAGAGAACACTGAGCATCTTAAAATAGTTTTCAGACTAAAATACTTAACTAAAAGTGTGGATGAACAGAAATGTAGATTGGCAGGTAAGTCTCAAGGGGATGGGTATTTCTTAAGGAGGTGCCACTGCTGAAAGGGCCCTGACTAGGGTTGCCATCTGCCCCAAGCCATTTTGGTTTTTAAAGGTAACCAGCATTTGGGATTGTGTCTGGAAACAAGTAAGCATTTAGCGCAGATCTTTCAGCACCTGAGTGATACAATTCCTGTAACCAACCCCTGATAGCCTGGATGCTGAATTTTGGACCAACTGAAGTTTTTGAATGGTAGCCCCATGTAGACTGCATTACAGTACTCTTGGATGTAATCAGACTATGGATCACTGTGGCTAGGTTACGCTTTTTGAGGAACAGACATAGCTGAGGAACCAGCTGATAAAAGGTGCTATGTGCACCATAGGCCAGAATCCAACAGCACTCCAAGCTATGAACCTGCTCTTTCAGGAGTGTAACTGTTAAGTCCGCGTGGGAAGGATTCACGAGGTCGGAGATGAGTTCAAACAACAACCACGTTTATTGATTACAGGAACAGAACTGCTTAACACAATGAGCAACCCCTGTTTATATGCCCCCTTGGCCGCCTGTGGCCACTCCGCCCTTGATCCGTGATAGGGGGACATAACCTCCTGGTGACCAATGGTACATATTGGCTTAGAGCCAATGGGGTCCGTTTGCTTGACCAATAGGGTGAGCAGGGTTTAGGATCCTTCATGCAGAATTCAAGCTCCTAAGTCTCCCTTGCTTACTCCCCAACTATATTCATACACAACACCCCTCCTCCCTAAGTCCGAGCGACCCTCACTGCACTGGGAGCACACAAAGTCCTGGAGGTAGCTTGGCCGCGATCGATTCCGCTGGGAACGGCGCGGCACTGGGATGGGGGACGTCGGCCGATCTGTTGTCGCCAGATCAGTCTCACCCTCGGTGGCTGAGTTGTCGTCCGCCGGGCTGCTAGAGGAGCCCGTCGCTGGCAGCGGCAATGTTTGCTTGGGTCACTCCGATTGTTCCGGCTCCCTGGTGACAGGAATCGGCAGCGGCGCTGGAACCGTGGCTGCTTCTGGCAAGTCAGCGGGGCGGCGGCGTAGCTGATCGATGTGGCGCCACAGAACGCGCCCCTCCGGGGTGGTGACCCGATAGGATACTGGGTCAGTGGGGTCCTGGACCGTGGCTGGAATCCAGGCGGGCCCCGCTCCATAGTTTCGGGTGAACATGGGGTCGTCCTGCTCAATGACCCTTGGTGTGGCAGTTGAGTCCTTGCGGCCTGGGTACTCAGGCACCAGGTCGGGGTGCAACCAGTCGAGCAGGGTTTTTGGCCGGTGACCCATGAGGAGTTCCGCGGGGCTCTTCCCGGTCACGGAGTTGGGCGTGGTGTGCTGTGCTAGGAGGAAATCCACCAGTCCCCTGTCCCAGTCCCAGCGGTCGATGTGCTGCAACACATCCTCGGTCGTCTGGACCATCCGTTCCGCCTGTCCGTTGGTGGCGGGGTGGAACGGAGCCGAGGTTGCGTGGCGGATCAAGTTCTTGGCCAGGAACTCCTTGAACTTGGAGGACATAAATTGGGCCCTGTTGTCGGAGACCATGGTGTCCGGCAAGCTGTGGGTTGCGAAGACCTTGCGCAGCTCTCGGATGACCGTGCGCAAGGTCATGGACCCGACATCGACCACCTCCAGCCATTTAGAGTAGGAGTCTACGATAATCAGAAAAGTCTTACCCTGGAAGGGCCCCGTGAAGTCTATGTGGATGTGGGAGCAGGGTGTGTGTGTGGACTCCCAGTGCTGGGTCGGGGTGCGTGGCATCTCTGGTCGCGACTCCTGGCAGGGTCGGCAACGGCTCACCCACTCCTCGACAGCAGCGTCGATGCCTGGCCACCACATTTAGCTCCTAGCCAGGGCTTTCATGCGCACGATTCCCTGGTGGCAGACGTGTAGAGCCTCCAGGACCCGGACGCTCTGTTGAGGTGGTGCAGGCCCGTGATTTGCAGTCCGAGGGCCTTGAACCACTCAAACCCCAGGAGGCTGGCGCGGGGCCCCTCGACGATGACAAGGCGCAGGCGGCTCGTACGGGACCTGTAGCGCACGTTCACGCGAGCAACACCCTCGACCTGAACGCGGTGGCGTTGGAAGTCCGTAATGATGAGGCTGGAGGGCTGCAGCTTGGGCATCGGGGCGCGCTCGGCCAGGACCCGGAAGGTGTCCGCAGATATGATGGAGAGGGCGGACCCGGAATCCACTACCATCTCGCAGGGCGTCCCCTCAATGAAAACGGTGGTTGAGAGCTTGTCGACGCCGTGGACCTTGTGCAGAGCGAGGGTGTGGGCACAGCGGCGGTCGCGGCGGTCATGGCACGGGGACTCGGAGTCGTTGTTGTCGGAGAGAGCGTGAACGGGTTGGGCGGCGCCATCTTTCTTCTCCGGGTGAGACAGTTTCCTCGACGAGCGGCAGACCTTGGTGATGTGGCTGGAACACCTGCACGCCCTGCACTGGGCATCGCAGAATCAGCACGTGCGGCGGTATGATGAACTAGTTCATAAAGCAGAGCAGGGGGCAACAGCTTTGCCCTTTTTGAAATAGACAGGCAGGCACTCACTTCCTTCCCTCCTAGAAGGCAACTTCCTTTAAAGTTCCAGGAGTTGGAAAGGAAAGGCAGAGTGTAGGGTTGGCCAGGTGTCCAGTTTTGAATTGGACAGTCCAGTATGTTCCCTTTCTGTTCAGTAAATAAACTGAGAAAATTAATTAAGTCTGCAGCCATCTCAGCCAAGCTCTATCCATGCACTCTTTATTTCGTCTGTGGCTTGATAAAGCAGCGACATCCCCATCTGCTTGTTCTGCATCGCAGCCAGAAAGGTTTGAAAAGAACCAGATCTACTACTCAGCAGCCAGGTGGGATGCTCCTACAGAAATCCTAGTGGTATAACTGAAGAAAACTGGAAAGGGAGAGACTTTAACATCCAATCAATCAGCTTCCCACAGTGGTTCCAGCTGACTGTGGAGGTAGACAGTGGCAGGATTGAATCTTCTAAGGAAGAGATCTTGGGGGGATGTGGTTGGAGAGTTTGGAGGAGTTCCTCAGAAGGTGGTATGTGGACAGGGTGTCTGCCTTGCATCTTTATCTTTTGCACAGCCCTGGTTACTGCAGGTGATCTATTGCTATTAAGTACTTTAAGGCTGCAAGGCTATGCACATTTTCCTTAAAAGTAAGAGCCATTGAGCTCATTGAAGGTTACATTTGAGTAAACATGGCTAGGATTCTGTTGTAATTATCCCAGTGATTTTGGTGGGAGTTAAGCATATGCTGTTTCTTGTTCAGGACAATGAGGATTTTAAAATGCTTACCTTTGAGTGATTGTGGCTGTTATTATGCCCATTTATGCTGGATAAAATACAATTTGCTAAAATATAACTTGCTAGTCTTTCTGTGTAATCCTATTCAGATATACTCAAAATTATTTAATTGGTTTAAATGGACTTAGACTGAAAGTAACTACATAAGATTGCACTGTACATTATATTAGTTTTTTTAATTAGAAATATCTAACCGAAATTTACAATAGATTTATTAAGCTTTGAGGACTCTCGGGCCTTGTTCTCATAGATATGGAAAATCTGGGATTGGACAGTATCACTTTCAGTTTAAAATGGAACACTCTTTCATATTCAGAGAAAACAACACTTAGAGGCAGAAAGTGTGGTGTAGTGGTTAGCATATAGAACTAGGATCTGGAAGACACATGTTCACATCCCCGTTCTGCCATGAAAGCTTGCTGGGTGACCTTGCACTAATCACACACGCTCAGCCTAACCTACCTCACAAGGTTGTTAGGATAAATTGGAGGAGTAGAGAATTATGTAAGCCACTTTGGAGTATGAATGAAGTAAGTAAATAAAACAAAACAATCCCTTCGGCATATAGAAAACTAGATGTCAGGGAGAAGAGCCTTGGCTTAGTCTTTTCCATAGAATGCTAGTTTTCTATGCATGCTATCTCTAGGCACGGTTGCTGGTGATGTGCGCATGCCCCCTGAAGGTCAAATAATGCTGGAGTGGTGGGCAAGTTGAAAAAGTTTGAGAGAAACTGATTTGAACCAGCAGATGTAGCAAAACATGTCCAACAAATATATGTGTACATTTTACTTGTCCCCTGGAGACCATAATAAGAAGGAAGAAATGTAACTATTCTTTGGCAGGATACACCATAATACCATGTTTCCGAATTAAATGGTCACACATAATAAGCCTTTCAAACAATAAATACAAAAAAGCCAGGTTGGCATGCTTTGGGGTACATTTTATTCAGTTTTATTCCCTGTCCTGCCTATGTTTCTAGAATGGTGTGCTTTATTCACTCTTGCTCTTGGCTTGTGGGAAGCTGTTAGCTGGATGATCTAGACTATTGTATTGCACATGTGGAGAATTCCATCTCATGATTTGGACCAAATCTCATGTGGATTTTATTTGAACCAAAATTACACATAAAGCACAGGAAGGCTGAAATGCAATAATAAATTGTTCTTTCTGAACAAACATAAACAGCACAATCTGGGTAGGGGGAGAACAGACGGGAAGCCAGCTAGGTACTTCACTGGCATATCTCTGAGATGTGCTGGTGGAGGACCCTGGCAGCAGTGAGCCCCAGCTGGGCACAGGCCTGGCAATGCCACCAAGCAATGCCAGTGCAAGCCACTGTGCTGGTGGGGAAAGGGGCAGACCCAGGGGCATGGCAAGAATTAGTCAGCCAGAGGAAGTTGGCCCTAGCCCTCAGATGCTGCAGGAAGACCCACCGGACAAGGAGGAGACTTTGTCAGGTGCAGAGGGAGAATCTTTAAACTTTAGGCACCGCATTTGCTACTCACTAAACTTTTGTTCTTTCCAGAAAACAATATGTGGCTAATATCAGACTATGAGGTAAGGCAGTTCGTGGAGGTTCTGAGCGTTACGGCTATCTAGTGCTGTTAGAAATCTGCTCTTGGCGTGTCAGGCTGTACTACTGATGTGAAAGCGAATGGAACAGATGTCTACTGATAAATCCCAAAGCCTGAGTAGAAAGAGGAAGATAACATTGCGGCAAGGCATCCAATTATTATTTGCTGTCCTTTTGTTATCAGTGAAGGAATAACCGAGCATGAGGGCAGTGGGAGCTTGAAGTTTGGTTTTTACGGATATTAAAGATCCTATCTGGACAGTCCTGTAGCTTGGACCAGATTTCTAATACTTGGCTAGTGTTAGAATGTCAGTTTTTGTGAAAGCAATATTAAACTATTTTCCTTTAAATATGCCTGCCATGGCATCAATGTTCTGTTTTCTTTAGTGACACCCCACTGATATAACACTGCTATGTTCATAAGCAGCTCCTTAGAGGCCTATGCTTCCAATTCAACGCATGTTTACAAAGAGACTTGCTTACAAATTTTGCATACAATTTGCATACAGTACAGGCTCCATGATTAGGGTTGCCAACCTCCAGGTAATAGCAGACGATCTCCTACTATTACTTATTATTAATTGATCTCTATCCAGCCGATAGAGATCAATTCACCTGGAAAAAATGGCCGCTTTGGCCATTGGACTCTATGGCATTTAAGTCCCTCCCAAACCCTGCCCTCCTCAGGCTCCCCCCTAAAAATCTCCCTCCAATAGCAAAGAGGGACCTGGCAACCCTATCCATGATTTGGGTCTGTCACACTAAACACCGCCAGTGACTCTCCTTAATCTGGGAGTTACAGGTTGCCCTGAGAGCTCTCTGTGTACAAATTAAGGGCCAAACTAAACAATATGGTTCTTGACAGGTTTTCTTTCGTTTAAATGCAAGGGGCTGCATATTTGATTGGCGTAATGATGGGAGGAAGAATGCTTAAACCTTTTTCCCCAGCCCATTTTTCTGACCAAACTTGTCCCCTGCTGCTTTTCTGTCCAGGGGAGAAGATACAGGGACCTTATAGCTTTTTCCTTACTGTTGGGAAATCAGTGAAATATGTGTGATTATGACAGGGCTATAAGAAAAGGGTTACACATGTTCTCCACGGCTGTTCCTGAACCCCCCTTCCCCCCTTTAGAAATTATCCTCTGAGAAGGAGGCCACATTCTTTAAATCAATTTAAATTAATCAGTTTCGATAAACGAATAAGGATGTTTGATAAAAGGATGTTATTTTGAATCAAGATGGTGGTCTGTTTAGCCAATTCTGTCTTCCCTTCCAGATGGAAAGCATATGCTCTACTATTGAACTATTGCCTCACACTTAAATATGATTGTATTACTTTTATTTTATGGCCTTCTAATGAAAACCAGCCTTCTATTGCTGGTTAATAAGACATATTAGAGAGCAGAAAGTTCTAGTTGGTCAGCCAATCTTAACTGCTGCCAGTGTAGAATGGCGAGGGCTTAATTTGATGTTAGTAATTGGGTTAGTGTAAAACATTAAGATCTTCAGTTCTCTTACCCAGTCCTCAGTTTAGATCCAGACGTTTCTTATTTTAAATTTTATTTCTCCATACTCACAGGAAAAGTCCTTAATTCTTTACTGATGACATCAAAAGGAAAGCCAGTATTCCTTCATACAAACAGATCTATGACTTCATTACATGGAGCAGGATCAGAGGAATGAGCTGTGACGACCTAATGTTCTGGACTAATTCGGTCATCTTAAATAATTAAAAAGAATACTAGGAAGGAAATGTAATTATTTTTAATGTGCACCAAATTTTACTACAATTTTATGTTTTGAAATTACTATCACTTTTATATGGCAGGGGCTGATTGTATACTTCACTGAGCTTTCACACATTCTAAGAGTTTTTTCTTTCAGCAACAATAAAATTGCTAAGATTGAAAACACAAAAGATGTTCCAAATAAATGCAGAGAGAGTAAACCATCAGGGATAAAAAGTATAATAAACAAATAATATTTTTATTCATGCAAATATATGGCATACAAGTTTCAGAGAGCCTCAAAATATTTTTTACTGACATACAATTCAAAGTTGATACAAAAAGTATATGTGTAAAATATAAAGATCTAATCCTTGCTGAAGTTTCAAGGCAAGAATACTTGAGGTATTTCAGGAGATCTTTAGTTTGGATACTAAGAGTCAGCCATCCGTATGAAAAATAAGAACCGCAAGAGTTTTGGAGCTTCTCAGTGCTGGTTGAGCCAAATTGTTTTTCAGAGGTTCAAAAGACAAATTCTGCGATTTGTTATTTTTTTTTAACAACCTGAGAACTATATCAATGAAATGCTTCCCCAAGGGGCCCTTTCCCCAGATTCCTGTGCATCTGGCAAGATTCACCAGGCCAAACTAGGTGAGAGAAATCTTAAGAACAAACTAGATGTGAAGAAAGCAGCCACTTTTATCCTTTACATGACTAACACTGCAAACCAATGCAGAGTTGGTCTAGTCTAAACACATTGAAATTAATGGGCTTAAGAGAGTGTCTAAAGCAGGGAGTGCAGTCTCTAATTTTAATAAGTGGCACATGTTTGAAGGGAGTATAATCCATCCCTGCCTTACCTCCCCATGTCCCATCACTGGAAGAACATTTCCCCTAGCTCCGATATCAGAAGTGAGCAGGGCTGGGAAGAATGCCTGTTACCGTGTGTTTTGTTACAAAAGTTAATGTCTGTCTTTAAAAAATAAGGCTTCTCCCCTCATGTCTATTTCGGGCCCTGCAAAGGTCTGTGCATTATTGCACTCAGGCAACTCTCCAGTTGACAAGGTATCAACATTGCAGTCAGCTATACCTATGACTATCACAATGATAGGGTAATAATCAAGGGAGGGGGAGAATGTATAAATTCTCCAGTGTTTCTAAGCTGGTCACTGTTGAAGATAGAATGTTGCATTAGATGGATCTTGTTCCAGAACCACAAGGCAATTCTTGTATTCTTCTGGAGAAAATAGACTTTCTGATTCTCTGAAACGTCTCGTAAAGTATAACAAAAACTGGAATGTGTATCATCTATTGTCTGCAGTTTTAACCAACTCAGTCATTCCCAGCATAAATATCCTGGTCATCCTTACACTCAACTTTCTTGCTTTTTTAACTGGACAGATGTAAAATGGCTATCTCCAGTTGGCCTGTTTCAAACATCTATCTGGGCAGGAGCACATTGCATTCTAGAGTGTCCCTTTATATGATTACAATTATTAAACTATGTTTAAATTAATTTTATCCCATCATAAATGGGGCATCTTGCATAACATTACAAATCTGCTGCAGTTTTTTTCATTTAGAATAAAAATTTTAAGTGGATATGATACATTTGCAAAGGGCTATTTCAAGAAAACTATCAAACTTCCCTACAAAATTACATGAGGATCAGACACTGCTATAGTTTGTGAACTGGGACTTATTCCACAAAGATTTTTTTATTTACTTACTTCATGTATATCCCACCTTTCTCTCCAGTGGGCCCAAACCAGCTTAAATCTTTATCCTCTCCTCCATTTTATCCTGTGAGGTAGCTTAAGCCAAGATTGTATAATTGGCCCAAGGTCACCCAGCAAGCTTCCATTGCAAGTTTGGAGAAAAATCTCCCTTCTCTCAACATGGCCCCTATCTAATCCACAGATTTAAGTATCTGCACATGGGGCCATGTACGCTGTTAGATATACTGATAATATCTTCTATGAATAACTGTCCGTGGAGAAACGTATACATTATATATGATTAAACTGATGTAAATAAATATTTTGTTATATTTTCAGCACTTAAAGCATTTTTTGGGCCAAGCAGAGTTATCTACTGAAAAATATAATAGTCTGATTAGCAAAATATTAGAGATCTACTCTCCAAAAGCAAAGAAAGATGAAAGAAACTGTTCGCTCATTTGTGTTCTATTTCAGTAGCACATTTTTGCCAGCAAAGCCATTTAGATTTTCTTATCACTGGCAGCTTTGCAACCAGCTATAGAACAAAACCTTTATAGAAGATAGAGGGAAATCAGAAAAAAAACTTTTAGTAATGTCCATTGAACAAATTACAAAGTACAGACAATCTCTGGATGTTTTTGTTTTTTAATGGCATGTGTTTTATACTGTGGTTTTTAATTGTGAGCTGCCTCAAGCAGAGGTAGCATATAAACAAATAAATCTTGTGTAACTTTCTCTCATTGCAAAAAAAAAAGCCCCATTTGTTGCTCCAACAATTGTCATTCCCTGGTACATAGCCCCACCTCCTGGTTAAAAACAAAAAATCATAGTTCATTTAATCACCATGGTGATTAGCCATGGTGACTTTCCTTTTCAGTCTTAACATTACAAACACGATGAGATGTTGAAACGACCTACTAAAAAGAGTGTTGGGAAGGAGAATCTTTGATTTTGGTAAATGTAACCAGCAGGTCCTGGGACCTAAATGTAACTTGTTACTTAGAAGGCTGAAGTAACCTTCAAGGTAGCATTTTTGGAAATAGTCCTTGTTCCACTGTCAAGATCAGCTACACAAAAAAGTTAGAGAAAATCAAACAAGCTGCAGAAAATGGACAGCTCAAGGACATTGGTTTGACCAACTAGAGCTCCTAAGGCCCATCTTCATCCTTTCCCCCAGTGGCTGATAAGATGTCTCTGGAATGCCCACAAAGAAAGCATGAAGACAACAGTCCTCCCCTATTGCCTTCTAACTGGGTATTTATGAAAATAAAAAACAATCTTTAAGCACACAGGAAGAAAGTAGATTAATTTGAAATGTGGTGTTGGACTGCCGAAAAGACATACAAGTAGGTTGTAAGTCAAATCCAGTATGAACTCTGCCTAGATGCTAAAATGATTCTACTGAGGCTATTGTACTTTGGTCACGTTATGAGAAGCCAGGACTGACTGGAAAAGACAATAATGCTAGGAAAAGTTGGAGGCAGCAGGAAAAGAGGAAGACCTGACAAGAGATGGATTGACTCACTCAAAGAAGCCACGACCCTCAGTTTGCAAGACCTGGGAGCATCACGTGGGCACGTAACACACACAAGAGCACATGTTGCTGCCCTATCCTACACAGTGAGAGGTCCCAACCTCTGTGCTTCTGGACTTTGCTGTCTCTTGGATGGCAGAGAGTGCCTTGGAGTGTTAAGGTGTCTTTGCCTGCATCCACACATCACTGGATATTTTGCTACCAATATGGCATAGCAGTCATTTGAAGTTATCATATTTGTTATCCACTTACTGATTGAAATTTTGTTTATAAATCATACTTTAATCCACCTTGATTCAGAGTGGGAAAGGCAGGCTATAAATTAAAATAATAAGAAAATAATAATAATGGGATTATGCTGTGTGGACAAAACAATCCGGTTGTGAATTATTGCTATTGTACAACACTTTGGGGGTGGGGGGGTTGCCATCAAGTCACAGCTGACTTACGGCAACCCTGTAGGGTTTTCAAGGCAAGAGACGTTTGGAGGTGGTTTGCCATTGCCTGCCTCCACATCACACTCCTGGTATTCCTTGGAGGTCTCCCATACAAATACTAGCCAGGGAAGACCCTGCTTAGCTATTGAAACCTAACAAGATTAGGTTAGCTTAGGGGTATCCAGGTCAGAGCATTGTACACTCCTACCATATCACATTATCTAAAGAATGTATGAATGGAGCTTTTATATTTGTTTATTTACAAACATACAAGAGCAATATAGTCAGAGGCAATATAGTCAGAGGCTTTCTGTGTGGGAGTGCATGCCCACCCAGTCCTTCTAACCACTCACAAACATGAGACAATCAGGAAATCCTAATTATGAGCCCCGCTTGTTAACGAAACAGCAGGAGACCATTCTGGACTGTTAGCCCAATCAAAGAATGGCCAAGTGACATTTCTCCAGAACTCGAGAGGAGACATTACAAGCAGCGGGTTGGAGAGGGGCTGTGGCTCAGTGGTCGAGCATCTGCTTGGCATGCAGAAGGTCCCAGGTTCAATCCTTGACATCTTCAGTTAAAGGGACTAGGCAAGCAGGTGATGTGAAAAAACCCTGCCTGAGACCCTGGAGAGCCGCTGCCAGTCTGAATAGACAATACTGACTTGGATGGACTGAGAGTCTGATTTGGTAGAAGGCAGCTTCATGTGTTCATTTCCGGGGAGTTACATTGGGGAAGGGCTCAGTGGTAGAGCCTCTGCTTGGCATGCAGAAGGTCCCAGGTTCAATCCTCGGCATCTCCAGTTAAAGGGACTAGGCAAGCAGGTGATGGGAAAGACCCCTGCCTGAGACCCTGGAGAGCTGCTGCTGGTTTGAGTAGACAATACTGACTATGATGGACTAAGGGTCTGATTCAGTGATAAGGCAGCTTCATGTGTTCAACATAGCAGGAAGCAGTGGCGGACTGGGTCTAAAAATATTGGTTGCCAGGAGACAAGGGGAGCCCACCCACAACTATAAGGATATCATATTGTCGAAGGCTTTCACGGTCATTGGTTCTTGTAGGTTATCCGGGCTGTGTAACCGTAACTCTTCCTACACACTTGACACTGAGAGACACTGTCCTTCAGTGTGACTCCTCTGAAGATGCCTGCCACAGCTGCTGGCGAAATGTCAGGAAAGAAAATACCAAGACCACGGTTACACAGCCCGGATAACCTATAAGGATATCATTTGATTTTTATTTTTAACATGTTGTCTAATGTTGAAGAGGGCCCACTTGCCATCGGACAAGCGAACACAATGGCCAGTACGCCACTGGCAGAAAGCAAAATTGGCAAGGTGAGAATTATGCAGAAGCTGAACTAGTAGCTGAACTTCAGAACAGGGTTGGTATTTGTTTTTTTGAAATGACGTGGTAACCAGGGGTTCGGGGGCGGGGGGAGAGACCCGAATCGTTATTTCAAGAAAACAGTTTATTCTGGCAGCTGCGACTCAGAGGCCCTAATGGGCAGAAATCTCTGAGTCCCGATTGTACTGAGGGAGAGACACTTATCCAAATTCAAGTTATGACGGCATATCAACATTCTGTACATATCTGATTGTATTACAGACAAAGAGGTGGCGCGGTACAGTTCAGTTCTAACCAGTTTCTCCTATCATTGTTTATAGTTCACTCTGACACTCCAGAACTCTTAACCCACTTACTTAAAGCACACAGAGAGCAAGCCTGTATCTGGGTAGTCGTTCCTTCCCCCAGCTTCCCTGGCAGTCCGGATGCCAATTATGACCGGGAGATCTTTTGGGCCACGGTTACATAACCGTCTCAACAAGTCACGCGACTGTCCGAATATATCAAGCAGCCGACGCGCCATCAGGGAGGCTGCGACTTCTGGCCGTCCCGCTGGTCCGCCCGGCGATTCCACAAGCGCGCCGCCCTGAAGCTGCGCCCTCGCCGATTGGCTGCCCGGGGAGAGGGCGTGGTTCTGGGGGGGGGGCTGGCAGGATGTCACGTGAGGGTCGAGCGGGCAAGGGAGAGCGAAGGGCCGCGGCCACGTCGGGGACCCTGGCGGGGCGGAGGGGACCATGCCGTACGTCCTCATCAGCACTCAGATCCGCATGGTGAGCAGCGCCGGGCAAGGGCGGGTGACTTCACTAGCCGCGCGCGTTAGGGTGGGACGGTGCTGAAGACACTGGGCGAAAACGCGCGGTCGCTTGAGCCTCCTTTCTTCCCTGTTCCAGCCAGGATTCAGCTAGGATCGAACGCACGGACGTTCTTCCCTGTTCCAGCCAGGATCGAACGCACGAACGTTCTTCCCTGTTCCAGCCAGGATTCAGCCAGGATCGAACGCACGAACGTGCGTTCGATCCTGGCTGAATCCTGGCTGGAACAGGGAAGAACGTTCGTGCGTTCGATCCTGGCTGAATCCTGGCTGGAACAGGGAAGAAAGGAGGCTCAAGCGACCGTGCGTTTTCGCCCACTGTTTGTATTCATTGGTGGGGTCCGGATGGCCGCTGTTGGAGCGCGAGGATGCTCCTTGGGAATATCTGGCTCCATCTCCTAAGCCAAAAGCTGTTTGGTGTTTCGGGTCGTTTGCATGCAATGCTCCGAGGACATCTGTGCCTGCTTGGTTTGTACCGGGAGTGCCAGGTTGGGGCTGGGGTTGCTGAAAAACGGTTTGGAGTTAAATCGACAGGGCTCTATGATTTGTGTGTGAGCGCGTTTGCAGACAGAGGTTTAGCTGTTCAGGCAACTTGGGGCTGCTGTTACCAGCAGCTGTTCAACAGCTGGTGCCTACCTCAAACCCCATTCCAAGGGTGTTATTCTGTACCTCAGGATGAACCAGAGGGCATCTTTCAGAGTGGCTGGGAATAGAGAGGGAAGCCTTGGGGTGCTATGAATGGCTGCTGTACTTTGGGGGAGCAACTGGTGCGTTTGGCAGTGAGCTGCGGGATAAGACTCTTCGCACAGCCTAGCTGGGGTTTCTGTTTTGTTTTAAAGAAACTTGAGCCTGAGGCCAAAATCCCAGAAAGCAGCTATTTCTGATAAAGGATAGAAAAGAGCAAGAGTCCAGTAGTACCTTAAAGACTAATAAAATTTCTGTCGGGGTATGAGCTTTCGTGAGCCACGGCTCACTTCTTCAGATAATTGTGAGCAGTGACTCGCAAAAGCTCATGGGCTGCCACAAATGTTATTACTCTTTAAGGTGCTACTGGACTCTTGCTCTTTTCTCCTGCTAGTGACAGACGAACACAGCTACAGAGGTGAGGATGGAACCAGAGGCTCTGTTCCATCTATAAGCCAATTCCCTGTGCCAGCTCTTTTCAGAAAGTGCCATAGAAGGAGGTTTTTGGCTCGTGCGTGTGGGTGTGTTTGTGTACATTGAAGCAACCAACTGAGTACGTTTAGAGCTGTTTCATACATTATGGTTTGATACATTATGGTTTGGATCCTAAGCCACGTCCCTGCCTCCCCACCTCTTGCTGCAGCCTTCTGTCCCGTCCCCCCCATTGTGCTGTTGCAGGTCAGTGGACCCGAAGAAACCGTGGGGAGCAAAGTGAGAGTCTGTGTGTGTATGTGTGCGTGTGGGGATCTACAACAAATCTGCCCCTCTGCTGCAGGCAGAAAAGCTATTCAGTAAGGGGAGCTGCTGTGCTTAGAGAATATCACCTCAGATCCAAGCTTACGTTTTAACATGTACCAGAAAAAATATAATATGGCTCGCAACACATTTACCCCTATTTGTAGTATACACACAGATTGGATCCCCTTGCGTCACACAGCTAAATGTTAATTCCCCCCTCCAGTACAAGGAGCATTTTCCAACACAGGAAGCCTCTGCACTTAAGTTGCAGAGTGATAGGATCTAACCAACTGTTTTATAATGGTGCTCTGAGAGTAAGAAATTTAGCTGCTCTTTTTGCTTCTATATAATATAATTATATTTGCTTCTATATAATATAATTATGTTTCTGCAACAACATGATAGCTGTAGAACAACTATTGAAAAAATACACAATGGCAACCTCCCTCCTCTTTATACCAGCAATCCACCTGGATGTGGCAGAATTACACATGCTTAGATCTTCTGCATTGTCATTTGTTTTTTATGCTGGCACAGGTGGAGGAGAGGCTGGCAGCTGGTTCCTGTAGCTGTTTTATATGCCAAGAATGGCATGGTTCTGGGCAGACAGAGGCAGGGATTGTACCAACGTATTGCCCTGTTACTGGGGATAGAAAAATGACCTTTGGATCTAATACACTTTCCACCAGAGGGTCCTGTACCAGACAGACCAGATAATCAAGCTGTCCAAGAGGGATGATATAAATGCAAGATACGGAAAGAAAAGAAGGGTGGAGGCATTGAGAAGGAAGGGAAGGGAAGAGAAAGATCAACGAGGAGAAAGCGCCAGTAATGTTGACCAATAGGCACAGGGCACTGGAACAGAGAATATAATGGATTTGCAAAATCACGCTTAAAACTCTAGTCCCTTTCTGAACTTGTAGATTGATACTGTGTGTAATTCACTTCCATTTGTTTGGCAAGGCTGAGCAGAATTTGAACTATGGGATATTTTCTGTTTGTGCCTTAACCTCTGCATGATATATACTGGATGGCATCTTGTTTTTAAAAGGGCTGTCACTCGAGACATTTTAGTTGTCTAAAAATCAGAGGTTTAATCATTAATAGACTGATTACATTTGTACCAGTTTCCATATGAATAATGCCTAAATTTGTAATGAAACGTAACTTTCCTCCCCAAAAAAGGTATGGCATGTTTGCCAGGAAAGAAAAACAAAACCCTTCTTTTAGAAATGTTGGGAGCATTAAATAATTAAAAAAAATAGAGAAGGGCACATGCCAGATTACAAAACTAAGCAGTCATTCTGCAGGCAGGATTTAAGTGAAGCAATTTGTTTACATTTGAAGAATCCACAGATGCCCATTGACAATAATTTCTACAACACTCATTGCCCTTTTGCAACAGAATGAAGTAAATGTGTGTTTGTTTGCAAAGCCTGTTTTTATAGCCTGCCTTTCCTTAGCAGATTCTAAAGAGGCTAAAGGGATTCTGCTTTTTAAAAAAAATCCTTTTGACAAATACAGTATTTTGTTTTTGTTGCTAAATTTGCAAATGCACAGGTCATTGCGGCGGATTTGTTCCGTACGAGACAGAAAAGCATGCAAAATCCTCAGCCCGCTGGCTTGCTCCTTTAGACTTGAATTTCCATTTGCAGAGTTTGCTGTAGCTGGTGTTGAAGATGTAGAAGCTTCAGCAGCGTCTCCCTTGTGTGTTTAGGAACCAGAAATTTCAGGGACAGAGACCCCCCTCCCTGGAATTTAGTCTGGCCACTGAGCACTTCCTTTGCCTTGGCACATCTTTGTCGTTCCTGAGTCAGTTGCCCTGCTGACTTCCTTTCTGCAGAGCACCGCAGTGTTTTGACCCTTGGGTTAAGAGCTGTTCCTTCCTCACAGTGTGTGAGAGCTCAGGTGTTTGAACAGCATTTTCCGATTGCAGAACAGCCCCTTTAAGTGCTAGGTAAAGGGTTTTTGAAAACATCGAAATGGTTTATAGCTGGTCCCTCAGCAACCAGGCAGGCAATTTTTTTTTGTACATGGGGAGTTGGTAATTGTTTCTTTCAGACTGTCTGTGAGACTGAAATGGTGGTATGGGTGGACAGGTAAGCTAATGGAACGTGTCATGAGCCACTGATCTTTGTGGCACCTATCTGTGCAATCCTAAGCAAAACTAGCTAGGGTTACCAACCTCCAGGTAGTAGCTGGAGATCTCCTGCTATTACAACTGATCTCCAGCTGATAGAAACCAGTTCCCCTGGAGAAAATGGCCGCTTTGGCAATTGGACTCTATGATATTGAAGTCCCAAACCATGCCCTCCTCAGGCTCTGCCCCAAAAGCCTTCCGCCGGTGGTGAAGAGGGACCTGGCAACCCTAAAACCAGCCCATATTAAGTCCATTGAAGTCAGTGGGATTAGAAGAGTGTAACTCTGTTTAGAATTGCACTGGGAGGCTTGTTTCATAAGGCTGGTTAAGCTTCTAGTTTTGTATGGAAATTCAGATCATTTAAGTGTTTAACTGTTTGAAATCCATTACCACATTTCTTCTCACTGGTGCTGGAAACAAAGCATACCGTATTAAATAATACAATAATAATGGATACTTTTGAACTCTTTGTTTTCTTTTGTTTAGCCTGTAGAGGGAGCTCTTCTCAATCACTGGGTCCTTCTGAGTCATTCCAGAGTCCTGCCTTCCTGCTATGCTTTGTACTAAGGGGCATAAGTGATTGCAATTCTTCTCTTCTGTATAGATAAATCATGTGTGGTGCTGCCCAAATGCCCCTTGGAATAGTTGCTTTTGCATTAAATATATTTCAGTATACTGGAAGCTTTTGTGAACCTTCTCCAAGTCAAACACATCATTTGCTATCAATAAAACGTTTTTTCATAAGTGTTGTATATATTATACCATCAATAAACTCCAAGCAGGTAGAATGAAAGAGAATGGTGTTGTTGTTTTTCAGGAATAAAATTGTAAATTTCTCTCTGCAGGAGGTTGGACCCACGATGGTTGGCGATGAGCATTCTGATCCAAACTTGATGCTCTATCTAGGGGCCACTAAAAGAAACATGCTGGGGAACCATTTGTAAGTATATTTGTAGGGATTTTAATCATCCTTCCACTTCTTCTGGCATTCCATCCTATCACTATACAGTTTCTCCCCCATTTAACTAACTGTGCTTCTCTCTTATTACTACTGTTTTGATTTACATGCATGCATTGCAAACAAACCAAAGACTGGTTTCCATGCGTGTGTTCATAGAACCTGCAATATCCAGTGACTCAGTTATTGCGGATCAAACCTCCACAGAGCAGACTTCCTATCCTCTCTCCCACAATGACTTTTGGTGGAATTGAGTCCCGCACTTTTAGCCAACAAATGTGCACTTACCTGTTATAGACAAACCAAGGGGTGTATGTTCATGTGAGAAGCAGGTATTACCCTTCCTTGATTGTCCGTATTTGTTGAAGCAATAGCCACTCCCGCGCCCTCATCCATCAAAAGCAGTGTGTGAGCATTAGTATGGGAATAAGGCTATAGACCTTTTATATTTTAAATACTTTAATTTTTTTCAACGTAAAATTGACCATTTTCCCCCTTCCTTAGTGCAGGCGTGCTACAGATTGAAGATGAAAAAGAAATTGAAATCTGCAACCCCCACCCCTTGGGAGGGTCAGCATTTTAGAATGAGTAATGGTGATGGGGTGGCCAGGGTAATGGAGAGAGGTGGGGCAGGCAGTACATCTTCTGGAACGTTACACGCTGAACAAGGTAAGACAAGAGCATTATGGTAGGTCAAACCTTTGCTCTACAATCTGTGCAACCTTGAAAAACCACTGTGAATCAGTACTCTAAAAGAAAACTGGGATGACATCTTTGGGTAAAGGAGTAAAAAAAACAGAATGCAATAGTCCGGGAGATACGTCGTCTGGAATCTCATGAATAAACGAGTGAGCCAAGATGACAATTTCAGAGAAAAAGGCCAGTGAGGAATCCTTACCACAGGATGGAATCTTTGTGATGTTGTGGCCGGCTCATAATAAGTTTGATGCTGGCTAGATGGTAGATGAATAGCAAGCACAACTTAAAGTTGCTTTCTAGGGAAGGCCTTTGTGTCTGACTTTTGATGCATGAGTTTTCCGTCCATTACAGATGACCTTGTGCCCAGCCTTCGCAATGTCCGGGTCTTCCCATTCCTCTATTAACCTGACTCTTCCATCTTCCCTGATCAAAGCCCGGGTGAAATCCCCATGCAGAAGGCAAAGTGTGGGGACATGCAAGCTTGGTTTTGCTCTCAGCCAATTACAAAGCAGCATGTCCAGAGGCAGGGATTCAAATACTTCCTGCTTCCTCAGGGCTCTTTCTGAGCACAAGAAAGTCTTTTTAAAACTGAGGCTTGGATTCCTCCTGCCCTTTCAGATTGCTCCATTTTTGTTGTTCTAAAAAAAATTTTTTTATGTGGCAATTGGGTTTGGGGGGAATTTTCTCTCACAGTAAGCACTATAAGTAAGCCAATTAAAAGCAGCAGCCTGTTATCTTATCCGTCCTGAGTGGAATGGCTGATACATCTAGGCGCTGTGTTAGTTCTCCATGCTTTAGTTGATCCTGTCATACCTTGTTCAAGCCAGGGGGGAGGTCTTAGGATTTCTGCCCCATGAGACATATTTGCTCTTTTTTATAAACTGGGACTCCCCACCCCAGTACATGTGTTCACTAGCTTGACATAACCAGTGAATGGTCTCTGATTTTTTCCTGATTAGATCTGAATTTTATATAGTTACATTTCACCCTGTACTTTCTGCTTTTCATGGCCCCTTGACTATATACTGTTTGTGTGCCATACCCTCCTATATAAAATGCCTGTCTGTGAGGATCCACTCTATTGCCTCTGAAGAAATGAGCTGTCAACCATGAAGGCTTCTGATGGAATAAAATGTTGTTCAAGACTCCAGTTTATTTTTGCCGCAACAGACTAATATGGCTGATCTATTACTTTCTATCTCCCATCAGTAATATCCTCCTCTCTGATCCATGTGTGCAGCCTTGTCTTTCCCCTGAACCTTCCTTCTCCTTTCCTCTCCATTTTCAATCTTCTTCCAGATCACATCTCTTCGCCCTGCACAGCATTGTCCAAATCAGTCTCTTTCTGCCCATAGCTTTGGATAGCTTTCCAGTGTACACTCTTTTCTCCCCCTGCCCTAACTCCTAAGCCTTTTCTCTGGCTTCATCACACTTTAGTCCTCTCGCTTCTGTCTGGAACTCTGCTGCTCAAACCATTCACCTCTCTTGTTGCTTAAACCAAGCGCTGTCCCCCTTCATAGCATTATACTGGCTTCCCGTCTTCTTTCGCATTATGCCCTTCTGTTTAAAGCTCTTCATATATTTCTGTCCTTATCCCTTCTCAGGATCTTTGCTCCTCTAACAGTGCAATTCTAAGCAGAGTGACACCCTTCTGAGTTTACTGAAGTCAAAGGGTGTAGATGGGTGTAAGTCTGCTTAGGATGGCACAGTAGCTTCACCACCCTTATCTGTCTATTCAAATGATACATCTTAATCACATGTAGCTTTTCCTCCAACCTTTTCACTCTTTTCAGCTAAAGATGCTTCCCCAGGCTGCAGTCTCCAGCTGGAGACTAGGTGGGCCATCTTAACCCTTCTGCACTGAGAGCCAGGGTGGTGTAGTGGTTAAGAGCGGTGGTTTGGAGCAGTGGACTCTGATTTGGAGAACCGGGTTTGAATCCCCACTCCTCCACATGAGCGGCTGAGGCTAATCTGGTGAATGGGATTTGTTTCCCCACTCCTACACATGAAGCCAGCTGGGTGACCTTGGGCTAGTCACACTCTCAGCCCCACTTGCCTCACAGGGTGTCTGTTGTGGGGAGGGGAAGGCAAGGTGATTGTAAGCTTGTTTGATTATTCTTTAAGTGATAGAGAAAGTTGGCAAATAAAAACCAACTCTTCTTCTGGTTTTCCTCATTTAGATTGACCCCCACCACTGATTACCACAGGAGGGGAGGTGGCTATGGAGCTATCAGGGCCTTGGCTGCAAATCCAAACAGGCCTGCAGCTACTGAGTGGTAGTGGAACCTAGCAGGCCTCGTGGTGATGACGTCACTTGACATCACTTTCTGGTGACTGGTTCTGCTAGCCATTCAGAATCTGTGTGCCTGCATAGAGCTGCAGCAATGACCCTAGCAGCTCTGTCATCTCCTGGTACCTGTTGGTAAGAGCATTGCTTCATCTTCCTCCTTCAGCTGTGCTCAGTCATGGTTGATGGGATATTTTGTCTGACCTTGCAAGCTGATGCTGTTAGAAGCTGCCATATTTTTGTATTTTCCTGGTTATGTAATCATGACTCAGGTATCTGAAATCACACGGTGTTCTTAATCATGCACATTTTTTTCTGTCCTTTGGCCTCTGATATTCTTGTTTTGACCTGCAACCATGAAGGCTCAAACAATTTTACTAAGTGGGAAAAGAAACACTGTATTAAATTGCATGGCTGAAATCTGAAATTTGATGAGAAGCATCAAAACGTCTTGAGATGCCAGGTCCCTCTTTTCCACCAGCGGGAGGTTTTTGGGGCGGAACCTGAGGAGAGTGGGGTTTGGGAAGGGGAGGGACTTCAGTGCCATAGAGTCCAATTGCCAAAGCAGCCATTTTCTCCAGGGGAACTATCTCTGTCGCCTGGAGATCAGTTGTAATAGCGGGAGATCTTCAGCTAGTATCTGGAGGTTGGCAACCCTACTTGAGATTTGCAAAAAACGTATGATTAACTGTGTTGTAAATGCCTTTTGGGTTTGCAGTATATTGACTAGGTAGAGAAAACTCAGCTGTTCACATTCCTGGCAGGTGTGAGGCTTCTGTGCATAGGTTCTCAACAAAGAATCATCTCTGGAGCTAACTGTCAGAAATTTAATTTATCCTGTCAATGTTTGCACTTCTTTCTGGCTGGTGTGTCTGTAAACCTTTCATGTAAACTTTTCATCCACACCCATTTTCTGGGATGGAAGATTTAGGGAGTGTTTTATTTCTCCTTACGGTGGAGAGAATCTATGAAGTCTCCTCCCTTTGCAGTTGAACAAGAGGAGGAAAGATACAGGTAACAAAACAGCTGCCCTGGAATGCAGTAGGTTAACTGGGCCTTCCTCATGGGTGTGAAGTTCTGCGTTCCAAGGCGATTAGCAAAAAAGGAACCGGTTCAGAGACCAAAGCTAAACTATAAACACAACCGAAGGAGGCCCTTTTCATTAGACTAAGTTATCATAAAATTCAAAGTCAATCTTCAGGAAAAATTGAGCACACATAAGGATTCCTTTCGTTTGCAGTGACGACGCCCTTTAGGTTGTAAAAGCAATCTAATGCCTCTTTGATACAGCCACTCAGGTTATCTGTGTTGATCTTTATTCCAAAACTATAGGTGCATCTAGTGATCAAGAAGATAGTTGCCCAGGAAAACTTGTGCTGTGTTAATGAAATGGTTTTGTGTCATCTTGAAGGTGCCACCAGCTTTCGACTGTGAGCCTGAGAATCTTAAAACAAAAACTGAGGGTTTAGATAGCCACAAAAACTGCAAGTAAAACCAAGCATTTTCCCTAATACAAGTATACTGATTGTTCAAAGCATTTCACCAGTACCTAAGAATTTCTGAGTAAACCTAGGCAGTATTATTTATAACTGCAGTGCCTCTGGTTGCCAGCTGACCTGGAGGGGGAGAAAAGTCCTCTCCCTTTAATAGAGGCTTAAATGGGATGCTTGTTTACCAGGTTATTTACCTCCATGTTATTGACCTGTCCATTTCCACACGTTAAGCCTCTCTTAAAGGGAGAGGACACTTTTTTCTCCAGATTGTTGGCAAGCCTATATACATCACTTTTCCCTGAGAAATTGACAATTTAACAGTCGTGATAAAAACACTGTTTGCATTACCCCCTTATTACAGATAAGGGATATGGATTGATAGAGAATGGCTTGCCTGAAGCTGTGTGGTAAGATCACAATTGAGCTGTATTTCAACCAAGACTGTTTAGCTCATACCTCAGGTTCTTGCTGTGCCATCCTAAGCAGAATTACACCTTTAACTTCAATTGATTTGGAATGGTGTCTTTCCTCTTTGGATGGCACTTGGCTATAGTACCTCTCACAAGCGCTAAGCAAAGTGTCCCATTCGGCTCTGTGATGTTACGCAGGCTGTTCTATTAGTGATAGTTTAAATTCCAAATTCATCCTAAGAAAGGAACACATCATGCAGGAATGCCCTGTCCCTGCAAATAGTACATTTCATCATCTTGAGGACCAGCTGCTTTGTTGGGGAAAGCTGAGATACTTGTTATACATCAACTGAAGGGAAAATCTGGGGTACACATTTGGGTCCTTTGTAATGACCATTATTAGGAGGTGGTGGAGATGGAGGGCAAGATGGGCAGCGCTGTGCCGGCATGTGGTTGCCGAATGTCTAGCAGCACCGTGTGTGGCCAGAGACTTTCTTGACCTGTACGCAAGTGTCCTGCCATGCTGCTTGGCTTATGGGATGTTGCATGGCATGAGCTGCTCTGCATGTTAGTAGTGGTCATGCCAACACATAACCTGTGCATATGAAGTCCCACCATTGGCCCATCTAGTCCATGCCTGCATTGCCCATCAGCAGCATTCCAAGATCTCAAATAGGGGCTTTCCTGACCCTGCCTCCTAATTCCTATGAACTAGTCTTAGTTTTGTGCTCCCTGATGGGAAAGTAAGAGCCAGGCTAGTGCAGGGTTACCAACCTCAAGGTGGGACCCGGAGTTATCCCAGTTCTCATTTGGAGGAAATGGCAGCTATATAGAGGGGTTTATGATGGGAGCTCTCTGCTCTCCCCAAACTCTGCGCCAAATCTCAAAGCATTTTCCAAGACAACATTGGTAATGCTCTGCCTGCAAGTTCTTAATTGCAGGGGTTGCCACTTGCCAACATTTTCTTTAATGAGTGCTAGTTCCAAGTAATGCAATCTATCCCAAGCTACTCCCCCCCTCCAACCCTGGCATGGTAATAAGCTTTGCCTATTCCCTAAAATCAGGGCATAGACTAGGAAGAACACCAGAAAGGAAGCCATCAGTTAAGCAGCACAGAGAAAAAAACTATGAAATAATAGCTTTTATTTAAAAAAAAAAAAAGCCTAGCTTAGATCTTTTTGTGACCTTGCTTGGGTCTTTTAAGGGATACATGAGCTGCTCTGCATCTGGCAACCTTCTGGAACCCTGCTTTATTGGGTTGGATAAAGAAAGAAGGAGCATTTTGGTACCAGAACCAGAGTAGAGAGTCAATCTGGATTCTTAATTTTTAATCTGTTATATTCCTACATTGCAGATTACTTATTGGTCTTTTTCATTAATCAGTGGGTATATTTTAAGTGCTTCTGTACATGACACCCAAACTGCAGGTCTGGGGTGGAGGAAGATACTGCATTGAAGATCCTGGATCTGAGCTCCGCTCCAGCCTCTTATTTCCAGTGGGTGTGGTGGCAGCTCCGTTTCTTAACCTCCTGGTTAACGACTTAAACTTCCACAATAGCTAAGAGGTTGAAACGTTGTGTTTGACTCCGATGTTAACTTCTAATTTAAACTAATGATAGTTTAAATTACAAATTCATTGTCATTACATACTAGAAAAGGATCATATTGTAGGGGAATGCCCTGATCTGCAAATGATACATTTCTGTTCATAATCTTAAGGACCAACTGCTTTGTAATTAAAGACTATTCATCCAGTCACACACACCGTAAAAAAATCAGGTAAAGATGATCCTATTTCTTATATCAATTAGGTTTACACTAGAAGATCATCAATGCAATGCTTAGATGTTTTAAACCCTGAATTTTAAGAAATTGCAGATGAATGTGCTTTGCCAGGGGCAAGCACCTAGATTACCCTGATTATTATTTTTTAATTACAAGACTGAATTCTCAATAATGTTCCAGAAGCATTGAGAAAATACTAGCTGGTGTTCTACAGAAGAGAAATATTACTATCTCTTGTTCATTACCTCAGGTGATAAACATTGCTACTCATTGCATCTGCATGCTGCTCATGGATGTGGTAATTTATGGTCCTGAATGTACCATATATGGTATAGTTCAGGGATCCCCAACTTGCTGCCCACAAACACCTTTCCTGGCACCCGCCAAGTGTTTTTAGAAAGTGAGTGGGACCAGGTGGGAGTTTTGCTCAATTGCCCATTAGAGACTTGATTGGCTGTGCACATTTTAAAAAACATTGTATTGGCAGTAGCTGCCACCATAGCACAAGGATGTTCTTTATATGTCTGAAAGTAAGATGTGGCAGCCATTTTGTGTCTGGTTATGCCTCCTGCAGCAGCCATTTTGTGGCCACACCCACCATGTCAGAATTCCAATGGTGCCCACCAGCTCAAAAAGGTTGGAGACCTCTGGTGTAGCCAGATTACCTGGAGATCTTTCCTCCCAGCATAACCACACAGGCATTCTGAATACATGCGCACAATGCTGCCTTACGCTGAATCAGACCACTAATCTATTAGGGTCAATATTGTCTGCTCTGACTGATGTTGACTTTCCAGGGTCTCTGGTAGAGGTCTTTCACACCTGTAAGCCTAGGGCTCTGGGACAGGAGGTTTTCAGATGTTACCGCAAAAGGCAAAGAGTCAAAAGTGGGGTCACCCCAGTCTCTAGAGGTGAAGGCAGAAAGGGAGCAGATTCAGTCAAAGCCAGAGGATAGACTGCAAATCCCAAAGAGACTGGTGTGGGGTGTGTGGCCAGGGACCAGTGGGGCAGGATTGGATGACTAGCAGCCTGTACTGGGGGACATGGCATGTCTTTGGGGCTTATACTGGGCATGGGATTGGAGTAAGGAAGGGTGGCCTGCAACCCTGGAGGTGGGGCTGGATGTTAGGGAGGGGGCAAGGTGAATCCTGGGATGGAAAGGGATGGGAGTGAAGGAACTCCCTGCTGAGGACAAAGGAAGGAGGAAGTGTGGGAACTCCCTGCTGGTGAAGGGAAAGGCTATTTGTAATGTGGCCAATGCTGGCAAATAAAAAGCTTGAACTCTGCACTTCTTGTGTCCAGGCCAGTTTGTGCTAGAGCCATGGGCCACTGCCCCATCCCAAGTTTGCTGTGCACCTGCCTACTGCAGGGTCCCCCAGGTGCCGGCAAGCCCACATACAATATCACTTCCTACTTGATCCTTTTAACTGGAGCTGGCAGAGATTGAATCTGGGACCTTCCACATGCAAAGTGGATGCTCTTGTCACGGAGCCATGGCCCTTCCCCGAGGGCAGTGTGGTCAAACTCCATAAGGAGCTCCAGTCCCCATGCTTCCTGTATTCACGGTCTTAGAAGAATGCAAAAGCCACAAAACTGGGCATGCAGCTGGTTAGGTCCAAATATGTTATCTTGCATGCTTGATAAATGACACCGTTCCTGTGTCCTGTTTTTGTTGTTCACTGATAACCAAAGAACTTCTGTTAGACCTTTCAGTTGGATCTAGTGGAAAAACTTAAAAGAGTACTTTGATGCCTTTTGTTCAAAGATCCCCCAAATGTCATAACGTTTTTTGGGGGGAGGACAAACAGTGGGCTGCTGAGGAAAGGCTAGGTAGGAAAAGATCTGTTTTGTCAACTTCCACCATGAACTTTCCCCCGTTGGGGCCAAACGTCACATTACATAGGAGATCCATTACTGGATTGGCATCCTTTCCCCCACCTCCAAATTGAAATGCATCCATAGCTTATTGCCAGTGTGCAGCAGCAGCATGTGCTCACATGTTCAGCTCTTTCCACATCTCATGTTTTCCTGACCAACACACACACACTCAAGAGAGGGAAAACACACCTTAACCCTCAGCATTGCTGCTTCAAAGAACTTGGTAGCCTCTGCAGCCGCGTCCCAGTTGAACAGAAAGATGGGAGTTCTGATTTTGGATTTCCCATATGTGTACTTTGTCCCTTAGTTGTCATCCCCAACTAACCTCATGTACATGTAACTGCATTTGTTCACATTAATTCTTTCCTTAACTTCCTTCCTTCTCTCCTCCCATTGTTGAAATTTACATTGTAAGCTGGGAGAGGAACTTTTTATAGTTCTTGTTTATAGTACTGCATAAAGCACCACGTGCAGAGATGGTGCTCTGTCGGTGTCAGATGTGGGTAATAAAGTATCAAGATGGCTTGCCCTTTTCTAAATGTGAAAAGAAACAGCATGGTATTTGGTTTCTTCCTCAATAAATACGGTAATTAACTTTGTTCATCTGCAAGGCCATTTTCTCACTGTTAAAGCACTAGCTTTTAAAAATGTAATTGAAGTGTTCATTTCAAAACACCATAAAATCCCAGACACTAGTGCTGGTCTTTGGCTCTCTTGACCCCTTTGTAAATGCTGAGATTTCAACCAACACCTGATTTTTTTGTTCCCTGGCCTAAGGCCTTGAAAATGTAAAATGGTGAAGTTCTACCTGGGTATAGGCAGAATAGTATTCCTCTTAATAACTCATATCCATATAGCCAAGATTGTTTGCAGTGCCTCCTTGCAGTGCCTCCTCTCAATTACTTTCTAGTGTTCATAGCTTGTATTGTTAGAACATAAGTGCTTCCCACAATCTGAATGTTTCCTATCATTGTAGTGCTCATGGTTCTTTTGGGGTTGTTTGGAGAACTGTTCTTCTTACCCCTTTCTCCATCTTGCTTACAACAGCTGGGAGTACTACGTTCCTGATGCCCCCCGGATTGTGTTGGACAAGCTGGAGAAGCGAGGCTACCGCGTGATCAGCATGACAGGAGTAGGGCAGACACTGGTGTGGTGTCTCCACAAAGAAAGTACAGAGAACTCTGACATTCTTCCTGACCAAGACATTGCTGTCAATCGCCCAGCATAGGACTGGTGTCGTTTCTCTGATTAGTGGGGTTATATATTGTTTTCAAACATCATGAAGTAAAATCTAGTCAACATCCTACATTGTGAAAAAAATAACCACTGGTACAAGCTCACTATAGGAGTAATGGTGGTCCAGTTAAGCTTCAAGGGTTGGGAGACTAAAATGTCTCTAGAGAGACGGAGCTTTTTTGAGCATTAGTTTGAATCCAGTCTAGAAGTGCTTTTTACTGAAGTGTTAAATCTTCTCCATTTGTTACTGTTGAACAAAATCACCCTGGCACATAGTTTGCGGTGTAAGTAGCAGTTTTAAGCTGGGGAGGGGGAAAAAGTTAATTATAAGATAGCCAAACCAATTTGGGGAATGGAAAATAGACTTGCCACAGAGCAACTCAGTTATTATTTAGTACAGTGCCCTTATTGAAAGCAGGCTAAACTGTTCCAATTCAAGCAAGAACATGGTTGGAATTATGCAGCAACATGTGCCTTTTGAACCATCCATTGACAAGTATAGTGCAAATATTACACCATCAGTTTCGTAACTGTACCAGTCGCCCTTTCATTGCTGGGGTTACTTGGAAGACTTGCACCAAACTATACCCAAAGTCAGTGGTATGAATTATTTTTTTAAAATTGTTAAAGAAAACAAGACTTGTCATCTACAATTTAATTTCTGCGAAGAACCACTGGGACAAGCAGTTTAACTCTGAAAAAATAAAATAAAAGAAATAACCCTTAAGAAATAAAGATTGGCCACAGCTAAGCCTGTAGAAGTGGTGCACAGTACCCTTGAAAATAGGAAAGTGATAGATCAAGCATATCAAGATGGCCCTGTGCAGCCTTCTCTCTCTGCTTCAGAAAGGTGTATGGACATGGTAGGTTCCTATGGCTTCAATACTGCAGTGCTAAATCAGAAGCACCACAAAGACACAGGAAGATTCCTTTAGTTCAAAAGGGTACATTTGAGTCACCAAACAAAACTGAGATGGTGGCAAAGATTGCATGGCCAACACTGAAGCTTGATTGAGCTCCTCCTGTGGTATGAACTTCCACATTACCAGCACTTGTATGTTAGTACCATAGGCTTTGGGAGTACGTGGCATGTACTATTGAACCCTTTCACAAAAACTGAAGATGCTGGAAGCTTTATTCAGAAATCATATCTTGTTGTTGAACTCTTTAACATGCCTAGGACAGAAATAAAAAAACCTTTATGTTAATAAATGCCACATTTAAACTTTTCTTCATGAAGCCTCCTTTATTTCAAGAAGTCCTTTCATGAATACTGCTTGAAATTCCCTTTATCACAAGAGATCAGAAATGGAAGCCTAGGACCTTTATATGCAAGGCGTTTACATGGGGGGTGGGAACTTCAAAATGAATGTAGTAAGCATTGCTATAAGCTGTAACTGCCAAGCAATCTCTCGCAGATTCCAGATGACTAGAATTATGTATGAACTGGTTCACGTTTTGTCACTGGAAGGAGGAACATGGTTGGCAAGGAACTGGGCAAAAGATTTGGCCCAGGGGGACCAGCTGTTGCCACAGAGGGTTGGATCCTATCAGTCTGTTCATTGGCGTATTTATCTGGCAAGAGGCACTTCCCCTGGCATAAGCTCTTGAAGACTCCTTCCACCTAAGAAGAACATGCAACCAGTAAGTTCCAACCAATTTTAAAGCCATATATGAAGATCTCTGAATCCTCCACTAGGTATAGTGTCAATTTATTTACTCAGAAAAACGACAGTTTTTAAAAAGGGTGTTTATTGACTTAATTTAAGCAGTATGTGAAAGTGTAAGAGAATTCTGTTCTTCCTTATACTATGCGCAAGACTCATCCTCTTGTTTCATCTGCTCGATCAGTTTCTGTCTCTCAGCGGCTTGGCGCATCCGCATCATCACAAGACTTTCATAGTCGCGTTCAGAAACCACAGAACCCTGAGAAATAAGTGACAGCAGTAAATGTTAGGTGAATTCAATGTTTGCATATTTAGAAATCTTTTCTGGTAACATTCAAAAGGAAAAAAAAACATCACAACAGCACACAAAGGAAGTGTCAGCACCTCTCACAACAATATGCAGAATCTATAGGGCTGCTGTGACTGTCACTGCTAACTCATGACTTCTTCCAGTAAAATCTGCTCCACAGCATGCTAAGGACTCAACAGAACTAAAGCAGAACTAAAATTGTACAAGTGTAATCACTATTCATCTGAACACTCTTCACTTGGCAGCAGCAAGATTTGGGCCGTGCCCTTTCTTTTCTGCTAATAACATTGTAAAGGGTTAGAAATCATGATCAATTTATTTCATTTTTTTTAAGAACATGGGTCACCTTGAACCATTTCCTAACTTGATAAAATATTTAAAAACTCGCACTCAGAACACCCAGATTCTGTAAAATGACATGGATGCCCAGAAGAAATGGTCCTGTCAAGTCAAATGGTTACATTCAGAAGGTATGCAGTGCCTGAGAATGTGATCAAGAAAATATGTAAAATCTACAGAATCAGTTTCTGCTGGTGACCAGCTGTTGCTGGTGAATCTTTAGAGGACTTTCTCAGAGAGCTGATAGGAAGCAAGCACAGTGACCAAATGCATGGCAAAGGAGATGTAACAACAGAAATGCCTTCACTTCTGAAGTTGTGCATGGAATGGGGAAAAGGTAAGGGCTACAGGGCAAGAAGATCCGTATCAGGACAGTGAAGCATCAGGAGTACTACTAAAGGGAAGAGCACTTCCTGAGTGAGGTAAAAAACTGATGGGAAACCCCCTGAAGTAAATAACTTAGAAGCACAGTGGGAAGACTGTCTGGGTGCTAAACAAGACACAATCGTTGTCTTCTGAGCCCTACTCATAAGCTCCCCTTCTTACTCTCTTACTCTCGAAAGCCCAAGGGTAAAAGGACCTCTGGGTATCTGCCAGACCTCCAATTCCAAGTTTAAGGCTTCCTCCTTCCCCTCCAAGTCTGGGATGTTTAGGCAACGCAAGCTCCATAGAAGAGATAGTCAAGGGATGGAAATAGAGAAATAGGGATACAAGAGCAACTCGCATGGAGCCACCCAAAGCAAAAATTCTGTGAATTAGCGACAGCCAGCGTTTAATGGTTAGAATGTTGAATTAAGGAGGTTCGGGTTCAAATCCCCACTCTTGCATGAAACACACTGAGTGACCTTGGTCCCATCACTGCCTCTGAACCTAACTTACCTCACAGGAATGTCAGCATAAAATGGGGGAGGGAAGAACTATGTACACGGCTCTGGGTTTCTTGGCGGAAGGGCAGGGTAAACATGTAATAAGATAAACACTTTACAGCTGCAACGGTTCTCTCATTATAGATGGAATTCATTACCACATGGTGGTGACAGCCAGCTTAAGCAGCAAGGGCAGGTCGTTCAGTGACCATGAGCCATTATATCTAAAAGGAACGTTCAAGTGCAGAGGCGATGCATTTCTGAGTACCGGATAATGTGGAGAAACAACCACCACCACCAATGGTCATTACCACAAAGCGCTTGCAAGCTTCCACAGCCATTTGTCCAGCTACTGCTGGAAACAAAAAGTTTGCCTACATCTGACTCAGCATGGCAATTTCCATGTTCTGTAAGATATGTCACTCTTTGCCCTATGCCTTCACACCATTTGTTACTTAGCACATGGACAATGAAGTTAGGGATGTACGATGATGCTCAGTACAGATTCCAAAGGGGTAGCTTTTGTGAGGCAAAGCTCACTCGCTCAGATATGGAGAAGCCTCTTACAGAATCAAAGTCTATGTTTTAGGTATCGTGAGAGAGAAGAGGTAAATTTCAGCAGCCAAGTCAGCCACATTTAAACAGTAACATTCAACACAACTGTGGTTCAATGATGGCTCTTTAGAGCTCTTGAGACACTACAAACATGCTGTTATGTTGCTGCATGTGAGTCATGAGTGCTAGAAATCTCTCTCATCACCTGACGCACTTCATTTCAACATTCTGGAAAAAAGAAATTTCCCATTTCTAACCATAATTAAAATTACATGAACTGACTTGAACTTGGCAGAAATAGAAATAAAGCCTACTGAGTACTATTCCTGATCTCCCCCCACCCCCAGTAGTCACATTGAAGCATGATATGAAAATAGTTCAAATATCCCACAGAAGTCTAGATTCTCCTGAGGCTCTGTAGCAAAGGTTGGCGCTTCACGGCTCTACACACACCTACTTCCTGCAATCTCAGCAATTAACTAATAGTGTAAATCCCAGCTTCTGACGTGACTGAGTCAGCAAGGGCTTGGCACAGAACGCACACAAGGGAACCGCAGCCTGAGAAACAAACGAGGAACCGAGGAGAGGCAAGTGGAGAGCAAAGAGAAACACTGAAGGAAAGGGGTTCAAGAAGAACAGTGGAGGAGGCAGAGCCCCTGACCCAAGGCAGGAGACCACTGACAGACTGACTCCGCTTCCTTCACAAATCCACTCGAGGCTCCTTCCCTGGTCCGCCCTCTCACAGTAAGTAATAACTCCCACATTTATTCTCTTTCTTCTTAGCTTCCTTACTATTTTAATTCATGAATCTTTTGAGCTTATCTTTTTGGTAATAGGCTGTTCTATTTATGATGAGCAGATAGCGACCTCTTTAGCACAGAATATTAAGATGTCCCCAATACTGTTTAATGTTCTGGAAGAGGAATAAAACTGATTCATACAATGATGTTCCAATGCTGACCTTCACTTATTTGATTTGGCAGCTCGTGTTAGAAGTCAGACTCAACAATTCCTTTCTGTGTTAAAGTGATCTATACTGGTAAAAGTGATCTAAAGGCCTAAACGTATAATCTGCATTAAGTGGACCAGACAGGTGGAGGGAGAGGTCAAGGACTGACTAATGAGTAGTGAAAAAGTCTGGAGGCAGTGGATACACAGAAAAGGTAGGTCATGAAGATGGTGCAGAAAAATCTGGTCTTACAGAAAGAGATGAATAAAGAAAAGTGACCTGATGATAGACAAAAGGAACAATAGGGCAGAAAAAATGCTATGGGCAGTATATGTGTGCGTGGAAGAGAAAAATTTATGATCTGGTACAAAATGATGTAGTGGTTAAGAGTGGCGGACTCTAATCTGGAGAACCGGGTTTGATTCCCCACTCCTCATGGAGCCTGCTGGGTGACCTTGGGCCAGTCAGAGTTCTCTCAGAACTCTCTCAGCCCACACAGAGGCAGGTGATGGCAAACCACCTCTGAATGTCTCTTTCCTTGAAAACCCTACAGGGTAGCCATAAGTCATCTGTGACTTGACGGCACCGTACACACACTCACAAAACGGTGTGGAAGAAGGGGTGCTTTTCTCAGCCATTTTTACTGCAAAAAGTAAAAAAGCAAGTCATTGAAACTCATGAAAGAAATTATGTAAAAGAAGAAGAACACAGAGGAAAACTGGCTGCAGGATTACAGAATTTGGGGTGATGGGGTAATTCTAAAAAGACCAGTGGATAGAGAGATGGTTTGAGGCAGTGGTAAAGAAAGATCTGCAGATGTGACATAGGGCAGGGATCAGTCACTAGTATCACTTACCCACTTATGAAGAGGTACTATACCTCTTCGTATTCAGCAACTAAAATCGAAACCATCACTGGAATGGACTGGATCAAGGGTCTGATGGTGAGTTAACCCCTTAAACCATGGCTGCTGCAGATGTAAGGGTCAAGCACGAAACCTCCCCTCACTGACCCTCCTACCTGTTTATATGCTGTGTTTAATTGTGTGTGTTTAAAGCTAGTTTTAATATTTTTAATTGCTCGCTACCTTGGCAACCCTAAAGTTGGGTGGAAAGGCAGCATATAAATGGTTTAAACAAATAAACAAACCCCATACTGAGCATAGCAAAAATTCATTCTGCGACATCTCAACAGGTTGGGATGATAGAACCATGAGCTTCCTAATTTCTGATGCTTACAAAAATTATTATTCATGTTCTAAAAACTACCATTGGTTTTAAAATACAAAAAAGCTGAAGCCCATTTTGTATTTGTCTTCCTGTATTTGGAAGGGAGTGCAGCAGGCATGGAAATGTTGGGAACCAAGGTAGTTTACTATTCCAGCCTTATTTCGTAGGCTAGGAAGATTACCTTCAAACACATACTAGTGCATTCGTTACCTACTGGTTCCTTCAATACAGTTGGCACCATGACCAAGTATGCTCTTATGGGAAAGCCAATTTGTTGTTGCTCTTTTTTTCTCTTCTGTTCCAGGAATTGTTAAGAAAGGAGATGGTCCAGACTTCCGGAGCCTCGTGTTAGCTTGAGGTCAAGGCCTAAGGCCTCCTCCACTCTAGAAGGGCCAGCCACCAGTCTTTTACTATTTCCCTCACCATGGACACTTGGCAGAGAGGATCTGTCAGGTCCTCAGGCTTCTTCAAGCGCCTCTCACTCCGGAGGAACAAGAAACTGGGCAGTCAAGTAATTATCTTGAATCAGAACAGCCAGACGCTAGACTCCAATGGACAATACAACAAAAGGGAGCTCCTAAGAGACCTGAAAGGGAAGTCGAACTACCTCTCCTGTCAGAGTGAGCAAAACCTAGCCACCAAGATGCAGCCGCCTCCCAAACCACCGCGACTGTACCTGGACAGCACCAGCTGCCCCAACATAATAGACCACACTGATTTGCCCTCTGCAGAGGATTCCTTTCCAAGCACTCCCCGTCACTCCCATAAGGCCACTCAGACACCGTCAGATCTTTTTTGCAAGAACCAAGATACGGACTGGTGCCACTCTGAAACCATCTCATGGTACAGTACGCCTGATCCATCTGACCCTTTCTTTTCTTTCAAACTAGACTTGGGCCCCTCGCTTCTTGAAGACATTCTGCAGACACTCAAAAGCCAGAATTTGCTACTGAATTAATTACCACTTTAGCTGTTCTAGTTGAAACCAAGGAATTAATAATCATCCTGGACTACTGGTTTTCCTTCACTATGAGTACACGACCCAAGGCGTTTTAGGTGCACCATTCTCACCAAGCCTTTTACGGTAAACTACGCAGGCAAAACCACCACCATGCATTGGATACCAATGCTTCCATTCCTCTCACATTTGCAATCGTTTCTCTTTGCTATCTCAGTGGGCTTAATTTTGGTGTGCAAGGAATACATTTGTACCCTTGAGTCATTTAAGAGTCTAGAGCAAATGTGCATGTAGAGTGGGTGGTTGTGGCACAAAGTGGAATGTACAGGTTTGTTTGAACATTATCTTCACAATCCCAGCTACATATATCTCAAAATCAAAGCTGTGGCATAAAAGACCAGGTCAGAAACAGAAAGAAGAGCCTTGCAACCAGAAGTACGGGCAACTCAGAATAGAAAGATTGTCCTCTATTCCAGTGCATAATGTTCTTCATTTATTCCAATTCATGGGCACATTTAAGCAGCTGGGAATTCACTGTAATTATTTCTCTTTTTAGTCAACATAGGGGAAAGGAATTTATAACAATTGCTTCTACAAGTCACTTGTGAAGAAATGAGCCAGAAAGTATATATTCCTGTCCCTATTAACATATTTACGGGGTCTTTTTTGTGCTACCATCAGTCTCTGTTAACAGTGTGACTGGAGAAACTCTGAACATTTCATCTGTGCAGTGTGAGGGATCTTGAAGGAAAAGTAATAAAGTTACTGTTCTGCATCCCTCCCTTAAAGTAAAAGCCAGCCACGTTGGTCCACAAGGCTTGCTTAGTTGATCAGATGGCTCCGTGGCTTTGTCAGGAGTTACTGATTTAGAATTGCTACCCTGAGCTGTCCACCTTTGTTTACACGTGCAGGTAATCCTAGCCACATACCTTTACTCATAGATCAGTCTCAGTAGAAAGCATGCTTGAAGTGAATTCTGAACACCACCTATTTTTGCATAGCTGAGATAATGACACCCATCATTTAAAGCTAAAGCAAGCCAAGAGTTCCTAATTAACCTGGAGCTCTTGTCCTTGCTTCGACTTCTTGAAGCAAGGAGTATAAACAAGTCAGAGACAGAAGTTAAGTGAGGCTTTATTTTCTCAGATTAATAGTTTGGCTGAGCAACTTCTCGGAAATGTTAAGCCTTCCTGCTAAGGAACTGCGTAGTAAGTAACACAACCTCTTAGCTAGCATACCGGATGACTCCTACTTGAACACAGGAAAATGATAACAATCTTATGAAGTTGCTGGATGCAATAAGCCAGAAGGTATTTGCTTCATTTGGATCTCTTCATCTTCACAGAAAGTGGTTCTTGTCTCACTCTTCTGACACAATAATGCATCATATATGCAGAATATCAAGGCTACTCCTGTTGCTGCATCGACGCATACTGATTTTTTTGAAATTACATTGTTAATGGCTTTATTAATTGTAAACCACCTTGAAGACTAAGCAGCAGAAAGATGGGGTATCAGCATTTTAGAAGCATGCCAATAATGCAGCTGAATTTTACCTTCTAGAAGCATCATGACTACATTGCACACAAAACAGGGTGCTGTGCTTACTGGATGGACAGACATTAACTGGAAAACCAATAAGAGCATGAAAAAGATAAAATATGAAACTATCCCAGGGTGGGTAGGAATGAGGGGACAAGGGCTAGAATTTTTGTACTTTGTAAATACAGTTGGTATCTGAGGTCAATGCTAAAAATATAAAGAGGTAAAAAAGTCATGTAGCTATGGAAGAAAAGTTTGGTCAAGAGGATAATGTGGAGAACAAGACTGAGTTATTAATATACAATTTCAATTTCTGGCAACTCAAATCCTCTTTGGAAATGTCCAGCAGAAAGCAGTGTGGTGCTGAAGAAAAGGACTCACTGAGGTCACTTCTACAAAAACGGGAAAGTGGGGGGAGATCCGCCACAGGTATGGCCGACCTATAGAAAAACAGATTTCCTATCAGGCTGTACTGGAACATTACTTCAAGTTTTTGGTCACAGGAAAAGGATCCCGAATACAGAGCCTGCAGTCCACATATGGTTCATGAGATACCTTTTAATTGGTTAGGATTTTTGTGCAGTGGCCAGGACCTGAGAATTTATTTTAAGCCATGTTCCTCACTGTAATTAAACAATGGACTACTGTTTGTGTACTGCAGGCAGGGCTGTAATTTTGAAGAACTGTGTAACACAAGGAGTTATGCAGTTATTTGTTTCATTTATAGTGTTCATAAGGTTGCCAAATACAGTTTTCTTGGCTTATAATTAAGATTATGGTGCAGAAAGTACTGTTTTTAGTTCAGAATTCAATGCATCAATGGAGGGTGAGAGATTCAAAACAGATAAAAGGAAGTATTTCTTCACACAACACATAGGTTAATTGTGGAATTCCCTGCCCCAGGATGTGGTGATAGCTGCCAACTTGGAAAGCTTTAAGAGGGGAGTGGACATGTTCATGGTGGAGAGGGCTATCCAGGGCTACTAGTCAAAATGAATACGAGTCATGGTGCATACCTATTCTTTCCAGTATCAGCGGAGCATGCCGAATATATTACGTGTTGTGGAACACAGGCAGGAGAATGCTGCTGAAGTAGTCTTGTTTGGGGGATTCCTAGAGGCACTTGGTTGACTGCTGTGTGAACAGACTGCTGGACTTGATGGGCCTTGGTCTGATCGAGCATGGCTTTTCTTATGATCTTATTTTTGTTGCCATTTTCAAAAACCCTCAGGGTTTAAACCAATCTCATTACTTTAGGCAATTAACACCGCTTTTGAACATTTGATGCTGGCAGCACTCTTGTTTTTCTAACTGATTTAGTTTATCAGACTTGGGTGCTATTGCTTTCATGACAGGAACCATGGGCTTCTGACTTGATTTAGCCCATCTAGATTCCCTTTAGTTGGGAACACACTAAAACATCACTGTTGAATATACAAACTTGCTGGAAGTAGTTCAAAATGCTCTACTGAGTGGCTGCAGGGTGTGAAGGAACAAAGCTTATTAGTTGATGCCCTAATAACTGAATCACTCGTGACAGAAGGGGCCCACCTATGCCAGTCTAGCAGGCAGCAGGAGTGCTCTGTCTGAGTAATGCAACTCTCTCACCTCCATAAAGCTATCACCCCAAACACAGCTCCCAGCTTATTTTACCCCTCAGCTTAGACATGCTAATCCTTTGCAGCAGGCAGACTACGGCCTCCCAGTGACAACAATTTGTTATGGAAACAAGCCAAGAGAAACCCAGTCTCAAGCCAAAGATTTCACAAGAAATGGTATGCAAAGCCAGATGGAGAGAGAGCCTAGATGGAAAAGGGCGAGGGCCTTCTGGCTGGGTCATCTGTTACTCTTCTGTTCTAAAAAAAGAGGGTGCGGAGCATCACTGTCAACTGGTATGGGCCTGCTAGTGATGGAACCAATATTTTGTTAGGAAATCCTATCTTAGCCCAAAACAATCTGCAGCTTCTGCTTGATTCCATCCAGTTTAGCACAGCCAGTTATACTACTATTCCCTAATACGCTCCGGGTATGACTATCTATGGCTGTAAAGATCCATACCTGGGCAGCCAAGGCAGGAAAGGTGCCCTTTACTAAAAGTGGCCTAAGTGTACCTTTGGTGGAACTGCAAAAGACCCAAAAAATACCTCAGGGGGCTAAGAAGCAGCTTCGCACAGAGAAATCGGCTGGCAAACCAAGGGGAGAAGGAACTATAGCCTTTTCTGGGAAGCTGCCAGAACACCTACTTAGTAAGGACACAACTGCTACTTTGTCACCTACACACTGTTGGGAAAAGGTTTCCGGGCCCTCATGTAGAGAAGAGGATGACAGATTGTGGCCATGAGTCCTCTGTGGGTTTGAGTTTTATTTCTGAAGAGAACAATAAGTGCCATGCATAGATATGTGGAAGGCTTGAGGGGAGGGAGGATCTTCCACAGCCCCACACGCACAAGAACTATCGCTTTACAGATGCAGTTCAGATCAATATTTTTGAATTCTGTTTTCCTGGTCCCCACTTCCCCCACCACCCTCCTAGTTCCATTTGTCTGGTCTGTTTCATTTGTGAGCTCTTTAAAGATCACACATGATTGTTTCCTTCACAAATACTGTCAGCTGCCCTGAGCCCACAGTATATGGCAGGCTAAACATACAAAATAAAACATATTTTTTACTCTACCAAAAAAGAAAAAAAAGTATTTTCCTGCCATCAACAGAGAAAGACTAAATTGTCTATTTATAAATATTATAGAGGTACTACAAGCCGAATTCAGATGTTAAGAAAATATAACTAAGAGCTTTAAAAAATACCCTCCTCTTCTAACTGATATTTTTTCATTGCCTTGTTTTATATAGCAAATGAAGAAAGTGCAATTAATACAAAGGTTCCCTGTGAATAGTGAGACTTTCTATCAGTACAAAGAGAACTTCCCTGTGTGGAAGAATCCCACTCACATCTTCTTCCTCTGAGAAGATCTTAACATACATCTCTTCCTAATGCTCCTGCTTCTTCAGCTGTGCATCAAGTGACCCAAGCATAATATGACAGACACTGCGAGACACTGTAGAAGTTCCTCTCCACTCATTATAGTTCGTAATAAGTCAATTAGTGTCCTAGTAAAGCATGTCTACACAAACTCTTAATATCCAACCAGATTTATGTTTTAATTAGAACCAATTTACACATAACCCCCCCCCCCCAGTTTTCAATGTCATAGAGTAACTCAGTGGACATCTACCAAGACAGAAGTACAAAGACAGACAAAAGTGAAATTTTGCTACTGCCTGTCCTAAGTATAGTTAGAACAGCTATATTAAAAATTTAAATAGAATCTGGCATTTCTCTTACCTGGGTTATTCGTGGCTGGATGGTGCCATCAGAATACACTGTGCTGTTCTGTGGCTGCCCCTCTAGCCAGGTGATCTTTAGAGGATTGTTTATCAGGCCAACTTCGTTCTTTACTGCCATCTCCTACCAAATACACACAGTGTGCCACTTCAACCTCTTTTCATTTCATTGATAAACGCTCTCCAATCAAACTCCAGGAAACAGAAAAATAGCCACAGGCCAAGTATTTAAATTGCAAAAATGGGTGAAACACAAAAAACTTTTACTTTTGCAGGACCCTCCACAAAAACTTTTGCAGGACCCTCCTTTCCAACCCCTATCTGAAAAGCTTGATCATTATGACTGGACTGTAAACATTCACACAACAGGAGATACAAGGATCTTACATGGTACAGGAAGCTTCTGCCGTATCAGCTAAAGAACCAACATGTACCATGTATTCTACATGCTGAATCAGCCAGTGAAGAAGCAGGTTGACTACTAACAGGATCTGCTACAGAACATGGACCATTAAATTTTACCCCATTCTTTTTGCCATAAATATGCATTCCCCCAAACACAACAGCTCAGATCCTGGGGTCCACTTCTGACAATGGAAGGGCATTTTTATTGTGTTGGTGGGAGGTGGGACTTCTGTCGATTTCTGTTCTCACTGCAGACCCTCCTTTTGGCCCCATACTTTCCAGAAAACTCCCTTGACCCCAGGGGGGCTAGAGGGCTGCAGTGGAAAGAGGAGGCAGCAAATTCCTGCTCTACAAGCTATGCCCCGCTTGCATAATCTTGTAGGATCCAAGCCATTTCATTCCACAGTCAACAATCTAACCCTATCCTCTTTCCTTCATATCAGTGGATACCTCCTACATGACCCCAAACACTTTGGTGCACCAAGAAATTATTTAGTCAGAACACTTACAGCAGCTTTCGCCGTGGCGAATTCAACAACTGCACTTCCAGTCTTCTTGCTTGAGATCACTAGATTCAGAACCTCGCCATACTGCCAGAAATCAAGCAAAATAAAATCAGATATAGTTCTAGGGGAGAAAGCTCTAAATTGTGAAAATCAAAGTTCTTGCTAAAGTTTATATAAAATACAGATAGCACAAGTACCATAGTGGGATCAGGGACAATACTGGAATGGGGGTACTAATCATATTTTTCTTAAAATATACTACAGAATCATAGAAGAATGCCAATTACAAAATCCTTTTGTAGATATTATTACAGTGGTCAGTGATTCAAAAGAGATCACTGTTAAAAAGAATTAAAATACAACATAGCTATTAGAAGACCCACATACTCACAGCTCAGATTAAGATCACGTGAAATAACAAATTAAATTAGAGTTCAGTCTAGTTCTCAATTATTTTTCAGCAAAAACAAAAACATCTATTCTCAGAGGTGAACAAAGTTCTATCCAACCTGCCTATTGGCTGCTTAGGTCATTTTAGTAATCACAAAGGAAGTGATCACAATTTAAGTCACTCTGTGTGTGTAAAGTTACGTCAAGTCACAGCCAACTTATAGAGACCCTTGGTGGGGTTTTCAAGGCAAAACTTCTGCAATCTTCCTTGGAGGTTTCCCTTCCAAGCACCAACCCAGTTTAGCTTCTGAGATCTGGCTATACAATAACATTCCACATCCCTTAAATCATTCTATACTAGAAGCCATTTAGGAACCTTTCTGCAGGAATATTAGTTATTGTAAATCACAATTCCTAACAGTGCCCTTCCTCACTAACAACAAGGAATGAGAGGTCTTATAATGACCATGGTGGGGGTCATATAGCTTTGTGCAGAAACTGACATTAAACTTCTTTTCTTGATCTTACAGTATATCAGGCAAAACCAACAAAGATGAAAGAGCAACACGGAACAAGACCTTTTGTAAGATTTGCAGGAGAACTTCTTTTGAATAGCCTCCTTTTGTCTCATCTTCTTTCTTGCACTTCCATCGCAGCTAATGGGGGAAAAAGTTTACCTGATTAGTTTTGCCCAGTCCAGTGCAACAGATCTAGTATCTAGCAGAATCTGTATGCAGACAAACAGATACAAGCCTAGGAAAGAATTCACATTGCAAAACATATGAAAATTACTACATACATCAAGTAGCATCTACAACCTGTCAATATCCCAAGCCATAGACACTTAACTTCTAATTACCTTCATCCTAGTGCCTAGTTTCTAGATTAAAGTGCAAGGAACACATTACGGTGAGGTAAGTGACAACTCCAGTAAGCAGCGAGGATGCCAGAGGCAGTCCAGCTTTCTGTAAGTCTGGAGGCGATCCACATGGCTTCTACTGATGGAATGATAAGTTATAGTTGGCTCATCTCTCTTCATAGCTCAAGTTTTTTTGAATGTCTTACTTTGAGCTTGGGGGTTCCTTTGCCCTCCTCTCCATACCCATCGTGTTTGCCTCAAAAAAGAAGAAAATAGAAGGAAAACGTCAGTGATGACCATTCCAAGGGTAAACCACGACTTCCATTTTACAAAACGAAAACATTCAAGTCATCTTGTGTTCTGGATCTCTCTACTTTGATTTAATTTCATTGAACATTCATTAATCGTAAACACTTGCCTCTTCTAAAGGGGATACAGAGATTAAAGAGGGACTGTCAACTGCCTGAGGTTACACGGGGAATCAAGGGCACAGCTTGGAAAAACTGCCCTTTTTAATGCATTGATTGGGGGAATAAGTTTCTGACTCTGAAGCTTCACAGTAAGACAAGAAAGGGAGAGTGATTTTTTTCTGCAGAGGTATACTGTTTAACAAAAAGTTCTTCTGAGCGTCAGATAAGGCCATGTTCCAACCCCAGACGGACAGCACAGATGGAGGTTCTTGCCTGGCTTTACCTCGAACTCTTTGCTCTCTCTCAAGTCGAATTTGCTCCTGGATGAGCTTTTGCTGCTCCTCCAGTTGGCGGGATCCCTCTTCACGTAGCCGTAGGATCTGGGAAGAGAGGCAGAAAGCAAAAATGATGGCTATATTGCTCCCAAAATGACTATCTATCCTTTTCCAACAAAGACTATTTATAGCATATAAGGGAAATGGTTGTGAAAGGTAAGCAACTCAGCATTCTGTCTCATCAACAGCTAAACCCCCTTATGCTGCCTCTTCGTATACCCTTAAGCACCGAGTCCCTGCATCTTTTATTCCATTTATCTTATCACTGGTTTTTTGCTCACCACCTGGACTGTATATTATGTTTCCATATCCATTTTACCATAATATTATATTGTGCTTGGCACACCAGTTTTACCTCTTCTTCTAATGTCCTCGTTATCCGGATCTCCTCCTCCTTGCTAACCTCGGTCTGGGCTTGTCTTTCCCGGGCTTCAAGGTCTGGAAGAAAAATTACACGTTCAGAAAAATCTAAACCGTTTTAAATAGTCTGAAAATTAAAAAATATTTGCTAATTGCAGGGAGAATTTCACAGAAGCCCTCACACTGCTGTTAACATTTGCATGTAATTTATGAAAATCTTATTTAAAAAATCTGTTTATGAAAAAAACATAATTCTAAATATTAACAAATACAGATCCCAGCAATTTCAACTCTATTCCTCATATATTATTACATACCAAGCTTGACTTTTTTCCTCCTTTCATCAAGTTTCTGAGTCCTTTCTGCTGCCTGCTTCTTGGCTTTTCTCACTTTATCATATGCTGCCTGTTGAAGTAGCAATCGGACAAAAAGTAAGAATACATGAAAAATGCTAAGCAAAAAAGCAAGCAAAGTCTGCTAGGCAGCATTCAAACCCTGTGTGCATTTAACAACAAGGGGTCACCAGCTTGCATTTTTTTCTGCCCCCAAGAAACTCAGTCTTTGTATCTGGGATGGAGGAAGGAAAGGTAGTCCAAGGAAACATTAAGGCTGGATCCTAAGCCCATTTACAGTGGGCATTTTTTGGATTGTACTGTTCATTAGATAAGAAGTGCAGCAATGCTCTGTACACTGAAAAATCAGACACGTGTCATAAAAATGGTTTGAAGTACTTCCAAGTCAAATTGACTAACTTGATAAGACTAAAACTGATAAAGAAAAAGACAATTTGGATCTCCATAGGCAGCATGTAGGACTGATCTGAAAGATGGTGAATAACTAAAGCATCTACTAAATTACATTGTTAAATTTAATTGATTGAACTATTAACAAAAGATATGAGGTTTTGATTGAGTATGATTTATTACTCCGATCCAAAGGATGGATGTGCACGTATCCATAGGAGCTCTGGCTGATCCTTTTCCAGCAGCCTTTCCCACTATAGAAAAGTTACATAAAAATGTCCACTCTCTTTTGGGTTTCAAAGTGGAAACAGTATTTTTTCCCCAGTAAAATATAATTTTTTTTAAACCAAAGAAGTTTTACCTAAGGGAAACAATGAATGAATCACAAAACCAACAAGATCCAAAAACTGAGAAATCAGTTTAAAAATAAATCTTTCTTGTGCCAATTATAATTCCACATTTCATCATTCTGCTGTTTGGTAATGATGTCTGTTAATTTTTTAGATTTTCTTTTGTAAAATCAGCTTCTGAAACTGAGAATAGTCTTGCATGCCCCTTGATGACAAATATCCCTCATCTGCAAGCATTCCCTGGCTTGCACAGATGTGCACATGGATTTTCTCTTGATAGCAAGTACCTTCCTATATGGAAGTAATCTAATATTATAGGGGTGTATTTTTTCACTACATGCACAATACAATGGCTCTTGAAAGCCTGCTGTGAAAGAGATATATTTGGTAGCACAGTTCTCCTGCTGTACAAGTGAGACACACAGACCTTCACCATTCAGAATAGGCTGTGTTTCTAAGGGGAAGAGAACATTTCTACTTGCAAGCAACAACAGCTAGGAACAACCTGTGAACCTCTTCTAGTCCACAACTTAGTAGCTGGAAGAAGCGCCATAAGTGCAATAGCAAAACCATAGCATTCTTATTGTGAAATAGAACAACTCACCCTTGCTGCTGCATCTGTTAGGACTGCCAATGCCTGAGATAACTGATGAAAGAGCTCGGCTGGGGATCAGAAAATTAAGACATTAAACACAACAGTGTAAGAAAGCACATCTAATTCCTGATTATGCAAATGAAACAGAAAACTCTTTTTGCTACTGGACTGGAATCTAGCACTCCCTTTGGAAAAAGAATTTAATAGAACTACTTTCTATGACATATTCCAGACAGCCTTATTGCTGCAGTTTGGACGCCTTTGTTAATCAGATTATTTCAGTCTCCTCACAGCATTGTGGTTTATCCCTTGCTGAGCCAATTTTCTCCTCTGCCTTTCCCAATGACTCTGAAACCTCATTAAAGTTTTCTTCTGATACGTATCAATGGCATATTTTTATCTTTCTGAAAACCCTACTGGCTCAGCCCAACCCCCTCCTCAACACCATTTTGTGATGTACAGAGTCCAGAAGCAGCTACACAACTATGCTTCTAGAATTACTATAGAAGAAGAGAAAGCAGGTTTTGAGCCAGTGAAGCTACATCCCCCCATGTATTATATGTCATTCCAGATTTCTAATCCAAAAGGAAGATGGCATTTTGTCCTCTTGATGTGTTGGGAAGGCAGAGCCAGGAAACATAACATGGATTTTTTTTTAAAGTAAACTCAGCAAAGTATATCCTTCAAAGAATACAATCAGGCATTGGCAGGAATGTGGGGGGGGGGGATGATGTCACCACAACATAATGGCACCCGAATTGGAAATCAGCACCACTGATGAGTGAGGATCAAGCTATGCAGGAAAGCACAACTACAGCCTTGGGGGAGGGGTGTCTAAAGGTAGGGCTGGAAATCAGCAAATATGATTTTCTGGAAACCTTGGAAAAGAAAGCCCAATTGATGGGCTTTCTTCATTCATTTGGATCTGTGAAGGATTTGAAAGAGGCTTGTTCTTCTTCCTCCAGACAGCCAGAGCAACTTGAATGCCTCGCCATCCTCTTCCCAGGGCTCTGTGCCCAACCCCAGACACTGTTTTTGGCCTTTTTTCCCTGTCTTTCTTCCTCTCTAAGCACCAGTCAGACTCATCATTACCCGCACAGGAAAGTATTCTGCACCAGCACACAGACTGTTTTTAAGAGCATTTTAGTGAAATAGCACTACAGTGTAAGCCTGCATACGTGCACACAAATGCTTTGAGTCAAGGAGATGTGTACAGGAAAACAGCAAACAGACACAGGGAAAGGGTGGAGGAAAACCTCCTGTGTGGATCCCCCATTTCCACTGTGCTACGTCAGGAGCTGCTTCAGCACCAAGGAAACCACAGACCAATGTTACAGTCTGGAGCATATATATAACATGGAAAGTCAGTGTATAACCTGCTATAATGAAAAGAATCAAACCACATAAAGGTGTATGCTAAAATTTAAATACCCATTTAAATGGCAGTGCTTGCACCTTATTGTAACACAAACTTTTAAAAAGTGAACAAACTGCTATTTCTTGAATAATTTATTTCTAAATGTATAGATAAGTCAATCATAGAGCAGATTGGTGAGACACCCTTGGGCACTCTCTCAGCTTCCTTGCAAAACACTGTGAATTTGCAATGAATTCTGAACTCTGTAAACTCTTGTGAACTTAAGAGAAATTTACTGATTCTAAAACAGTATACCAGTGCTCTCTTCTGTCACTTTTAGCCTTCTTCAAAATACAAATGACTTCTAGATCATAAATCAAAAATGGAAGCAAATTAAGGCATTCTCTTGGGACAAATTAATCCCACAAATAACCCCATGCAAACTGCCAAATGGGCTTCTGAAATACTCTCTACAATGTATGTCTTTTCTTTTCTAATGCATCTGCCTATAAATAAATGCACAGAAACTGCTATGCTATTCTGGTTAAACCTAGATACTCCTAGCGGACACACACAAAAACAACTGGAAATGGCATAAAGTTTCCACAAAGACTGCTTGTACCTGCTTTGGGATTATCTGGATTTTTATCTGGATGGCAAGACAATGCCTTTTGTCTGTAGGCTTTCTTAATCTGTAGAAGACAGAACTGATATTTAACAATGTGACCAGCAGACTGAGGCAGCAATCACAATAAAGTATACAAGGAAATGACAACAAAGGGATCAAAAAAGGTTTGAAAAACAGACACAAACTTGTAAGATTGGCAACATATTAAATGGAAGCATAAGGCTAATACATCAGCATCTTCTGATTTGTAATAGCAGCATTAAATTTTTGCCACAGCTAACTGAAATGAAGTTGGAGCAAAAACACTTAAATTTCAGCATCAGGAACCAAACAGAAATATTTAAGATGAAAAGTCTTTACTCCCAGATACAAGCAGCTATAGGATCCAGTCTTGGCAAAACACAGATGGACACAGGCTGTTGTGACTGAGGGCCATTTCACACTCCATAAGTAAACAGGTAGGGTATGAAAAGCAAAACTAGGTCCCTAAACACACAGTGAACAGATGCTCAGGGAGCTGGAGCTAGTCAGGGCTCTCTAGTACATTTCCCCAAGTATTTTAGTCAGAGAGACAGCATGCACTGATTTGTGTTGGACTAGGATCTGGGAGACCCAGGTTTGAATCCCCACTCTGCCATGGAAACTTGGTGGGTGACCTTCACATGTTCTCAGCCTAACCTATCTTGCAGGGTTTTTGTGAGGATAAAGTGGAGAAGGAGAGAACATTGTAAGCCACTTTAGGTTCCCATTGGGGAGAAAAGTGGGGTATAAATGAAGTAAATAAAGAAACAAAACAGAAAGATGTGCCTGCTCTTCATGCTTTAAAGTTTGCAGCAGGAAACACTACTGCACACAGGCATGATTTCTGAATGCAGCATCACACCGTTGATTGCTCAGAACACAGTAACTTAGGAAGATGACATTTTGCTTTGGAGGTTTAACACATTGGCAGCTACCACATATAATATCCACACACCAAAGAGGAACAGGAATGGAAAGGCAGTAAAATGTAGCCGAAAACTACAGATTTCTATAAAAGCATTGTGTTACGGTCCATTTTATTCTGAGATGGGAAGTTAAATATTCTGCTAATAGGTTGGCTAGAAACACACGGCATGCGCCCACCATCTAGTGGCAAAAGGGAATAGTAAACACCCAACTTGCAAGCCTATTTAAATCAGTGCTTTTGGCAAATTCAGTACCATACTACTTACTGTTTAGTGCTATTTGATGAAAGTGTTTCACATACGTATTTCGGTAGTTTTTACAACAGGCTTTCAAACTCATTTGCCTGGTTCCTATGACAAGTAAAAATTTCCTCCCCCTGACAAAGCAACGAATCTTTACACAAGAATTCTTTATTAAAGTCAAAAAAGCTACTATCCTACAATTACTTTATTTAAAAGGTGGTTTTACAAAAACAACCACCCACACAAATTAGGGCAGAAATTAGCTCCATATAGGAGGAGGGGCACTGAGGCTCAGAAAATAAATTGTTTGCCAAAAGCCACCTACTATTGAAGGCTGAGATTTGATATTTATTTAGAAAATGTCTATGCCTCCTCTCCAGGAACCTTCCCGAGGTGGCTTTCAAAACAAGAATAATGAAACCAAAACACCCCAAAACATTAAATTATATTAATTAAAATCCACTTTAAAAACCCAGCCCAGCATAAAAACATAAATATGTAGTTATACTTCTATGCCACTTTTAAGTCCTGCTCGAGATGGTTTACTATGAAAATCATCAGAATATAAAAAAATAAGCCATTAAACACAAGCAGCACAAATACTATTAGTTAAGTACAAGCAGACCAGTGAAAAGCTGGCAATAGACCAGTGAAAAACTGGCAATAAACCCTGGGGGGTGTAAAATGATATGTTTCAGCCTGGTGCCTAAAAGAAAGCAAAGTAGGCATTAGGTGAGCCTCAAGGGGGAAAGTGTTCCAGAGGCAAATAGAAATCACAGAAAATGCCCTGTCTCTAGTCACCATCTGCCTCCCTTGTGAATGTGGGGGCACAGAGAGTGTGCAGGCCTATGTACAGAGAGAAGCCTGAACAGGGACACATTCACCTCCAGCAGACCAAATGAAACCCAGCAATAATCAACATATGGCATAGGTCTTTGCCCACTGGCACCATTCCTTCCTTACCAGCACAAACTGACTGGGTCTTCTGCACAGAACTACATATATAGTTTGTCTGTACAGTAAAAGACCTGACTAATCAGTGTGTGGAGTCTGGGAGAAAGCAAGTGGGTGCAAGTCCTTGTCCACAAATATTGCCCCACTGTCTGCTCAATATTCTTGGCTTTCATGTCATCTGCACAGGTCAGGGGTTTTGTAGTATCAGAAAGCTGGATTCTTTATCTGACAATTATCAAGTGCTAAGATCCTTTATTTTCATTTAAAACAAAAATATAACTACAACCTAAATGTCTAGCCAGGGTTGGCACACCAGTCAATTGCCTACGATTAAATATTCCATGAAAGCAAGAATACCACTGGCCAGTCACTATTTACCATTTCATGATGGTATCATTTATTAGCAAAGAGAGGAGTCAGGGCTGCTTGCCTCTAACCCCGCAGCTGTCAAGAGCAAACCTAACAGCAGAGCAATGCTTTTCCTACTATCATTGCAGGGATCCGCAAACAGACTTTTGCTGTTTAACAACTGCTGTTTTGGGGGTTTGTTTTTTTTCTGTTTTAATTTCATTTTTAAAACGTTGCAACCGTGGGCTGTTCCTGGTGTTCTAAGGTAAAAGAACTTTTCACTGAACTGTTTACATTCAGAAATTTTTTTACCTAGTTTTATGAAAAGTTACAATAATTTAAAAAACATTGTTTCGTAACAGTTATGCTAACTGCAAAAAGTAGTTAAGTATCAAACATGATGACTGAAGCATCTTTCTGTTGCCCTAACTAAAGTTTGTGAGTTTTAAGATACATTATGATTATTTAATCAAATATTTTTGACTAACCAAATGTCCAAACTTATATCTAGTTATGTCAACACTACAGAAAGCATGAGGAGAAAGGACAAGTTACAAAATCTAAAACTCAAAAGATAAAGAGAAATTAGTCTAAAGCATAAATTTTGCAGCCTTGGGAGGGAAAAAATTACAACTTTTTGTTAAGTTAATCTCATTTAATCAGAGTTTAATTTGAGTCAAGGTTTACCGGTATCCCAAATGCATTTTCAGTTCCTAAAATACACAAGACAATGTAATGCCTTTGTTGATGTGCAAAATGCCTTTTCTTCACAACTATATAACAATCAGTCCCTATGAGTGAGTGGATCTTGGGGAATGCATTATTTTTCAAGACAAAGCTCCTTTGACCAACTGTGTGACATACAAATTCACTGGAAAAAGCTTCCACAGCACAATGGCTCTATGCTTCATCTGCTGAACTTCTGCCTGCCACATCGCTGTCAATGGCACAAGGGAAGAAAAAGCAGCACTGCAGTCTCACACGCTTACCCTGTAAAGTAGGCTAGACAGAATGACTTTTCCTAAGGCCACACAGTAAGCTTTATAGCTAAACAGAGATAGAAACCTGAGTTTTACACATCCAGCCAAACATTTCAGTTACTATACTACCATGGCTCTTTAGCACAGCAGTTGTTAAAAGCATGAGCCGTGACCCAAAAATTCCCATCTCAGCTATGACCAGCTTGCAATAGAGGAATAACAAGTAATGGGCCTGTGGAGAATTGAAAGGTGATAAAATTGCAGGGTGGGGGGTTTAAAACATTGGGAGATTCCTCAATTTTACAGTACAACTGTATGAGACCACTGATCTTTAAGGCTAGAGGAGACACATCCCCTCCACCTCACCCTGAGCCTCAGCTGACTATTACTACAGTGCAAATGCCCTACAGAGCTGAACTGTTTTGGGAGTCTAGGAAATTTGGAAGCTGCTCATTTAACTCCAAATATGAAAGATACATTTCAGAGACAGGACTGACTACCTCTGATAGTCCAGCCATTAAGAATCAAACCTGTTCTTGCCTACATATGTCCAGCCTGGCACTTGTTTCTTGGTCATGCCAGAGCACAATGGTATATGGGGAACGTGAGGTGGAACTCTGGAAGTTGGCTTTTATAGACAGTGAAAGAGAATAAAAAAGTGCAGCAGGGCAAGAAGTGACCAGAAGAGGAAACCTCACAGGAGCAGAAGGATCTATTTAAGGCCCAACACATTTCAAGTTAGCAAGACTCATCTCCAGGGACAACAGCCTTTCAAACCACTTTATACAGCCCTACAAATTAATTGTCAGATTGTAAGACTGTTTAAGCACTTATGAGCATGACCCAATTCAGTTGCCCCTGAGGAAGTGCCTCCTGAATCGATTTCTTCCAAAGAACGACTGAAACAATATTGCAATCAGACAGTTCTATAAAACAGAAGTCCAACAGCATGTTAGAGACTAACAAAACATATGCTGGAATAATTTTTTAAGCCTCTATGGTGTCACTGGACTCGTTTTATTTTGCTGCTATAGAGTAACACAGCTATCTAGAATCTGACAGTCAGTTTGTACCACGGTTTAAAGAAATGTTCTGCTTCAGTTGCCCCGGAGATGAGTATCCTGACTCAAAACCCGTTGGGCCTTAACAAACGGAAGACTGACTCTTTGAAGTCTCCTCTTCTAACCATTCGTTTTAAAGAGACATTATTTGGATATGGGTTTTCCTAGGGTTGCCAACTAGGGTTGACGTTGTGAAATTTCTGGAGATTTAGGGGTGGAGGCTGGGGAGATGGGGTTTGGGAAGGGGAGGGATATAATGCCATAGAGTCCACCTGTGGAAACTGCCGTTTTCCTCAGCGGAACTGATCTTTGTAGTCATGAGATCACCACTAATTCTGGGAGATCGTCAGTCCCCACCTGGAGGTTGGCAACTGTAAGCACTACTCTAGCTGAACCTGAACCCAGGAACGGGAGGATCCCGACACCTTGACGTTTAAACATTCAGGGGCTCCGAAGTGACCAGGCGTCCCCAAAGCCGCTTTAGCCTCGTTCCCAGCGGCTCTACCGACCCTCTTCCCCGCTTAAGTTCCGCAAAGCCCCGCGAATACCCTCGCCAAAGGGCCCTCCTGACCTCTTTATCCACCGCCTTCTCACCAACTCCCAACAACTCGTACAAATCCAGCTCTAGCAGCTCTTTATCCACCGCCATGTCTTCTCACGGTCTATTTCTTCTTCTCAAGTTGAGTTCACTTGGCTTCAGGCCGGGCACCACCATCAGTCCGAGCGCTTCGCGCAGCCTTGCTTTTCCCACGGACTGTTGGGAAATGTAGTTTTTCCTCAGGCTAACCTACTTTCGCTATACACCACAGTTTAGCGCGACTTGAACTACAACTTCCATCATGCCACCTTAAATTCAATGCCGGGAGATTTCTTGAGAGAGGTGAGAGGGTGGGAATAACAAATATTCCCAGCAGGCATCGCGTAAGGGAAGAAAGAGTGTTATTGGGAAATGTAGTTTTCTGTGGAACTAATTCCGCTAGAGAATGAGACGTGTTTGAGAGCGATGCAACTATAACTCCCGTCATACCGCACGCTGTCATTGATACAGTGGATATTATCGGATGATGAGAGACAGGGAAGCAAAGTTTCCTGCCTGCTAACCTAATTCATGTTGCCCTACTTTACCGTGTCCAAAGCTCGCCTTGTGCAGGAGATGTGTGTCCTGAGGAAAGATTATGTTTTGCCGGGCCGTGATTGTGCACTGGCTCGGTTGTAAAGCTGATTGTCTCCATTGCGTGTGCACTTCGACGTTTGATTTCCAGATTGTGATCTCCAAGCAGTCGAGTGTGAGCTACTGCTTGGCTCTTCTGTGGTAAAAGTGGAGATTGGTCCTCGACTGGCTCCCAGCTCAGCCAAAGGTAGGAGTGGCAGGGCCCTCTTCACATGTGTTTCTTAGAAGGAGAAGAGTTGGTTTTTATATGCCGACTTTCTCTACCACTTAAGGGAGACTCAAACCGGCTTACAATCACCTTCCCTTTCCCTCCCCACAACAGACACCCTGTGAGGCAGATGGGGCTGAGGGAGTGTGACTAGCCCAAGGTCACCCAGCTGGCTTCATGTGGAGGAGTGGGGAAACAAATATAGTTCACCAGATTAGCCTCCGCCGGTTATGTGGAGGAGTGGGGAGTCAAACCCGGTTCTCCAGATCAGAGTCCACCGCTCCAAACCACCTCTCTTAACCACTACACCAGAGAGAGAAATGGGGTGGGGGTAGGTAGGCGGACAAAGTTGAATGTATTTATGATAAAATTTAAAAGTGAGCCCTCTGTTGATAATACCGGGATTTAAAAGGCTGAAGATCTTTTGAGCAGTGAATAGGCTGGAGATGGGAAGCCCAAATTTAGTCCTAATTCACACAGCCTTAAGGTTATAGAATGAACTGTGCCAATTCACATTTCAGGTGGAGGATTCCAGCTTTGAATTAGTTTTTATTGAAAAAGCAAACAAGCTTGCAAACAGAAAACTAGCTCAGGAGGCGTCTCATACCTTGCCATGTTAGCTTTCCGTTTGCAGGAAATTTTTTACGTAAGGGAATTTTGGAATCTGACCCTCTTTCTGCTGTATGAAGTGCAGTTTATTTATGTTATTTATAGTCCTCCTTTCTCACTAAGACTGTATGCGGATTGCACAGTTTAATCAATACAATCAACAGCGTGGGACATCCAGCAAACAGTGTAATAGGATTAGGGTTGTCTTAAATCTGAAAGAGAGCTGAAGTAAAATAGTGGCATTAACAAGACATGTTAAACAATGTGGAAATTACATGGTAGGATAATACATACAGCAACAGACAGTATGGATTATGTGCAGTAGTATAGTCCACAACTCATTTCCTTGCATTTGTAAACCAGCTGTTTTGATCTGTGGTAGTGTATATTTCTTGTCATTGTTACATGTTCACTAAATTGCTTCTCAATTTAGCAAAAATGTGAAGCTAATATCCACTGCAACCTCACTTGGTGTAGGGCAGCATACGTAGTAGATTGCCTCCAACGTCCTTCTCTTTAAAACTGTGGAGATGAGTGAGTGGCTTGGGAAGATAATGGGTCACTGTGGCCCTGAAGAGGGAAATTGGCAGCTCCCTTCCTCTTGCAATCATTATATTGCAGGTGGTTGTGTTTTGCCAACCATTATTCATGATGGGAACTAATGGAGAAACCCATTACTCAGAGGTCCTCCTGACAGAGTTTGCTATCTTCGGAAAGGGAGTGTTTTTTTGGGGAGATTCAAACTGCAGCCTAAAAGTGTGTCTTTGGGGAGAATTAAATGTGTTTTCCTTTGAACTAGGGAGGCTCTACAAAATATAGTGTAAGGTTCCTTGAGACAGGATGTTCATAAATTAAGCTTGGTGTAGGTCTTCCTGGCTTTCAAATGACATAAGCTATTAATTCATCAAATCAATACTTAACAACTGCTGTTATTGAAGATGCTTTCATTCAAAAGGAAAAGATCACCAATCTCTTGTTTGACTGAATGAGCCTAAGGTTGTCGTTTTTATAGAACGCGATCCATCTCCAATGTTTCTCAACTGTATCTCCCTTACTGTGCATCTCATCTCTGAAGGGGAAGACCACTTGGATAGCTGTGTACAGTCAGAAAAGGATTAAGTGTCTCTGTCTATGTTGCCATATCTGTGACGATGGATGGTAGATGTTATGGCTGTGCATCTAAGTTTACCGTCTTCAAGAAACGGGCAAGTTTTTCTGCATTAAAATAGTCTCTATGTTAGCAATTAAGACAGAATTAACTTCTGTTTTGACCTGAGATGTAGAATTTACTGTTCTCTTCTGAAAATGGTGTGCCTAAGCCTACACAGTAGTTTGTGAGTGATTCAAGACCTGTCTGTTTAGAAAGGCATTTGATCTATTTGAATGTTATTTGTGATTTTTATATATTATACAACTCCCCCCCCTTCCCGGTGCCATTGATTTCCTGAAGGAAGGTGACTCTTGAGCAAGTCACTGCCTCTCAGCCTCATTTCCCTGTTCATGTCACCGTAATAATAATAGCTTATTGGTGCTCATGGTTTGAATGTACTTCCTCTCTAAAGCCTAAGAGCTCTGGGTTTGGCTAACACTTTGGTGGGAAATTTTAACCAGGTTTGGATTAGAGGGCACACCTTGCTGCCTAGATTGGAGACCTCTTGGGAATCCTATGTAAGCAGCCTTGGGTTCTAGGAAAGAAGAAAGGCAATATATAAATGCAACAATACACAGGTATAGCTCAGGCCCCCTCAACTTTGTTGAACCTGTGGACCCTGCTGAAATCTCAAACAGGTTAGTAGGTGCTACTACAAAATAGTTGCTGTGGAAGGTGTGACCCATCACAAAATGGCTGCCATGAGAACCTGGTCCAATTTCAAAATAGTGCACAGTTCCACACACACAAAAAGCATTCTCCTAGGATGGAGGAAGGTGTTTCCAAGTGGCTGCTCCCTTCTGACACAAAAGTGATGCACCCTCAACTCTTCTGAAGCACTTCTAACTCAGGAGAAGTGGAGGAAAGCAGTGATCGGCTCTTTGCTTTGAGGAAGAAGTAAATGGGTGCCAGAGAACACATTGACAGGAGCCATGGCATTCACAGGCCCTGCATTGGGGAATACTGATATAGATAATAAATTGCCTGGAAACCATATGTATACTGTTCTATAGAGACAAGGTGAAATGCAAGCTTCTTTGAAAAAAACAAGACTTAACTGGATTGTGTGTAATAAGAATTGATAAAGCCCTGTGCACACTAAAACTGATTATTTTTAATAATCATAATGGGGAAAACATAAAAAGATGGGCTGGATTAGAACCAGATTATGTCACTGCATCACATGCCATTTTGTATCATTCTTTTATTTATGGGAAGGTTGGTTTTTTTTTTGTAAATTCAAAAACGTGTTTGGGAGCATATGAATGCCATTCAGATGTTTTTCTTCACTATAAATGATGAGAAAATTTATATATTGTTAAATGAAGTATTTAGAGCTTTCTTAAGGTCTCATTAGGGTTGCCAACCTCCAGGTGGTGGCTGGAGATCTCCCACTAATACAACTGATCTCCAGCCAATAGAGATCAGTTCACTTGAAGAAAATGGCCACTTTGGCAATTGGACTCTATGGCATTGAAGTCCCCTCCCCAAATCCCACCGTCCTCAGGCTCCTCCCCCAAAATCTCCAGGTATTTCCCAACATGGTGCTGGCAACCCTATCTGTCATATTTGATATTCTTTTACATCATTTCAAAGGAAACGTAAAATCCACTTTACTGTGCTGTGAAGGGGTAGAAGAAAGTAAATGCTTTGTTATAAGGGTCAACAATGTGAGAGACCTACATTGATAGGTGATTGACACATTTTGTACTCCTATGGCCAAAATTAAGGAACTTTAGGATCCCATTGTAGTCAGTGGGCATATTTAAGTACACACTTTACTCTAAAAATGTAGTGTATGAATAAGGAAACATGTTTGGAATGACAATTCACTGAAGAGCCGTGATTAACTGCAGCTTCCTGTTGAATTTAGTGGGAAACCTAGGTTTGTTGTCATATGATATGTGCCAGTGGCCCAAAGTTGTTAGACTAAATGTTGATTTACATACTTAATTAACAAAAGCTTAATAATAATATATTTGTTAAAATTATGTCTCCTTGCGTTATTTATCTTAGCAAGTGTTTAATTTGCTTATGTATAGAAAACTGTCAGAGAATTCAATGTAGTTATGGTGCCTTAAACCAACATTTAGTCTAACAACCTTTTGGGGACTATAGCCTGAACAATGGATGGAATGGACTGCAGTCCACGAAAGCTTATGTAAGATTAAACGTTGGTAGCCTTTTAGGTGCTACCAGATCTCTATTTGGTTGTGATTGCAGCAAGCTAACACAACTGCCCCTTTGCTATGTATGTTCGGCACATGTTGGTCTAGAAGCATCTTCTTTGTGATCCTTCCCAAAAACTACAATAGAGATTTCTCAGTGTTAGTACAGCCAGCTTCTAAGGAGGCCTGCTTCCTTCGTTTCCCCTTTTTCTGCCTCTCTCAGTATGGATGCAAGAACTGTGGCCGAGCGTTCTGTTCTGGCTGCCTCGGATTCAGTGCGAGCGTCCCCCGTTGTGGAAACACTCAACAGAAGGTGTGCAAGCAATGCCACAAGGAATTAACCAGGTGAGAACACAGCTGTGGTTCTGACCGATGTGTCTGTACACATCAATTTCCTTTGTTAACATACAGGAACTGGCGAATATGAATTGCCCCTTTGTGCTAGCTGAATGAAAAGACATTCAGGCCTTCTACAACTGCAAACAAACAAAAGAGCAACAATGTAATGGGAAGGGAAATACTTTTATTCAGTTGTGCTGCCCCTGTGCGTTTTGCATATGCTTTTTTGGGGGGGGGGTCTATAAGAATGTAAATAAAAACAAAAAATACCATTAAAAAGCAGAATTAAGAAACTTAGTAAAAAGACAATAATCACTGAGCGTGTGAAAAGCATATAAATTTGTCCATACCCACAAATCCATGAACATGTTTCAGATATTATATAGGTGCATTAAAAGAACATTACACAGACCATGCATGAGTATAAGCACAGCTCTTAAAAGAAAAATTACAGCGATCACTGTAAAACTTTGAAAAATATACAGCTTACCTGTAAAATTGTATAATCAAAGCAGTTCCCACAGCAGCGGAGCTTCTGAGAGAAAAGCCTGATGGTCTGGCTCAGTTTTTATATTGTATGAGAGAGAACCATTGGAGGCTTTAATTTAACCCATGAGGGATCAGAGCCATCCGTCTCAAAATCCATTCTGCCTCTTTGTTCAATAACATTTTACCCCTGTGGAATTCTGACCTGAAAATAGCCCAAAATGTAACATCTGTTAGACCATGGTGGTGCTTTAGAAAGTGTTGAACCAAAAGGGCACCTGTTCTTTTTTAGATGAATATTACTTTTGTTTTCTGCAATATGTATTCTAAGTTTTTTCAAGGTTTTGTCAACATGCAGCTTGTCAAAAGGACATCTAACAATATACACTACCCCAGAGGTCCCCGAACTTTCTGAGCCTGTGGGCATCTATGGAATTCTGACCCAGGGTTGCTCTTTTGTTTTTTTGCTCGGTCTTTAGCATGGTCCTCTTTCCCTGTACCTTCTGCACCTGCCTATCGTCTGGGCACGGCTGCTGTTTGGAAAGACTCTTAGATGTACTGATTTAAACCAAGTGCCACACAGCCAGAACCTACGATCTAGCCTTCTGAGGCTCAAGTGTAAATGATGCCAACATATTGATAGCACTTAAAGTGTCTATATTAGACTTCTAATTTAATTGTAGTTCTCAGAGTGAATGTGATCTGGTGGATAGAAAAGTGAATCTGGGAGTCCCAAGTTGTTCACCTCCTGTCTCTGCTAAGAGTGAGTGATGTCGCCTTGAACAAGTCAATAGCCCTTCCTCCTTTCTGCAGCATAAAAACAATATAACTAGCTTCATAATAGGGCTGTTAGGATGAACACAGTGTAAATGGCTAAGCACTTTGCAAACTGAAAGTGCAATATGAATGGCAGAAGGCAACAGTAGGCAGTGGTGATAATTTAATCCTAAGAGATGAGGCTGGCCAAGTTTTCCAGACTTGTCTTGAGGACAAGCTGCAGGGTACCGACGTAGAGGAGGTGGGCAAGAAAGGACCTTCCCTTTCCTCTGCCTTTCTTCTAGCCTAGCCTTTCAACTGCCAGCCCCCTACTCAATAATCCACAGAGGCCTCCTTGCTCCTAGTATTCCACCCACTGTAGTGAAGCACTTCAGTAGTTCATAAACAAATTCTAATGATTACTTGGCAATAAGGGTATATACATGGTTATAGTCATAATAAATCTCATACTAGTCTGTTATATTACCTGGCTTCATAGGCACATCATTCAGAATGTTCTGGTTACCATCCTTGTTTTATATAATCACTTTTGTAGTATATTCCAATATCCTTATTGCGACATACAATTCTGAAACTGCAATAATGCATTTCTTAATTAAGGTTTCTTGGTACTCTTGAATTCAGAGAATTTCAGTGACATCCTAAGCAGAGGTATACCTTCTGAATCCCACTGACTTCACTGCACTTAGAACAGTGTAACTTTGCTTAGGATGGCACTGTAACAATCCTTAGTCTACCGGCTACATTCCTTCTTTCTTCCCCCCTTCCCCTGACTGAGTGCACATCAGGGCTCAGAAAATATGTTGCTTCTTGTGCCCTAATGCTGAGAACTAGTTCTTGAAAACAGAGGGCGGGAAGGCAAAGTTGTTTCTCGACAGTACGTTTTCATACTGCAAAGTGGAGGTGCACATGGCTGAATGCTTCAGAATGCCAAAAAAGTTCCCTACCTGTAGAAAGCTGGCATGTTGGGAAGAAGCCGAGGCTAGAACACTTCGCCTGGGGTGCTTTTCACAATAGGGAGTATTACTGTCCTAATCATGTTCGCAGTGCAATATTTTCTCAATTTGCACTTGCAATAGAGATTCCACACCGCACAGTGTTAATCCATTAGCTGGGCTTTCCTTTTCACAGTAGGTACACAGTACCATTATCCCCTCCCTCTGTTGCGGTCTCTTCTCTGTCATGAAGCCCTGCCGACTCTCTGTTCCCTTTTAAAAGACATTTTGGGTGCATGTATAGTGCTGAAGAAGAACTGAGCAATAACACAAACATTTTTTAAAAAAACGTTCTGCATATTTACGTAGCACTGCTTAGGAATAACCCAAAACTTGAAGCTTTCCACCTCTTGTACTTGCCTGCCTGTTGTAGCACAGCTCAATTCCCCCCCCCCCCCCATGAACAAGTTCCCCTCTCTCGATTTTGCTGCAGTTCAGCACTGGGCAGGAGATGGTAGGTGATTTCCACCTCTCTTCTCAGGGCTAATTACAGCCTTGGCAAACTCATGGGGTTAACAAACCCCCCCCCCATGGTTGGGGCATGAATGCAGGGCAATGCCTTGTGGAAAAAGAAAAAAACACTCGCAAATTGGGTGACAGTGAAAATCCTCCTTGTGAAAGCATCCCTGGACATCTTTCCATATGGAGGAAGGGGTGCGTTTGACTGTTCATTTTATATGAGGGAGAATTCAGTCATGTGATCCCATTGCCTATAGTCTGAAGAACACAGTTAAGAAATGGTTTACCATGTGATCTGTAGTTTGTGAGGACTGGACTTGTAAGTGTCATGCTGCTGTTCTCAAGGCTTCTCATAAGAATGAGGGCAAAGACAAGATATTTCTTGCCATTGTAAATAAATCCATATTCTCCCCCTGTGACTTTCTCATTTGCTTTTTAGTGGACCACCTCAGTCCAACGCAGCTAAATGGTCCCCACCAGAGAACTATAAAAAGTGAGTCCTAATAACAACATAGTTGGCTTAATTCCATATCCTGTGTGTGTGTGTGTGTGTGTGTCAGTGTACATACTTCAGCATTCTGTGTCTGTTTAGAATCAAACCGAGACCAATAGTTCTGACCATTAACCAGCTGCCTATAAAATTGTCTATTGGTGGCAGAATTCTTAACATACAGTACAAGGAAAAGGTCCAGATAGCTTTCAGAGTCTGATCTACAATGGTTTTCCGGCTGAAGTAACAATTCTCATTTCGTAATGGATTAGCTGTGCTTCCGGGCCTCAAAACATCTTGAAGCTCAGGAAAATTAGTTTTCCATGTTAATAACCGCTTAAACTGCATGTCTCTTAAGGACAGTTCCCATGTCCATTACTTTATTACTCAACAAGATTCTAGCTGAACGTTTGATCGATTTTGAAAAGGTGACTGTGAGGTGTGGGGATATGAAAACTCTGATGTTTGATCTGTGAAAGTGAATTAATACCTGTAAGCCCTAATTTGAAACTGCAGTCATCAAGTTACCAGGTTTTAGAAGACTGATGGGCTTTTAGAATTCTGCTTCAGATCTCCTGCTGTAATGTATACCACTGTGGTTTAGTTGTTAGTCTAGGCCTAGAGAGATGCCAATTTAAATCCCTACTTGGCCATGAAACTCACTAGGTGACCTTGGGACAGTCACACGTTCTCAGTCTAAGCTTTCAGACAGGGTTTGTCGTGAGGACAAAATGAGGAAAGGTTAGGCTGCTTGTGTACCACCCTGAGCTCCTTGGAGTAAGAAAGGGATTAAAATGTGATGGAAGAGCATAAAGCTTATGCTGGCGGTTCTTGCAGGCGTGTGGCGGCTCTCGAGGCAAAGCAGAACCAGCCACAGGGGCCTCAGAAAGGCTTGGTGAAATCCCAAAGTCAAACAGACTCCAGGTTTCGAGGGCTGTCCAAAGAGGATCGAGCCATCGCAGAGAGGCTGGAGAGGCTCAAGAAGGAATCAAAGCCCAGTGAGTCTAATTATATTTCCTGTCTTTCAGATGTCATATCGTACAGAGTTCAAAAAATGAAAGTGGGCTGTTTCTATACAATGCAAGAGAAGGAGAAATGTTGATAGTAGTGGTCAGCCCCCTTGTACAGTCTTGAAAAAGCATGGGAACTAGGGTAGCCATCTCTGGGTTGGGAAATACCTGGAGATTTTGGGGGTGGACCCTGAGGAGGGCGTGGTTTGGGGAGGGACTTCAATGCCAGAGAGTCCAATTGCCAAAGCGGCCGTTTTCTCCAGGTGAACTGATCTCTATCAGCTGGAGATCAGTTGTAATAGCGGGAGATCTCCAGGTACTACCTGGAGGTTGGCAACCCTAATGGGAACACAGAACGTGATAGGGTTTTGGCACAAGCAAATTATAGGACTTCAGCAGGGTCTCATGTAGAGCAAGGTCTTTCCCAGCAACTGCTTTGTGAGATCCTTTACCTGGAGGTGGTAGGGGCTGAAGCTGGGGCTTCTGCATGCATAGAATATGCAGCACCACTGGGCCATAGGCCTTCTTGTACTGCTTGCTTTACTGCTGCAGGAGGCTCTCCTTGATCCATTTGTTTGAAGGTGCTGAAGGAAAAAAGCCAGAGAGAAATTACCTTCGATTTTCCATGCCCAACATGGTGCCTGTGGGCATCCACCAACACCTTCCTTGCTGCCCACCAAGAGTTTTTTAAAAGTGTGTGGGGTCAGGTGGGGCGCTTGCCCAGAAAGGCTTCTCTTTGGTCACTGGAGATCTGATTGGCTGCACAGTTTAAAGTAATGTTGTTTCAGCGGCAGCTGCCACCAGTGTTGTTTTCATTCTCCCTTATACCTCTTTTCCAATGTATTTTTTAAATTACCCTCTCCTCTGCACTTTGGCTTCCCATTTGTGCATGGCTGTGTCCCTGTGGTAGCCATTTTGTGGTAACCTCATGTGGCAGCTGTTTTGTGGTTGTGCCCACCAACCTTTGTCAGAATTCCAAGGGTGACCAAAGGCTGAAAAAGTTTGGGGACTCTCCCCTAATTCAAGGTTGGGTATTTACCAGCTTGCAATTGGAAAACTAGCAGAAGTGTATTTTCAAGTGTGATGGGAAGCATTCTTTGTTTTTCCAAGCCAGTTTCTAGCCTTCAGGTTGCAAAGGCTTACTTGCTTGTTGTGTGGGCGGAGTCTGATGAAATGACTGACGCTGGATGGGGAGTGTGTTTGCAAGCCTTCTGGTGATCAGCAGATGGAGCTTAAGCATTCTGAATAACTCTTTGTCGTGCAAATAGCAGACGGTGAATAAATAGTCCAATTCTCTGGCTTTATTCAGACAGCAGAATTCAGATTTGATGATACTAAACACATACAGACATTAGCAGAGAGATAAATGTCCTGTGCCAGTACCCCTATGTGGTCTTCAATATTTATTGATGTATTTGTTTGATTAGTATGCCGCCCATTCCTGGCTAGGTCAGGCTCTGAGCGGCTTTCCTGGATCTCTCTTCATAATGGGTGTGTCCTTGATTACCTAGAATTGTGTTAAGTTCCGCTGTGTAAGAATGAAAGCAAAGAAAGGCACACAATTAATTCTGATGGTTAATAAACCAATTTGCTCTTCACTGCAGAGTCCGTCCCTTCACAGGCTGAAATAGAGTCCAGACTGGCAGCACTGAAAGATGGCCCTACGAAGCCCATTCCATCTACCCAAGAGATGGAAAACCGCCTGGCAGCCTTGCAGGGCAGACCTCTTCCCTCCACAGCTCCCAGGCCAGTAAGGTCCCTCTCTCCTTTGTAACTCTTTACCAGATACTGTTTTCTAGTGGCAACAAAATACTAGGGATAGCTGTCTTTTGCATAGATCCATGGGTTGGACCTTGTGTCACAGCTCACAGAAGTATCTTTTTGGCAGAGTAGAAGGCAGGGGAGGATCTTTCCCTGCCTTCCCCAAGCAGCTCGCTGTTGTGTTGAAAACCTACTCTGAGGATCAGGAGAGCCTTGCAAACAAAACTTTACTTTTACTTTATTTTAGACCTATGCTGCACCCCTCCCCTGGGTCACAGGGCTCAGGGCGGCTCAATAAACAAGAATTCAGCAACAATAAAACATACAAAATCTTTAAAATACAAGATAGTAAAATAATATCCTAACAGACATCAAAATAAAACGTCATCAACTGGCACTCAGCAACCTACATCCCAGACTGCTGTCAAAACCAGGTGGCACTGCTGATACAGTGGAAAAACACAACATGGTATGGAGTGCTGCAGCAAGAAGGTGGAATCAGGAAAATTATCTCCTTCTCCTGCTTCTATTGGTGGCTCGTTTCAGCAGAAGAGGGAAAAGGAGGCTATTTTACCAGATTTCCATTTGTTACAGCAGTGTTCCATACCATGGCTCATTTTATATGCCAATGCCAGAAGTCTCGGAGCCAAGATGGGGGAGCTGGAATGCTTGGTGCTCAATGTCAGTTTTTTAAAATAAATTTTATTAAATATAGACACATGCGGAACAAAATGTCAACTACACAACAGTACAAACTGAGTTCAATGGAATTTCAAGAGCGTAGCTTGTTAAAGAATTTTCTTTAATGGTTGGAGGGGATTACATGAAAATTTTGAATAAAATATTGAATAGTTATATCAGGACATATTTTTTTAGAAATGAATAGATAAAGTCTCAGTCATCGTAGAGGGAAGGACCCCCCTTTCCCCCCCTCTTTTCCCTTTTTATTGTTGTGTGTTCTTTGGTTTTCATTACCATAACTTGATATTATATTTTATATTGGATGTGAAGTTACCATATGATTATTTTGTTTGTAGTGTTCTGTAGTTGCTGTTTTGTTCTGTAGGACAATTTAGATATAGTAAATATCTTAGAAACATGGTGGAATGTGGAAAAGCTATGGGGTACAGTCATCCCTGGGTATAAGCTCTCTATTGACAGGACAGGGAGGTACGGGTTGGGGGAGGCGTTCCGTTGTACATCAAAGAAGGCATAGAATCAAATAAGTTAGAAAACATTAGGGGAATGAACTCCCCAACAGAAGCAATATGGGTGGAAATACTGGGCTTTAAAGGCTACTTAAGAGTAGGGTGTACTGTCGCCCACCTGATCAAGCCCTTGAGTCGGATCTTGAGATTGAGAAGGAAATAAGGGAGGTGACTAAAGCAGATAATGCTATGATACTGGAAGACTTCAACTACCCTCACATTGACTGGGTAAACACGTGCTCGAGTCATGCTGTAGAATTGAGATTCTTAGACATCATAAATGAGTGTTCACTGGACCAGTTGGCCACAGAGCCAGTGAGAGAGGTAGTGATCTTGGACTTTGTTCTGAGCGGGGCTCAAGACTGGTGAGAGATGTACAGGTTGTTGCACCAACTGAGAACAGTGAGCACAAAGAAAAGTTACCCCTAAATTCCAAAACTGTAACGTTTGATTTCAAAGGAGGGAACTTTACAAAAATGAGGTGAATAGTTAAAAGGAAGTTGAATAGTTAAAAGGAAGTTGAAAGGGAAACGCAAAAAACTCAAATCCCTAGATGATGCTTGGAAGCTATTGAAAACCACACTTATTGATGCCCAGAGAGAATGCATTCCCCAGGTTAGGAAAGGCACTGCCAAGCCTAAAAGAATGCTTGCGTGGTTTACAACACAGGTCAAGGAAGCTATAAAAAATAAAGAGGCTTCTTTTAAAAGAGGCTTCTTTTACGTCAGCCCCAGTGAATTGAACAGAAGGGACCACAGGCACTGGCAAAAGAAATGCAAGTCAATCATTAGGCATGCAAAAAGAGAATTTAAGGAGCCAGTTGCTAAAAGCATCAATACAAACAGTGAAGATTTATTTAAATATATCTGGAGCAGGAAACCAGCCAAAGAAGTAGTTGGGCCTTTGGATGAGCAAGGAATAAAGAAGTTGCTAATGGAAGATAGGGAGGTGGCAGAGAAGCTCAATGGATTTTTTGCTTGTGTTCACTGTGGAAAGTGTGGGGCATGTGCCCATGTTACAGCCACTGTTTTTCTGAAGAGCTGAGTCAAATTGAGGTGACAAGGAATGTAGTTCTAGACCTTTTGGGAAATTAAAAACTGATAATTCTCCTGACCCACGAGTTCTTAGAGAACTCAGATGTGAGATAGTTGATCTACTAACTCATGTGTGTAACCTACTACTAAGTCAGCTGCTGCACCAGAAGATTGGAGAGTATCAAATGTTACACCAATTTTCAAAAAGGGGTCCAGAGGAGAACCAGGAAATTACAGGCCAGTCAGCCTAATGTCTGTCTCAGGCAAATCAGTAAAAACTGTAATCAAAGATAGGATTGTTAGGCACATACAGGAACAAAGCCTGCAGAGGGCAAATCAGAATGGCTTCTGCCTAGGGAAGTCCTGCCTCACCCGTGTTTTGGAGTTCTTTGAGAAAGTGAACAAGCATGTAGACATTATGTACTTGGACTTTCAAAAGGGACCGTGTCCCTGTGGTGGACTCAGGGGTGCAATATCATCTCATTTAGTTGCATAAGGATGTGAATGTTTTGAATAAAGTCTTTGTTGAAAGCAGTGGACTGGTTGGTTATGTACTTCAGTTTCTTCATCTCAAGAATAGGGGCAAGAGTTACCTATCTTGGGAAGAAACAGGACGCTCACTGAATGCTCTTGGAAATTTTTTGGGGTATTTCAAATATAAGGAAAGCAAGGGAATGAACAAAGAGGACCTTGTTATATAAGAAAGATGCTCTGTGTTGACTAGGAATATTTTCCCGTTGAATTATACTCGATATATAAAACTATTAAAAGCTGCCTTGTTGGTTTGATCTCAGCTCTCAAACAGCTGGGCTGCAGATAGAGTTGGGTTTTGTCGATCCCCATTCCGGCCTGGCATGCAGTCCAGCTTCCTGCTGCTGGTGCTGTGGGTTCTTCAGTCGCTCTAGAAAAGAGATATCTTGATTGGCACAACATAATGCAAAAGCTCTCAAGCTGTTTGAAAAATCTGGGAATCCTTCTGCTTGGTGGTGTTCTTTGTCTCCTAACTGTGACCCACTGAGTGCCTCGTTTTGCTTGTCTAACTCTGTTTGTATCTCTCTCACTCTGGCTAGGTTCATCAGCTCTCCAGCACCAGGACACAAGTGGAGCAGTCAGATGACCTGCTGAACCAGATGGCTGAGGAAGTTGCAATAGATCAGAGCTCAGGTGTTCTCCCTCAAGGTTCTCGTTCAGTTTTCATTCTCCCTCAGTCTCATCCTATAATGACTTGTACAATGCTAGAACTTCCACAAAGTTTTCTAAAAGTAAACCTGCTCTTTATAACACCAACCTGAAAAAGGTGCAGCAAAGTTTCAGAAAATCTTGAAGAGAAGACAGATAATAGTATTTAAAGAGCAGTCATAGCGGGTTCTTCACTTGTGATGTGAGCTTGACTTCACAATTTGCACGACAGATGTACATTCCAATAATTCAAATGCTAGATCAGCAAACTGGTCTTGCCACATGCTTTGGCAAGAAGGGCTGTCAAGCTTTTGTTACTTGTTATGAAGTGATACATGTACATTTATAAGCTTAGCTCTCATCTTTGAAGAAAAAAACATTTAAAATATAGTTGCGAGGAGTTAAGCCTTGTGCCTCTTATCATTTCCCTATGTGGGTCAATCCTGCACTGGGGTGGAGAGACTGTGGAGAAGTGGTAACATGACCACCAAGGGTCTGGGAACTTTAAGGAAGTCAGATTGAGGAAATGTAAATACGTTTCACATTAATGTCTGCTGTGTATGTTGGGAAAGCTGGCTATAGATGTCTCAGATCACCATCATAACATTGTAGCTTTTGTTGTGCCTTTCTTCGTTAATTCTGTGTTTAGTAAGATCAACCAGTGGCATCTTCTGTATACCGATTAATGATGCTTGAACACCCACCAATTAGGCTCACATCCTGTGTTCTGCTCCCAAATGAGGAGTGGATTTTTTTGATAATTAGTTCAACTATTCATTGGCACGTTCATGGCTGTTTGGCAGGCTGCTTCACTGTATTTCTTCCTAACAGTGTAGTACAGCTTAATTGGTTTTTCCTACATGAGCATGCCTATTATATTAGGTGCTTTGGAACACAGGCAGGAGAATGCTGCTGCAGTCGTTTTGTTTGTGGGCTTCCTAGAGGCACCCGGTTGGCCACTGTGTGAACACACTGCTGGACTTGATGGACCTTGGCCTGATCCAGCATGGCTTTTCTTGTGTTCTACAGCCATGGCCACCATTTTTCCTGCCATGCCATCAGAAGGCTATTGGAGAATTTTTTTAAAAAATCAGTAATTGCTATTGTGGTGTAGCATTCTAACAATATACTGCCAGGGTCACTGAAGTCCCAGCTTTCATTTTTGTACAAAGTCTCTAGCTCCTTCTGTTGCACAGGTATAAGGGAAGAGGTGCAGGGATCACATTTCTCCATATGACCCTGCAATGGAAATAAATAGACACTTTAAAAAAAAAAAAAGAAAGCTGGGATTGCAGTGATCATGGCAATGCATTGTTAGAACACTATGTCACTAGAGCACAATAGTATTACCAATTCAAAAACCTCCAAAATCCTTCTGGGGGCACAGCAGGCAAAAATGCAGGGAAACTGTGGCTCACTGAGTGGATGCAGCCCTAGATTGTATAAACCAGTCATACATAAACGCCGTATTTTTTTTAAAAAAATCCTATTCTTCTGTGTTTGTTTAAGTAGTCCCTAATTCATGGCTGCCAGTCTGCTTGGATCAGTAACACTTTGTACAAACACAGTTTTGGGGGAAAAAAACCTCACACCTATTCAGAAGACATTTGAGTTGTTTGCTGCCTGTTGGTCAGCCCTTGTGATTGGCTGACATCTGATCATCTCATTTGAACACGGACGTTTGACTGTTGAACGTGTTTGACACAAATTCTGCAGCATTCCTAGTAATGATATGCATTCTGGTAGATCTGTGTCTCATCCTTGATGGACTAGAAGTTGAATGTGTAAAACTGCTTGCACTGAAATTCCAGGGGGAATTAGCATTCTATCTGTGATGTGTCTCTATCATGCATGTGTGAATTCACCCTAAGTCTTTGCTCTCCAGAAATCAATACACAGAGTTTGAATGACCTAAATCGAACTGATGGGATCACCAGCATTGATGATCTGGATCCCAAACAGTTGGAAGAAGAGAAGAATAAACTTCTGGCAGAGGCTGCTACTGAGCTGAGGGAAGAGAACACCAGGCAGGAGAAGATTCTAGAAGTGGCCAAGCGATTGGCTGTACTCAGAGGCCAAGACCCTGAGCAAGGTACACGAGACTGTTCTGAGGAACAGAGGCTTATTTCTTTGGAAGAGGTTAATCTTTATTTGCTGACTAATGGGAATTAGTCCAAGATGCAAAACAAGTAAATGTCTGTTTCCTAGTCCCAACATTGTGGTTATTTGTGTGTGTGTAAAGTGCCTTCAAGTCGCAGCTGACTTATGGCGACCCCTTTTTGGGGTTTTCATGGCAAGAGACTAACAGAGGTGGTTTGCCAGTGCCTTCCTCTGCACAGCAACCCTGGTATTCCTTGGTGGTCTCCCATCCAAATACTAACCAGGGCTGACCCTGCTTAGCTTCTGAGATCTGACGAGATCAGGCTAACCTGGGCCATCCAGGTCAGGGCTGTGGTTATTTAGAAGCAAATAATAAAAAAAATGAGTGGTTGCTCAAGGCACACTGGTAACAAGAACTCTATGATTTTCACAAGCAAAACTGTGAAGGTGCTATTCTTCTAGCCTCAAGACAAATTCAAGACACACTTTTGTCTTCTGTTATTTAGCAGTCCTATTCTTTCTGCCCCAATACTCTTTTCCTCTAAAATATGTATAATATCGCTTCAAGAAAGCTCAGGTGTTTTGACGTTTTTCACAGTATGAAGACAAACATTTGTCAGCCACTAACAAATGAAGCCTATGAAGCTGCAAGTTAAAGACACACCTGCAGTAACCTATTGAGAAATTGGCAATCCCAGTGCCAACAGCTAGAGCAGGCCTTGCCTATACCAGCAGTGGGAGATTCAGATTCTTGACTCATTTGCAAGGACTAGAAAAAGCCTATGATCTGGTATAAACACAGCTCAACCCCTGTAGGTAGAATCTGCATAAGTGGAGGTATAAGGTGTCTCTAAAAACATGAAATGATATATGTATGTAAATTACAATGTCAGTTTCACGAACTTTCTTTCACAGTTACTTTGGATGATTACAAACTCCCCAACAGTGATGAAGAAATGGAAGAGGAAGAGGCCATTCAAAGAGTTTTGAAACAGGTTTAAAGTAGTTGCCAGCCATTACTTTTGTGGTATTAATCTTGTTGCTCTTGAATCTTCTTTAATGCACCTGGTGTATAGCCAGCAAGCGAGGATTTCATCATGTCCAGGTTATCCTTATGATAACTCTGTCCTTGGAGCACGCTCTCAAAGATTTCCCTAGAGTGGTCCGTATGTCTTGCAGTTTTTTAAAGTTTTTTTTAGCTTGAGCAAAGGAAAGAGAAGATTCTAAAAATTGTTTGGATGCTTCAATGTTCATTGGCACATTTTATAATATTGCTCGTTGGTCTTCCAGATTCCTCACTTAAGCCTCTTACTTCTTGTCCTTCCTTCTGCTTGCCTCATCCTGTTCAGCATTCTCAGCATGTTTGCTGTTGTCACTGATCATGCTGTATTCAATTTAAGCTGCTTCTTCTCGGTTTCAGACATCCTCCTGGCCCTTTGTTCAGTTTCTCCTCATGTTCCTTCTTGTATTCTCTACTAATCTAATTCCCATTTGCTATTAAGCTGACTTTTTCTAGTGCCATATCCCAACTGTGATCCATGGGCACAAGGACCAGAGGATCTTCCCACCCTCCTACCCTCCCTCCTGGCGCAAATTCCGATCCCGGGAAAGTCTATTCCCAGGGTTGAGGACTTGTGTACTAATAGCTGCACTGGTTGGACACATGTAATGGGGAGGGAATTGCTCCTTTCTTTCTCTTCTGGGAGTGGTGCTGCACTGATACAAGAGTCAAAAAGGGTGATCTCATTCGCTTCCCATTACAATCACCCAACTGGTGTTGCAAGCCTCTCAGCTCTAGGAATAAAATTTCTCATGATCAGAAATGGATGTAGCAGGGAGGACAGGGCATGGAAGCCCTTCCCTTCAGACCTGGCTTTGTGTCCTGTATTCACCCTTAAAAAAAACACAAACTCCTCTGACTTGCATTTCCACCTTGATTTTAATTTCTCACCTTCTTTTCCTGCCCTTTGCTGATTATCTTGCTTCCTTTGAACACCAAGTGTTAATCTTACTTTCCCCCTCCCATTTCCCTCTTTTTCTGTCTCATGACCTTAGAGCTGTGATCCCAAACATGGTAGCTGTGAGCACTATGATGCCCGTCAACGTGTTTTCTGGTGCCCACTTCCTTCTTCCTCAAAGCGAAGAGCCAATTCTGCTTTCTTCTACCTCGTGGGAAAAGGAGGACCCCAGAAGGCTTCATCATTGTGTCAGGAGGGAGTACCCATCTTATAATAAGGAGGGTGCTTGGCATGAAACCTCCTAAAATTTGATAATTGCCCCCACCCCATGACAGCCATTTTATGACTGGCCCAGCCTTCTATGGCAGCCATTTTGTGGTGGTGTCCAGTACCCTTTCTTAGAATTCCAGAAGTGCCCAGAGGCTTAACATGGTTGAGGACCCCTGCCTTAGAGTATAAGCTTGCAGTTATGGCCTTGTCAGAACCAGCTCTGGGTGAATTTGGGAAGGAGGCAGGTGAAGTTGAGGCAGAGGTAAACAAGCTTGGAGCAGAACTTTTTAAGGGTCTCAATAATTATTCTGGCCTGTTACTGTTGGAGGGTTGGTTTTTTTATTAGTTTTGCAGGTCTGGTTGGTTTCCCTCTAATTCTCTCCTTTGGCCAGAATTTGGTGAAGGTGCACAGGCTGAATTTTGGTAGATGTGTCTCACATCTAATTCTCAGGGCTTTCTGTGGACTCAACTTGACAATTATTGGTTGTAGCTGATATATAATGCCTAGTACATACTACCTACTATTCAAGTCATAGATGGTGGTCAGATGGGGGGCTCCAGGGAACAGGGAGGTAGGGAGACTAAACAGATAGAGTTCATTTCCCCTCATGCTGTACTACAAGAACACGAGATGGCTGTCCTTTGGGACTAGAGATGACTGCTCTCAGCAGTCCAGCACTGCATTGTATTTTCCCTGTTGCAAATGGCGGTTTGGAGCTGGATGAGCAAGAAGCTCCTCGTCTGAGGGTGGAAACGTATTTATTACATTTTGAATTAAAACATTTATAGTCTGCCTTTCCCTCCTCCCCTCAAGAGGAGCCTGAGGGGGAGGTGTGCTTTTTGCCATCCAGGCTACTACATGCTTAGAGGCTAGGCCAGGCCTATTTCCCATCCCACCCTTTATTTCTTTAGCGGATGCTCAGCTGCCCCAAAGTTCCGTGTTTCATGGAAGGCAATGAGTATGCTTGGTCTTAATCAGGTTGAGGGTTATTGGGTGGGGGGAGATGCCTTCTGGAAAAACAAGTATTGTTCCACATAGCTGGGAAATGTGCACCACCAGCCCAAGTATGCAGGAACCTTTATCTTGTCTATGGGTGGTGTCATTTCGCTGCCCCACTGTTAGGTTGAGGACCATTTTACATTTGGTATTGGGAGAAGTGGTGATGGCGATGATGTCAGATTGGACAGGAAGTGCTGGTCAGATGGCAAGGCAGATATTTAGAAGAAATTTTGTCAGTAAGTTTGGGAAACGTAAGTGGAATGTGTAGAATTGGATTTCATGAGAAAACAAGTCGTTTTAAACTTCACCTATAGACATTGAACTAAGTGCCACAACGATGAACAATCCTTGCTGTTAATCTCTTCTCTGATACACGAACATTTAGGTGTCTGGCCCAAAACATTGAGCAGTAAAGGAAATGTACGTTCTGCACAACCAGGCCTGGCCTGATTAACACTGATTGTATTCATTACCTGGCAATGGCTTTATATATCTTGTATCCAGTAGAAGCATCAAAAAAACTCCACTGCAAGGGTTTACATTATCTTTGGTGGCATTTGGAAATATATGAAAAACATACATTCTTGCCAGCTGATAGATTAGCTAGTTGCATGTCTGTTTGCTAAATAAAAGATTAAGGGAGCAGAAGAAAGTGATTACTGAGAAGGGTCTTTGATACGAAGAAAAAGTTTTCTGTTTCCAAAGCTCTTTCTTATTTCCCACAGCTTACTGAGGAGGCCGCTCTGGATGAAGCAAGCGGCTTCAACATTACCCCAGATCAGTCCACCCAGGCAGGAAGTGCACATCAGAAACCAGTCAAGAAACCCAAGCAGGTGAGCAGCTAGTCAGATCCTCTCTGTGTGGGCACCTGCAACTCTTACACCTCTGTGTTGCTTTGAGATTAGCTGAGTGCATTAAACACTATCCCAGTGATCCCCAGTGGGGCACCCATGGTGCCAGCTAGTAAGTTTCCTGGAGGCCATTTGCTTCTTCAGTGAAGTACCTCTTCCCTAAAGCAAAGAGAGTGTTTTCTGCACCTCAGTGGAGCAGGAGGTGCTTCAGAAGAGGCACCTTTGTGTTCTCAGGGAGCCCCATTCAGAAACAGCTATCTCCATTGCAGAGAGATGCTTGGCTTGCAACCTACCAGTATTTTGTGACTATCCCTATCACCCCATGACAAATACTGTGTGGTGGCATCAGATGGCAGATATATCTGAAGTAGGGCCTTCAACAATGACCATAGGAGTCGGATAGGTTCACAGTCATGCTTGTTTCCCACAGTTTCTCTTTGAGGCAAGAAGGTGCTTTTTTTGTGCGTGGCCTTCGTGCTCTTTTTTTGTGCATGGCCTTCTTATATTTGTCTTCTCCTTCATTAGGCGCAAGCTTCGACATCTAAAGCCCTCGTCTTGCCTGCTAAAGCAGTGGACAGCGATGAGGAAGAGTTACCTTGGTGCTGCATCTGCAATGAAGATGCTACCCTGCGCTGCCACGGCTGCGATGATGACCTCTACTGCCACAGGTGCTTCCGGTAAGTGGAATAAAACCCAGCTTTACTTGCTGTGAATTCAGGGTGTGCTTCTGCTGAGTTTGTAGGAAGAAGAGTTGGAAGCAGTCACGATTTGCAAGGATGCCACTGAGGAAAGTGTCTAGCATCATTAGTAAAGTATATAACATGTCTGCTACAAACACTATTTGCTTTTGATATGATTTTCTAATCTCGCCGTTACTCTGAAGTCTTTTTTTTAAAAATCTGGCAGAACCTGAATTTCAGAAGTAAACTAATAATGTAAATGTCTATAACTTATATTTCAGAATTCTGGTCTCAGAATCTGGAGCTACATCCAAACAGCAGCATGAAAATGTGCCCTTACCCCCAGGAGCAGCAGGAGCAAGTGGCACGGGAAGATGTGGGAAAGGCAGCCACGCCACCCATTCCCACGCCACTTGCTCTGCTGCCACCCCTCCACCCCCCTCCACCTCCATGTCATGCCTGCACTGTGTGCGGGGTCCCCCTGCAGCCTATTAAAGGGCTTTTATTTCTTTTTCCCAGCTGTGACGTGTTGCTATAGTGTCCCACCTTCAAAATGGCAGAACGAAACGCTGCCTTTTCTCTCTGCTCACAGCCATTTAGAGCAGGGGTGTCAGACTCAATTGTTATGAGGGCCAGATATGACATAAATGCCACTTGGTTGGGCCGGACCATGCCTTGCCAGCCCAGAACAAGAGTGTGTGTGTTTGTGGGGGGGATGGCTGCCTCAGCTGGCTCACAGGCCGGATAAGAGCTCTCAAGGGGCCGGATTTGACCCGCAGGCCTTATGTTTGAAACCCAGATTTAGAGTCTCTGTGCAACTTTGAAAAAAGCCCCTTAAAGGTCTGAAAGGGGGAGAAATGTGGTGCTTACTTCTGCCATTTTGAAGCTCCACCACCCCTCCTGGGGTGGCTACAGGGTTGAGCTCCACCTGCAGCCACCCAGCTGTTTCTCTTTTACTGGAGAAAAAATAGTTTTATGTTTTATTTGGAGGGAAGGCAACAGGAGCCAGATGAATCATCTGCATGGTCTCCTTTACTTCAGGGGCTTCCTGATGTCCCTATGTGGAGGGGAAGCCTTTGTGGGAAGCAGCTTGGTGCAGCAGTGGAATGGCAAACAGATAAGGGCCCGCCTGTAAGGAAGAAACAGTCTTGGGCATAATCCTGTGCAAGCCCTTATTGACATGGGTGGATACATACATGCAGTTTCTCTGCATTTCAATGGGGCTTGCTCAGGAGGAGATTGTGCCTTTAATGATGCCACTCCTTCCTGCAGCTGCACAATCCAGCTGTGTCGGCATCCTGAGCTTTCTCAGAGCTGGACACAAGTGAGCTGAAGCCCTCCTGTTTGTCAGCTACGCCCATCAGAGTAAACATTCTACTCTTACATTATTCAAAGTATGTGAGACCTTGTGCTTCAGACTGACGGAGAGCTTGTTATTCCTTTGCAACATCTCCTCTGGGCTTTGGCTGAGCGAGAACCCCTGCAGCTATCATGGGCTGTTCTGCCTGCCCTGGTCTTTTTTCACTAAAGAGGGTCTGCACTTCCTGTTTGGCTTTCAGGGAAGTTTTACCAGGTTGATAATTGCACGCATTTTATATGGGAGACTTATACAGCCCAGTATAACAACTTGAGACAATCTTACCAGATGTTTATGTAATTGGTAATATATTATACAACCTATATACATGCCTGGTCTGATATATATTGTCTGTATATGTGTATATATATCTGTAAATATGTGTGTATGTTTTACATGGGTTTCAATTGACCACTGAGGAAGGCCAAATAGGCCGAAACGCGTCTGGTATGTGGTTATAGTACATCAACCTTAGGAAATTCCATTGTGCTGTTTTAATGTTTTAAAATACATTTTATCTTGACATAGCGCTTTAAATAAATTATATTTTCATTATCTATATATTTTATTTATCCCACCCAACCTTGGGTACCCAGCTTCTGTTTTCTAGATTGGGTTTCATTCCCCTTTTCTCTCTCTCTTTTTCCCTCCCTGGCTTTCAGGGAAGGCCATGATGGGTTTGATCGGAAGGAGCATCAAACTTCGAGCTATCGCCCTCCTCAGAAGAAAAAATGACACTATGGAAGGTGAGAAGAGAATGAGATGTCAGATGGGTGAAGGAAGGAAGAGTTGCTGGGTGAAGGAAGGAAGAGTTGCTGCTGAAGTTGAAGATATCCAGGACTGGTGGGCATTGCAGCCTCAACTGTCAGATCACTGAACAATGCAGCGCTGAGAAGCCTGGAGGGAAAGCATTTGGCAAAACCGAGGCTGCCACCGTGGAGTTTAACAGTACACAACATCTGTCCATGGATAGCTTTGTGAGTAAGCCAGTGATGCTATGGAGGGGAAGAATATCATGCTTTAAAAGGTGAGTTGTAGTGTACAAAGTGACTCCATAACTGGATGAGATGTGCAGCAAGAATGTCACATAGGTAATAAATTATATGCGAGAAAAAAGTGTGATGACTTTTCTTTTGAGAACAGCTATTAGTCACCATAGTATCCTAAAATCTGAGAATTTAATACCATTCATCATCTCAAGGTCACTTACAGTGCAGTCCTAAACAGAATTGCACCCTTCTCAGCTCAGTAACTCTGTGTAGGTAAATCTAACTCCTTACACTGAGTCAGTAGACTCTGTGACATCCCAGGCTGAAATCCTTCGTTAATGAAGGTAACTCTGCTGCTGATCTTGTAGAAGCTTAGTTCCTGTCTGTAGTTCTACCATAAGGTTTTGAGTTAGGATAGGAAAGACAGGAAGACTAGTTGAATATCTGGGTCCTGTTCTTCTCTCTCTTTCTCTGGTTTTCCACCCAAACCTGGCAACCCTAAGTCTGCATGAAATATTTTATCATACATTGTTAATGAAGTGTTTAAATGAGGCCTGAGCTGATTGTTTAGTCTTGTGTTTTCATTTTGAAAAGGCCATTTCAAAGGGGTAGTTTTGGCTTAATTGAATTAACGTTATGTATCACATTATTGGCCCAGGTTATCCTGATCTCGTCAGATCTTAGAAGCTAAGCAGGGTCAGCCCTGGTTAGTATTTGGATGGGAGACCATCAAGGAATACCAGGGTTGCTGTGCAGAGGAAGGCACTGGCAAACCACCTCTGTTAGTCTCTTGCCATGAAAACCCCAAAAGGGGTCGCCATAAGTCGGCTGCGACTTGACAGCACTTTACACACATCACATTATTATCCTATTCTTCATCAGTTGCACCTAGTGGAGGTTGCCTTTGCTTATAAAATTTGGCACCAAAATAGATTTTTAGTTGTCAGGATGTTGCTGAACTCTGTTGCTTTTTTTGCTACAGCAAATTAATGAAATCCCTACTATTGCTCCAGTGCCCATTCATACCAGCTGAGAATGGAAATGAACATTGTGGAAAAAGCTACTGCCAAAAAACTGCAACACTGTGGCTCTTACCCTCACCTCTGCAGATAACTGCTAGCCTTCTGCTCCATTTCATTAGCTCTAGCTTACAGGGCTGGGGGTTATTTTAATTGTTAATACACAATATTAACATGTTTTCTTTTTCTAGACATATATGAGAGGGAGTACAGGAGGAGACACAGGGCTGCTGATTTCGGTGGCAGCCATGTGTTTCAGTAATGACTAGTTAATGAGCTGGCCAAAGAAATGTAGCTGCTAGATGCAATTTGAAAAATTCAATTCCTTTATGTAATTTACTTATCCAGCGAATGCTTGAGATGAGGTCTGTCTGGAATATAACATGTATGATAGGACAACTGGCTCTGCCCACAATACTTGCTTGAATGAGCCACCTCTGGCTCATGGGAAATACTATGGCATCATCCAATCTAGGGAGGATGTGTCGCAGGGATCACTATATCCCTGAGCAGTCTTACAACCCATTATTTTAGCCCAGCATGTGAAACAGACTGACAAGGCTCTAGGTTGGCACATTTGGTTTTCAAAGCAGTGGTGAGCAGTCTTTTGGCAAGTGTGTCACTAGTCAAATTCAAAGTATTAAAATGCCCTATAATGGCACTACGTTACATATACAACCTTCTCTCATTTACCTTTCTTTGGTGTGATTTTGCATCTCCGTATGAGCAAGGAAGCAAACAGCAATGCAATTCAGGTAAAGCCAGCGTGAGAGCCAGCATGGTGTCGTGGTTAAGAGTGGTAGACTCTAATCTGGAGAACTGGGTTTGATTCTCCACTTCTCCACATGAGCAAAGGACTCTAACCTGGTGAACCGGGTTGGTTTCCCCACTGCTACACTTGAAGTCTGCTGGGTGACCTTGGGGTAGTCACAATTCTCTCTGAATTCTCTCAGCCTCACCTACCTCTCAAGGTGTCTGTTGTGGGGAGAGGAAGGGAAGGCAATTATAAGCTGGTTTGAGACTCCTTAAAGGTAGAGAAATCAATGTATAAAAACCAACTCTTCTAAAAAAGGCACGTTTGTCTCTGGGCCACAAGTCTTGACTACTTGTAACACTTGTTGGCCACTTGTGGCTCAGGGACTTCTCACCTCACATTGTTCTAAACATGACAGATCAAGAGAGAGCGATTTATTTGCTGGACACCGCTATTTGTCTGATGGTTAGCATTTGAAACAGCATTCCCAGAGCAGACAAATTGCATCTCTGATTATTAGGGAACCTGAAGATATAGACAGCGATTGAAATGAAATGCTATTTCTTTTAATGTTAATTCCTCAAATCTCTAATAGTTACAGGTCTTGTAGGCATGAACTGAAATGGTAATCTTTGGAAGACTGCATTACATACGTATGTATCTCCTGGTACAGTGGCAGAGCTGGATCTAGACAGAGCAAAGGCCTTTAGGGAAGACACTCCCACTGTTTATAAAAAAAAAAGTCATCACATATGCACACCTTTAGTCATCACTGTCTACTCCTGATAGGAAATAAGGGGACAGGAAACCCCACCTTGTAATTATGGACAGAGAAGGGATATGCGCAACAAAAGTAAACATATATATCTATGACAGTTCAGGTTTTTCTGCTTTTTTTCTGACTTTGAGCTGCTAGAAATCTCTGTATTTTAAATACTGATCTGTACCGTCTCTATGAATGGAATTGTGTACAAATACATAAAAAGCATTTCTCCCCGAAACATTTTAAAAATAGCGTCAACGTGGTGTAATGATTAAAGTACTGGACTGGGGGCTGAGGAGACCTAGGTTCAAATCTGCAACCATGAAGCTCATTGGGTGACCTTAGCCTTGTCACTCTTATACTAACCAAACGCACAAGCTTGTGAAGATAAAATGGAGGAAGGGAAACCATGAGGCCCTTGGAGGAAGAATAGGATAATAATGTGATACATAATGTTAATTCAATTAAGCCAAAACTACTCCTCCACGGTTGATTTTCCCCCCTTTACTGTAAAAAACTGCTCCTGCACCAGTTTTGGGCTTTATTTGTCAGTACTCTGAAAATTGCCCTGACATGGATGGCCAAGGCTAGCCTGATCTCACCAGATCTCAGAAGCTATGCAGAGTTGGCCCCAATTGGCAACTGGCGGGAGGTTTTAGGAGTGGAGCCTGAGGAGGGCGGGGTTTGGGGAGGGACTTCAATACCATAGAGTCCAATTGCCAAAGTGGCCATTTCCTCCAGGTGAACTGATGTCTTTCAGCTGGAGATCAGTTGTAATAGCAGGAGATCTCCAGCTAGTACCTGGAGGTTGGCAACCCTATGCAAACTGGACAGCCTGTTTCAATTTGTTTCACTCACAAGCGGAAGAACATTTCCATGGCATATTTCATTAGTTTCTGTGAATGAAAATATTGAACAAACACAGTACTGGTAAACATGGCAAACTTTGACATTCATTTAATTTTATTACCCATGTCACAAAAGTTCAAGGGGGCAAAGTTAACAGATTCTTATCACAAAGCACTATATATAACACACACATACACACAAGCTACTTTCACAGTATGTTCTGTAGAGGAATGCCAATGTTACTATAAAGCATACCTATGTGGCTTCTCCTTCATTTAATAGCTCCTCGCTCTATGGAAACAAACAAATTTGATACCTTCTTTCTTCAGTAGACCTAATGACTGCTGTAGTTCTTCATTTGTGTTACCCATATCAGGATTGCTATTTTAATGTTAACAGATAGAAGAAAATCTTTGAAGACAGTGTTGTCTGCTTGTCTTTTCACAAATAAGAGATATTTCAGATATATGAAGCAGCCTTTTTGATGTTGTTGTAATCCACAGGCAGTCCAGGTTCTGGATAAGCAGAGCCCAAGAACAATAAAGTTTAGACATACAAGTCTGAGAATGAAAAGGTTGGTATCTCATAATATACTGGATCAGGCCAGTGGTCCAACTAGTTCAGCAACCTGTATCAGATAGTGTACAAGGAGTGTGAGACTGCTCTCGACAAGGGCCAGGGCCTTCTTAGCCCTGGCCCCGGCCTGGTGAAACTTGCTTCCCAATGACATCAGGGCCCTGTGGGATCTTAAAGAATTCCTCAGGGCTTGCAAAATGGAACTTTTCTACCAGGCCTACAACTGGCAGCCCCAGGTTGTCACTGGCACTGGCCTCCCTACTAGGGTTGCCAGGTCTCTCTTTGCTACTGGCGGGAGGTTTTGGTTGTGGAGCCTGAGGAGAGCGGGGTTTGGGGAGGGGAGAGACTTCAATGCCACAGAGTCCAATAGCCAAAGCGGCCATTTTCTCCATGGGAACTGATCTCTATTGGCTGGAGATCAGTTGTAATAGCAGGAGATCTCCAGTCACCACCTAGAGGTTGGCACCCCCTACCCTCCTCCTCCCCACACTTTATTTTTCTAAGTATGTGGGGGCACTGACTGCCTGGATAGGCCTCTCAGCAGCGATTATGGTTGAACTGGCGCCATCTGATTATATTAATCTGGTCTGTTTTAATTAGTATGTATTATGGTTTTAATAGTTTTAAGTATGGATGTATTATGGATTTATTTTATTGCTGCTATTTTGTTGTTACCCACCCTGAGCTCGGCTTGCTGGGGATTTAGGGTGGGCTACAAGTCTAAACAAACGAACAATAGTGGCCAAGCAGTTGCCTTGGAGATCCAACAAACAGACCATAGAGGCCAAGGCTTTCCCCTAATGTTGCCTCCCAACACTGGTATTCAGAGATTTGCTGCCTCTGACTATAGAGGTTCCTTTTAGTCACCATGGGTAGTAGGCATTGATGGACCTATCCTCCATGAACCTGTCTAACTCTAGCACTGATGCACAATACCATTAGATGGGAAAACACGTGTCTCATCCACCATTATACACATTTGAAAAAGTTTGCACTCAAAATGGATGCCCCAAACTGAGTCAGAGTGCAGAGCTCTGTGGAGAAATAAAATTGACCAGAGCTCCCCTGCCCCGGCACACCTGCAAATCTAAGAATTTCTTTGTCAATTTCACCTGAAATTGACTTGCGGCTCTCCCTCTGTCTGGGAATTTGCAAAACTCTACACTTTAAACCAACAAGCCCAGCAACAGTGCTTTGCCCAGCACTCCTTCCTGAAATGCACCAATTCAGTTGCCTCAAACTGAAGCACAATCGACCTTTGTCAATTTCACACGAAATTGACAAATTCACATGAAATTCACTTGTGGCTCTCCCTGTCTGTCTGGGAATTTGCATAACTCTCCACTTAACAACGCAGGCCAGAAAGGGGGAATGCAGAAAGGGGGAGTTATTCTTGCATACATCCAATCCAGCATTAATCACTAATCTCTTTGTCAAAAAAATTAAAAATGGGGGAGGGGTTCATTTCTGTTTTGCTCAGAGGATTTTACCAAGCAACTTTCTGGCTTTCCTAGCTTGTAACGAGAAGCTCAGGGTAGCAGACTTATAGCCCAGGGGAATGCAGAAAGGGGGATTATTCTTACTTCATGTATCCATTTGATCCAGCATTTGATAGCTAATCTTCGCATTAAAAAATTAAAAATATTAGGTGGGAAATGGGTGGAGGGAGGAGAAGGGAGAGGAGATGAGCAAAACAGTGGTCATGAACAAGGGACGGGTGTTTGGTGGGGCGGAGAAATAAAGACTGTTTTAAGACATTCACATGTTGGAGGACAGCTGGCTCAGAAGCAGGGGCGGGGGGAAACATCGCAGTTAAAGTGCTCGGGAAAACAGGGGAAAATTATGGGAAAACGTTTCCAACACCAAACAGAGGGAAAAAGTGTGGAAGAGAAAAAAATAAAATGTCGCTTTTGATTGCATGAAACGTTCTAAACCATTCGTGTGGAAAAGGTCTAAGTCCGGAAGCATACATTTGTATTTATTTAAAATGTTTTTAAACACATGAAGCTGCCTTATATTGAATCACACCCTTGGTTCACCAAGGTCAGTATTGTCTACTCATGCTGACTGCAGCTCTCCGGGGTTTCAGGTCTTTCTCGTCACCTATTACCTGGTCCTTTCTACTGGAGATGCTGGGGATTGAATTTGGGACCTTCGGCATGCCAAGCAGATACTCTACCACACCCATGACCCCTTTTATCCTGCCTTTTTCCACAAGGGACCCAAGGCAGGTCACAAAAGTTAAAACTATGGGTATAATACATGAGTTAGCATTTAGATCATGCTAAACATGTATAAAGTGAGAATTTAAAGGCAAGAATGGGCAGGGGAAGAGCGTGCTGAACCCTTTATTCTTCTACATTTTCCATCGCCCCTTCCACAACTTCCTGTTTCCTTCTATCAGTTTTCCTACAGAGGACCTTACTTCTAATATCTGAGACTAGGCAAAAGAGAAGCAGCTGTAGGAACAGAACTGGGAGTTAGGATGCATGAGTGACAGAAGGATTCAGAATCCCTTTCCCACCTGCCCCTTCTCCGCATGACCCCCTCCATTTCATATTTGACAAACTGTGACTCGTATTTTAAAACGGGCTACTACGATCATGTCTACTTCAACCCTCATTACCATTGTCTTTCTAGCTCAGTGTTCTACCCTGCCTGGCAGTGGCTCTCCAAGGCTTCAGGTTGTGGTCTTCCCCAGTCTTGCTACATGCAACCCTTCCATTGCAGGCTTAGGGATTGGATGAAGCATATGTTCTCCTCTTCAAATAGACATCATTGCCTGTAGATAGAAATCCAAAGTAACGATGATGATGGGAGCTTTGAAATATGCACCACGTTGGCCAAACCTTGCAATTCCATATCCTGATCATTCTTTACTGCAGGACGATGTGTTTCCCCTTGGGTTTTGTCAATAAGAGTCACTTCCTTTGAGGGTTGGCAATTTTCCTAAGACCTCTCAATCGATCAAGCAGTTCTGCAACAAAGTCCTGAATCAAACGCCAGAAAAGGAGATTTTAATTCAAACAGTCAATGTTACAAATCGGTGCCTCTTTGTTCACCTTGCCTCTCCCCCTCCCCATGTTTCTGTCCCCGTCAAGTGGTAAGAGTTGGGTCTGACTGCCTCTGATCACACACTGGGGCTTCCACACCGGTTATTTGACCCAAGTTCAATGCTTTTGGGAAGCAGGTTTTTTTCTTTTTCCAAACAACATCATGGTGCATTTGTGCAATTTCGGTCAGTGGGTGGGTGGGTGGGTGGGAGTTTCCCTGGCTTTCCCCTGAAACCTGCTTTGCTCCAAAGTTTTGGGAAATGTTGCAGTAAAGTTTTTGTGGCTGCTGTGTGAAGAAGAAGAGTTGGTTTTTATATGCTGACTTTCTCGACTACTTAAGGAAGAATCAAACCGGCTTACAATTACTTTCCCTTCCCCTTCCCACCACAGACACCCTGTGAGGTAGGTGGGACTAAGAGAGCTCTAAGAGAACTGTGACTAGCCCAAGGTCACCCAGCTGGCTTCATGTATAGGAGTGGGGAAACCAACCCGATTCACCAGATTAGCTCATGTGGAGGAGTAGGGAATCAAACCAGGTTCTCCAGATTAGAGTCCACTGCTCTTAACCACTACATCACGTTGGCTCTGCACCAAAGACTCTGGGTAAATTCAGATTTTTCTGGCCCATGTGACAGCCATTTTCTCTTACTGTGTCCCTGCAGCAGCCATTCCTACCCCCTGCCGTTGGGGTGGGGTGGGTCTTTTTTTTTAAAAGGCACTAGAATATCATTATTCTGATATACTATTGTAATGATGCATGCAGCAGGTTCTCTGAATATACAGCTTTCATTTTTTTTTACGTAATCAACAAACCACTGAGATTCTTCCCCCACCTTTTTTTCTCTGATGATCACTATAACAGCATCTATATTTATAATCATATTAATATTTAGCAAGTAGTATAAAATATTTAAATTGTACTTAACAGAGAACATTGTATTAGACTGCTAAAACCAGACATTTTTGCAGTCTTGAGATGGTTACATATGTAAGCGCTGTCAAGTTGTAACCTACTTATAATGACCCCAGCAAGGGGTGTTCAAGGCAAGTGATTAAGCAGAGGTGGTTTGCTATTGCCTTCCCATGCAGAGTCATCCTTGGTGGTCTCCCATCTATGCTCTGACCCTGCTTAGCTACTGAGATCTGATGAGATAGGGCTATACCATTTGGCCTTCCCTCCCTGACAGAAGGTTACAGAACTGGATACCCATTCCTAATCTGTCAGTGTTAGTGGATTCATCCAGTTTAGGATACCAGTTTAGATAAATGATGATGGATCAAGAAGATCATCTTCCACAAGCAACTGGATAGAAGCACTAAGAGGAAAGGGGGCAAATATATCACTTCCAAAGGCAATAGTTAAGTATCCTGTTCAACAGACCATCTGTTACAGTTCAGAACTGTTGATTCCAGAATAAAAATATAGGTGGAGTATGGTCACCAACTCCTGGTTGGGAAATTCCTGGAGAATTGGAGGTGCAGCCTGGGAGAGGTGGGATTTGAGGAGGGGAGAGACGTCAGTGAGGTAGAATCTAGAGTCCACCTTCCAAAATAGCCACTTTCTCCAGAGGAACTGATCTCTCTCGTCTGGAGATCAGTTGTAATTCTGGGAGAATGCCAGGCCCCCACAGAGACTGGCGAGTCTAGTAGGGGCATGCAGAATGCAAACTTGAAGTTAACAGAAACACAATGCAGCCGGAGCCCTGTGTAAGGCAATGCACAAGCACAGCCTTTGTGCAACACTTCAAATGAAGGAGGGTTACTGACAGATTAAAAGGAGGGGATTCCCATGCACAGAACAACATTTGTAGGTGGGAAAGGAACCCTGTGCAGTGGGATTTAATCATTCCACAAGACGTCAACACATTTAAAAAGCATAACTTCCATTATTTAAACGTTCTCATCCAAATTCACCGTGCTCTCTCTGACTCATTTTGTGCCATTTTATGGAAATAGTATTCCTGTCTAACCACATTTCTGGACTATCCAAGTGTTGTACAGAATCTGAGGGTCATTTGACTGAAGAATGTATTCAGCTCTTGCTGTGCAATAAATGCTTGAGCTAAACTAAACGTACCTGATACTACAAGGTTCAAAACACAGAACACTAGCAGCCATTTCTATCTATTGAAACTACCTTATCACTGTACAACTATGTGATATTAAAGTCATTGACAAATTCTGCTCACCTCTGTAGGTCGCGAACACTGGTGAAGAATTTCCTACAAGTCAAGGCAAAACATTTATGTGTGCATGTATTACCTTTACGCTACAGTTCTTGTTAGATTCTTTGATGCCATCTACCAAAATGTAAGCATATGTGCATGCACAGCTATAACACATAAGCAAGTTTGTAGGTCTAGCAAACAGACATATGTGCTTTCTATCTAGGAAATTCATCGAATCTGGATGTAGTCCTCACTGCAGCCTTTCCAGAAATAACTAGCACATGATTACAACTACAAGCTTTAATCAGTTTAGCAGGATAATTAATCAACTATACAGGTTTAATTAAGACAAATTTCAATCGGTAAGAGAGAATGGTAATAGGTGTATCATGGGAACTACAGGAAACCAGGGTGGACTGGAAAATTCCCTGGGAGCCCATGTCACATGACATCCCTTTCAAGTCTGTTGTAGTGGTTACCAAGGGGGTAATGAGGTTGCAGCTGCTAAGGCAAGAAGTCTGTGGTGTGCTGTGCTCCCCTTCCTGCAGCCACTGCTTCTGCTTCCTCATAAGGAGGACAGTCCAGTTTTTAGCCCTTCTATGGCTACCGACACAACCACCTGCTCACCAGTCACTACTTGTTTCACGCAAAGAGGCGAAGAAGTAGCCACTGTGCTTGCACCTGGACTGCTGTCCTTAAATGGAAGAGACAGTGTGTCTGGGGTGGGTGACAAACCAAGTCCCAGATGTGCCGGCAAGCATGGAATAACCCTTTAATGCTCAAGCAGAAGTGTCTGCTTCTGGCCCTCCAGTGGCAGGCTGCCAGGAAGTCTCATGGTGATTTAAAGGCTCAATCTGCCCCGACAGGAAGGTGTATTTCTAAAATGATCATACTATACAAGGCAGAGATCCAAAACAAACAGATGTCATCAGGAGGTCATTCAGGTAATATATATCATGCATTGTGGGAGGGGCAGGGATAGTGCTGTAATAAGTCATGACAAAGGAGCCAAGTGGACTTCCCACTTGACCTTTTCATGGCCTGCTCAGCTCTACCCCCCCTTCTGCATCTTTTAGTTTTGAAATGCACAATAATGTTTCTTGTCCCTCTGGCTACCTGTAGTCTTGATTTCTGTTCCTCATTAGAGACTTCAAGAAGATCTTCAATGTCAATTTCAGGCTCTGGAGCAGCTGTTGCTTCTGTCTCCTCCTGCAACTAGAGCAGAATAACATCTTTAACAACTCTTTTATTACAGCGCAGATAGTCAAGAGAACCTCCTGGGTTGGATCCTTCTAGCTTTTCTGATCAGTATCACTCATTTCTCCTCCTCAGAGCAGCTCTATTACTGTGTGAATTTTCTCTACATGGGATTCACAATCCCTGGCCTAGGCTTTTTGGGTGTTTAATAGGGGCCCTCCTCTTGCTTTCACCTGCAATCTGAAGTAACGCAGCCCATTCTACCACCTCATTCCACTGTGTAGACCAGGTCTAAATCCTGGTTCAATCCTGGTTAAAGGTCCTGATTACTAGAAGGAAAAAAGACCAATGCTCAAATTGTTAAGGCACCTGCATTCCAATGTCATGACAAATTATGAGGGGAAGAGTGAAAGATTCTGTGATTCTGAATGAACCAGGCACACTTCATTACACTTGTAATGAAATACACTTTTAAAAAATGATATCTGAACTCAGCAGTAGAGTACAGTGTTCGCTTATGATTATCTCTGTTTGAGATACTGACAAGTTGGAAAGGAGCCAGAGGAACCTGCAAGCATGAGGAAAGATCTACAAAACAAGTGTGGATAAATGGCTAGCGTTCGATTTGGATACACGGAACTGAGGTTCAAATCTAACTATGAAACTCACTGGGGTGCCTGTGGACATCTCTGTTTCTCAGCGTATCCTACATTCACAGGGTTGTTGTGACATTAAAATGCTCTTAGAGGATGGTGAAGCTACATATTCCTCTTTAAGTGGAGGAAAGGCAGGATATGGTTTAATAGACTAAATTAATAAAATATGCCCTAAATAAACCAAGTAAGGACATGAAATTCTAGAAGAAAATATCTACTCTTTGAAGGAATATGGTCACACTATACAAATATTTATAAAAGTCTCAGAAAGCAAATGGGGTGGAGCAATAGTTCATTCTTTCCATTGAGGACAGGACACCAAGAAGCAATGGTGTTAAAAACCAGTTTCTGATTCCCATTTCACAGATGAATAGGCTACCAAAGAAAGTTGTGAAATCTACTTACTGGAAAAATTCAAGGCAAGATGGCCAGGCATGTGCCAGGGATATCTTTATTAGAACGTATCTTTTTCTCAGGATAGAGGGGCGAATGAGATGACCTGTCTTTCCCCCCTCATTCCTCCATTATCCTCCCACCCCCAGCACACAGAGTTTGTTTCAGAGGGGTAAAGAAGCTAATTCCCTTTGCCCCACAGTTGACATTATAAGCAATATGCTGTGGCATAGATAGGGTTTTGAATTATATTAAAGGGTATATGATTATGGTACAGGTGAGATTCAGCCTACCTACCTGGTACTGATACAGCTCCTGCAACTGGGCATCAATCCATTCCTCCAGGTCTCTCCACCTCTGAAGATCTTTACGATTATACTTGGTTGTTAATTTGGCCAACTTTCTGTGGCATGGTTCTTCCTCAAGCTTCTCTGGAGTGCTGAAAGTCACCCGAGGGAGGGCAGCTGACCCCTGGGCGAGGCTCACTAATCTTTCCACTTCCTCTGTAGTCTCTGGTGACAGTGCTCTCTCTTCCAACATGTTTCTTTTCCCCTCCTTCCTCAAAAAATTGCCATTGATTCTTTCCGGTCACAGAACAAGCTTCCTATGACACCCCTAAGCAGGTCACTAGATGGGAGAGAGAGAGAAAAGTAGCAGGAGGAGCAATCAATCAGCTGCTCTAGGAAAAAGCTTCTTCAGTTACACTGTTAGTGACACTGACAAAAGCAGTGTGGGAGGGAGAGTAGTTGTAATAACATCTGTTCTTAGAAGAGGCTGAGCACATCATAGAATTGGCAGGCAAAGTCCATGAAAGTTTTATGCAATCTACTTCCTGAAAAGAATAGGCCAAGTGAAGATTATTGAGAGAGAGGGAAAGGAAAGTGGGCACTATTCAATTTCTATTTTTTCTAAATATATGGACATGTACCTCAGGTGCATTTAAGATCTGGGCTTTAGAGTATGGTATTTTTATATTCTAACCTGTAGGAACCTATTATATCTAATCTGAATTTACAAAACTAACGGCAGGTGATAAAATTCAGAAACATTTAGAACTGGCCATTGTTCTGGCATGTAGCTGTGTGCTTTAGCGTTCAGGAAGATCACAAGCTACTGTCTTGCCACTCACCCACGCTCCCTGGGTCATCCTGGGCCAGTCACTCTGTCTCTGTCTAATTTACTCATGGGGTTGTTGTGGGGATTAACTGTGTGAGAACTATCTACACAACGCTGAGCTCCTTAGAGGAAAAGAGGTTGAATGATGAGAGAGTGACTTAGCTAATATGTAAGTGACGGAGATTTTTTTTTTAACCAATTTGCAGACTTTACCACCAAAGAGCACCGGTGATTCACTGGCTGGAAGGATGTTGATTCTATGTAAGCACAATAGCTCCGGGTTTATTTGTTTTTTGATCTTCTGTTCTCTCCCAGGCTGCATTTGCTAGGCACAGGGGATCCCCCCCCCCTCCAATACACTAGCAGATAGGCAGGCTGCACTGCACACTGGGGAGGATGGAGGCAAATGACACCCTTACTGACTGACTGAGGCAAAACAGTTTTGCTAGCATACATTGGCATATTATAGACAGGCAGCACAGCACACGGTGGTGGAATGGAAACCTATGCCATACTGTCTTCACCCTCCTGGTGAGAAGCAGGTTTTTTGCCTGTCATCTTAACAGACAGCCACTGCAATCAGTAACACAGAAAGAAAGAGAGCAAGAGACAAACTAGGACTGAACCAGATGACATCTGAGAGATAAGTGATGACACGGGATCTGAGATACCTCAATTAATTACTGTATTGGATTACTGGATTGCAGTCTATATTGGGCTGCCCTTGTAAACAACCCAGGAACTTCAGAATGTGGCAGCCTCATTACTGTCAGGGTCCAGCCAAAGGGAACACATTGGCTGCCAGTTTGTTTCTGAGTTCAATTCAAGGTGTTGGTTATGACGTTTAAAGCCCTCTATGGCCTAGAAGACACACAAATATAAAGGGCCATCTCCCCACATAAATCCATGTAGACTGATAACAATCCTCAGGCTACTGGCTGTTCCCCTGCTTAAGGTACTGACCAGAGCGGTGCTTTTTCTTTGTAGCCCTTACTCTATGGAATGGGCTCTCTCTAGAAGTTTTTCGGAGGCACTGCAGGCCATTTTATTTGCTAGGTGATCGCTACAGGCACTTTTCAGGGAGAAGACGATACTGAGTGATTATTTCTAAAATTCTAAATTTGGATGTGTAAGCCGCTTTGATCCAAAAAGAAAGGCAGGATATAAATATTTTAATAAAAAAACATATGTGCATACAGTTTATTAAAAGCAGCCATGAGGGTGGAATTAACCACCTCATGGGACTTAAAAAGGTTAATTATAGGAAATTGCCTGTTCTTGTGCAAAGAAATTTAGGAAGGAGGAGGAAGTGGTGTTGGGGTCTACTTTTAAGCAAAAACAGATGATGCAGACAAAGGGAGTAAATATCTGGTCCTTCCACAGTTTACCTAATTATGGCCCTCTTCTTTAAGTGTCATGGATCAGAATATGACTCCTCCTCATCAGGCAAAGAAGCTGAAGACTCAGAGGAGGAAGCAGCGGGCGCCTAACACTGCTGCAGAAGGAGACAACTGAGACGTGAGCTGCCTCTGATGTGCAGGAAGAGCTCCAAGACTCTAAAAGTCAGCCTGTTCATCCTGGGATACAGAGCCCTGCCTTCTGACTCAGACTTGGACCTTGAACCCTCCACCCCAGAGCGGTCTACTGAACCAGAGGTATCTCCTCCACCATTAAATACGGGCAGTCAGAGCTTGTGCATGTTTATTCATAAGCCTCATGGCCTCCAGTAGGGTTACTATCGGGCATAGTGTTCCTCATCCACTCTCGGTGTTAACTAGCTTGACAAAGCTAAGATAGCTACTAGGTGCTGTTGTGAATGTGTTTCTCTTGAGTACATATCAATTTTACATAATTAGATTTCACTCTAGTTTTCTGCATTTTATGACCCTTTGACACTGCTATTTAAATTATTTTAAACTTCCACCAACCCCTCAAGCCTCTCAAAGCACTGAATGGCCTCAGTCCCATTGTGGTACTTGCTGCCGTAACCAGGAATTAAGGTTGCCAGGTCCCTCTTCACCACCGGCAGGAGGTTTTGGGGCAGAGCCTGAGGAGGGTGAGGTTTGGGGAGGGGAGGGACTTCAATGCCATAGAGTCCAATTGCCAAAAAAGGCCATTTTCTCCAGGTGAACTGATCTCTATTGGCTGGAGATCAGTTGTAATAGCAAGAGATCTCCAGCTAGTACCTGGAGGTTGGCAACCCTACCAAGTATGGGACCTTTAACTATTGGCAGCCTGCTTCTGGTAGGGAAGGGCCTGTATCTCTACCTCCTCGAAAGAGTATTTGAAGCCTCATTCCACCTTCAGCTTTTGCTGGAACAACACCCTTAATACACTCTTGGCTCCAGTTACAAGAACTTAATTCCTGCACCTCAGCCTCAAGCAGGACATTCAGCATTTTTCTCCCAACCCACCTCACATCTGGTATTAGAGCCTGGCTATGGTTGCCAACCTTTAGGTGGGACCTGGAGTTCTCCTGGAATTACAACTGAGCTCCAGACTACAGAGATCAGTTCCCCTTAGGGTTGCCAACCTCTTGGTGGTGGCTGGAGATCTCCTGGGATTACAACTGCTCTCCAGGCGATTGTAGGGTTACCAGGTCCCCCCTCTCCTCTGGTGGGAGATTTTTGGGGTGGGGATCACACGCAGCCACAAGCGTCGCAATCCTGTCACTTCCGATATACTTCCGGAAGCACCACGGCACAACTGGACGATTTACCACTCAACCCCCCCATTTGAGTGGCAAATCATGCTGCTGCGCTTCCAGAAGTAAATCAGAAGTGATGGGGTCACGGCCATGCACGCATGCGATCCTTGCTGTCAGCTGGCTAGGGTTGCCAACCACCAGGTACTAGCTGGAGATCTCCTGCTATTACAACTGATCTCCAGCCGATTGAGATCAGTTCCCCTGGAGAAAATGGCCACTTTGGCCATTGTACTCCATGGCATTAAAGTCCCTCCCCTCCCCTCCCCAAACCCCACCCTCCTCAGGCTCCGCCCCAAAAACCTCCCACCGGTGGTGAAGAGGGACCTGGCAACCCTACAGCTGGCCGATGGATTGGCAGGCAATTGCTCACAATTCCAAGCCACCTGGCACCCTAGGCAACAGAGATCAGTTCACCTGGAGAAAATGGCCACATTAGAAGGTGGACTCTATGGCATTATACCCCCGTTGAAGTCCCTCCCTCCCAAAACCTCACCCTCCTCAGGCTCTATCCCTCAAATCGCCAGGTATTTCCTAGCCTGAAGCTGACAAGCCTAGTTCCCCTTGAAGATTTATAGAGTCTGGGAAAAGAAGATATCCTAGAGTGGCTACAGAGCGTGGATCTTCTAAGACTTCCATTTCTATGGTATTCCATACCAGGCTGTCAGAGTGGGGGGGGATGAGTGAGCCCCCTCCCTTGTGCACTTCTTGTGGGTCCCTGTGGGAGGGGATGAGGAGGAACACAAGGGCAGTTGGGAAAGCAAATGAAGGGGAGAAGAATGGGACCCCCTATGAGTCTCCCTCACTTGCAGCATTCATAATTAATAACAGATATATTATTTATTTAGATTTCTTGCCCACCTTCCCCGGCCGAGGCCAGGCTCAGGGCGGGTCACATCATTTAAAATGTACATCAACCATAGAAATTTAAAACAGTAAAACAATAATATTTTAGTTAAAACCAAGCAAGTCTCAAGGTGGTGCTCCAATTTCTACCGACTTGACCGAGTAGACAGGCAGGCCACCCCCTCAGATGGATTCCAGAATATAATACAAAAGAGGGGGGGAATAGGGAGGCTAGCAGATGTAGTATCCACGGCTGCCCTCAACTATAGGCCTGGTGGAATATCTCTGTCTTACAGGCCCTGCGGAACTCTTTAAGGTCCCCCAGAGCCCTGATGTCACCAGACAGAGCACCCCACCAGGCCAGGGCCAAAAAGGCCCTGGCTCTCATCAAAGGCAGGCAGGTATAAGTACCTGACTCCAAAACCCATTGAAGTCTGAGCTGCCATGATCTGCATCCCATACAAACAAGCTTCACACGTCGCAAATGTTCTTCAATTTATGGAAGGCAGTTTATGGAAGGACTACTGTGCTCTTTCCTGGAAGCTATTGAACTGCATCTAGTTCTCTGTCGATACTAACAACTTTTACCTGCTCTAAATAATTCAGAAGTTCTCGTGTCACTTTTCTAAAGATAACCAGGTCAATGTAGAGTTGAAGTTCCTATTTGTCGATCACTGGAAGACCTTGTCCAGCCATTCTCTCTCATCCTAACCTACCTCACAGGGTTGTTGTGATTATAAAATGGAGAAAGGGAAGAACAACATATACTACCTTGAGCTCCTTAATATAACAATGATATAAACATAATAAAGGAACCAATCGGTTCCTTCCAGAAGATGTAAGCTACTATTTGTAATAGGGTATGGCAGAGAACAGAGTCTGAAGTCACAAGAAATCCCCAGGAGTGTGTGCTATATATTTTTTTGTACGTGAAAAGAAAAATCAAAAGGGCTCCTTTCTTCCTTTTTAATGACAGGTGATGATTGGGAGCAGAAAAAAAATACTCCCCTTCACCTTGTGAAACCTACTGCCTGAAATGTCAGCCTCAAAGTAAGGCTGGCCTTAGAGTTGCCAACCTCCAGGTACTAGCTGGAGATCTCCTACAATTACAACTGATCTCCAGCTGATAGAGATCAGTTCACCTGGAGAAAATGGCTGCTTTGGCAATTGGACTCTATGGCACTGGGACTCTAGGCACTGAAGTCCCTCCCCTCCCCAAACCCCATTCTCCTCAGGCTCCAACCCAAAAGCCTCCTGCTGGGGGTCGAAGAGGGACCTGGCAACCCTAGCTGGCTTGCTTGCTACAGCAGTTTGCAGACATGGTATTTCATTTAATGGGTGGAACATTTTCCCCAGATAGTGGGCCTGAAAAGGGCCCAGGATGGAGGCAGCCAGCTCTCTTGGATGGAAGTTCCTGGCACTGGACGGCTGGAGCTGTACTGGGGGGGGGGGGCACAACGATGACCGTCTGTCAAAGTCTGGGAAAGGGGGGGAGCGTCGCCAAGTATGGGGGTGGGGGGAAACAGTGAGAATGGTAAATAGAAAAATTATATAAGGAAACAAGAGGGACTGGTGCTTGTTTTTCTGCGCTGGGGCCGTGTCCACAAAGGTGAACCGCACAAGGTAATCCGCTGGGTGGAGTTGGGGCGGAGTTGGGGCGGGCATAAACAATGAGCTTATCAGAAGGGGAGGGCTCCAGCAAAGGGGCAGACCAAACCATTGTAAAATACTGCCAGCTTTGTTCCCATGAAAAACCAAAACTACTTTGGAATTGACGAGGATGATCCGCGGCCATGAAAAAAAATTTTTAATCGTTTTTTTTTTTTGCTCTACAGCAAAAGAGAAGCAAAATCTACCGTGAAAAGTTGGCCAATAAGTAGATCCTGCTGGATCAGACCAGTGGTCCATCTAGGCCAGCCTGCCATTTCACACAGTGGCCAATTAGTAGCCCTGGGGTGCTAAACAAACAGGGCCTAGAGGCCAAGCCCTTCCCCGATGCTGCCTCCTAGCATTGGTATTCTCGGATTTGCTGCCCCTTTATATGGAGGCTTCCTTCAGTCACTATGGCTAGTAATCACTGATGAACCTTTCCTCTATGAACTTGTCAAATCCCCTTTCAAAGCCATCTACACTTGTGGCACTCACTGTCTACTGGCAGTGAATCCCACAATTTAATTGCCTATGGGATAAAGAACCATTTCTTTTTGTCAGTCTGGAAGTGATTTCCTAACAACTTATTTGGGTGCCTCCAAATTCTGGTATTATGGAAGCGGGTGCAAAAGCTCTCTCTCTACTTTCTCCACCCCATGCATAATTTTATAAATCTCTAACATACTTCCCCTTAGCCATCTTTGTTCTAGACTAGAAAGGCCCAGATCTTCCTCATAGGAAAAGTGTTACAACCCCTTAATCATCCTGGTTACCCTCCTCTGTACTATTTCCAATTCTACAATATCCTTTTAGAGGTACGATAACCAGACCTGCGCACAGTATTCCAAATGAGGTTACACCTTAGGTCTACACAAAGGCATTGCAGTATTTGCTGTTTTATTTTCAGCCCCTTCCCTAATAATTCCTAGCATGGAATGTGCCTGTTTAACTGGTGCCACACACTGGGTAAACATTTTCATCAAACTTTCTACTACAATCCCAAATATCTCTTTCATTCTCGACCAGTTCAGATCCCATCAGCATATATTCAAAATTAGGATTCCCCCCCCCCCCAATATGCATCATCTTACCCTTATCTGAGCATCTTCTGCCACTTCCCCCAGAACAAGATTTTAGGGGACTCAGGAAGAACAGGGGGAAACATTACAATCCTGCTTCATTAAGTTTGGGGACAGTTGGATATATGTCACTATTGGCCTTACTTCCTAATAAATGTGCATAGGATTTCAGCTTAACATGCTACTGAAAAAGGAGTACTGTGCATCACATCTCCACCCTCCCAGCATTTTCCAGTGTATTTAAAATGCTGCTGTCTAGACAAGGATTCCTTGGAACTTGGACCATTCACCATTTAGGAATTATTCAGATTCAGAGTGGAGAAAGCTACAATATACTGAGATTTGGCTCAGACCAAGGTGTCTTGCTCATGAGAAAGCAAATATGGGGGAGTCCACAAATCACATTGCAGTACAGTGTTTCCTTGTGGACTCAGAAGCCTGTCACTCTGTGCTTTGTTCCCCTTGCTATTATTTCTTAGTTGTCAGTTAGTCACTGTCTCCTGAACTCTGGAATTCCTCCCCCAGGTTCTTTCCTGTTCTGCCTCTTTGTCTTCACGAAGTCCACACCCTTCCTTTTACCTTTGTGGTTCAACACCCACAGCTCCAAGACAATTTACCTGCCGGGCAGAGACAACAGAGTGGAAAAACAAGCAAGCCAATAACTTTTCAACTATCTTTCAAAAAGCAAAGCTAAACTTGTATACAAACACGGTCAATAATTGAGCCAGTATACAAGCTGCAGAGAACAATCAGATCCACAGAGGAGTGTGTAATTTCACCTTACTGCATAAAAGGGTCAGAGTCCCTTTTGGTGCACACTATAAAAACATTTATTTCTTTGACAAACTGATTCTGACCGATTGCCCAGACACACCTGTAAATTTTATTGCACGGAAACAGGAATCCAAGAAAAGCACACCTAACACAATGGGCTGGATACTGCCTTCTGTTAAGCCTTTCTCCACTGGAGGGCACCCTTTTTCTGTCAGAAGAAAACTGAGTTCAAAGAAGAGACGTCAAAATCACACTCCCCTTGGGGCATACCTAAAGTAGCTCTTAAGGCCCCTGCTATTAAAAATAAGTTGCATTATGAATATAAATTACATATAAGAACATGCAAGTACAATTTTGCCCACAACAGCCTTAAATATGTTTCACTGGACTGAAACTTACCTTTTCTCAGTTGAAGAAAAAAAAAAGTACATTTTAAAAGTAAGGCTTTAAGGTTACTTTTCTGGGGTATGCAAGCCACTGAACTTTCTAGAGGTGGCTTGTTTGTAACAGTACAAGGAGCTTGATGTTATGTAAAGCAACAAGCACACCTATTTGCATCACATGAAAGTTGCAGAACATGGACCCGTTCGTCATGTTGGCAGCAATTGTGTGTGCGATGCATCCTGTCTCCAGAATTCTTGCATGCCTGGTGATTGCATGAAAGCAATCTGGTGAGAATCTCTCCCTTCTTGTGATGCCTGCATGACCTTTTTTTTTGCAATCACAAAAACAAGGGGAAATATGTTACATTCCTGCATATAGCAGTCACGAAGAAGTCCAGCCTTCATCAGCCTCCACGTGTTCAACAGCCAGATGGAGGATACAAGGACAAGGAACTGCATATATGATTATTTCTTTTAAAAGTACTAAAAATTACTAATTGCCTAGCTATCTGATGCTGTGATATTGTGTATTCAATACTACACATGCCAAATTTCAATGGAGAGGTACTTCAGATAATTGGGAGGGGGCTTCAGTAATCAATCCATTTCTCAAAGCATCTTCTTACAGTAAGAGGTAATATTCATAATTCAAGGCTTGAAGATCTCTAGACGAGGCTGAATCAGATTGTGGGGCATTCCACTTTGCTCACAGATTTTTGGTGTGGAGGAATTGGAGACAATTGTTACTACACTTAATCCTGGACATTATAATGTGAATGAGCAAACCTATGGAGCATTTTTGATCTCAAAAAGTGGTGTCTGCTTCTGGGGCTATAGTGCTAATAAGTCAGTCTGCAAGGATGAAATTTGTGTTGACATAAATCTAGCACAGTAACCATTCATACACAAATATGACACATACTTTGCTGTAGCTGCCAGGGAGTGTAGCCCTCAGGTTATATCAGAAGCGATTTCTTAAGTATGGTTTAGAGCTAACCCAAATTAAGTTTATGTGTAGTAATCATATTTGTCAAATTTGAGTGTTTAGTTTAACCTACGTTCTGGGATGTGGATATTAAAATGTATGCGTTTATATGGAACATGCATCATGTCTTTTCATACAACTAGTTTTTCTGTCTTGTTTTTAGCTTGCTTTGATTGATTGGGCTACATGCTGCATAAATTGGATTAGATCCAATGACTCCATTCTACTTCCCTATCTAAAACATTTTTATTTCACCCTAAGGCCTAGACTACAACTGTGGGTTTTTAACGAGTTGGGTGTGGGTTTTCTGGACCCAGCTAGGGTTATCTGCAGCCACACAGATCTGCAGGGAATGGCTTTAAAAAAAATAAACAGTGCAAGGGGTGAGGGGAGGATAGAGTTATTTCCTTGTTTTTGCTGTTCCATGTGGAGTATTCTGTGCACATGGAACAGGAAAAACAGGGACATAACTCTCTCTCCTGCACTATTTCAGCAATGGAAAAAGAGCTGGGCAAGGGGTAGGGTTGCCAGGTCCCTCTTCGCCATTGGCGGGAGGTTTTTGGGGCGGAGCCTGAGGAGGGTGGGGTTTGGAGAGGGGAGGGACTTCAATGCCATAGAGCCCAATTGCCAAAGCGGCCATTTTCACCAGGGGAACTGATCTCTATTGGCTGGAGATCAGTTGTAATAGCAGGAGATCTCCAACTAGTACCTGGTGGCTGGCAACCCTAGCAAGGGGTGGCAGGAGCCCTTCTTCCTCCTGCAGTGGTGTTCCAAGCCTGTTTTGGCTCTCCTTTTTATTTTTTAAAAGCCATTCCCCACAGTTGCTGTGATACTGCAGGGAACATGGACCCAATTCGCTAAAAACCCAAATATGTAGTTTGGCCTTAAGGAACTCAGGTCAGCTTTCATGGTTTTGTCCTCTATTTTATCCTCCCAAATACCCTGTGAGGTAGGTTAGGATGAGAGAGAGTTGCTCACCCAACGAGGTTGGTGGTTGAGGAGGACTCCCTGGTTAGACACTCCAAACACACATCAGTATCAGACCTATTCCTTAGGCTCATAGAACAAGCTATATGGTTCTTTGGATCCAAAATCCCTTCCAATCAGAGGTTTTGCTCCAGTTTGGATGCCAAGCTGGAACTTTGGAACATGCATATGATGTCATTCTCTAACCTGACAAAGAAGGGATCTTGGGCTTTCAAAAGCTCATAACCCAAAAATCTTGTGCCACTGGACTTGAACCATAACATCTTTGAAGACAAAGGACATGCTTTTTGTTCCTGTCACTTGTGTTCATAAATGATGATATTCAATTAAGCCTGGCTACCATGATGAACTGACTTTTCTCATCATGACAGGGAAACTGAGGCAGCAAAAGGTAACCTCCCTTCCTGAGGATGATACCAGGTAAGTCAGATGCAGTGAGCTCCTTTGATTTTTGACCACTGGGCAGCTTAATCCCTCTCACATGGAGAGGCACAGGTGGGAAAAAAAGGCCGTATTTTCACCCCCAGGGCTTATTCAAGTGAGGTAGTTTCCACAGAAAGTCGAGCTATGTAATTAGACATGTATTTATTTTTGATAAGAACGTGTGTCATTCTGTGGGACACAGCAAACAAAGAAAAAGTTAAGCAGTACACCAACTGGATGACCTTAGATAAGCCACCAGAGTGGATATTCTGACGTCTCCTTTCTGAGGTCAAGATTTATCAGAAGATTATGTTTTAGATGCCTCTAACATGTTTTTCTTACAGCTTTGATCTTACAGCAGTCATAGTTTAACAGAAAGTGCCTTGTAAGACTTTGCAAGACAGCTCTGCTCCACTTGAACTAGGACCGCTAAAGCACAAATCTCAAACCATCCCTGGCTGACTATCAAGTACTCTCACAAGAGAAAGAGACTCTACATAGTCGCATTAGTCCAAAGCAAATCCCAGAAACAAAAGCCATGTAATACCTTTCATTAAGACCAATGTTTTATGTTATTTTGGATAGTCCTAATAAAAAATGAAGGTTAAGAACATTAACAATTTGAGATATGCCAATGATACCACATTACTGGCAGAAAAGAGTGAAGACTTGAAACAATTCTGGTGAAAGTTAAAGCAGAAAATGCCAAAGCAGGACTACAACTGAACATCAGGAAGACAAAAGTCATTGCTACTGGGGAATTACTCTTTTCTAAAAATCAAGGTTGACAATAAGGAAATTGAAACTGTTCAAGACTTCCTATTCCTTGGGTCTATCATCAACCAAAAGAGAGACTGCAACCAAGAAATCAGTTCAGCACAGTGGGATGGAGAAGCACCAGTCATGCTACAATGCGTACCTGCTAGTTGCAGAAAGTCATGGCCATGTTCCATCTTTTCCAGGGTACAGCTTGAAGAGTACTGTAAAAAACCCTAAGAGCTAATTTGACCAGAGTTCATGGTAGGACACCAAAACTGAGTATGTGGACTGACTGTATGAGAACACAGTAGCTGGTTTTTGGTTTGTAAGAGCCAGTGTGGTGTAGTGGTTAAGAGTGGTGGAGTCTAATCTGGTGAACCAGGTTGGTTTCCCCTCTCCTACACATGCTGGGTGACCTTGGTCTAGTCACAGTTCTCTCTGAACTCTCTCAGTCCCACCTAACTCACAAGATGTCTGTTCTGGGGAGAGGAAGGGAAGGTGATTGTAAGTTGGTTTGAGACTCGTTAAAGGTTAAGAAAATCGGGGTATAAAAGCCAACTCTTCTTCTAATTATAATATTGTTAGTTAATCAATTTATTTAGTTTGATTATTATTAGTTTATAGAAGACCATAAGTAGATATCACATGACTTTAAATATTATGTATGTTTAAATATTATGCAGGCCCATATTGCTAAAGAATAGTTGAGTGTTCATCTGTTTATTGCTGAGACAGATGTGGGTGATTTGCTTGTCCACTGCAGTAAAGGCACAGAGCTACTTTAAAGTCTTTTGAACCTGAAAATGGTGGTTGGAGACAGGGGAAGCAAGGCAGTCAATTGCTAGGGTTGCCAGCCTCCAGGTTCTAACTCGAGATCTCCTGCTATTACAACTGATCTCCAGCCGATAGAAATCAGTTCACCTGGAGAAAAATGGCCACTTTGGCAATTGGACTCTATGGCATTGAAGTCCCTCCCTTCCCCAAACCCTGCCCAGCCTCCACCCCAAAAACCTCCTGCTGGTGGCGAAGAGGGACCTGGCAACCCTATCAATTGCTCTCATTTGGAACAGTGTATGAAGCTGCTTTAAACACAGTAGTGTTGTTTAGGATTGTCTGCCAGCAGCTTTCTGTGGTCTCTAACAGAGATCTTTCTCAGCATTTGCTATCAGAGCTTTAGAACTGCAGGCACTAAACCTGTGTTCTACCCACTGAGCTACAGTAACAGCATACAGAATGCCAGTACTATACTCTTATCTCACTCTCTCCTCACAGGAAGTCGATTTTGTTCGATGATTAAGCATCATTCTATACATTGAGAGCTTACTTTCAGGAGTTTCCAGGGGGTGGAGTGGGGGCTGGGGAACAGTGACACTTTTTTTTTTGTTCAGTCCCTGATATGAAATATATAGAAACAATTGGGGAAATTTAAGTTTTAAACACTTCTTGGCTCAGAATTACGTTTGTTTTTCCTTGAGAAAGTATGAAAGTATGATCAAATGTTTTGCCTGTCTGGAATTGGAGCTCACTACATGAGATAAAAGAATCTTTGGTAAATCCTTGAATGTACTTCTTTAGAAGGTTGCTACTGGCCGAGACAGTCAACTTGTGTTTTTCTAAAGTGTGTTAGTCAAATGAACTGCTCTCCTTATTGTGCAGTGATTATCCTGACAGAGAAACGCCATGCACACAGTAAGAATCAGATTTGAATAGATTTCTTCCCCCCGCCCCCGGCTAGGTCACCAGTGCATGACAGGCAGAAGTTTAACATACAAAATTCCCTATTGCTGTTTCTCAATGCTGAGCAGAAGTTACATCTGTAAAATTTCATCCTGTAGCATTAAAGACAAAGGAACCCTGCTGGTAAAAACTGTGGCAATACATTTTTTTTTAAAGGGTTAGGATTGGCCATGACTTAGGCCATTTTTGCATGGTAATTAACAGCGCGTTCCAGGCTGAATTGCCCAGCATATTTTTTTGAATTTTGCATGCTGAACCGTCATTCCGGAAGTGACTGTGAAGCCTGCACATACCTGCTTCGCATTATTAAAGAGCCCATTTAACGTGACCTTTGGTGTTTGCCTCGAAGAATCCCCCTCAAGGAACAATGCAAAACAACAGAGGCGCATTAGCTATGCATATGCTAATGGCTATGCGAACAGGAACAAAGGAGCAGGCGAGTGGGGAGAATGAAACTTTTCCTTTTGCGTCGGGACCATGAAAACACATTTTTAAAGTCACATTTTAAAAAAGAGCTTTGAGTGAGTATCAAAACTGACCATGCAAAAATGGCCTTAAGGTTGCCAGGTCCCTCTTCGCCACCAGTGGAAGATTTTTGGGGTGGAGCCTCAGGAGGGCAGGGTTTGGGGAGGGACTTCAATGCCATAAAGTCCAATTGCCAAAATGGCCATTTTCTCCAGGGGAACTGATCTCTATCGGCTGGAGATCAGTTGAAATAGCAGGAGATCTCCATGTAACACCTGGAGGTTGGCAACCCTACCATGACTGTAGTATACAGAAGAAGAGGGCTGAACCTGCGACAGAGCAAAAAAAACAAAAGAGCAGCAGTATAGTGGGAAGAAATTATACTGCCCCCATGAATTTTGCATATGCTTATTCAAGGGGATCTATAGGTATGTTAACAAAAACAATAAAAAACCATTTACCATTAAAAAACAGGATTAAGAAACTTAGTAAAAAGACTGTAATCACTGAGCACGCAAAAAGTACATAAATGTACCCAGACCCACAAACCCATTAACATGTTTCAGATATTATACAGCTACAATAAAATAACATTATAGACTATATATGGGTGGATACATGGGTCTTAAAAATTACATAGTTTACTGAAACTTTCACAAGTTAGAAACATATAACTAACCTGTAATATTATATAACCGAAGATATTCCCACCGAAACAGAACTTCAGAGAGAGAAATGTGATGGTAATGACTCAGTTTTTAGCTCATGTGAGAGATAACAATTGGAGGCTTTTGTTTAACCCTTGAGGGATGAGAGCCATCCGTCTCAAAATCCACTCTGCCTCTTTTTTTACTAGCATTTTATCACTACCGTGCTCTGATCAAATAATAGCCTAGAGTTGCAAGCCTCCAGGAACTAGCTGGAGATCTCCCACTATTACAATTGATCTTCAGACAATAGAGATCAGTTCACCTAGAGAAAATGGCCCCTTTGGCAATTAGACTCTATGGCATTGAAGTCCCCTCCCCAAACCCCACCCTCCTCAGGCTCCACCCCAAAAATCTCCTTCTGGTGGTGAAGAGGGACCTGGAAACCCTATAATAGCCAAAATGTAAAGTCTATTGGATCATGGTTGTGCTCTAGAAAGTGCTGAACCAAAGGAGCACCTGTTGTTGTTTTTAAGATGAAGATTATGCAGTATGTATTCTACGTTTTCTTAAGTTTTTGCCAACATACATCTTATTACGTGGACATTTAATAATACACACTACCTGATCAGAGCTGCATGTTGTAAAATTATTGAGAGTGTATTCTTTCTCCATGATATGGATTAATAACATTTGCCATGCTGCTTGTAAGAATGAGTAGTTTCCACAAGGAAAATATCCTATAGGTGGACTGGATCCCAGCAGCCTTTGTTGTAAATTAACAGTTATTAGTATGCACCAATTGATCTTCCAAATTGAGTGTTCAATTTCATCCTCATAAGGGTGGCTCATAGTAAATATTTACGATAAGATTCTAGCCTAATGGCAGAAACCTTAAAACAATTACTTTTTAAAAGTACCCTTGCCTCAAAGATAGAAAGAGGTGAATAGCGCACCACAACAGAAATTAATAACACAGAGACTGGTGGAATAGCACTCAAAGCTGTATTCTCCAGCTTTCATTTTAGACATGATTGTTTATATAGTAATTTTAAGAGATATTTCTCCCACTTCTGGTTTAGCACTAGTACTCCCTATGTTGACTCAAGCAGGTCTCTGGAGAGGTGGCTTTGCTCTATGCCAACCAGCTATGAAATTAAATTGATGGGATATTTTTGGTCTCCACCTTAGCAACACGTTCCAAAGCAGTAGTCTTCGACCTTTGTTTATTTAACTAGATTTATACCCTGCTTTTCTGTTAGGACCACCAAGGCACCTAACAAATTAAAACATCCATAATAAAACCCAGAGCCAGGATCCACCCTTTCCTCCCCCACCCCCAAGCGGCATGGAATCCACTGAGCTTCAGGAAAACAAGAAGTAACAGCAACCACCTCAAAAGCAGATCTCTGGAAAAGCAGCATATAAGCTTTCTAAGTAGATAAACTGAATGACACCCCTTTCGTGTGGCAGGAAGATGGGGAGACAGAGTTATGATCTCATCAAAGTCAAGTCCAGGATAGCGGACAGCAGACCAAGAGATCTGAGGCCAGGAAACACAAGCTGAGCACCCAGAGGTGTACCGCAGCAGCAAGTGTCAGAGTCTTCTCCACAATTGAGTCATCTCACCTTGCTGTCCTGCTGCTCCTCTCATTGTGTGCGCAAAGAGAGGCAGAAGGATGGGTATTTTGCTTTCTATGGACACAAACTAACAGCAGGTCCTTCCCAAAAACACCATAAAAATTACAGGGGTGCTTGAAGGGCTGATGACCCACCCTTGAGGGCTGAAGATCACTGGTCTAAAGTAAAATTATGAGAAATATCTTATCCATTACATGGGGCTTACCCAGGCTTCACCTTGAGACGTTAGCAGTAGGAGTAGTCTTGTAGCTGAAGTTGGAGTGTAAAGCTATGACAATTTCTTCCTTTCCTCTCCCTGCCCCTCCCAATGAAGTGAACTTTGTGTGTAAAGTGCCATCAAGTCACAATCAACTTATGGCAATCCTGTAAGGTTTTCAAGGCAAGAGATGTTGGGAGGTGGTTTGCTGTTGCCTGCCTCTGCTTGGGCTGAGAGTGGTCTGGCCCAAGGTCACCCAGAAGGCTTCATGTGGAGGAGAGGGGAATCAAACCCGGTTCTCCAGATTAGAGTCTTCCACTCTTAATTAGCAGGTCCCCTTAAAGGAATGATGAACAGCACAGCTGTCACCAGAAATATGGCTGTGCTCTTCCTCCCTCTATTTTATTTATTTAAAACGTTTATTAGCTTCCTTTCTTCCCTGTGGAGCTCAAGGCGGCTTACATTAATATTATACAAAGCAGCTTACAACGATTCTTTCACTGGAGATAAATAAACTAGATTACATAAAAATCATAAAACCAAAATTTAAAATTTAAATATCCATGGGTTGGATAATAATCTTGGTACTCCCACAGAGAAGGCCCTAATCTGTGTAGCCACCCTTCACAATACAGGTGATGGGAGAACAGTGCCTGAAGATGACCTGAGTGTATCTGCAAGTTCATGTAGGAGCCAATAGTCCTTAATGTTCACTGATGTCCAACACTTAGGACCAAAGGCAAAACCAGAACTTTGAATTGGGCCTACAGTGATTGGAGTCATATGCTCTAAATGGCAGCCACATTTTGGACCCAATACAATTTCAGACAACTTTACAGAGATAACCCAACCTGGATGCCTGTAAGGAGCATGAGTAATTGTAGCTACATCTTTCATACTGTTGCTCAAAATAAAACATTTTCACAATGACAATTCATAAATTCCACAGGCAAGATTTTGCTCAGGTACATAATTGATTAGAAAACATTGGTCTACAGAACAGGACCAAAATATACCCTTAGAGATTCGATACAGATGTTTATTTGTCTGCCTTTATTTATTTTTTGCCACCCAGTGCAGCCAACCTGCAGCGACCCCCTGGGGTTATCAAGGCAAGAGAGTTCAGAGGTGATTAGCCATTGCCTTACAAGGAACAAAACTGCTTTCGGCTTTAGACAGTCACTTCCCCTTTGTAGAAGAACCTTCCCATTCTCTGTCGCCTAGTTGTGCAAATAAATGGTTTTAAGAGGGTTCTGCCCAACTGTCAGATTTCACTTCCGGCCACCTGGAGCCTTTTTTGTCTCTTCCTGCCTGCCAGTTAAAGGCACACCTGAGATCCAGGCAGCAAGCGAGCAAGGAGTTGAAGGCCGGGCTGCTCCGGCGGAAGGGAGACGCCCTCTAGGGCTGCAGGGCAGCCGATGAGTCAGTTTCACCTGAAACTCCACAGGTAGAGAAGAGAGGAGGGCAAGACCGACGGGAAGGCGAAGGCAGCGCCTCTCGAAGGGGAAGCAGGACTCATGGTGGGAAAGAAGCCGCGCAAAGCTTCAGGGGCCGTGGGGAGGGCCTCGGGTGTTCGCGTCTAACATTCCCACCCACCTGGATTCTAGGGAAAGCAGGTCGCTGCGTAACAAAAGGACGCGTCACGCGGGTTCTACCTGGCACTGATCTGGGGAACCGAGGGGAGCATTGCGAGGAGGTGTTTCTTTGGCGTTTGCGCTCCAGCGAGAACTCCTTGACTTGACAGCTAGAGGCCCCTCTTTCGGGAACCCCCGATCCGAACAAGTACTGCTTCTGCAGCTTGCCCCCTCCAGCCTGCCTCTCCTGGCTTTTCAAGGACCTGCGCGTTTCTCTCCGCACTGTGCCGGACTTAGCAGCAACACATAAAATAAATCGACGACGACGACAGCAACTGCGCTCGCCGGTATCGTTTGGTGGGGGGGGGGGGTTACGGCCACTTGGGGGCTGGTGAAGAGCTCTTCGTGCGCCACGATGGCCAGGCGCCTTGGCCAGCTGCGCGGGTTGGTGAGCTTCCTGGTGAGCGTGGCGGTCTTGGGCCAGGGAGAAGGGCAGGCGGGAGCCTCCTTCGGCGAGAGCTGCCTGGCGCGGTTTACCGCTGGGAAGCCGGAGTTCGTGCTGGACATCGACGCCTCCGTGCAAAACGGAGCCACTTTCCTGGCGTCTCCTCCTCTGGAAGGGAACCGGGACTGCATGAGAGCTTGCTGTAAGAACCCGGAGTGTAACTTGGCCCTGGTGGAGCAGAGCCAGGGAGAGGAAGACACCATCCAGAGTTGCTTTCTCATGAACTGCCTCTACGACCAGGCCTTTGTCTGCAAGTTTGCCAAGAAGGACGGCTTCCTCAATTATATCGAGAGGGACATGTATGAGGCCTATATATCTATGCTGGGACAAGGCAATGGTGGTAAGGACAGCAAGGTGTTCTTGGGTTTGGGGACAGGTGATGGGGAGTGTTCAGGTCTGGTAAAAGGAAAGACAAAACCAGTAATATTTATTTCACACTCCACTAGCTTCAGTGGCTTGTAGAAAGAGCTAGACGTTAAAAGAGGATGGGTTTATCAATGACCGTTTGTTCTGATAGCAAAATGAAGCCTCCATGGGTATAGGCAGTATATGCTGATGTTAGGTACAAACAGTAAGGGAAGACCCCAGTCTTGTCTTCATGCTTCCGTTGTGAGTGTCCAGAGGCTCTCTGTCATTGCTGCTATTGGAAATAAAATGGTGGCTGTAAGATGAAGTTTGGTCTGATCCAGCAATAATTTAAACACTACTAAGTATCCTTCACATAATGTAGAGTATGGATTTATCCTCAACAGAAGTTGGGAGTGAAACACAATTGCGCTGACACCTAATTTATTTTATTTGTATCCTTCTTTTCTTCCATTTTGGAAGACCCGATGGCATAAATTAAGTTCCCAAGTGGTCTCCCCAACCAAGCCAGAGCCCTGCTCACTTAACTGCATTGGCCAGGGAGGGCGGGGTATAAATTAAATAAATAAATAATTGTTACAGTGTAAGACCAGGATCTGGGAGACCCGGGTTTGAATCCCCACTCTGCTATGCAAGCTTGCAATCTGCGGCCAGAGTCACATATTCCCAGCCTAACCAACCTCACACGATTGTCATGAGGATAAAAATGGAGGAGAGGAGGACAATGTAAGCTACTTTGGATCCCCAATGGGGAGAAAGGTGGGATATCAATGAAGTCAATACACAAGTGTCATGTCCAGGTATTATGCAGACCTGCTTATTGTCTGAAGTATTAATGTTAGCTGCAACAATGAATCCCTTAATTATTTTATGATATCGATGGCTGTGTGCTCCAACATTGTTAACCAAGTACATAAAACGAGGCCTGCTGGCATCAATGAAGCATAGAGACTTAATTTTTTTTTAAATTAAGAGGCCTGCTGGATCAGACAACAGTCCATCTAGTTCTGCAACCCGTTTCACACAGCAGCCAACCAGTTGCTTTGGAGTGGCCAACAGGGCACAGTGACAAGGCCTTCCCCTGATGTTGCCTCCTACCACTAGTATTGAGAGGTTTGCAATCTTCTTCAACTTTTTGAAGGAGGTTTTTCTTCAATGGCTGGTAGTCACTTGAAGGCCAACTCTTTCATGAATCTTTCTGACTCCTTTTTTAAGCTATCCATGCTCATGGCCACTGCATCCACTAGCAGTGGATTTCACAATTTAATTACATGTTGAATAAAGAAGTACCCATTGCAGAGAGTCTCAATGAATTCATCCATTCCAGGTTGGGGGATGTCATGCTACTTGCAAATTATCAGAGTTTTAGTGTCACATTGAGTATTGGCTTCCTAATGATGAGGAAAGGCCAAGGCAGAACTTCCATGTGTGAGACTTGGGTTGATATTTCTATTAATTCTTTAAGTTTGGTGGTTAGCCTTGATGGTGATGCTTCCCTGAGTAACCTGGAGAAAGGACTGTGTGTGTTCTTGCACATATGCTTTCGTAGGAAATGGCTTCTATGTTGCTTTTTTCACCTCCGTACAAACGCACCTCTATTAAGATCCAATCCAACACAAGCCTGTGTAAAAGAATCACATAGGTTACCCAAGGCATGGAGCATTCCAAGAATATGCAACTCAACTTGGCCAGTGGTCGGCAAACCGCCCCCTTGAGTGCGGCTCTGCCACAAATCCCCGCTGCCCGACGAACAGCTGATGGGCGGGGGGTTTAAACTGCTCAGCGCAGGCAGCTTGGAGCAGTTTAACCCCCCCCCCCGCCCATCAGCTGTTCGTCGGGCAGCCGGGCTGGGGGGGGGTTTAAAGACCCCACCCCCGCCAGGCTTCCCGGGACTTCCCGGCGCCTCCCCCGGCCAGAAAAGCGGCAGCGGCTGCTGCTGGTAGCCGAGCGGGGCGGGAAGCCTGCGGCTGGAGGCGCTGCTGCGCCCCCCACCGCCCCGCCCCGCTCCACAGCGCCCCGCAGGGCGCAGCGCCCATCCGCGCTGCCGCCCCCCAGCTGCAAGCAGGGGCGATGCCACCCCCACCCCTACGGCCTCTGGCGTGTCTCCAGGCAGCGCGGAGCAGTTTAAAGACCCCCCCCCCGGAGTCCCGGGAAGCCTGGCGGTGGGGGGGGTTTAAACTGCTTCGTTGGGCAGCTGGGGGGGGGGGCTTTAACCTGGCTCTCAAAAGAAATGTCAATTGTTGTACTGTTGATATTTGGCTCTGTTGACTAAAGCGTTTGCCGACCAAATACACCATGTTGAAGAGTCAATAGGATGCCGTGTAACCACCTGAACTCTTTCTCTTTTTTAAATTATTTGGCTTAAATGTTGCCGAATGCCCAGGTAATGGGAGAAGTGATGTTCTTATGCTTTATATAGCAGCCTTGAAACTTTTCCTGGTGCATAGTTTAAGAAGCCGTTGAACTTTTAGTTCTAGGTACTGTTTTAAGGATTCCACTGCATGGGTATCTGTACCTTCCCATTTTATATAAAACATACCATCTCCTCAATGATTTTATCTTGAGATGGTTTAAATGCTTTTTATTCTGGCAAAAGATATAACTAGGGTTGCCAGGTCCCAATTCGCCAGCAGCAGGAGGTTTTGGGGTGGGGTTTGGGACAGGGAGGGACTTCAATGCCATAGAGTCCAATTGCCAAAGCAGCCATTTTCTCCAGGTGAACTGATCTCTGTCGCCTGGAGATCAGTTGTAATAGTACCTGGAGGTTGGCAGCCCTAGATATACTTCAGAACCGTTCTAAGTCCTCTTGGACTATACTGTCTCCTGTCAAACCAAGAAGGTTTCACCGAAGACGGAGAACACCATCCTGGGAGGTTCTGTATGGACTGTCAAATGTCTGAAAGGTTAATGATTTTTACAATGATTTCTACATGATTTTTCCCCTAGTTTTTTTTAAACTTTGTAACCATTGGAGGTTGTTTTAAATAATATACTTTGAGAAAATGGCACCAGAGAAAAGAATTCTTTTCCTCCCCTGATGCTCTTCTTATCCTTAAATCACAGCTCCTTTGCTGCTTTATGGGAAAAACAATCATAGTGCATCCTTCAGAGATTTCTGGAAGGCTTCCCCTTTTTATCTCTGTATTTTTTTTTAACTTGGTCCAGGATTGAATTTAAACAGTGGGTCTCCTATTTCTACTGTGAAAGACTGAAAGTCTTTTGGTGTTATGGCTGGGGCCATACTTCAGAAGTTGTCGATCTTGTTGAGCCTATGAATACTTCTGGAATTTGCAGGATGGGGAATGGTCAGCACCACAAAATAGCTGCCATGGGGTGCTGGGGCCAATCAACTAATATATGGTGGTTGAAGCCAAGCCCCCGCCTATTCCTACAATGGAGGCAGTTATTTCTGAACACGTGCTCCCTGCTCATACAAAGTGGATGTCTCCTGGCTTCTACTGAAGCTCCTCCTGCTCCAGAGATGTGCAGGAAAGCTAGGGCGGGCTCTTTTCCATGGTAAGAGATGCTTTGTCAAATAAATAAATTAATGCCAGGAAGCCCATTTGTAGGTAGCATGACACCCACAGGCTGTCATGTTGAGGGGTCACTGCTCTACTCCAAAATAACTTTTTCCATGTCTGCATCAGCAGTAACTGCTTTAGCTTTTCAGTTTTGTCATCACACTATAACTATCTGTAATCATTCTCCCCTCTCCTTTTTTGCACTTCATACTGGGAATAGTAAGTACATAAAGATGGGTGCTGAAAAAATGTCCTGTCTTCTTTAGATCTTTGGATGCTCAAAATTAATTCAGATTTTTCTCAGTTGTAACCAAATCAACTTTAACACCTAATAGTTATTGGCAAAGTATGAACTGTTCAATGGTATTTCTATTAAATTAGTTAAGGAAGTTGCTTTTTTGTAAATACATACTATGATGCAATGAAATTCCACGTCTATGACATTAACCTAAAAAACTTTCCCAGATGGTAAATGGGAAGAGCAGTAAAGGGTGTTCAGGCATATAATGGCTTGAGAAGGAAGGGGCTGGATCAGACTTGGATGATAGACTAATTCCATAGCTATGACATACTAACTAGGTCAGGAGGTGGGGAATTCTATGTCTGAGCAGGACAGGTGAGTGCATCACTTCCTTTGGGTGGAAGAAAAGAGTGAAGTTCCCCAGGTGTGTTTTCTAGGAGATCTGACTAACAAAGCCTTGGGCTGTGAGATTACTTCATCAACCTGGCAAATGGTTTGGCATTTACGTCATTTTCTCTTCGTGACCCTCTTGGGAACTTACAGTGAGACTGTTGTATAGGAACTACAGAATTTACCTACTGCCTGTGCCTAGTTTGGCTTAATTGTATAGGCAAGTCTATGCAGTTGTCTTGGATAATAGCATACAAAAATCATCGCGTCAACCCCTCAAGTAACAAACCCAACAGCAGAATATTTTAAATTGTGATGAGTTGGAGTGGCACTAAAATATTTTTGGTGGGAAAATGCCCACCCAGCCCAGTGCATGGTATGGTATTTATTTTAAGGTTTCCTGATGACTATTGCCCATACCACACTTCCCTCATCATACCACCAAGCACAGCTGTTTAAAAAGGCCAAAGACATATTTAATTACTGGCATGCCAGTGCGTGGTACTATTTACATACAGCTAGCCATTCCGAAGTATATTGTGATGGTATTCTTGAGGTACCCTCTTCCCTGCCTTGTTAAAGCCCAGTTACAACCTATCCCCCCTTAATACCAAGGAGGAGAACAGAGACTGAACACAATAAATGTTTTATTTTACAGTGAGGGGAAATTAAACTGGGGACGCTCAGGACCAGCTTAATGCAACTGTGAGAGAGAAATTGAGAGAGAGAGAAATTGAAATACATACTGGGAGCCAGCATGGTGTAGTGGTTAAGAGCGGTGGTTTGGAGCGGTGGAGTCTGATCTGGAGAACCGGGTTTGATTCCCCACTCCTACACATGAAGCCAGCTGGGTGACCTTGGGCAAGTCACATTCTCTCAGCCCCACCTAGGGTGTCTGTTGTGGGGAGGGTTAGGGAAGGTGATTGTAAGCCGGTTTGAGTCTTCCTTAAGTGGTAGAGAAAGTCAGCATATAAAAACCAACTCTTCTTCTTCTTAATATATACAAGTGGGGGACCCAAAAAGACTTGTGGGGGGCATCTCATTTTCTCTTTACCCACTGTCTTCTCTTTCCCTTCCCTGAAATCCCCCCCATCGTCATCTCCCCTTTCCCTCCCTCCTTATCTCCTTCCCACCTGCCAGCCAGCCTACCTTTATCTGCCCCCCATCTTCAGCTCTCTCTCCTCGCCTCTATCTGGGAAAATAGTTGCACCAGTGCCAACCACTGGTCTGGGTTCAGTTGTACAGTTCTGTCTGCCAGGCTAGGCCTAGTTGTGCAGAACAAAACTTGCAAAGATATTAATAGGGCACCTCATTTCCCCCTGTATTGCCTCCCCCACTATTTCTTTTTTCCTTCCTTCTGGAAACTCACCTTTCCCTGCTTCTTTCTCTCCTTCCCACCTACGCACCAACCACTTATCTGTCCCCCATTTTCTGCTATGTTTATTATTTGTTTCATCTATACCTTGCCTTTTTCACAACCGGGATCCAAAGCAGTTTATATAATTCTTCTCTCTTCCATTTTATCTTCACAAAAAAACTGATGAGGTGGTCAGGTTGAGAATGGGTGATGGGCTCAAGGTCACCTGGTGAGCTTCAGTGGCAGAGTGGGAATTCGAACCTTGATCTCCCAGATCATAGTCTGAAATTTAACCACTACAACACACTGTCTTTTGCTGAGTGGTTGCTGTTGAACAGTAGCAAGCAACCAAAGCCTAGGTGAGTCATTGAAGCCAAAAGGTTGCGAGTTGCCTGGTGGTTGTTGCTGGGCCTGGCCCCGATACGTCCTCCCTTAAATGACAGAGCAGCCCTGGAAAGGGCCCTGCTGCCTTCATTGCCTTTTACTAACAGAAATGAAGGCTGGCAATGCTGTTGTGGATGCCTAGCAATTGCCACTGAGGACATTTGTTTCTTAAAACTGCAGGTGCTGCTTCTACTGTTTTGGGGTTTGTTTTAACCCTCAATGTAATATTTTTAAAGATTTTTCTGCAAAGTTGGGTTTTTAAAAAAAGTTTGTTGAAATAACTGTCTTGTCTGTTCATGCCATCATTGTCTGGATCTGGGAATTCACATATTTGGCTATTTTGGCCTATGGCTGTAAGAATAAACATCTCTCTCACATTTGGCTATTTTGAGAATTAGATATATGGAAGATGATATTGTCACAGAGTAGAGAAAACACCACTAACTGTTGAGTTTCTCAGGTTTCTGATGTCTGGCCAGGGGTAGGCAACCTGTGGCATGCCCAACTGTTTCTGGTCAAGTACAGCCCTCAACATACTCTCTCATTTTTAAAAAATTTGCCAGCACTCCAACATCTTCCAAGGTACTTGGGTCCCCAAAGTTGCTAACTCCTGTTCTTGCTAGTACCGAAAGGCAGGTTCCAGAGGATTTTATTAGCAACAAGATAGCATGTTGTTTAAATCATGACTACGTAAGTTGATTCTAGGTCTAGGCAAACCAGTTCAGTGGGAATTGGAATAATAATCTCCTTGAACTTTGTCTGTTTTTTAGGGCTGCACCTTCTTTTAACATTGTGACATCCTTGGAAACACAGTACATTTCCAAAGTCTTAGCATATTGCCTGGGCAGAAGCACCCCAAGCACGTATCACCCTAAGAGCAACTGTGGACAAAACTGAATTCTTATCTGAATACTTGGCATACAAATACTTGAGTAATATCCACAGATAAAGGAAAAGTTGTGCATATGGCATTATTGTATTGCAGGTTATACATGTGATGAACTATTCCACTAAGTTCTAATTCCTTCTCTAAAAGTGGTTGGTAAGCCTTTAAAGCCTCTAATTTCTTTAAATTGCTTAGATAAACATTGTTGTTAATAGTGTTGTTTCATAACATTGCATGAAATGTCTGTTTCCTAAGAATGGTATGGTCCCTTTAAATCCTCAGGGTCGGCAAACTGAAGAAGATTCGAAACGCGTCTTTGCGACGGACCCACCTTGGACTGCATTGTTGTTTTGTTTTGTTACTATTGTGATTGTAATACCACTATTGTTGTGTATTGCTTACAACCACCACTATTGTTGTGTATTGCTTTTAACCATATCTTTTTTGGTTTATATTCAGCCTGGGAGGCTTTATTTTTGTTTAGCTGTTCGGCTTTCCTATATTTTCAGCCTATTGGCACTGCCTTATAAGCCCTGCGAGGCTAGCCCTGTGAGGCTATTGTGTGTGTGTTTTTTGACACACTTTTCATTTGTTTTGGTGGTCTATTTTCAATACATTTGACAGTAAGACAAACACAATTGTTGTTTTTTGATATTGATGTTTATTATTTTGAGCCACGTGCTGCCTCTTTGTACAACTGCCAGGTAGTAGCAGGAGATCCCCTGCTAATTCAACTGATCTCCAGCCGATAGAGATCAGATCACCTGGAGAAAAATGTCCGCTTTGGCAATTGAACTCTATGGCATTGAAGTCCCTCCCCAAACCCCACCCTCTTCAGGCTCCACCCCCAAAATCTCCCCCCGGTTGCGAAGAGGGACCTGGCAACCCTAGTTGCGCAGCACTTTTTTAGCATACAGAAGCCCCTCTCCCCAGTGTAAAATTATCTTGAATAGCTGACTTGGAAAAGGCCTTTGGCACAGACCTTGAAAAGCTGCTGCCAGCCAGAAAAGGCTATAACAGAATAGATGGGCCAGTGATCTTACTCTGTATACAGCAGCTTCATATGTTTTCATTTTCTGAATGGGTTTGCTAGTATATTGCAGCCATCTTGAGTTTTCCTTTCCCCTTTGCTGAAAGAAACCCTGGCAATAGCAAGTTTGTTCAGACTAGGGGCTCTTTCACAGAATTCTCAGTGATGTATAATTACAATTTATTTTGTTCACTAATTACGTGGTGTAGCGGTTAAGAGCAGCAGATTCTAATCTGGAGAACCAGGTTTGATCCCCCAGTCCTGCACATTCTCTCAGAACTCTCTCAGCTCCACCTACCTCTCAAGGTGTCTGTTGTGTGTGTGGGGGGGGGGAAGGGAAGATGATTGTAAGCCTCTTGGTGACTCCTTAAGGGCAGAGAAAAAACGGGGTATAAAAACCATCTCTTCTTCTAATTATTGTTCAATGGACTTCCCCCTACCAGACTAATACAGCTACAAAATCTTGATCTAAGCTTGTGACAAGAATATGCCATTTTATCTTTTTAAATTTCCATGTTGCCAAGATTGCTCCTGCCAAAGCCAAAGGTCTATGTTTGCCTGCCAGAGCCAAAGGCCTCCTTTCTACAAAACAGAATTTTGCAGGTTTGATGCTTGTGTTCAGTCGTGTCCAGAGTGAATTTAAGGGATGATCAGGTGCCAAATTAAATCTGTCTCTTGTTTTCAAAGAGTAGGTCTATGGGTGTGAGAACTGTTTGTGTTTTTTTTTCTTCATGGGGTTCTTGAGTGAAATCCATTGCCTGCAGTCCAGTAGGTAAATCCAGTTTAGGCAGATTCTGGGAATGGCTGCAACCGGATACAATGAGAGGCAGGGCTCCCACTGTTTGGCAGATTATGACTTGTGTACTGCAAACACCCTTCAAAATCTTTGGAAATAAGAGTCTCCCATATTACAACTGCTGTGACAGCCATTGTCTTTCCTAGTGTCAGCTTGCTTGCTGGCATTCAGGGCTAGTAGCAGAGGATCTATTCTGGCAATCCTTTGCTGCTACCTGACTACAGTTTGGCTTGAATATCCATGTGCTGCTTATGGTACGAGAGCATAATGGTATTTTAAACTATTCCATAAATTCCCATAAATTACTACAGCAGCATACAAACTGCTTTCATGTGGCTTCTTCCTACGCTACTCCAGTGACATATAGATTGAAGACGCCGTGTGGGCGAGGCCAATCATACTTTTCCCATGACATCTCCTGGTCGGCATGAGGAACCGTATGTTCATCTCTGCCCATGTGCCTCCTTTATCCATACAATACACAAGTTGTTGCCGAAGAAGTTACAGGAGAGTGACACTCACACCACAGCAGTAGCTTATTAATTGGATCTCAGGCGCAGCCAAATAGAAGTGAAGGCATTTCCCAGTGGAGAATTTCCTTAGAGAAATGATGAAAAGTAGTTTGTGTATATAGCACAGTCCATTCCTTTGGGTGTGTCTTGAGTGTTCTGGCCACAGCACACTGTTAACCACCAACCGAGGAAAGAAAGACAACAATCTTGCTTCTAGGATCACTTTCAGTATTGAGACTTGGTGGAATGATTGGCAGCAAGGCAAGCCTGATTGAAGTCACTGGAAACTTTCTGGTACCTTTCCACTTGATTTCAAGCTGTAACTTGTCACCTCTGAGCTGCCAGCAAGTGCTCCTGCACTGTGTCTTGGTAGTGAGTGTGCTGGGTTTCCCCCTTTTTTGGCACGTGGCTGTATGGGATAAAACGTCATGTGCATTTTATGAGATCAAGGACTGAACAGGAGAGTCTGCAAGGTGGCTCAGCAAAATGTCTAAGGACCAGTTTATACCATTAGCATAACTGAGTGGTAATGCTTTTCTGGATAGTTCCATTTTGGCTACAATTTTTTAAAAAATCATTTCATGAAAATAAATTTCAACATAAAGTTTCTACATTTCTACATAGCAAGATTTTTCTGTGATCAGATAAAGGGTTGAGTGTGTATGTTTAAATGGGGAAGCATGCAAAATGTACCCCTCCTTGCATCCTGAGGTGGAAAAGGTCAGGGAAGGTGTTGTCCACTTGACTCTGCTGATTGTATGAACTGGCTCTTAGTTTTAAGTATCCAGTTAGAAATCAAGGCATGGTGAACATATTCATATTCAGAATGACGATTTCAGCCATTGAGACAATACTGCCGTCTACAAAAAGATTAAAAACAAACAAAAACAACTAGTAGCTATTAGCCAGCATTGGTATGTTCAGAGGCACTATATCTCTGAATGCCAGTTGCTATGGGGCAACAGCAATGACAGGTTATATAGTTTGTGTGCCATTGCTGGGGACATCTGGCTGCCCACTGTGGGAAACAGGGTGATAGACTAGATCAGCGGTTCCTGAACTGTGTTCCACGAAACATCTAGTGCTCCGTGAAGAGAACAGAAAGAAAAATACTGCTGTCATTCAGTTTAGTATATAGGTACTAGGTGAAAATTAGTGCTCTGTGATGAATTTCTCTCCTGAAAAGTGCTCCATGACTCAAAAAGTTTGGGAACTGCTGGACTAGATGAATTTCTGGTCTGATCTAGCAGGGCTGCTCTTATGCTGGCTGTACTACTGGAGTTCCTGCAACATGACAAGTGATTTGATCAAACTGATAAGTGTGTAACTGGCAAGGAATTACAGCATTTCAGTAAAAGCTTTTTCAGTGCAAGGTCAATGTGGGGGAACTCCGGCATTTAATGACTCTTCCAGTGTTTTGCCAGTTCCTCATATCTTTGTTCCACATGGTGTCACTGGGTCCTAGATTATTGCCTGGACTTCTGAACCTCCGTAATTGCTGGAGCAACAACCATATTTAAGGAGAATTACTTCCGATTTAGATTTGGACAGCTGTGGGAAACAATAGCTAAACATTGGTCATACTCATTGAAACAATAGTTTTTGTAGTTGTTGGTATCAGTTCTGTTTGCCATCATTTTGGGAGTAAGTCTGTAGCTGAAGGATAAGGAAATCTCCCCCCTCCCCCAAACAACTACATGCCATGTTTCTAGTATCTTATCCTTGGGAAAAGATAAGTCAGGTAGGAACTAGTTTACACTTTGCTCTGTATCTACCAGTACCTTAAAGCAGCATCACCTGTCACAGCAGTACCTGGCATTTTGTTTATTGACATTATTTATGTCCTACCTCATAGCCAGAATGGTCTTGAGGCAGTGTCTAGAGCTGTGCACCATTTCTTGGGTATTTTTGGGTTCGAGTTTAATCTGGAAATTTTTGAAAAAGCAGACTCCTTTTATTGGCTTTTTTCAGATTGAACTTTTTTGGGTTTATTATACCCAAACCCGAAAAATATGCAGCGCAGAATCCTTATATTGGCTTTTTTCAGATCGAACTTTTTTGGGTTTATTAAACCCAAACCAGAAAAATATGCAGCGCAGAGCTGAATACTGGCCTCACTTACCTGCTGGCTGAGTCCTCACACCACTGCCTCCAAAGTCCAGAACTTCAGAGGTAGTGGCAGCAAGGACTTTGTTGAAAATAATAACGCTGAGACGGTAGTTATTAATCAAAGTAACAAACTTTATCTAATCTATAGGGAAAAGGTAAAACAGGAAATTCCTGATAAAATAATAAACTCCTAAACTCTCCATAGTTGGCTTACTAAAACATTTGGTTACATACCAACAAGCAATTAGGCACGGCCGGCCAGTGGCTATATGACTGAGTTACAAATTAGCCATTTTACTAAAATCTCTACAGGAAACCAATTGAGCTCGTTAACCAACTCAAACAATGATGTAATTCAAATTGACAAATCAGTTTCTCAAACACATCAAATAATACATAGGATTGGCTAAAAGCCAGATTTCACTTCGAGGTCAGGTCTATGATGTTGCTAAACAAATACATTAACCCCATAATGACTAAATTTAGATTTTGACTATTACAACACCCCTTCTTCAAGATCTAATCATTTCAGTTCACATAAACAATGACATCATTAATCATCAAAATTTGTCACATTAGGATCAATCACATTCAACAGTTCACGAAAGTGTACAAATTTCTCTGTTGTCAGTGGCTTAGTCAATTACTGATTTACAATTTGTCATACCGACTGATTCAATAAAGTACATGATTTTACGTTTCTGATTTAGAAGAAAATTTCCATCGTTGAGTCTTTCAATCTCCATTTCAAGGTAATGTCTTTCTTCTCCAAGTTGTTTAATCTCTATGTCCTCTTTCAGTTTATCAGCTATTTCTTGAATATCCTCTTTATGTTGACAACATATTAACAAATCATCCACCTTGATAGTCAGATATTTGAAACACTTGGTTATTATCATTAGCATTTCTGCCATCATTAGGTCTTTGCTTATATCTTGTGTTTGATCTACCACGTAATGACTTAAAATCAAACACATCAAATAATACATAGGATTGGCTAAAAGCCACATTTCACTTTGAGGTCAGGTCTATGACGTTGCTAAACAAATACATTAACCCCATAATGACTAAATTTAGATCTTGACTATTACAACAGACTTAGCCAGCAGGTAAGTGAGTGGGAGAGGGAGGGAAGGAGGGAGAGAGGGAGGGGGAAAATGGCAGCATGGCCAAAGCGTCCCCGAATAATGCTGGGAAAAAATTGGCATTATTCAAGATCTGGTTTTCAGCTTTCTTTAATTGACGCCATTTTTTTTACGCCCCCCCCCCCCCGAAAAATACTGACAAGTTATTTTTCATTTTTTCTGGTTTGGCTTTAGTCGAATGCTCACCCCTAGTAGTGTCTCCTTCAGTTCTGTTTGTCCTCATTAGCACTATTTCTGCGGCTCAATATGCTTTCCTTTGTTAGGCCACAGAGGCCATGATATGCCACAAGCATGCTTCTCTGACTGGCCTGTTGCATCCACTGGAACTCAGAGGAGGTTGATATCCTGCTTTCTACTTCCACTTTGGAAACATAACCCTTTCCCTACAACTTATGTGTGTCTGAGGTAGGGAGGTGGGATCGCAGTGGCAAACTGTAGCCCAATTTACAGATGTTCACTTGAATATACACAAAGCAACAACAGTTCAATGTTGGTCAGTAGTATGAACAGCTGCCACCACAATCCCCCTCCCCAGATGTGTATACTATACCCATGCAGGTTATCTGGTAAGGGTGCACGTCTAATAATGCAGAACTGAAAAACTGTGATGTGATATGCTTTGTGGCATTAAATGCTATTTGCTGAGATATACGTATGGAGTATATATTTTAAAAATACGAATCTGACTCATTTCTATCCCCTTATCCATGGTGCATGTGGACAGGCACATTGGTTGCTTCAGCTTAATTTTGTGATTGCTCCTTTTCAGTATCCAGGCAGATGGTCCTCTTATTTCATTCTTTTGTTGGGTCTTGCAGGTGATCGGCCCCCAGTAGCCCGTGCTCGGGCAGACGTGAAAGTGCAGCCTGGTGAGCAAGTAATACTGAGGGGCGCAGAAAGTTCTGATGACCATGGAGATTTGCGTTATGAATGGACACTTCATGATGGTGATTCCCCCGTGATTATAGAGGTGAGTATGGATAACATTGTAAAACCATGTCTTCTCGAACAGTAGCTTACAAGGTCCACTTAGGAATGCTCTCAGCCTCCAATACCATGTAGTGAAACTCCTTGACACGCAATCTCCAGCATAGTTCTGAGTAAGTTGCTGATTCCTCCCTTCAAGTAAATTAATGGAAATTATATGCAAAGGAAGCAGTTTGGTAAGTAGAGCCCAGAGCTTTTCAAATTTCTCCCTTTCTGGCCCCTTCATTTCTCCATACCTCTAAACTGGCTTCTGAAATCCTTGTATTCATTAATGAGTAGCTTCATCAGTATTCTAAGTACTTTTGTTATATTAATATGCAATGGCATAATTAATAGGTTGTGAATTGAAAAAAGCAGAAAAATAAACAAACATGGCAATATTTTAGTAACCCTGCCAGCTTTCCCCATTACAAAAAAATAACTACTCCATTTCCAACAACATGAGCTGTGTTTGTGTGTTCTACCTCTATTGCATCACTGTCGGAATTAGATGAACTCAGAGAAGTTCTGAGAAGCTTATTGCTTATTATGGTAAAAGGGGAAGAGGGAGGGCCTTTACAGCAATGGCCTTCTTCTGAAATTGGTCTCTGTTTGCATTCTGGAAGTGCTGTAAAACCTTTTTTCCCTCAAGTCTTTTGGATTTCTTTCCTTAAAGTGGCAACTGGATGATAGATTTTTCTAGATATTTAGTAGTGCAATGCTAGGGATATTTTCTCAGAAACAAGCCCCACCTAATAAAAGTGGGGGCTTACTCCCAAGTAAGTGTACATTAGGATTGCAGCATAATTCTGTTTTTATTTTACATGATTGTAAATTTGTTTTTCTATGTTGGGCTACTTTGAACACATGCTAGAAAAGTCCCATGATGGAAAGAAGGTGGGATGTATAAATAAATAAAATTATGGCTGCCCTATGCATAACTAGGGTTGTTAAGCTCCAGGTGGGGCTTGGAAATCTCCAGGAATTATAACTGGTTTCCACAATACTGAGATCATTTCCCTTGGAGAAAATGGCTGCTTTGGAGGGTGGACTGTATGGTATTATACCATGATGCAGTGCTTCCTCTCCCCAGGCTCTGCCCCCAAATCTCCAGGAATTTCCCAACGTGTAATTGGCAGCCCTATTGGCTTAGCAGAAAAAAAGAAAGAGTTGGCAAATATGTTCAGAAATGGGGCATTGTTGGCAAAGTGAAAGCCAAGTAATCTTTGTATGAAGGTGAACAGCAACAGGATTAAAAAACAGTGCTATTCAGGCCAGAGAACAGACTGAGGGCCTATGCCAAGGGTGTCAAACTCATTTGTTAGGAGGGCCGGATATGACATAAATGTCACTTGGTCGGGCCGGGCCATGTGCACACAAACAAGAAAGAAAGAAAAAAAGGAAGGAGGGAAGAAAGAAAGAAAGAAAGAAAGAAAGAAAGAAAGAAAGAAAGAAAGAAAGAAAGAAAGAAAAGGAGGAAGGCAGGGAGAGAAAGAAAGAAAAGGAGGGAGGGAGACAGAGAAAGAAAGAAAAAGAAAGGGAGAGAGAGAGACAGAAAAAGGAGAAAGAGAGGGAGAGAAAGAAAAGGAGAGAAAGTGACAAAAAAAGAGGAAGAAAAGAGAAAAGCCTTTCCCCCACACACACCCGGCCGCACATGCGGCCCGATGCGACCAGGCAGAAGCCTTCCCCACTCCCTCCCCGGCCACGCACGGCCCCAGGAAGCCCAGAAAAGGCTGGGGGAGGGGGAAAAGGAGGACTAGGTGCCTCGGCTCCATGGGCCGGATAAAAGCCCTTCGGGGGCCGGATCCAGCCCGCAGGCCACATGTTTGACATCCCTGGCCTATGCTGTTGAATTGTAAAAGCTCAGCAGATGTCCACCTGACTGGATGTGAGGTTGCTTGGAAGTCCCATGTGAGCTGTTTTAAGTAGAGTAGGATACAGGTGTGTGTGTGTATATATCATGGACACATTGTATTTAAATTTGATTATGTGAGACTCGGACAGATCTAAAAAAGGACATAAGTTCGGTTTGTATATTCTTGGAGTGTCTGCATACATATTTTCGTGAACTCCTGTGCCTGAAATAGAAAAGGCAAACCCAGTTTAGGCAGATTCCAGGAGTGGCTGCGGCCCAACACAAAGAGAGGCAGAGTTCTTGCAGTTGTTAAAACTCAGGCTGTCAATCTTAAGAAGTGCTAGAAAACAGGAGGAAGATGCTCCAGCATTGTGGTTGTTGAGTCAAGCCCCTTTCACATTGCCATTCCAAACCAGTCGTTATCCATTGCTGGCCAGATCCCAAGTAAAGCAACATTGGGGTGGAGGTTTCATACAGCAAATTTAAATCCATTAATGAGCCATGTCTGAAGTGCTCTGGCCATTTAAACTGGCGCTTTTCCCCAGACTCTTTGCTGTGAGATCTATTTTAACTTTTTTTAAACATTCCAACTTAGCGCTATAGCGCTAGACCAATATAGCAATTGAATGCTATATTGCCAGCATTCAGCAAGCATCTGAATGCTGGCAATATAGCACTGAATTACTATACTGGTCAAGTGCTATAGCGCAGAAGTTAGAATGTTTAAAAAAAGAAGGAAAAGAATGCACCTAAAAAAGGGGGGGCACTTTCATAAGTGCTGCAGACATTTCAAACAACACACTACAGCAATTCCGAAGTGCAAAGAAGACCTGAAAATGAAATAAAGGAGTTTTTTTGGGGGTTTTTAACGCTCAGCCCCACTTTGCGAATGGGACACGAGCGGATTTGTATGAAAAAGTTTAAATAACCTGTTAGCAGCTGGGAGCCAAAATGGTTGTGTCTGAAATGACAACCAAAAAATCTGTTAACAACTGGCTGCTTAAATGGATGCTAAAGGCTGTTTGAAAGGGACCTCAGACATGCTGCCTCTTCTGGCACCAGGGAGGCAGCAAAGGACTGCCTTCTCCCAGGCAGGACAAGAGCTGGCAAGAGTATCTGTTTGGGGGAGCTGTTCTCTGTCAACCTCTGACAGTGAAAAAGATTGGACTGATACTCTCCTACTGCTCATGCACAAGGGAAGTTTAAGAGCTTTGAAGCCAGAACATGGTAGTCTTAATGGGTGGGCGATTTTTGCTTTTGTTTAGTACATTTTTATCCCACCCTCCTGGGAACTCAGGGAAGAGTATATTGTTCTCCCCCTCCTCAATTTTAACCTCAAAACAACTCAGTGGGGTCGGTTAAGTTGAGAGTGTGACTGGCTCAAGGACACTCAAGTGAGCTTCATGGCAAAGTGGAGATTCCAACCTGCTTATCTCAGATCCTGGTCCAGCCCTTCAACCACTATACCACACTGAGCCCTAACTTAAATATTTATATTTATTTTATATGTTGATACTTGATAAGCCAGGGAAATGGAAGAAAAACACACCCCTAAATCTAAACTACAAGTGCTGTCTTAGAGTCCTGTACCTTAACTGTATAACTGCTGTTTAGATCCTGGCTCAGATCCAGCGGACTGTTTCTACAAGGAGAAGGATTTCTGCCTGTGGAACAAAACTTTCTGTCCTTCCCCCTCCCACTTCAGCCCCTGTTCACCAAGAGCAGCATTTGGGGCTGGAGTGGGGCTGGGGGGAGTGTGTGACGTGTATTTCTGTATGAGGTCTGAAATCCACACCCAACAGAGAGGGGACAAAACAAACCCTGAATCTGTAACCAGGAATCTTAACAGACTCTGTTGCCTCCTTTAGATGTGGACAGGTAGATACATGTGTAAGTACATGTGGATTTCCTGTTGCATTTGGTTTCAGATGGCCAATGAGGGACAAACTAATGTTAACATAATGCAAATAGAGTCAAATGACAATCCCCTCTTCTCACATGAGACTATGTTAGAAGGGCTGTGACCCCAAAAGAGACCCCAAAAGTGATATATGAATGGTGGTTTGAGGGTTAAGGATGGTTACATAAAGGTTTCATAGATTACAGAAATGTATACTTGGGTTTCTTGGTGTATTTGTCAGGGCTGTTGAATGATTTATTACCTAAAGGAAAAGAAGAAATAGCAGCAGACTAATCTATATTTCCGTAGCTCAATAATAAAATAGCCAAATGGCAAAATAAATTTGTGTGTGGGTTTCCTATCTGGACCTATGAGAAGTTTGGGCAAATGACGACTTTTGAGGTATTCTGAAAACAATGTATTGGCTCACAGAATATGAAAGCAGCAGGTAATGTTGTCCATGCTTTCAAAATTTGCATTCTGCACAGAATTCCGTGTCTTGGAATGCTCAATGGTTAAAATATACTGTGTCTTTACGTTTCTGCAAGTCTCTTAACATTCACGAGCCTAGAATAAATGAAAAGATTTTAAAAAGAGGCTGAAGGCTAATGTCAAGTCACACCCTTCTGCCAAGATTTACCTTGTGCAATGCCAAGTGTGTATTATGGGGTAATATATATGTACACCCTCGCATAACTGCCTTGCACAGACGTAGTGCCACCTGTCTGTCTTCTTTCCTAGTAGCTCAGACCTTAGACTTTCTATGCAATCTTTGGCTACTTCCTTAGTCCCACCCTTCTAATTGAAAATTAACTAACTTCTATGTTATTTGCATCTAGAAAGACCAAAGTTTAATTCCTGGCATTTTAAATTAAAGGATCTCAGGCAGCAGATGCTGAGAAAGACTTTTCTCTGCTGGAGACCGTGGAGAATGGCTGTCAGAGCTGACAATACTGAGCTAAATGAACTAATATCATGACTTGTCATATGACAGGTTCATGTGTGTAACTGTGTATGTTCAAGCCTGTTACTCTTCCCTGCTGTTACGTCTCCCCCTGGCTCAGGAGGGGAGGAATGCTGTCTGGCACGGGAAGGGAGCCCAGGAGCCTCTCCCAGCATCTGCCTCTGCTGCTTGGCCTGGCGGCTGACCCAAGCTCTCCACCATTTTGAAAGAACATTGTCTGCACATGCTTAAACAATGGTCTTTCAAAAGTCGGAGGGATTTAAACTCTTTGGTTTTTTAAATTTCCGATTTCTTTGCAGACCTAGGGGGTCCCCTAAGTCTGCAGAAAAACCTCTTGGGATGAATGTGCCCCCTATCTGTGGATTTAAGTATCCATAGGCAGGGGGCACACTTCAGAATTAGATATATAAACTCCTCAGCACAGGGACTTGTTACTCTGTATTTAAAGGTTAATAGTGTGGCTATGTAAATAATTTTACGAGTCCTTCAGAATGCTCAATGTACATTGTCTCACCTAGACCATTGAACTCTAAACACAGCGTTGCCAGGTCCCTCCTGGCCTCTGGAGGGGGATGGGGGGTAGGGTTTCCAGATCCATGTTGGGGACTCCTGGAGATTTGGAGATGGAGTCTGGGGAGGACAGGGACCTCAGTGGGATACAATGCCATAGAGTTCATCCTCCAAAGCATCCATTTTCTCCAGGGAAACTGATCTCTGTTATCAGGAAATGAGCTGTAATTCCAGGGGATCTCCAGGTCCCACATGGAGGTTGGCATCATTCTCGGAACATGTTGGAAGAACATGTTCTTATCTGTTGGAAGAAAAGTGACATTTTTCTCAGCTTATCTTTTGCTTAAAAAAACCCAGCTGCCAAATGAGATTTCTTGTACTGTTGGCTCAACAAAGAGCAAAACAAAATGCCCGTCCGAGTCTACTGCTCAGATTAAAAGATGGCAGCTTCCCCTGGTGAACAGATGAGGCCAGAATGATGTTGCCAACTGTGCCTGAGCAAAACTCTGCTTGTGGGACTAGTTTGTCAACCTTATTAAGTACAGCGACTTCTTGTTCACTTGTTTCCTGTCCTAAATTGTTGTACATCATCTACTTGCCCCAGAAATGGCTGCAACCTGTTCTTCCGTCAGGCAGAATGGAGATGTGGTACCATTTTGGTGTTCTGGTCCATAAACTGTGTTGTTAGAGGATCACAGACATTGTGTGTCTTCCAAAACCAGTGTCAACATGTTTTGTAAAGCTTAGCTTATAAATGGAAAACTAATATTTTGTTATCTAAAACGTGTACTGCGCATGCAAGGGATTTCTAGTTGTATGGCATGCATTTTCTGGATGAAATGTAATTGGTCCTCAGTCCTTTGGGTGAAGGGTGCTTTTTGATTGAATTAGAACAGTGTAAAACTAGGAATGAGCAGAGCTGCCAAATAAATGTTTCTTACCATAATTAAACTTCATTTGCTTCCTTCAAAATTCTCCCAAACCCTCCAAATTCACCGCAGAAGTAAAGCACCTTCTGGAGCAACTCTGTCAACCGTTGTGTTTTGGTTCTTGAGCTAATGTGGGTCAGTGGGGCTGCAAGTCCCTTTGTAGAGCACGTTGTTGCACTTTCTCAGGGTCCTTTTCCTTTTATTTTGCATTCTTAGAAAGAGAGCGATCATGCAGTGGTCACCAACTTGAAGGAAGGGATATACGTCTTCCGACTGACAGTGATCGATACGGCTGACCAGCAGGACTCAGTCGATGTCACTGTCACTGTACTGAATGCAGAACAGACCACAGGTGCGTTAGACCTAGATACACCGTTGATACTGTGGAGAGGGCTTCACCTGAAACTGGTAACTCTGGCTTTCATTTGTCTGCTGAAGACATTGGGGAACAAACTAAATATTGGTTGGAAAATTGAGAGGTCAGTGTTGGAGTGGTCTGAAGACCATTAGGCTATAACAATATTTCCAGCTTAAATCACTGTGGATGGGGCACTGTGTGGGAACCTTATCTGAGTTTTTTGAAGAACTATGAAGTGGTAATATTCTAGGTAATAGTGTTAATATTCACATTGCTCCTCAGTGCTGTGCACGTTGTTCCTTTTAAACTGAGCTTGGAATGGACACATTTTTATCTTTTTTTCTTCCAAGATGCTTAGGATGCCAAGCATGGCATCCTTCCCATTTTATCTTCACAACAGCCCTGTGAAGTAGATTAGACGGGGACTGACCCAACAACCCCCAGTGAGCTTAACAGCAGAGTGGGAATTGAACTCTAGTCTCCTCAGTTGTACTCCACCACCTGCTCAGCTACTCTGCAACTTTAGTATGGTTTCCAGGGCAAGACTTGTTCTCAAGTAGCAAGGCCATGGCAGAACAACCCTCCAGATGTTAAAGTTTGCTAAACTGATATGTTAATCATGGATATGCATTTGGTGGGACTTGTTGCTTCTCCCTCCCTCAATAGATGCTCTTGAGGATTGTTAGTAGGTCCAGCTCGCAACTGTCTGTGGAATAAGCTACTCCTGCTTTACGCTCTCTGTGGTCACATTGAATGTGCTAAAATAACTGCCCTTTTGTTTGTTCTAGAACACTGCTTGGCTCCTTCGAAGGTGGGGCGGTGTCGAGGTGCCTTCCCTCGCTGGTACTATAATCCAACAATAATGCAGTGCGAGAGCTTCATCTTCGGGGGCTGCAAACCCAACAAGAACAATTACTTATGGGAAGAAGAATGCAAACTTGCCTGCAAGAATGTTGCAGGTACGCTCCTTGGAGAAATCCTGTTACCAGATTTCTGGGATTCAAGGGGGGAGGTGATGACATCAGTGATTATTTTGGCAGAATGGACCAGCCACGATGTGCCCAGTATGCTGAGTTGCTGTTTCTGAAGTCCTTGTATTTACCTATGGAGAAAAGCAATGGACTGTATTGCTCTGAATATTGTGCAAACTTCTATGCTATATGAGCTTGGAGTTTGACAGTTTCTCCAAAACACTTCCCTGGAAGATTGATAGAATCTTGCTGTTGTGTGTAAACAATAAGACCTATTTTTTGGTCTTTCTACTCTTAGCTTATTATAGGATGCAAGATGAGAACTGAATATGGCCCTAAATTAATCCAGACTCACTTCAGTTTTGTACCTCAGCCGCCTGTTGAATGCTTTGATATAACTACTGAGCAATGAGCTTTTGCAGTATATAACATTTCCTTTTTCCTCTGACCATTATTCTCTGGTATTAACACAGTGGGAAGACCTGCTTAACAGCTTTAGATCCACTTGATTCTCTGTACTTCAGCATGTATCACATTTCATTTGGAGATGAAAGCTAAGTCATGGAATCAGGAAGGACTGTAAGCAATTATTCTACTAAGTCAGGGTAATGTCATACCTCTCCCACCTTCTTTTTCTTCAGGTGCTGTTGAAGAACGGCAAGAACCAGGTAGGCACTTCCAATCCCACTTCTTTCTTGCTGACTTCAGCACTCAATACCAGTCTTCTTTGGCTAGTTTCTTAGAGGGTGGCAACAGATTATGATTAAGGTATTTGTTGAGGATTCTGCATTTCCTCCCCACCAACAATGTACACAATAGAGGAACCATTGGTTGTCTTTCTCAAGCTACAGTCCTATGCACATGTATGCAAGTCCTGTTAAACTCTGGGGTGGGGACTGCTTTTGGGAGATCACACTTAGGATTGCCCTCCTCCCTTAATTTCTCTTTATCATTAGATTTCCTTAGGGTATTAGAGCAAGGGAGGCAAGAAAAAGTAGCTCCTATTTGATTTGTGTCTTCCAGCTTTTTCTGCCTGTTGGTGGGGGAGCCTTCAGGATTCTCAGCAATTAGACTCTTCATGCTATAAGGCTGCTGTTGTACGGCAAGTGTAGGGTGTAGTGAAGATAGGTTGCCAGCTCCCGGTTAGGAAATACCTGGAGATTTGGGGGCTGGAACCTGAGGAGGGCAGGGTTTAGGGAGGGGAGGGACTTCAATGCCATAGAGTCCAATTGCCAAAGTGGCCATTTTCTCCAGGGGAACTGATCTATATCACCTTGAGATCAGTTGTAATAGCAGGAGATCTCCAGCCACCACCTGGAGGTTGGCAACTCTAAGTGAAGATTTCACTGTGTTCTTTAAGCATTACAAAGAGGAAGCTTTTCTTGCCTTTACTATGTATATCTTAGAACTGTGATTGGGCCATTCTGGAGCGCTACTGTCCAGTCCTGCTCTTCCTGAGGAAGACTGGTCAAAAGCAAATCACTTCCTGGAGCATCTGGATGGTAGAAAGCGACATTTGTCTGCTAAGCACACAAAAGACTAAAATCTGTGTTTCTCACACAGTGTGCAATGAAGAGTGCCCACCCTACTATTTCAAATGCAAAGATGGATGTTGTATTGATAGTTTCCTGGAATGCGATGACACCCGTGATTGCTCAGACGGGTCAGATGAGGAGTCTTGTGAGTCATGTAAGTAAATGAACTTCTGATTTGGATGCCTTGGGTGGCATGTTGATAGAAAATGGGAGCCTGTCAAACTGTCCTCCTCCTCCCTCTTAAGGAGGCATAGCTGAGTGTTAGAGCAGCTTGCAGATCACAGGTTCAGTCATTGGCATCCCCAGTTGAAAGGATTTTGGGTAGCTTGTGCTAGGAGAGACGCCTCCCTAAGATTCTAGAGAGCCACTGCTCCTCAGAATACACTACATCACTGGGCTAGAGGAATCGTTTTGACTCTGAGGGAGCTTCATATTTGCTATCTTTTGATGACTGGCTTCCTTGCGCTTCTTCCCGGCTTCTCTGATAGTAACCAGTTTCCCTTCTATTCCCATTGTTTCAAATATCAACATTATGCTTGTAGTTTGCAAAAGTTTTTGCAGCTGCTGCTCTGTCAATATGGTTTATTTCATTTAGATCCTTGCCTTAGGTCTTGGTATCGAGGTCTTCTGTTGGATATCTTTTGGGACTGAAAATAAAAGCTTCTTTCTAGTATAGCAAATGGAGGGTCTCCCTCCCTAAGAACTACTTTAATTAAACTACATCTGGAGTGGAGATGATGCATCATCTCATTTGTCATTGCAAGTGAGAGATCATCCCCTACAATATTTAGCCATTATATTAACATATCCCATGTAGCCTTCAAAGTCTACTCTGAAATTTGAAACAAATTCCTAGGGGTGGTTTACATATGCAGGCCAGATGCCTCTTTTCTTTCGACCCTGGGTTCAGGCTCATGTAGAGGTAGTTGAGAAGCACCTGGCTGCATTGAATGAGTACAAATCCCCTGGGTCAGATAGTATGCACCTGAGAGTGCTCAAATAACTTTCTGGAGAGCTTCCAGAGCCTTTGTCCATCATCTCCCAAACCTCTTGGAGGATGAGAGATGTGCCACAAGACTGGAGGAGGGCGAATTGGCATCCCTTTGAGCATAATCATTGCTGCTTCCTTGTGCCTTGGATTTAAAATCCCACTATGACAAAGCACTTCAGCTCCTTCTCTATAGCTTTAGTTGATTTGTTTCTCTGTGGTTCTCTTCCATTTTCCTGCACTGTGTCCATCCCGCCTGCATCTTTGGGTGACTGGTTTCAGGTTGCTAGTGCTTAGAACAATGGGGACTGTTAGCAGAAGCGAGTAAACTTGGTGAAACCTTTGAGCAATCAGAACAAAACTTCAGGCAAGTAATACTGAATTATGGAAGTGCCTTTCAACAGCAGCTCATTCCACTTGTGTTTTCCGCACCAATCATCAATGTACTCACTGCTGGTCTATTCAGCACAGCTTCTGTGCACGTACAAACTGTATTTCCAGTTGGGAGTGCTGCTTTTTGCAGGATCATGATTGAATGTGGAGAACTCTACATATACAATTTGTGCATGCATAGCAGTCATATTCAGCATGTGAGGTAGGGTTGCCAACTTCCAGGTGGTAGCTGGAGATCTCCCGCTATTACAACTGATCTCCAGGCGACAGAGATCAGTTCAGAAAATGTCCACTTTGGAAGGTGGACTCTATGGCATTTCGTTACGGTACAGTCCTGTTTACCTGTGCAAAAAGGCCTTCTTGAATAATTCTGTTTTGCATAGCTAGAGCGTGTTTTATCAGATGCATGCAGGGAATCCTCAGTCAGCAGTAGTGGGGTTAAAAGTAAAAGGTATCCATTTTATTTATTTATTTATTGAATTTATATCCCGCTCTGTCAATGCCAAGGTAGTTGTGACATTTCTGTGCAAAACTCAGAAGTACAGGATAAACATGGAGATAGATCATGATGGGTAGTCGTGTTAGTCTGTCACTAGCAATAGAAAAGAGTAGGAGTCCAGTAGCACCTTAAAGACTAACAAAATTTCTGGCGGGGTATGAGCTTTCATACTTCTTCAGATACAGCTAGATGGTGACCATTCATAGCAGCTGCTGCCAGTTTAAACTGTGGTTAGTACAACTAACAGTGCAGTCCTGAGCACAGTTGTCTCCTTTTAAGTCCGCTGACTTCAGGGTATGACTCTATTCAGGTTTGCATTACAAACTGTTAAATTTGATCCAGCGGTTATCCTGCAATAAATGTTAATGTTTGAGGTGCTGCAAAACTCCTGTTTTAAAGGACAGAGAATAATTTTAACCCCTATTGAAATGTATTCTTCATGGAGTTGTGATCTCTGAATGATATTTATTTAATATTAAATAAACTTTAAAATAAAAGAATTATATCCCAGGAATTGGTACATATTGTGCTGTTTAGGAAGTAGCCGCAGAAAGAGGGGGCCGAAATTGTACCTTGTGTAGGGTGGCAACATACTTGAAACCAGCTCTGTCTTTTCTTCTCTCTGTGACTTGCAAACCCAGAATAAATTCTGCAAAATATTGCAGAATGTATATTAAAGATAAGAGGGAAAACATGCTTGTTCACATTATTTATTTTTATCGGAGAGTTTACTTTCTTCTGGTGCAGAATATGGATTGGCTGGTAAAGATTGTTTTTTTTCCATGTAGGGTGTTTTCCACATTGAGAGTTATTTTGCATTGTGGTGTGAAAAGCTCTGTCATTCTGAGCAGTTTTCTTTTGGTGTCTTTCACAGATGTTCAAGCATTCAATAAATTACAGAAGATCAATGTTACAGCCAGCCAAGGTAGGTATATCACGGGTGCTGGTATAACAAGCTGCACATTTGGCAAAGGTCCTAATGGCTACATCTGCCTTCCCCAAATGCAGTTGTGGCTGGAGAGAACAATAACTGGACTTGAGTTGCATTTCTGTAATTCAGACAGGGTTTGGCAGAAATCCTAAGTTGTATAGGTAAGTATAGTTTTGATAAGCACCGATTATTCTCTTGCCAGGTCACTGTGTTGATTTGCCAGACACTGGGTTGTGCCAAGAAAGCATATCCCGCTGGTACTACAATGCATTCGCTGAGAAATGTGATCGCTTCACCTATGGAGGCTGTGAAGGCAATAAGAATAATTTTGAAAAGGAAGAAGACTGTATGAAATCCTGTGAAGGCATCACGAGTAAGTAAGAACCTTAAGAGGTGGAGAAGTGTGTAATTTACCCCAGAGACAATCCCTCTGCTATAATTTTTTGGCACTGTGTAGGCCAGTGATGAGCAGAATAAGGGTTCATTATCCTTCAGCTGTAGAGTATCCCTTAGCATACTTTTTCAAATTGCTTAAATTTATGGAGGATGTTGAATAATCACTCCTTCTAAGGCTTACAAAGCACTATTCGCGTCCTACAGTAGCTGTTTCCACAAAGTTATGTGTTTGAAAACTGAGTGCCTAAACCAACAGTACAAAAATTAATCTTGGGTGTCTGTAAACAGAAATTACATTCAAAAGAGTTCAATATGTCTTATAAAGCTAGCCAAGGAAAATAGAAGATGATACTCAACATTACCTCCCCTGGTAATCTGTGTTAATGCAGGAGATGTATATTGGGCATACAGCTTAATTTGATAATCTTCAAGTACATCCTTGTGGGTAACAATTTGATGCAACTTCTGAGATGCTTTGACATAGATGTACTTAATGTTTTATTGGGTTGTAAAGTTTTTATAGAATTTCACTTTTTTTAAGTGCCCAGTAAAACATTATGTCTTTGAAGGGCTTTTGCTACTTTCAAACATAATTATAAGGCACTGTATTACTCTTTCTCTTTGCAGAGGCCGATGTGATTGGCCAGAGGTTGAGTGGATACGAGGCTCGGCGTGCCCATTTAAGTATGTAACTGAACCCCTGTGGGGGTAGGGAATTGGGGCATTTCTACCTAAATATACTAATGCATGCTCTGATATATCTGAAACTATTATGAAAAACTGCATTATTATGAAAAACTGCTTTTATATCAAACTATTATGAAAAACAGCACAAGCCTTGGTCTAGAGTGCCTTTTGTGATGCATAAAGGATTTTCACAGGGGTCAGTAATAGTGGGGTCTCTTCCCAGAGTTCTCCGCAGCACAGACATCTCTGGGGTTTGACCTAACTCCATTCAGGGAAACCAGATAGGAATCCTCTGTGGTGCATAAAGGAGCATATGAATGCTGGTTGTAGCTCCTTCTCTGCCCTCCTCCCTTCCCCCCCCCCCCCCGCAAAGTTATGCAACATTGAGAGGTCCAAGGTCCTGTCTCACTTAAGGACATACTGGAAGCAAGCAAACATGTGGCTCTTCCATATCCATTCAGACCCACCTTGTACAAACTTGGAACGATCAACAGCATGACATCTCTTGTTGCTAGCCCCCTCATTCACTAATCAATTAATGCAGAGGCCCAAGTTATATGTTTAAGAGATGTGTCCTGTGAGTTACAATGCCAGCAACTGGACACTTTACTTAGTCCTTTACTAAAAAGGTGCTGTGGTGTCCAGTATATCCTAAACATAATTTTTTGCTGAATAAATCACAACTTAGGGTCCATAGAAACAACAGGTATAAAATTTATGGTCATACCCCATTGCTGTGCTTTTGTGATGTTTGTTAATGCCAGCTGAGTAAATGGTGCTTCCCCCCACGTGTCTACAGGCTCCTTTGAAGTGGCCATTGCCGTGCTCCTTGGTGTCTGCATTATGGTTGTATTGGCAATCCTGGGCTACTTCTTGCTCAAGAACAGAAAGGCCTATCGCCGGCGACGCCAACCAGTCACTGCTGCCAACTCCACTCTCTCTTCAGTTCTCTCCACCACTGAGGACACCGAGCACTTGGTTTACAACAGTACTACGAAGCCTATTTGATCCCCCTAAGAGCTGCCCTCCGCTTCTGGGGAACGGGACAGTTTTTATTTACTGTTGATGCTTTTGAAACCAAGGCCTACTGCTGAAGGATTCCCCACCCTCCTTTCTCGTAGACTGTTGATCAACTCCAGCCATTTTACCACCCTTAGTAGTTCAGAATAAATCCAGCCCCTGAGGAGAGGCGGAATGATGTGGAGACTAGTTTTCTCAACCCTTTCTCCTGGTGATACATCAATGCCTTTATTTGTTGGTTTCCACTTGATTCCCTGAGGGAATGGGGAGTCCATTTGAAGTAAATGGACTTATTGTACTACTTTAAACCACAGTTTGATTTTGTGTGGAATTCATCATCCCACAAAGCTCTCCCCCATGTCAGGCCTTTCCCCTTCTTTCACTTGAATAGCATTAATGCCTTAAAAGTTTTCCTGGTTTCTCTGGGATCCTCTGGCATAGGAATGCACATGACAGTCTTTCAGCAGATTCAAGGTGGAAAGAGAAGTTTCATACAGTAGAACTGGCTTAATCTTCCAGTAGCTACTGGTTTAAAATCTGTTGTAGCCTCGTGACTGGGGGGAGGGCCCACCAACACCCTGGACCTAAGAAGAAGGCAGGCCCCATTGGTGCCGCAAGCACTGCTGGCGCTCCCCTTGGCCCAGGGGTGGGGCTGGTCTGGAAGATAATGCTCGTGGCATCCTCCCACACCACTGCCTTCCACTAGTTGAAATGGCTGCTTGGATGGTTAGTGTGCTGTGGTAGTCCTGGGTGCCCCAGTGAATATAGGCCATGAAGGAATACCCACATTTGTTTTTATTAAATTAATTTTAATGCATCTAGAGCAGGGGTGTCAAACATAAGATCCAAGGGCCGGATCTGGCTCCTTGATAGATCTTATCTGGCCTGCAAGCCAACTGAGGCAGCCACGGCCCCCTTTCCCACTCTAAATCTGGGCTGGCGAGGCATGGCCATGTCCAACCAAGTGACATTTATGTCATATCCAGCCCTCGTAACAATTGAGTTTGACACCCCTGATCTAGAGGGTGTACCTAAGTGACTGAGAAGCTAGGCCTGCGTTTTCTCCTTCTGCTTCTACCTCTAAGGTTGCCATTTCTACTTTTAATGTTAAAGAACTACTAGTTTTTCAGTTCCCTGTGTGTATTTATTTTTAGAACTAAAATGTGACTGGAAACATACACCTGGCTTTCTAGCTTGCCTTTAGAATACAAAGTTATTCCCCCTTTTCTCTTGCCAGATATAGCAAATTCAAATGTACTTTTCCTAAGCTAGTGCCAATGCTGATTCCTTGTAGGCGGCTTAACAAGAGTTTGGAAAGACAGGAGCCTCATGAAAGGTGGAAGTTTGTGTTTTTAGAGGGCAATAAAAAGAGAGAGTGGTATGAAGGGGAAGTAGCAGCTTCCCTTCCTCAAATGGGCAGAGATGAACCAGGGGAGGAGAGTACATTCCAGGCTGGCAGGCACAACTCAGACAGTTATGTGGGCTGTAATGGACTGTGTCTGGAGCTAAGTGGAGAGTCCCACTTAGGACTCAAAAGTGGGTTGCCCATTGTTGCCTACCTAGTTGGGAGGGGAACAGAATGCCACCTATCAGTTGAGAAGGAGATGTTCTGACCTCTTCAGTCCTCTTGCTATGTCCCAGACCAGGGACCACAGCAGAATCTTCCAGGGTGGTGGTGGTGATGGGTTCAGTACACTGCCTCTGTCTCCTTGGTTGGGGGTGGCATTTTGGACCCTCCCCAGAGAGGAGGGGAAACTCCCTGCAGCATCCCAGAGCCCTGCAGGGATTTGGAAGGTTTTTTGGGGGGGAGGGGAAAGAGAACATGATGTTCCAAAAACATTTATAAAATGATCTACAGATGGTATTTGACACCAAAGAAACTAGCCAAAATGTATGGAGCAATGTCACCAAAATGTTGGAAATGTCAAGAAGAAGTTGGATCTTTTCACCATGCTTGGTGGCTTTGTGAAAAGGGAAAAAAAATTTGGGATATGATTTACAATGAACTAAGGTTGATAGTACAACATAATATCCCTAAAACACCGGAAATGATGTTGTTAAGTATAATACCAGACTGTAGTGACTCAGAGATCGTTTTTGATACATGCCACTATTGCTGCAAGATTGGTCCAAGCAATGAAATGGAAAACATCTGAAATACCAGATAAGACCGCTTGGATAGATAAAATGATGGAACTGGCTGAAATGGCAAAACTTACTGCATTAATAAATCAAAAAGAAAACACTGAATTTGTGGGAGAATGGGAGGCATGGACAACATACTGTGTAAATGAATTTAATTTAGGAAACATTAAGGGATATGTTTTGATCTAATTCAAACTTTCTGAAGCAATTAAGATACCAAAGTTAAAGATGAGATTTTAAGAAAATGTTAAAAGTGGTTTATTATAATGAATTAGACATTGATACAAAGAGAGAAATAAGGATATCAAATGGACAGAGGAGGGGAGAGGGGAAGTCAACTATATATATTTGTTTAGTGATAAGATAGAAAATGTTTATACATTTTGTGAACGGAATGATACAATAGAATGTGAACTAGTTTGAAAAATAATTAAAAAAATTTTTTTAAAGAGAGGGGTGTGGGGTCCACTGGACCACATGTTGAGTGCGCTGCTTTTTTACTCTCCATTTCCTTTCTTCCTCCCAGCTTCAGCTGTCAAACCATAAAATATATAAAGCCATACCTGATGTTCATGTTTTAATGAAGTTGCTGATCAGAATAGTCCTTTTGCTGCTATATTTTGTTGTCTAGTGTTAGACATCTCATTTTCCTCACTTAGCTTCTAGGATCTGAACTTACTCTCTTCCCTGAGTGCTGGTCTGTGACCACCAACTAGAAGCTGTTTCAGACAAACGTCATGTGCTTGGTGGCTCCAGGCTGGCCATGTGAATCACTCCCATCATGTGGTGAATTTCATGTGCCCACCAGATTTCCTAATGGTGGCATCTGTGGGATGCTTGTAATTGGAATGGTAACATGTGGCTAGCTGCTGTTACAGATACCTGCCTTTAAGAGGCTCTCTTGGTCAGGTTCTAGTTGGTGGCTGTAATGAGTTGGTCAGCCTCAGTTTGCTTCCATACTAGTTGATTGGCCCGTTAGTGCCACTAAATCCAATAACATAGCCAAGTATTGCTTTGTGAACCAAAGCTAATAATGGTACTTTTTCACTTGAGGGCACCTGTTAGGGACCTGTGTCCTGAAACTATGATACATTTTCATTCATTCATGCAGCTCTTATCGGCTGGTTAGGAAACAAGTCCCCTCTCCACAATGAAATTGAGCAATAGCAGAAGCTGTTTTTGTCTTTCCCTTTGTATGTTGTGTATGTATATAAAGACTTGTGTTTGTTTTTAAGTGCTTGCTTTTAAGCCTCTGTTGGCTGAGAAAACCAGTGGAACTGTTGGGGAGCATATTGGAAGCATCATACTTCAAGTGGTTACCCTACTAGGGCAGCCTTCTCAAGTGTGGGACTGCCCAAGCGTGCTTCTCAGAGAATGGCAGGGTGAGAAGATGACCTAGCTCGCAGTTGTGCCTTTGGAAACAAGGATGGGACAAGAGAATGGTAGTTGGCAGGTTTCTCCACATTAATTATATGCCTGCACCATCCTCTCCTCCTGAAAACCTTCACTGCCTTCTGAGCCCTTATACTTGTAGATCGCTCTTCTACTGTAAATGTAGATTTTAATTAAAAAATATTTTGTTTGTAACATACTTGCTCAGATATGTGTTCTCTTATGATCCCAGAATTCCTCTTGCCCTGTTGACTTCAAAGAGGCCCGAGGAAGCAAATGGTTTAGGGAAGCTGGGCCTCTCATCATGGTGAACTTGGTTTGCTGCGCTGTAATGGCAGATGCCACCCCGAACTAGGTCACAATTAAGGTCACAGGGATCATTTCTGATTCATTAGTATGCAATACTAGGGAAGGGCATAGCCTGAAACTAGGCCTTCAGTTAGTCAGAGAAGTTTGGTGTGGAGAATGGGGGGGGGGGGAAGCTGTCTTGACATCTACTTCTAACCTGATGATATATTTATGACTATAATGTAAATTGTATTTATCAGTGACTGTCTTGGACATAAGTCAGACCATTCTCCATATTTTCTATTGCATGCATTCTGCCCGACTGGGGGGGAATGACATGGTGGTGACTTCTATATAAACATAAGTCAAAGCTTGACTAAAGTGGTACAAAATAAACAGAAATAAAAGTAGATGGGGAGAGTATGAAAGCTCAAAGGTGGAGTGTTAGTAAGGTGGTGGCAAAGCTTGCTCATAAAGGGGTGAATCTGCAGAGGCTTTGGGTGTCATTGAGCCAGTCACTCTTAGGCTAACCTACTCCACGGGACAGGTGTGAGGTAAGGGGAGAGAGGACTGTGTGTGCTGCCTCGTCTCCTTGGAGGATGAGTGAGAAACTGATAATGTATGACCCTAATCATGGACATCATGTGGGCTGAGATGTAGAGAGCAGTAGCTATTGCTGGAAGAGTCACAAATAGCTTTTCAAAAAACAGAGCAGGTATAAACATATAAACTCCTATAAGATAAAGCTGTTGTTCAAGAATCTCGGGAAGACATAAGAACACAAGAAAAGCCGTGCTGGATCAGACCAAGGTCCATCAAGTCCAACAGTCTGTTCACACAGTGGCCAACCGGGTGCCTCTAGGAAGCCCACAAACAAGTCGACTGCAGCAGCATTATCCTGCCTGTGTTTCACAATACTTAATGTAATGGGCATGCTCCTCTAATACTGTAGAGCAGAGGTTCACAAACGTTTTGAGTCATGGAGCACTTTTTAGAAGAGAAATTCATCAAAGAGCACTAATTTTCACCTAGCACCTATATACTAAACCAAATGACAGTAGTATTTTTCTTTCCGATCTCTTCACCGGAGTACTTGGAGATGCTTCGCGGAGCACCAAGTGCTCCTTAGAGCACAGTTTGGGAACCTCTGTAGAGAACAGGTGCGCGTCATGATTAGTACTCATTTTGACTAGTAGCCATGAATAGCCCTATCCTCCATAAACATGTCCGCACCCCTCTTCACAGTGCAGTGCTAGAAGCTTGGATGTTCAGACCTCATACTTTAAAAACTCATGGAGGGGGGTTGAAAATCCCCAGACTGATTTATTTTTACTATTTTTCTGTAAACATGGGGTTCCCATGAATATTTGCAGAATCAGTACAAAGATCAAAAATATTAATATACAATCAGCATCCACTGCACGATGCCCTTTCAGTCATTCTTTACAGCCTTTCTGGAAACCCAAACATACAAGTTGAAACATTTTCATACTGCATAAAATAGATAGGGGGCACAGATAAAGGAGGCAATTATTAAATCAAGTTCCCCCCCACATAATGAACTATATCCACTATGAATAAAATTGTTTTCTAGCAAATAGAAACAGCAAAATTAAAGACTTTTTAAAAGTTTGTTGTAAAAATATGCTTAATGTATATTGAGGTTAAAAATCCCACCCACCTTAAGATGATCAGACTACCTTTCTCTATTGGGTGAAATATATCAGTAAAAGACTAATTACTATATCCTAAAAAATAAAGCAACATTAAAGCCAAACAAGATCACTGTTGTAGTTATACACACCACTTAATATGGATTTGGAAACAATGCAATGGAATAAATAGTAAGAGTCTCCAAAGCACTTGAATTTCATGTATGCTTTTTAAGTGTCAAAAATCCAAAAATGGAGAAAAAGTCTGCATCCAAAAGTAATACTACTTGAACTTAGTCTCAGAAGGGTCTCAGTGCTGAATGATCTAGTGGAGGAGAACAACGGATGAAAAAGGTCAAGCTCTTGTCCACTCAACTGAATTCACCTGAAGAATAATGCCCGAGATGAAACACCAATACCCTGGCCTTAAAGGTAAATATAGTCCTGAATGACATAGAATTGGTGCAATATAAATACAAAATCCAAGCAACACATGATTTAGAAAAAAATACACAAAGAAATGTTTCATAAAGGCAAGCAGTAACCAAGTAATGCATCCAGAGCAAACATCCTACATTACAGTAGGGTTGCCTACCTGCAGGTGGTGGCAAGAGATCTGCTGTTACAACTGATCTCCAGCTGATAGAGATCAGTTCCCCTGGAGAAAATGGCCACTTTAGCAATTGGACTCTATGGCATTGAAGTCCCTCCCCTCTCCAAACCCTGCCCTTCTCAGGCTCTGCCCCCCAAATCTCCAGGTATTTCCTAACCTGGAGCTGACAGCCCTACATTACAGTCATCCAGTCAACATCTTCCTTAAGGCTCACAGCAATGCTGGTTCTAAGATCTCTTGAGTTTCTAGCAGAGCTGTGTGCCAGATGATTGAATCTTCTCAACGACTCAAAGCGGAGAAATGTTTGACAAGTGGGACTTGTGTCTTGCCAGTTCTTAGGCAATAATTGTTGGCCCAGATCCTGGTCCTAACAGTCTGTGTGGTCATCCTCACATACAACCATTTGCAGGGACATTGTAATCAGTTTTCCATTGTGTTCTGGTAAATGTAGGGCAGTATCAAAGATATCTCCTCAGCAACAATTAGCAGCAATAGAGGCTGCTTAGAAAGGCAGTAGTATAACACATGGTCTTGCCTGATAAGGAGTGTGGGCTGATGGACTGATGGACACAATTGCTTTCTAGCTGACCAAATACAAGCCATTCCTGTTCTCTTCCCACCCTCAGGCTTTGCCGTAAAGTGACAGTTGCTTCATGCAATGGACCTCTGTTTATTCATTTAAAAAATCAGCAGGGAAGTGGTGCCATTCTGACCTTCTGCTTTAGCTGTGAGTGTGTCTAAGGTCACTACAGCTCTTTTCTATCTTCCTTTGACCAGTGATAAGAGGTTAGTAAATGGAGAAATGACAGCAGTTGTGCTAAACGTTTCCAATTCACAAGCAACTGGGAAAGGAACTGAGATTGTGGGAGAGCTATACAATCGCAAAAAGAACAAATGAGCAACCAGTCATTACAATGGACAAAAGCCATGTAATACCTTTTATCAGGACCAATCAAATTGGCACAGAAGCTGTGCACGCTTCTGAGCTCACCACAGGTTGGCCCTAAGAAAAGGTATTGTCCTGACCTGGATGGCCCAGGCTAGCCCAATCTCATCAGATCTTGGAAACTAGGCAGGATCGACCTTGGTTAGTATTTGGACGGGAGACCACCAAAGAATACATGGGTTGCAATGCAGAGGCAGGCACTGGCAAACCAACTATGTTTGTCTCTTGCCTTGAAAACTCTATAGGGTTGCCATAAGTGGGTTGTGACTTGACAGCCCTTTCCACCACCAACAAAAGGTATTACATGGATTTTGTTCTTGTTTTGGGATTTTATGTGGACCAATACGGCTATACAACATATAACTGGCAGTATTTGACAATGAGGTGAAGTTCCCAAAGCAGCCACACGATGTCGCTGTTTGACCATAGTTCTGGCCAATAGGAACAGTTGAGGGGTGACTCGTTCCTGCGGGGTTAGCCCAGCGTTTTCTTTTTTACTATACAAGGAATATATATGGGGCTAGGTTCAGGTACGGAGTATTCTTCTGCAGACCGGTGGGACCGCCTAGGTTTTCAGAAAAATGGGGGTGGGGATTGAATTCCCCACAACAGAGCAATGTTATTAGTGTTTGTACAAAGTATGTAAAAGTGTTTCCCCATTTGCCAGAAGTAGGCAGGCGATCTGTCACTGTCTGAGTTTGGCAGGGAGGCAGAGAAGGGAGAGAAAGGGGCAGGGGGAGCTTCGGCCAACAACGCATTAGCCAGGTGAGCAGGGAGGACGGGGCACTTTAACCACCGCCGCATGGCCCAGGGGGCTGGGTGGGCAGGCAGGTGGAGGGGGAAGAGGAGGGGAAGAGAGATCCTCTTCCACTTGGAGAGGAGTGACTAGTGGAGTGCCTCAGGGATCTGTCCTGGGCCCTGTGTTGTTCAATATCTTTATAAATGATTTGGATGAAGGAATAGAGGGGATGCTTATTAAATTTGCAGATGATACTACATTGGGAGGGGTAGCAAATACAGTAGAAGACAGAGCCAGGATACATAATGATCTTGACAGGCTGGAGAATTGGGCTAAATCCAATAAAATGCATTTCAACAGAGATAAATGTCAAGTTCTGCATTTAGGTAGGAAAAATCAAATGCATAATTATAGGATGGGGGAGACTTGTCTTAGCAGTAGTGTGTGTGAAAAGGATTTTGGGGTCTTAGTAGACCAAACACTGAACATGAGTCAGCAGTGTGATGTGGTAGCTAAAAAGGCAAATGCGATCTTGGGCTCCATCAACAGAAGTATAGTGTCCAGATCACACGAAGTGCTGGTATCGCTTTACTCTGCTCTGGTTAGACCTCACCTAGACTATTGTGTTCAGTTTTGGGCACCACAATTTAAGAAAGATGTAGACAAGCTGGAAAGTGTCCAGAGGAGGGCAACAAAGATGGTGAGGGATCTGGAGACCAAGTCCTATGAGGAATGGTTGAAGGAGCTGGGTATGTTTAGCCTGAAGAGGAGAAGACTAAGAAAGGATACGATAACCATCTTAATGTACTTGAAGGGCTGTCATATGGAGGATGGTGCCAAGTTGTTTTCTGTTGCCCCAGAAAGTCGGACCAGAACCAACGGATTGAAATTAAATCAAAAGAGTTTCTGTCTTGACATTAGGAAGAATTTTCGAACAGTTAGAGTGGTTCCTCAGTGGAACAGACTTCCTTGAGAAGCTCTTCCCTGGAGGTTTTTAAGCAGAAGCTAGATGGCCATCTGTCAATAATGCTGATTCTATGACCTTGGGCAGTTAATGGGAGGGAGGGCATCTTGGCCATCTTCTAGGGGTCAGTGGGGGTGTGGGGGGAGGTAGTTGTGAGCTTCCTGCATTGTGCAGGAGGTTGGACTAGATGAACCTGGTGACCCCTTCAAACTCTATGATTCTATGAGATGTGGAGTTACTGCCGCCCTGTGAGCCAGGCAGCCATTGGTGCTGCAGGTTGGCTGGGAGGCCAGCGAGTGGGGGGAGGAGAGATGGGATTCACCCCCTCCCCTGAGTCTTGTGGGACCCCCCCGCCACTTGCCTACTCTAATCAGTTTGCAAAACTTTTCTGCCACATGTTTGCAGGATAGGTTTACAGTCTGCTCAGCCTTAGAGAGAATATTGCTGTACTGATCAGAATGAGGCTAGTAATCAAGAGCAGCTCCACTCCTCACATAAATGGGGTAATTTTTTTGTTCTTCACTGTGATGGAAGATGTGCAATAATTAGATATTAATATGGAAGAGATTCCATTCTACCCTCCTGGGTCTCACATTATGCTTTGAGCAGTTTATGGGAACGCACCAAGTGAAAAATCAGGACAGTTGATTGTCCATGCTTTGAATGATGATGCAGTAGCAACTGACCATCTGCCCTGTGGCTAGCTGAGTCGGCGGCATATGCCGGTATGGCCACTGTGCTTTGTTGCAAGGGGATCGGCGCAGGAAACAGAATTCTGAAAGAGCGTTTGGAGGTTATCTCTGTGCACGGCTCCAGGGCAACACAGAAACTCCTGAAGTGCTTTGCGTGCTGGAAAGCACTGCCGTAAGAAAGGATTGTTTGGAGTGCAATATTGTGCCCTCACATGGTTCTGCATTACAGTGCCAGAAAAAGTGATTCCTTCAGGAGGATTCAGGCCACTTTCTGGCTGGTTCTTCTGTTCATGATTTCTTGTTCCTGCTAACTGTTCTCCTGAGTCATTTGCCCTGTGACTTATGTGTGTGTGTGAAGTGCCGTCAAGTCGCAGCCGACTTATGGCAACCCCTTTTCTGGGTTTTCATGGCAAGAGACTAACAGAGGTGGTTTGCCAGTGCCTTCCTCTGCACAGCAACCCTGCTATTCCTTGGTGGTCTCCAATCCAAATACTAACCAGGGCTGACCCTGCTTAGCTTCTGAGATCTGACGAGATCAGGCTAGCCTGGGCCATCCAGGCCCTGTGACTTGTCACTGCACAAATGTCAGGCAATGAAAGAGTCTTAATGAGCCTAATCCAGGGGTCTCCAAACTTGCTGAGGTTGTTGGGCTTTTGGAAGTTGGAGAATGTTGAGTGGCTACCACCCCTTCACTAGCAGCCAGCCACAAAATGGCTGGCAAGCAACATGGCAATGTCACCTCTAGTACGTGGGATGCCGTTCTACTCCCCCCCACTACTCATCAGAGTGAGGTTGGGCAACTGGGGTGGGAGCACTTGGCAACCCTAACTGCGGGGCTGCAACCAATCACAAATTATCAGGCAGTTCTAAGCCAAGTGTTGTCCTATGATGGAGACTGCTGTTTCCAAATGGATGCTCCCCTCCTAGCCTCTTCTGAAGCATCTCTTGTTTCAGTGTGGTGAAAGAAAGCTGGGGTGGCTCTTAGCTTTTAGGAAGAATGAAGCAGGTCTCAGGGAATGCACATCAATGGGTACCACTCTGATGTTCACTGGACTGAACAGTTCTACAAGCTTATAAATCCATACTACTTTAGCCATAAAATCTTAAAGTTTCTTAAACCTGTCTGTTCTGATGGTTTTTTCATTAGACAGGCTGAAAGAGGAAAAAAGGAAGGGTAGGATATGTTTTTTGATATAAGGCCTTGCCCAGCTATAAGTCCTTGCCCAGCCAAGACGGTAAAGGCTATAAGGCCTTGCCCAGCCAAGATGGTAAAGGGGTTTGCATGTCCTTCACACCGACAGAGGGCAGTATTGCACAAGCTGGTTAAGAAAATTACTATTAGTGTTTCTGTCACTTACTCCCTTGGCATTCATTGGGAAACGAGGCACGAAATAGCCTGTTGTGATTCTGTCTGGGGTGCATGAGAGTGAGCCACATTTGTGGTGATGGATGAGAATATTGCTTGTTGACCTATCTGTAATCAGAAGGAATTTTATTTTTTGTTGCGTACATGGTTCTCTGGAGGGAAGGCAGCATGGTATAGCCTGATCTCTACAGATCTCGGGAACTAAGCAGGTTCAGTACTTGGAAGGGAGACCACCAAGGAAGGCTCTGCAGAGGATGGCAAAGGCAAACCACCTCTGCTTCTCCCTTGCCTTGAAAGCTCCTTGGTGGAGTCACCGTAAGTCTCCTGCGACTTGACTGCACTTTACCCTCATGCACTTGTGGTTCTCTGGAGCAGAGAGGGCTGAAGACATTTTGCTGCCTGAGGCAGAACATCCATATCTTCCCTCCCTTGCCTTGGTAGTAAACACATACTAATAAACAAACAAACAAACAAAAAGGTTAGGTTTTGTGCTCTTCAATGTTACCTCAAAATCTGCTTCCTGAAACAAGCTGTCTCCACCTTGCTTTAGCGGCATGGCTGCCCAGACTGTGTCAAGGTGGCGCTCACAAGATCTACTGTAGGAATAGGAGTAAGGAGGCTGCGGCCAGTCCTGGCACCTTATGGCCACATGGCAGTGGCTTTTGTACAACAATGTGGTCATGTGTAAGCAGTGCCGGATTTACGTATAAGCTAAACAAGCTATAGCTTAGGGCAGGGGTCGGCAGACTCATTAGTCAAAAGAGCCAAATATCAACAGTACAACGACTGAGATTTCTTTTGAGAGCCAAATTTCTTAAACTTAAACTATATAGGTAGGTACACTGTTTATTAACTTAATAAACTTTAATTAAAGTTTTAAGTCTTAATTAAACTATAGGTACACTGAATAAAACGATATCATACTTAATAGTGATCTTATTTATTGATAAAAATTAAATTGTAAGTCCCTGCCATTTAGGAGCCCCGTGGCGCAGAGTGTTAAGCTGCAGTACTGCAGTCAAAAGCTCTGCTCACGACCTGAGTTCGATCCCGACGGAAGTTGGTTTCAGGTAGCCGGCTCAAGGTTAACTCAGCCTTCCATCCTTCCGAGGTCGGTCAAATGAGTACCCAGCTTGCTGGGGGTAAAGGGAAGATGACTGGGGAAGGCACTGGCAAACCACCCCGCAAACAAAGTCTGCCTAGAAAACGTCGGGATGTGACGTCTCCCCATGGGTCAGGAATGACCTGGTGCTTGCACAGGGGACCTTTACCTTTTTTTTACCCTGCCATTTCCCCCTCCCCGTCCGGAGTCCTCGTCTGGAGGCCTGGTCTACTGCCATAAAAGCCTATTGGTAGACCTGGCCTCCGGCTGAGTCCCATTGGGAGGCCAGGTCTACCCTTGGCTTTCTTGGCAGTAGACCTGGCCTCCGGAGGCCCATAGAAGCCAATTGGTAGACCTGGCCTCTGAAGGGGGACTTTTTCCCCTCCTTGGAGTCCAGGTCTACTATCAAGAAAGCCAGTGGGTAGACATGGCCTCCCAATGGGACTCAGCCGGAGGCCAGGTCTACCAAAGGAAGCCCGCCCCGCCCAACAGCTGATAGGCGGGGGGGGCAGGAACCGCCGAGCCGCCCGCCCAGCAATCGCGCGGCTGGAGGGGAGGCTTTAGCCTCCCAACCATTGAGCGCAAGGGAAAGGGGGACCTGGCAATTCTCCATGGCGGGGGGGGGGAGAAACAGAGCGCCCGCTCTCCCGCTCTCAGGCGCGCTGGCAGGGGCTCAGAACCAAGTTCGGAGAGCCACACTCAACGGGCCAAAGAGCCGCATGCGGCTCTGGAGCCGCAGTTTTGAGACCCCTGGCTTAGGGCCTCATCAAACCTTAATCCAGCCCTGTGTGTAAGTCAGGTTTGTCAGCCCCAAGGAGACTGAATTCATTGCCTGCCCTCTTCCTTCCTTATTTTCCTGTGGGGAGAGGGTCAGGGATCATGGCCAAGATGTTTTTTCTTTCTTTCTATAGCTGTTAGCCTGCTTAGCATTTTTGAAAAATTAAAAACAAGACGATGGGGCCTCTTACCACAGACCGCTGCCAAATCTTCTTTGCCTTGTCCTGAGGATGAAGTCAACCCCTCCGTTTAATTCAGTGTGAAATTCAGCTAGCACGGCAGTTCCCAACATCCTGGCATGGGCCAAATGGTCCCTCAGCCTAATTGCTCAGAATGCATAACTGAGGGGAATATAGAACATCCCCATCAGTAGAGTATGAAACTGTATTGTTTGAGAGCAATATTGATTTTGAAGACCCACAGGTAGGGTTGACAGTTGTGGGTTGGGAAAAACCTGGAGATTTTGGGGGTGGAGCCTGAGGAGGGTGGGGTTTGGGGAGGGACTTCAATGGAGTTTAATACCGTAGAGTTCACCCCCCCCTCCGCCCCAAGCAGCCACTTTCTCCAGGGGAACTGATCTTGGTTGTCTTGAGATCAGTTGTAACAGTGGGAGATCTTCAGCCACCACGTGGAGGTTAACAGTGCAGTGAAATGGGGAATGGGGATAGCCATGAACAAGATAAAAGTCTGTGCATACTTGGAGGGCAGGAAAAGAATTTATAAATTAAGTAAGACTTAAAGATACCTGGAAATCCCTGTCATAATTTTTGCGCAGCAATCCAGGTTCCTGGGGCATACATGGAAGATTTATTTATGTATTTACAACATTTATTATTCCACCTTTCTCCCTGGTAAATGGGATTCAAAGCAACTACAATAAAATCACCCCCATCATCAATATCATCACCATCTATATATCAAATAGTGACATGTGGCCCCTATCTGCAGTTGCTTTAATCCACAGATTGGGGCCACACTGATGGTAAACAGATTTTTCTGCAAACTTGGGGGACTCCCCAGGTTTGCAGAAAAATTTGAAATGTTAAAGAAAACACATTGGAGGTTTAAATTCCCCCCAAATAAAAAAAAAAGAAGAAGAAGAATCTTCTGTGCATTGCAGAAAAAACACTTACTGGAAGAGCTGGTGGGCAGCTGCCGCAGGGAGCGACTCTGAGCCTAGCCATGGCAGATGTTGGGAGCTGCTCCGGGCCTGGCAGCAGCGGTGATCGCCAGAAGCCACTCTGGACCTGGTCGTAATGGTGGCACATGCCAGGAGAGGCTCTGGGCTTGGCAGCAGTGGACACTGGGAGCCACTCGAGGCCCAGCCACAGTGGCAGAGGATGCTGAAAGCTGCTGTGGGACCAGCTGCAGCAGCAGAGGACTCTGGGAGCTGCTCCGAGCCCGCTCCGAGCACAAGCACCGCTCTAAGCCCAAGCACCACTGAAGGCACTGCCAGGCTATAAGGTGGGTGAAGGAGCCTGACAAACTCAGCAGTGGGTGGGAGATGGGATTCCCCCTGCAAGTCTTGCAGAGTCCCCACTATTTTTTTAGCTGAAAAATCCACTATTTTTAAAGCTAAAACTGGAGATGATTTGGCTCAGCACCGGTATTAATAGACATTTTCTTATTCAGTAATTTATTTGCTTGTGCCCATCCATGAAGAGGAAGCCAATCATACAAAATATGCAAATACCAGTAAGTTTGTTAATACATCTGCAACATGCAAACAGCCAACAACTAAAAGCAGCAAGCTTCTTAAAGCATGAAAATTGGAACCCAGGTAGTTGTTCACCTGGCCAAATAGTAAAAAAATAAATAAATCATTTTCTGAATTTGCAAAGGCAAATTGATTTCAGGTCCACTTCGTCATCATTAAAGATGCGCCTGTTGAGCTGCATTCAGGACATGCAAAGGAGACTATTGAATAGTGTAGCCAAAACACACTGGCAACAATATCCATTTTATTTTTAACTGTCTTCTTGGTCAGGCTACCAAGTAGCTTTGTGAAGATGCACATTTCCTTATATCCTCCTGAGCATATTGTGGTCAAAATAGGGATTTCCCAGTGCTTCCTTTTCCCAAATACAATTGGTTTATATTTTAATATGCTGAATGACATCTGCAACCTGCATGGGAACCTGTTATTAAGCTTATGTGGAAATAGCTGAGGGAAAAGCTTTGTGTATCATTCCTGAAGCTGTGGTTCTTATTTTTTATGTAAACTTTTCCAGTGCTCAAAGTGGCTTTGCACAAAAAGCACATTATAAAAAACAGTTTGAGCAATAAAAAACAGAGCTATTAAAATAACACATAATCAATAGCATTCCATTGACATCTGCAATAACCTGTATAAGTCCCTTCTTGATCTGTAGCATTACCAACATGTTCTGTCTGTCCTCCTTCGTGATTTTCTTTAGATTATCTTGATTCTTTTCAAAGCAGAGAAAAATCTCCACATTGTTGTGAGTGGTCATTTTGCAGATAACTCGAGTCTCTGAGAGCATCTTTTAGACCAGTGATACTCAGTGGCTCAAAAGCATCTCGTGGCTCTTTGACATGAGCCTGTGGCTCTTATGAGCACCATTTTCCATTGTGGCACTTGCAGGGTATAATGCCATACAGTCTACTCTCCAAAGCAGCCATTTTCTCCAGGGGAACTGATACCTGTCATCTGGAGATCAGTTGTAATTCCAGGAGATCTCCAGGCCCCATCTGGAGTTTGGCAACCTTAGCAAATTGTGTGCTCTGTGTGTGAATGGGGTTTCCTCAAAAATCTAGGTTTCCAATCACATGTACCAAAAGTGGAAAATATGTCTGCTGTCCTGCTTACATAAAATAGTTCTCATACATACTGAGAGGATCACACAGATTTGCCAACTCTGCTTAGGAAATTCCTGGAAATTTGGGGGCAGTGCTTGGAGAATCATAGAGTTGGAAGAGACCACCAGGGTCATCTAATTCAACCCCCTGCACAATGCAGGAAATCCCCCCACACCCCCAGTGACTTCTACTCCATGCCCAGAAAATGGCAAAAAAAAAAAAAAAAAAAAAACCCCAACAACCCTCCCCTCCAGGATCTCTGGCCTGGAGGAAAATTGCTTCCTGACTCCAAAGTGCCAATTGGCATTTTCTTGGGCCACGAAAGCCAAGCACTGATGCAACCCTTCCTGCCCTCCCTCTCATGATCTGCCTAAGTTCACAGAATCAGCATTGCTGTCAGATGGCTATCTAGTCTCTGCTTTAAAACCTCCAAAGAAGGAGAGCCCACCATCTCCCAAGGAAGACTGTTCCACTGAGAAATTGCTCTAACTGTCAGAAAGTTCTTCCTAATGTTTAGCTGAAAACTTTTTTGATTTAATTTTGAAGTGCCCTGGTTGTCTTATAGTCCAATGAAGACAACTAGGAGGAGGTTAAAATAAGCAACAGTTCTTTATTTAGCTAAACAGAGATCCTGGGGTGAAATAACCCACAAATAAGATGCAGAGTTACTCACCAGAGAAACAAAGGAAAGTCAGTATCATTTATGCATTCGCATGGGGCAGGCCCATGGCTGCTGACAAGCAGATTGATACACAAAAGCACCAATGCACATTAAGTGCCTACTTTACTCTAATTAGCATAGCCATAGATATTGGCCGAAGGCTGTCTCTAAGCAAGTTCTAGGTCTTATGATCTTAATAACTAGAAAACACATTCCTAAGGATGAAGGTGATTCAGAGCTCTCTACTGGTGAAAGGCCGTACCAAGCACAGAGAGCATGATTTGTTGGTTCATGGCTCCCGGATGCCAACTTCCCAAAGCTTCCATGTGTGTGCGTATGAATACATAGTGTTCTAAACCAGCCCTTATATCTGGGCATTACAATTTCAACCCCTTGGTTCTGGTGCGACCTTCTGGGACAACAGAAAACAACTCTGCACCATCCTCTATATGACAGCCCTTCAAGTACTTGAAGATGGTTATCATATCACCTCTCCAGACTAAACACACCCAGCTCCTTCAACCATTCCTCATAGAATTTGGTCCTTCTTCACATATACAATACCTTTGTTGGCCTTTAAAGTGCCACAGGACTCACAGGTTAACACAGCTACAAACCCAGTGAAGTGTTTATACCTAATATTTATTTTATATTTATTGGCATGCATCCAAACATGAAGCTGTAAAGAGTTAATGGTGTTTAAATCTTTGAAAGAGAGCAGTGATTTCTGCTGATTTCCCCCTCCTGCTCAGACATTCCTTTGCCACCTTTGCTTTTTGAGGGTCTGCTGACTCCCGGGGACAAAAGTGGGGGGAGCTCAGTGGGCTGCAGCAGGAAGAGGAAATGGGAAAGCCCTGCTCTGTGAAGTCCATAGATGGCTGGATACATGCCACTACTATATTATATTTCCACAGTGTGAATGGAAGCATTTTGTTTTAAGGCCCTTTCCATCCTTATTCCACACAGCAGGTGGAATATAATAGTCTAATGCATTTCTCCAGAATTCTGCTAACTCAATGAAAAAAACTGCTAGTTAAGTCTTGTTTTTTGTGTCTTTTTATCTCACAGTGCTGTTACTTGCACATAAACAACAAAATTTTCTCAGATCCTGCAATGGCAACTTGCAAATACAACTCCACTGCTGCAGTTGGAAGGCTGGATGGGGGATCAATGTTTCCGCAGAGATAGTAGTGATTTTCTCTTTCCTATGGCCAATCATTCTAAGTTCTTATCCTTTGTAACACAACCGTTAGGTTTATGCGGTTCTTCTTCCACTTGCTTCTGTTTTCAAAACAAGACATGTTAGTGAGGGCTGCTCGATGACTAATACCCTCATCACACAAGTGTTGGCTGGCTCAGCTGGTGATGCCGTAGCTCTGCAAACTACTTTGCAATCCTAAACCGAGTTGCACCCTACTAAACCCATTGACTTCAATGGATTTAGAAAGGTGTAACTCTGCTTAGGATGGCCTTGTTAATCTTGATCATCTAATCTTAGGTCACTCCAGTTCCTATTGCAGTTTCTGTAGACGAGTCCTGGCCACACCTGGTGCAAAATGTATGTCTGGACATGTTCACAATATAATACTTCCTCCTGCTTGTTTGTGCATCCCCTCAGCTCCCCTCTGTTTAATATCTCCTTTTTCCCTTTCCACATGCCTTTGTCAATGAGAAAAGAATATTGGTGCATCATGCAACTGTGAAACTTGATGTTATCGTGGGTAATAAGGATCAGGTGTCTACCAGCTTGCCTTAGTGCCTTTCACTAAGGAATTATGAATAAACTCTTGACTTTATCATGACCTCAAGTCAAATGTAACCCATGTCCTGGGAGATCTTCTTGTCTCTGCCACATTATTATTAAGTTGTAGGCTATATATATTTCTTCCAATCTCTGTGGCTGCCTTCTTTAGCCCAGGTATCCAGCCCCATGTCCTTATGAACATGTGAAATTCCTTAAATTGAATGCAAGTCTGTCTACTATGGGGGTGATGGCTCTGTAAAGTCTCAAGGCAGAAAAGGGCCCTTCCCAGTAACCACTCTCTTATAACCCAAAACAGGTATTCATGGATATCCATCAGTCTACAGAAGGCAAATTGAATTGGTATCATGTGAGAAGGAGAAAGAATGTAACCCCTCAATTATTGTTGAATTCTACTAATCAAAACTGTGTCCCACACTTTTCTTAGCATCAACAGGAACATTTATTATTAACATTTTAAATATTAATCATCATTTATTAGCAGAATAGTACAAGTTTTTCAAGGACACTTATTTTTTCTTTTAAAATGTAAATAACAATGCTGGGAGTGCACAAAAATGAGTACTGTGGCACTCTCCCCTTCCCATGCAACTGTGCACATGCATACATAAACTTTAAGGGTTTTTTTTGGCCCTATTTGTCCCTTTTAATGGAGTTGCCAGGGATTGAACCAAGGACCTTCTGCGGCCAAAGTAGCTGTTCTCTCCATGATCGACAGCTCTTCCTTCCTATGCTTCTGTGTGTCTCCAGTTTTGCCAAGACCCCCAAATTCTCTCCAGCTCTAATTTCTGCCTGAGCTTCAGTCAAGTGCTCCATCCCTGGTCCTGCCTTGGTTCTCCAGCTCACCAGTGGATTCTTGTAGGAGCTAGTTTCCTGGTTTTACTCGCTGGCATGGATTCAGGCCATTTATAGCTCACAGCCTGCCATACCTTGTGTTCTGACCAAGTAATGATTTTGCCTGCCCATTTTCCTTTTTCCTTATGGATATGCTAACCAACACAAAATATATTTAAAATCTCCTGTGTTGAAGGTATTTGAAAGGCACAAACAGAAAAGGGAGAACCTACCCTGCCTCCTTCCACTTGGGTGTCACTCTGGGCCTGGAGGTCTCCTTGAATTAGAAATGATCTCTAGACTACAGAGATCAGTTCCCATGGAGAAAATGGCTATGTTGGAGGGTGGACTTCATGGCATTTTACCCCACTGAGGTCCCTCCCCAAACCCCACCCTTCCCAGGCTTCACCCTCAAATTTCCAGTAACTTCCCAACCCAGAGTTGGCAACCCTAACTGATATTAGAAAAGAAAATCTTTTGTTAGGACTATGGCCAGTCAGTGCTCTGTACAGGTAATGCTGAAGACAGACATCAGTGCTCTCCGTTTCTGTGAAAGGCAATAGGTAACAATACAGGTCTATGTTTGGAAAATCAGACATGTAATTTTGGCCTGAAAAACCATAACAGTGGGGTGTATTGGCACCACAGCACTAAGTAAAGGGAAATGAATTCATGTAATTTTTCCAGCTAGAAATCCTGCCTCCCCCCCCAACTAAGCCCAAGTAGGAAAAAGGCCCAACCAGACCTTAAGGTAGCGGGAGGCAGGGAAGAGTTGATCAGGGAAATGGTGAAGGTAACACCCCCCTTTCCAGCACAACGGTTGGAGCTACACCACCATGACTTTTTAAGGCCAAATTACACAGCTGGGGTTCCAATCATGGGACTCCGACGTCACACACAGTACAGCCTGAGCATCCCATTCTTCTCTTGAGTGAATGTGTGATTGCTATTCTCAGTATGAAATGTGGAAAGCAAGCGCCCAGTACAAACAAGGATTAATTTTATCCAAAGTGAAAGTGTGAATACAGATGCAAAGTAGTTCTCAGGTGAGACATTTTGGAACTAGAAAGTACTCTAGTGAAAATGGGCAGATGAGAATGTAATTTTAGATCGCAAGAAATACACATGGACTTTCTTAGAATTCTGCATCAAGGATTCTTGTGCTGAATTATGAGAACTGCAAGTATGAGAATCTTACACAATTGATGCTGACTCATGCTGGCTGGTGCCCCAGTCAAACATCAGCTGGTATCATGTAGTATAGCGGTTAAGGAAAAACCCTTGTTTCAAATCACAACTCAGGCAGAACTCCTTAGCTAGTTTTAGGGAAGTCCCTGTTTCGGAGCCTCTGCTGTTCATCTGCGATATAAGGAAAATAATACTGGTCTGTTTTACAGGATTGTTGTGATATCTGAAGTGCTTTAAACAGTAAAAAGTCCTTATGCAATGAGGGTTACTGACACATTTGTTTTTTGCCATCAAGTCGCAGCTAACTTATGGCGACCCTGTAGGGTTTTCAAGGCAAGAGACGTTTGGAGGTGGTTTGAAAATTGCCTGCCTCCACATCACGGTCTTGGTATTCCTTAGAGGTCTCCCACCCAAATACTAGCCAGGGTCAGGGCTGAGAGTGTGTGACTGGCCCAAGGTCACCCAGCAAGTTTCCATGGCACCAGTAGGGATTCGAACCTGGGTTTTCCCAGGTCCTCATCTGACACTTTAAACACTACACCATGCTAGCTCTCCATTCACACACTACAGAGGGGTAATCAAAAGAGCAGTAGCCAAGTATGGCTCCCTGATGGATGTACCTGGAAGGTGCATATGTTTGCAGATGAGTGCTTGCTGCATTTATATTTTTAGATATTCCTAAAAATGTAGCGTGTGCAGTGATCTTTAATTGCTAAGTATTACTATTGTATGACAAGAGCTGGAATTTCTTTCTGAGAAGAACTGGGAGGCACTAAGAGTCAGGAAGCTCAGGCAAGATGATATGTCTTGTTCACACGTTACATTGATTGAGATTGTAATTTCTGTGTTCTACAAGCTCAGCATCAAATTCTGTCTCAAAACCCTTAATTCTTCAAGATGTGGCATTTTATGCTACCCCCCCCCCAATCCAGGATCTGGGCTTTTTACAGCTGTACAGTAACCTTAGCTTCAACAGGTGTTTCTTTCCAAACATAGAGTTGCACAGAGAGGGAAGTAGCACTTGTTGAATTTCTGCACCTAGACCATCAGTGTGAAAGAAATCTGGGTTTTCTCTGACATTTTGTTGTTTTCAGTGGAGCAGTGCCAAAGCTCACCAGATGTTCAGCATTCTTCTTGGTGAGAGGAAATTTACCCCTCAAACACTTTTCAATTTCCTCAAGAGAAATGGTGCATGACATGTGGCTGACTCTGGCTTGGCTCCATTAAGGACAAATAGAGTAACAATACCAGCTTCAAGGAAATGGTGATTCACACGGAGACAACCTCAGAGTTGCAGCTAAGTGGGGAGAAGCCAAAAGGTTAAAGCCAACTAGCCCCATAAGCTAAACAGTGGGGAAAAAGATTTCATAATGCCTTTGCTGCTACATTGTTACCTGCTGAACGTATTTGGTAATCTGTTGTATTAGAGTTACATCCCATCTTTTGGCGACAAGGTCAAATGAATCACCAAAGCTGAATGAGGAATGACCAGTTGACTTCTCTTAATATCTATATATCTAGAAATATTTTTTCTTAATCTGATATGTCCTTGAGTTGAGGAGACTGGACACCTTTCCAGGTGGCACAAGTGACTTTCCCAAGGATCTGGAATAGTGCTCTTACTGCCAATCCAGAAGCCGAAGAAGAAGTACCTCCACAAAGAGGCTAGGTTTGGTTCTATGCTCCTCTTTTACTCCCTGTCAGGGATAACTTGTTTCCCATGTGGCTTGAGTATATTTGACCAGAAGATCCAGCACACCCAACAAAAGTAAAACCTTGTTTCTGGAGGACTATTCACATGGAAGTCTCCCAGTCCTAATGCAGTGCTCTACCGATATGTGTAAGATGGTGACCATAGATGTAAAGTCACCTGCAGACATATTTTAAAAAGCAAGTAAATGCTCTGCTTACAAAGGGGACTGGCAACTTTCTTCATAACTGAGCCAAGGGTACCATTTCAGATTTCAGTAAGGAGGCCAAGATTCACAAGTTCCTGTTCTTCAAGATGTTTTTAAAAAATGCAACCTAATGAAAAATGGATTTTAACAGCACTTCTTATGGTAACTATAGTGATTCCATCAGCATAAGTTAAGCAGTCACAGGGGTTTGGGCCTTTAACACAACTATGAATATACAGGCCCATTTAATTGATTATTATAATCATTCAGGGTTGGATCCTACAAAACGTGAGCAGAAGTTACTGATGGATAGGGATCTTTCCAGCTGTCCCCTTCCTCTTTCACCCCCCAAAAATGATGCTTGAAGCTGGATGAACAAAATGCCACGGGGCTCAAGGGATGCTAAATTCTAGTTCTCTAAGAGCTCAGGTGTAAAATCTCTGGCTGCAAGGTCACATTTCCAGGAAGTCAATAGGTAGGGCAGGAGAAATCCGTAAGCACAAGCTCTGTCAAGGCCAAGCCTTTCCACAGTATGACAGTTTGTCCAGACTTGAAGACAGGGATGCAAGCCTCCAGGTGGGACCTGGGGATCCCAAGGAATTACAGCTCATCTCCAGATCAGTTCCCCTGGAGAAAATGGATGCTTTGGCGGGTGGATTGTATGGCACTGTAGCTGCCTGAGGTCCCTGTCCTCCCCAGGCTCCATCCCTCAAACTCCAAGAGTTTCCCATCCTAGATCTGGCAACCCTACCCCACCCATCCTCCTCTGGTAGCCATGGGTGACCTGGCAACTCTGCTTGAAGAGGCAGTCTGAAAGCCAACACTTGGTTGTCCCTAACCTGGGAGGACAATCAGAGCCATTTAGGGAGGCCTCTCTCCCATTTTGAGAATGGTTGTGCTTGTGCTTCAGAACAGGGTCTGGTCTTGCAGGGCCTGATGAAGCCTTAAAGGAGATTGCAGCCCAGTGTTACTGGGCCAGGTATCAGGCCTTCCTTGATTTTTACACAGAAAACTGGTCCTGGGGTACAAGCTGTAGGGCACTGGGGCTTGGCTGGTAGAACACCTGGTTCACCAGCTGCCTTATAGCAGCTGAGAAGTGACGATGCAGCCAGGTGAAGCATCTGTTAATAATAATAAACACATAATGCTAGTATTTACTATTTATATCACACTTGTGTATCTAAGTCCTCAGTGCACTTCATCAGTTTTCACAAGAAATGCTTATGGTAGGACATTGTTTTAAAAATAGTCATAGTACAGTTGAAAGACTGAGGTGGGGAGAAAATGTGGCTTGCCTGGTGAGTGCTCAGCACATCTGAGATGTGAACCAGGGAACTCTAGCTGTTCACTTTAATGCTTAGATCATTCCTGTTCAGGTAGGGTTCCCAAGTGCCCGGTGAGGGTGGGCAATTGCCCACCAATGCCGGTGGGCAGAAGTAGGCCAGCTGGGGGGGGGGTGGCAATCCATGTGTGCCATGCGTGTGCGCACTGCACTGCTGGCACTTCCGGGTTATCCCAGAAGTGCCGGCTATACTCTAGCAATCTCCCCCATGACTCAATGATTTCCATAGAGTTTTTAGAGGGGAATTTCTAGAGTATTGCATGAGCGGCACTTCTGGAATAAACCCAGAAGTGAGGGAAATGCGCCGCACGCTCACTCACATGCGCGGATCACTGCCTCTTGTCAACACGGATATGAAGCTCCCACCGGAGGCCGGGTAGGACCTGGCATACCTATTTTCAGGTCCATGTTGGAATGCTTGAATAGTTTTTCCTCACTGTGCGTCCAATTCTTACAACTGCTTTTATTTTATGCAATAAACATACTGGAATCAAGTTTTCTGGTACAGTAACTATGAAACAATCACTGGAAACAATAAAACCATCCAATCACTTATTAAACTACAAAAAGTAACAATGAAAATCTGCTTGGCCTTGTCAGATAACATATTGAGCTGAAAGCAAGAAAAAGAAACAGGGTTGCATACAGGGTTGCCGGCTCCCAGCTGGGAAATTCCCAGTGATATGGGGCTGAGTCTGGGGGAGGCAGAGTTTGGGAAGCAGAGGAACCTCAGCAGGGACGTGATGCCGTCAAGTCCACTCTCCGAAGATGCTGTTTTCTCCAGGGAAACATCTCTGTATTTGAAGATCAGCTGTAATTCTGGGGGCAACTCCAGGCTCCCCCTGTAGGTTGGCAACCATATCAGGAGTGCAGCAAGGAACCAGCTCTTCCTACTTTTTTATTTGGGGCCATGACAAAAAAGGCTGTACAGCTGAACACCTTTGATCTGACCTGGTGCAAAGAGGGTACCATAGATAGAGCCTGCTGGCATGATCTCAGCAGACATGTGGGCTCACGTATGTATTGTCCAGCACTTAATGAAATAATACTGGATTTGGGTGAGTAAGCAGTGTACTCCCCTCCCCCCCCGCCCCTGTCTGGATGTAGTCAGGTACCTTGATCAGGGTTGCGGTGTCCCCAAGCTGACTGTATTTCCTGGCATAAATCCGGAAGGTTTTCAAAGTTAGGTCTCTTGCGGTTATTAAGGGCTTTTGGATTATCTTGTGAAATCTGCATTGTGAGTGCTGACAGTGAGTGAAGTCCTGGGAGAGTCTCACTGACTCTTTTCTCTTCTCTCTCATGAGTCTATTCCCATGAAAACGGATGATCTAAGGTGCGCGGTGCGTCATTGCACTGCCTGGGGCACCTATCGACTCACTGAAGGGGAAGGCAAAAGAACAGCTCAGGCAATCCTGACCATACTTAGATTGTATTTCTGCAGCCACAGATTGCAGCATGTTCCCCACCCCCAGCCTTTGAAGTGTAGGACATATGCCCAATATATTTACAGCCACATGAAGTTTTGGTGAGCATGCAGGAACATAGGGGTAGCCTTTTCACTTGTCTTACAACCACCCAGATATGTCTCCACATATTGTTCCAATTACTTCAATGGCTTGCTGGGAGTTTGTTACACTGTCTGTAAAAAAACCTCACTTTCAACAAAACACCACCACCCTTAACTGAATGGCTTTGGGAAGTTGTCTAAATATGCCCTATGCCGTGATGATTTCAGTAAGTCAGGAAGTTGAAATTCAGATACAGAAACATTTGTTCTTGTTGCCTTGAAATTCTGCTTTTTGGTGCAGAAGGCTTGGGTGTGCAATTGTATAGATACCAGGTGATGTGACCCTGAAATATAGGGATGCCAACCTCTAGGTACTAGCTGGAGATCTCCTGCTATTACAACTGATCTCCAGCTGATGGAGATCAGCTCGCCTGGAGAAAATGGCTGCTTTGGCAATTCGACTCTATGGCATTGAAGTCCCTGCCCTCCCCAAACCTCGCCCTCCTCAGGCTCCGCACCAAAAACTTCCCGCTGATGGCGAAGAGAGTCCTGGCTACCCTACTGAAATAAGTTATCCAGAGTTTAGAGGAAGTCATATACCCTGTTATGGTGGATGTATCCTTTTTGCTTTTTACACGTTTCTGTCCAAGTATGAACAAATCTGTGCCCTTGTTGTCCTGATGTATATCTCAAGGCCAATTCACACTTTTCATAGAATATATGTTGTTTGGCACCTATACACCAGTGTTGTGTGCCCTGGGTTCATGAGGGATGGAGAGGAGATGTACCTATACGAACACTTTGGACACACACATGGTATCTGTGACTAAGAGTGCCTCCATAGTGTCCGTCCACTGTGTATTTTGAGATAAGAATCTCTCATACTTTTCAAATATGGATGGCCAGACATGGGAAAACATGACTGCTGTGCTAAGTGTGAATCATTCCTCAGTCCACTGAGCTAAAGGGCTGTACAGGGTTAGGCGATTTTGCTTCTTGGCTCAGACAACCATTTCCCCATGGATTTAAGCATGTTTTCTACATATCTGAATTTGTGTGGCAAAATTACATTACCAATGAATAGAAATATTCAAATAGCTCCTACAGATGATTAATCTATTGTGGGATGAGTTCTCTCACCTGGGCCTTTTATGCATGGCTGTTTCCCTTGCCGTCACCCCTCCGATGACCTTGGGTCTTTGTGTTGATTATGCATGCCGTTTCCGACTGTCAGAGGTCGCCTTGCTCTCCCCCTGCATTTCCCCGCATTTTGCCCGCGTTTCAGAGACCTGTTTTATCTCAAATTTGGAAACGCAGGGGGAGAGCGGGGTGAACTCTTATGGTCAGAAATGGCATGCATAGGCAAAACCAAGACCCGAAGTCATTGGAGGGCAACAGCCATGCATAAAAGGCCCTGATCACCTTGCAGGCGTTTTCTCTTGTCCTTCCAAAATGGTTATTGCGATACAAACAACTGGCTTGCCAAATGGTGACTTCCTCTACACCTTAGTAGGTAATTGCTTGCTGATGGTCACCTGTATCCACCCAATGTTCTATAGACCTGTGGTATTCCAAAATAAGAGATGTTTATTTAAGATAATTGATATTTCCTTAGACCAATAGACTCTGGATGATTCTAGTTTTTCACCGTGACCATATATAGGGTTATCCTCCATGCCAGAAACTGGGTAGCAGTTTCATATGCTCTGGCTTGCTTCTTGAGAAAGCCAGGCAAGAGAGATTTACACTAACCCCTGAGAAGCCATTCATTTTCATTGTGTTTCAATTTTAATAGATTGTCTGCCCTGCCCAAGATTATCTCATGGGAAAGAAAACCCTGGCTCGGTGACATGTGGTGAAACTTGTTTGGGAGCCAAATTTCACACACCCGATGTACCTCAGTCAGAGGCGAAAACACATGCAGCACTTCAGCCTCATGAGGGGGGAGGAATGGGGGCATTGGTGGAAGAAAGGAAGACAGGGCCTGCAGCTGATCTTTCCCTTCCAGGACTGGTTGGACCAGTTTAGACGTGGAGAACTGCAGCTCTCACAATGCAAAGGGCATCCTGTCAGCCTGGGAACTGACATCACATGCTACAGATGATACCTGTCTCAGGGCTGGAGTTATACCATTTCCCTTCTCCCTGCCCCCAACCCTTTCTTCCTTAGCTTGCACAACAGGTCTTTGCAGGGCCAAAACAATACAGCATTTATCATTATGTTTGGAACTTTTGTTTAGCTCAGAAAGGGCTACAGTTTACATGAGTAAGCAGATTGCAGGAGGCCCTCAGAGCATGATGAGAGCTGGCTTTTTTATATCCTCTCCTTATCCTTGCTGGGATCACAGCCACGCTACAAATTGAACTGAACGAGCTTGTTGCCTGTGGAGCTCTTGCAATATTTAACTACCCAGTCGGTACCTACTGACCTGAATCAGCGTGGTCCGGTGAAACTGCTGTTAAACGTGAGGCTCAAACCCTGATTGGCTTGTGCAAGATGGCACCAACATCTGTCACCAGGCCACCTGCCACTTGAGCTTTGCCCTTCACCCTCTTTTTGAACCTGGCTGGACAATCTCCAAACATATCACGGATCTCTCATCCTATATCTAGTCTGAGTTCTCCTGTCCACCCCCAGACTTTTGTTTCTACAGTCACTTTGAGCTTCTGCCACCTCACCTTCTCTTTTTGGTAGGGCTGCCAACCTCCAGGTAGTAGCTGGAGATCTCCTGCTATTACAACTGATCTCCAGCTGATAGAGATCAGTTTACCAGGAGAAAATGGCAGCTTTGGCAATTGGAGTCTATGGCATTGAAGTCCCTGCCCTCCCCAAACCCCGCCCTCCTCAGGCTCTGCCCCAAAAACTTCCCGCCGGTAGCAAAGAGGGACCTGGCAACCCTAAGCTGATAGAGATCAGTTCACCTGGAGAAAATGGCTGCTTTGGCAATAGAACTCTATGCCATTGAAGTCCCTCCACAAACCCCACCCTCCTCAGGCCCCGCCCCAAAAACCTCCCGCGGGTGGCGAAGAGGGACCTGGCAACACTACGTTTTGGTCTAGAAAACTAGCAATAACAGTCAAGAAGCAGATGACTCTGGAAGGGAGGGGGGACTAAATAGCCAGATCCCAGGAATCGCCACCCACTGAACATGGCAGACTAAATGAGTATCCTGACTTGTGTGAGTCAATCAAGTCTAAGAGCAAGTTCATAAGTTACATGACTCAAATCCCTTATGTCCCTGTTTTTGCTATTATGTATGAAAGACTCAGATCTCATTTGGAGTGGGTGATACCAAGGTTAACAATGAAACCCACCTGAATGGAAGGTAGTGTGAACGTATGTGTGTGCATGCAAATTGAATAAATGAATTCAGTGAACACTAGAAGTCATCTAACCATAACTATGAAAAATAAGAAGTTAATTACCCTAACAGTAACTTTTACAGCAATTACCAATACTAATGATTTCTTTGAGAGTGCCTTCATGACTATATAATGCCAGAATTATTGGTTCATCTGTAAGTATCTAGAATGATCAGCCAGTCTCTTGCACAGATAAAATATAGGAATCATGTGGCACCTTAAAAACTACCTTTTAAAAATTTCAGTATGCCGTGGAAGTTTATGCTGGAACAACGTTTTGCTAGTCTTTAAGTTGCCACAACATTCCTGCAATGTATCTGCTCAAGAACACCATGAGGCTGGGGAGGTGCCTTTGGCTTAGTGACAGAGCATCTGCTTGGCATGCAGAAGGTCCCAGGTTCAATCCCTGGTGTCTCCAGTTAGTAGGATTGCTGACCTCCAGGAGGTGGCTGGAGATCTTCTGGGATTACAACTGATCTCCAGGTGACATAAATCCGTTCACTTGAAGAAGATAGCCACTTTGGAAGGTGGACTCTATGGCATTATACTTCATTGAAGTCCCTCTCTTCCTCAAACAACACCCTCCTCAGTCTCCACCTCCAAAATCCTCAAGTATTTTCCAGCCTGGAGCTGGCAGCCTTAGTAGTAGGTGATATGAAAGACCTTGGAGAGCCTCCTCCAAGGTAGATAATACTGACTTTGATGGACCAATGGTTTGATTCAATATACATCTTCCTGCATAGTGGCTGGCCATTCTAGGTTCTTACAGATAAATCAATAATGCTGGAATAAATTTGTGCAGATTAATCCAATAAGGAATTTAAGGTACTAAGCAGATCATAAATAATCCTCCAAACGTTTAAGTCTTAGAAACAGCTTTTTGCTTGTTTATTGAACAGGATTGTTATCTTTCAGTTTTCAGGAGGCAGCTGAAGATAGTTTTATTTAGGACTGCATTTGACTAATTTCGTTTTTATTTATTGGAAATCCTAACTGAGGTTTTAAATTGTGGCATTTTAGGTGTTTTTGTAATAGTAGTTTTATTTACATTGCGAGCCACCTTTAGTTCCACAAGGTAGAAAGGTGGCTAATAAATGTTTTAAATAAAAATAAATAAATGTTAAGAGTGGAAAAAGCCCCAAATCATTTGTTAGGAGAACTGGGGTAACCATCACTATTTTATTTTTCAAAAAGCCCCATTAATTAGCACAAGTTATGTTCCCAGTGCTCTCATTACCATTACAAATTCAGATGGATTGGCTGGGACTAACACTAACATTTAACACTAACATTTACCCTTTGTCATGCACTGTAAAGAAGATCTAAACAAAGACAGCAGGAGGCACAAATCTTTTGGGGGTGTTCAAAGGCCAGGGACACCTCCTTTGAGGAAGAGGCACCCCACTGCAAGGGACAATAGGGGGTATTCCAGGGCTTAATTCTCACCCTGAGATCAGAGGCGGAGTAGGGTAGCAGAAGCCATTAGGGGGCTGATGAGGTGCAGCTAAGCCTTTTGAAGGATGTGCTGCTTTCAGTAGAGAAAGATAAAGGACTCCTTGCATTTGGGTGGAAGCTTTTCCATGGCTTAAAATGCTAGAGTTGAAGTTGGTACCTTAGTGAGGCTGGGGCCACCATTGAGTAAATTAGACTGGACCCTGCCATCAACAGAGGTACCTGGAGGGTTTATATTGGAACCAGTCAGCTGCCAAAAGTCCAGCTGTGCTAATGCCATCTTCCAAAATGTCCAGCTGTTTCTGTAATGTGGGACCAGTCTTAGCAAAATGACATTGATTATGGAGAATAATTCCAGAGGAGTGACCATGTTAGTCTGATGCAGCAAAAAACAAACATGAATCTTTTGGCATCTTAAAAATGTAACAAAATTCTATTATAGAAAAAACCTTTCATGAATTAGATTTTGCTGCCTCTTGTGCAATGAGTGGATCCTAACTCTGCAAACATTTTATGCAGGAAGTATAGAAAGAATTAAACTGCAGGGTCAAAGGACCATGAAATGCAGGAACTACGGGGTGAAATGACATTAATTAAATTCAAACTTAATAAAGAAAGAGCTAGACAACATAGTTTCTGTGTTACTGTATTAACTAGTAACTACAGAACTTTGGAAAGAAAGCCAGTGTGGTGTTGTGGTTAAAGTATCGGACTAAAATCTGGGAAACCCAGGTTTGAATCCCCACTCTGCTGAGGAAGCTTGCTGGGTGACCTTGGGCCAGTCACACACTCTCAGCCTAACCTACCTGAGTCCAGTAGCACCTTAAAGACTGACAACATTTCTGGCAGGGTATGAGCTTCCGTGAGCCACAGCTCACCAGATACAACTATAATGTGAGCCTATCTATCCTTAAGTATAGACTAGTGAATGACACACACAATGGCAACGTAAATGTCAAACGCCAGTAAATAACATTAGCAGGCGTGATTGGATTAGTTGTGATATGCAGAGTGAGGATAAAACATAGGAGAGCAGAACAATGCAAGCCTCTTCGGGTCCCCATTGGGGAGAAAGGTGGGATATAAAGTAAATTTTTAAAAATGCAGCGAGTGTAAATTGCAACGCAATCTGCACATTTTCTCGATTCAATTGTGTCAGCTCTCACTTTTGCATCATGATTCAGCTGCGTTGCTTAGCTTAGCGTGATCTGAGGAACAGTTAATGTAACTTCCTGCTGCAGGAAGAAGTAAAAAAGCAAATAAGGTGGTTCCCACTGAGAAGTGTTGCTGTCTAGTGGCTAGTATGATGGCTCTGAACCTTAGGTGCACCATTAGTCTGTCAGCTAAACCCTCTGCTTTCCCAACCATCTGCAATGTGTACGGAGATACTAATAGCGACCTACCTAGTAAGGAATAATGAGATAATGTTTGCTTGAAATGCTATGATTATTATGAACGCTTTGCTTTGCAGCATTAACACAATAAACACTGTAAGACATTTCCCACATCAAACATGTTTAATGAATTATTATCCTTATTTTTAAAAAATAACCCTGCTATGACCTGAAGGATTTTGTAATTGGGTCTTCCAACAAGATTGATTCTGTAACATCACAAGGACCAGAGTGAGTAAGAAAGGTGTGGCTCAGTGCAGAGCAATCAAGAAAGGTACTGGAATCAATACTCTGCAGAATGCCATGGAAATGGCCCCATCCCAATTACTTTTTTATAGGATTGATTTCTGTTGGTGTTTTTCTAAGCTATACAGGGTTGTTATATTCATGAAGGATGCTGCTGCTGGGAATGAATTACTGCCATGGTTCTTGCAGGCTTTGACATTGCTTCTAGGCAAAGGTCTCTTCATAACAGTGATCCTTAGTAGTTAGGCTGGGAAAGAGCAGCAGACTTATCATCTTCAAAATCCTTGTCAACATCGACCTCCTTGGGCTCCAAAATTTTGAAAAAAAAGCATGGCATGCTGTAACTTAGTCAGGTCAAGTCATGGGTTGGTTACAGCAGGATTAAACTGCTTAGGCTGTATCTATCTTGCTGGCATCTCAACAGCACAATATGAAAATAGTGATTATCCCCCCCCTAAAAAAAATAATGTCATTACAACATGGAGAGTCTTTGTGCTAATGGCAAGAGAACTTCAGGCGCTGGACTGAAACAGAGTTCAGAGAAAGGACTAGAGAAACGAATGTAATACACAATTTATTGTCGAAGGCTTTCACGGTCAGAGTTCATTGGTTCTTGTAGGTTATCCGGGCTGTGTAACCGTGGTCTTGGAATTTTCTTTCCTGACGTTTCGCCAGCAACTGTGGCAGGCATCTTCAGAGTAGTAACACTGAAGGACAGTGTCTCTCCATGTCAAGGGTGTAGGAAGAGTAATATATAGTCAGAAAGGGGTTGGGTTTGAGCTGAGTATTGTCCTGCAAAAGTAATGTGCTAATCATTGTCCTGTAAGTATCAAGATAATGTGCTAATGATGGTATGGTATGTTAATATGGAACCATATTAATGTGCTAATGATGGTATGGTATGTTAATAATATGGAACCATATTATGGTTCCATATTAACATACCATACCATCATTAGCACATTATCTTGATACTTACAGGACAATGATTAGCACATTACTTTTGCAGGACAATACTCAGCTCAAACCCAACCCCTTTCTGACTATATATTACTCTTCCTACACCCTTGACACTGAGAGACACTGTCCTTCAGTGTTACTACTCTGAAGATGCCTGCCACAGTTGCTGGCGAAACGTCAGGAAAGAAAATTCCAAGACCACGGTTACACAGCCCGGATAACCTACAAGAACCAATAATACACAATTATCTCAGATGCTCAGGGTTGTGTTTCATGTAACTAGGGTTGTCAACCTCCAGGTGGTCTCTGGAGATCTCCCGCTATTACAACTGATCTCCAGCCAATAGAGATCAGTTTCCCTGGAGAAAATGGCTGCTTTGGCAATTGGACTCTATGTCATTGAAGTTCCTCCCCTCCCCAAACCCTGGCTCCTCAGGCTCCGCCCCAAAATCCTCCCGCTGGTGGCGAAGAGGGTCGTGGCAACCCTAGGTGGGTGGGGAAAATGTCCTTGATGGTATCATCATGTTGCGGGTGACACTCTTGGATGTCTAGATCTAGGAATCTTGGACTCTATGGCATTGAATTCCCTCCCCTCTCCAAACCCCACCTTCTTCAGGCTCCACCCCCAAATTCTCCAGGTATTTCCCAAAATCTCCAGAGTTGGCAACCCTACACGTAAAGGTAAAGGTCCCCTGTGCAAGCACTGGGTCATTCTTGGCCCATGGGGTGATGTCACATCCCGACGTTTACTAGGCAGACTTTGTTTACGGGGTGGTTTGCCAGTGCCTTCCCCAGTCATCTTCCCTTTATCCCCAGCAAGCTGGGTACTCATTTTACCATCCTCGGAAGGATGGAAGGCTGAGTCAACCTTAAGCCATCTACCTGAAACCAACTTTGTCGGGATCGAACTCAGGTCGTGAGCAGAGCTTTTAACTGCAGTACTGCAGCTTACCACTCTGCGCCATAGGGCTCATAAGCCTTCCTGGCTTCCCACACACACGCACGTGTGTGGCCCTGTGGCGGCAATGGCGGCGGCTTCTGCCGGAGAGTTCGCAGGCCGCACCAAATGATGTTGCGGGCCTTAAACGGCCCGCAGGCCGGAGGTTCCCCACTCCTGGTCTAGCCCATTAGACCAGTAGTTATACCAATCAACACCTTTTTCTATTTCAGTTATTTTGGGGCACTGCTATTTTTTTCACTTATACCTATCTAACATTTATGGCATCTATCTTCTCACTTTGTGAGAATGCATTATATATACCAATTGCAGACATGTATCTTATCTGTTTATTTAGTTTCAAATACTTTTATTCCACCTTCTTCCTGAATCGGGATTCAAGGAGACAGCTTACAAATACTCTTTTAGAAATCCAAGGAAAAATTCATAGTTGCCAACCTCCAGGTAGTTACTGGAAATCTCAAGCACTTATGCCATAAGTGCTTGAGATTTCCAGTGCCATAAGTGCTTGAGATTTCCAGTAGCTTTCGCTTGGGGCACTAGATCCAATTTTGATTGCCAAAACCTCCAGGTAGTGGCTGGAGATCTAGGATAACAATTGATCTCCAGATGACTAAGGTCAGTTCACCTGGAGAAAACGGCCAATTTGGAAGGTGGACTCTATGGTATTATACCCCATTAAGTCCCTCCTCTCCCCAAACCCCTCCCTCTCCGGCTCCACCTCCAAATCGTCAAGTATTTCCCAACCCAGTGCTAGCAACCCTACTCATAGGCCAAAAGAACCCTGCCCAATGCATTTACAACCATCAGAGACATGAAATATCTCATGCCGTTCAACAGTCCCACATTTCTCAAAAGCTGCCTTCAATGAAGACAGAACAAAAACCATCCAACAAACAAATTAAGTAACCTCCATTCATATGTCCTCAAAGTGCTCTACTAAACAATCCGACTTTAGTGCTTACTGAAAATCTGGACAGTAGGCTGTGGAATTGTTCCATAGCATGGAGGTAGCCACAGAGAATATTTATGCCTTGGGGGGAAATTGGGGGTGGGTGTAGGGTTGCCAACCTCCAGGTATTAGCTGGAGATTTCCTGCTATTACAACTGCTCTCCAGCAGATGGAGATCAGTTCACCTGGAGAAAATGGCTGCTTTGGCAATTGGACTCTATGTCATTGAAGTCCCTCCCCTCCCCAAACCCTGGCTCCTCAGGCTCCACCCCAAAATCCTCCCACTGGTGGTGAAGAGGGACGTGGCAACCCTAGGTGGGTGGAGTAAATGTCCTTGATGGTATCATCATGTTGGGGGTGACACTCTTGGATGTCTAGATCTAGGAATCTTAGGGCATTCTATATCCCATATGGGATATAGGACTGTCTATATCCCATATGAGCCTATCCAACCACTATGATCATCTTCTGAGGTCCTGCTTTCAGTGACCCCTCTTTCTGAAGTTAGATGGCAACTCAAAAGAGGGCCTTCTCAGTTGTGGTGCCCCCCTCAGGGATAGTCATCTGTCCCCTTCTATCACTGTCTTCCTCCAATGGATGAAGACTTTTTGTTTTGTTTGGTGATCCCTTGATGACCCCTTCTCTTGTCTTAATCTTTAATTGCTGTCCTTAAATTTTAGAGATGTATTTTAGCTTTGATTTTAACAGAATATACTGTTGTAAGGTTTTGTTTTTAATTGTTAGCTGCCTTGGTGGCCCTGATTAGGCAGAAAGACAGGATATACATTTTGTAATTAATTATAATAAGTGGGAACCTGCATGGACTTGCGTGAGGCATTTCACTTCCCACTCCCCCACTCTTTCCCCTTTCTCTCAATTAGACTGCTGCTAGGAGGTGGGGGAGGCTCAATTGCCCAGCAGAGATGGTTCATTCTGCAGTGCAACAACCACCCACCCACCCATTCCCCCAATTAGGCTGCTGCTAGGAGGTGGGGGAGGCTCAATTGCATGGAAGAGATTGCTCATTCTGCAGTGTATGTGCACCCTTTTCCTGATTAGGCTGCTGCTAGGAGGTGGGCAGGAAGGAGAGGGAGACCCCGGGCCTCAGAGGGAAGTCCCAGCCCTTGGTAAAGCAGAAGCTGCAGCTGTTAGTCAGGCAAGACTATGGCGAGCGAAGAGGAGGGGAAGCTAGAGGTTCCTGAGGAGATGTTCAAAGATGTCAAGATCTGTGCAGTGGGAGACACAGACTCCAAAATAATTTTCCTTGGTCTCACTAGTCTCCCTCCTTCCCCCGTCGAGGCACCCTCCGCTCTTCCACCTGCAGGACCTTCAAATTCCTTGTCTTCCTGCTTTAAAACTGGGAGCTGTGTTATGCTTAGCTTTGCCAAAGGCTACGAGTAGACCTACCCCTCATCTGATAGGCTTGGCCTTCCCCTAAGAGCCCGGGAAAGTGAGGTGACAAGAACAGAGGACCTGTTTACATGCCTTATGTGACAACAAGTCGCTTCTGATTTATAAATCAGTGACCTCCAAAACGTCCTCTTGTTAACAGCCTTGCTCAGGTCATGCAAACTGGCTTCCTTTATTGAGTCAATCCGTCTCATAGTGGGTCTTCCTCTCTTCTTACTGTCCTCAATGTTTCCTAGTGTTATTGTCTTTTCCAATGAGTCTTTTCCAGTGACTATAGTACAATAGCTTCAGTTTAGTCGTTTTAGCTTCTAGCAGCATAATGACCATACAAAGCTTTTCTTGGGCTGTACTTGATCAGGCTGCAAAGAAGCATGAGGTGTGTATAGTGTTTCCCATGTCAAAACTATGTGTGCTGTATTTTTAAAAAATGTCTGGGAAAAGGCTAGTCTGAAAAACTTTCTCCTTGGATTGGGTTTTTATGTGTGCAGAGGGGTTGAGGGCATATTCAAACATTATAGATAAAATAATCTAAAAGTGTAATTATTCATTAATAGTTCATAGAGGTCGACATAATTTATTGTATCATTTAAAAGAGTTGTTGCTTATATACATTTATATATAAAGAAAACTTATGTATATAAGGGGGGTGTCATTTTGTACTTTTGCCACCCTTCAAAAAAAAGGTAGCTCTGGCACAGATGCTGATTTTTTTTAGCAATCTTTATAAACTGATAACTTTAATAATTCAGTCACACCTGAGTGTTAAGGTTAATGTTTCTGATATGCACAAGCTTAGATTGGACACTGAAAAAATTAATTTCTTACATATTTAAAGTTGTAATTTTGATTAAGTCATTTAAATCACTCCCTATTTTTAGGGGTTCAGACCTGAAAAAATTATTCTATAAAACATTTTCTTTGTTCTAGACTTGTTTCTAAACAAAGGTTTCTGGTTAGCAGAACATAAACAGAACAAAATCATAAGACTGAATTTCATGAGAGTTTTGATACAGTGTTTTTAACACTGGATACTGATTACTTCTTACTCTTTCCTAGAGTAGAAGCCGGGCTCACCAGGAAAGATACCTGAAATTTATCTGTCATTTTGTCCCTCAATTTTTGTTACTTCTGTCATGCTTAATAGTCTATCTGAGCTTTCATATCCTCTTGAACAAATTTGTTTCATCTGCAAGTGGTGCATCTCACTAAAAAAATAATGTACAAAGTGCATTCAGACTCAAATAAAACATCTTTATTGTACAAAGAGTTCAATTACAGTCTTTAGACCAATGACTGAGTACTGTTTCTTTCCCAGGAAAGAACATCATGGATCGACAACACCCAGGAATCCCTCAGTACTATGGAAAAGGGGAGCATGATGTTCCCAGTGGGCTCCTGCCTTTGAGATTTGAGCCCTGGGACAAAGCTGTGCTTATGTATCAGCCTCATTCCAGGACTCATTCTCTGAATACAGTGGAAATGCATAAAGACCCAACATGCAAAGTATTCTAACTATACAGTAATGTATACCTAGGGAAATAGGAATGGTAAAGAATGCTTCAGCGTGGCAAATTTCCCACATGAACAGCACTTGCTGTATTAAAAAAGGATATAAAGATAACCAAATAAGGTGTGCATGTGTGGGGAAGTCATGGCACAGCTTCCCTAGCGCATGTCTGTGAGGCAAATGGATGTGTGTATGATTATTTTGTGGTGATCTGTGCCTGATCTGGAGGCTTTTTTCTTGCACACAAACACTATTTGCATTAAATATATCACATCTGAAGAGGCTCCAAGAACTACAATTCATACACTGCAGCCCAGGTAAGCTTCCCAGCACAGAACTATGCCTGTGGAGACAAAAAAGCAAAGCCGCTCAAGTTCTAGCTTCAGATACATTTTCTGAAGTAACTGAATGGATTCCAAGTAGTGTTGCCAGTTTTTAGGTAGGGCCTGGAGCTCTGCTGGAATTACAACTTATAGCCAGAAAATGTCTGATTTGGAGGATGCACTGTATGACATTACACCTCACTGAGATCCCTCCCCTTCCCAAACTCTGCCCTCCCAAGGCTCCTCTCCCAAATTTCCAGGAATTTCCCAACTAGGAGTTGGCAATCTGAATTCCAAGGTATTCTGACAGAGATCATTTTACATTCATAGGATACATAACCCTGCACACAAAGTAGTTTATTTACCAACACAGTATTGTTTCTTTCCCTGTAGTTTGCACAAAGCGGAACAAAACAAAACGCCCTTACAAAATGATGCAGTTCTCCATCCTCAATTCATGTGTGGGCACTGCCAGTGGCTGGAGGCTGCCTGATGACTACCATAAAACTCTATGGGCACTAAGGGAAAGTGTAGTATTTTAAACTTCTGGTTCTCATTGTACACCTGTAGATGTAGAGGGCTGGATTTTCATGACACAGGAAGAAATGTAAGCTCTCCCTTTTTCCACAGCACATAAAACAAATCTTATTTCCATAACGATTGTATTCCCCCACTCCCAGGGCTTCTTCCTTCATTTGAATGTGAGGTATGACTAATAATTAAGAGATGAAGTCATTAAGGGCTTCCTAGTGCTCAAAACTCCCAGACAAGTTAGCTAAACTCCATTAAATTCTCTTTCCCTCTCTTTCTCTACATGCCTTCCTTTCAGCTTCTTTAAACTGTAGTCTGGCCTTATATGCATGGCTGTTCCCCTCACGGTCACCTCTCCAATGACTTCGTGTCTTTGTTTTGATTATACATGCCATTTCTGACCGTCAGAGTTCACCTCGCTCTGCCCGTGTTTCCTTGCATTTTGCCCGCGTTTTCAAATTTGAGGTAAAACAGGTCTCTGAAACATGGGGAAACACAGGGAGAGAGCGAGGCGACCTCTGACGGTTGGAAACAGCATGCGTAATCCAAACAAAGACCTGCCATCATCAGAGGGGTGTCGGTGAGGGAAACAGCCTGCATAAAAGGCCCATGGCCTCCTGTTCTCTATCACATGGTCTCCCTTTTCTCTTTCCTCGTTCTGTCACATGCTTCTCCCTTTTACCCCCATCCGCCCCCTTAACTTCCTATTTTACTGCCTCACCTTACAACATATGAATCAAACCCAGGTGAAATTGTTTTAGATTTCTTTCAAACACACTAGGATTCTCTTAAAAGTAAAATGTTCACATTTAAAGGACCAGAACGGAGTTAACTACATCACCATAGCATATTTTTTTTCCACAAAAGGTGGTAGCCTGTCTTTTCTTTGAAGTAGATATTCTCCCATTCTGTGGATACCTTTATAGGTCATTGCGTAAGGAATGGCCCATGACACTGTCAGATGCTAACTTTAATTGATTTTTACAACTTTTAGAAAGGTCTTTAAAATATTGCTACTGTAAAGAATTCTATAGGTTCCTGAGGATACATTTTTTGTTCCTTTCTTTTCCTTTCCAAAGATAGGAGAATATATTGTAATCCACCCTGCTATCTTTGTTTGCTTGCAACAGTCCTTTGAGGTAGGTTAGGCTGAGAGACAGTGGCTTGATCCAGGTTCATTCCTTGGGTTTCATGGCTGAACCAAACATTACATTGTAATCAAATGTTAGTTTGGGGGCACATGAACCAGGAGTGTGCCCTGTCTGTAATGCTCTCAATACACAGAATTACCATTTTTTCTGAATGTGGAAATGTACATATTTTCTAACTTCAGTATGCGTGACTCCATACTCTGAAAAATGTTGTATTTATCTTGTGTGTGCAAAATCTGAAAATAAACAAGATGACCACGTATATCAGGAGCATTATGGATAGCACACAACTGGATCCTCCCAAATGTACCACCTGAAATGGCCTAGTTTTTCATGTAGATCCCTCTGTTTTTGTTTACAACTGTGCCTAATATTAAAATGTACTGAATCCAAGGGTAGAGATACAGGATCTTGGTAAGAATTTGGGCAGGTGGCACTTCAGGTGTTCACTCACAGTATGTGTTTTGGTATTTGGCTGGTGCACTTTTGACCTTTCTGGCCTGTTTTTGGAGGTTTGGTTGTATTGCTTTCTCAGGAATTACATTTTAACTTCATCTAGTTCTTGCTGTTGCATAATACCCATCCTAGTACCTAAGCTGGTAGGACCAGATGAACAAACTGGGAAGGGAGTAGAAGCACTACAGGTCAGGACAGAGATGCTAAGGAGTATCACGTAGGAGGAATCCCAAAGGTAAGTACCTGGCACATAGGGTTGCCAACTTCCAGGTGGGGCCTGGAGATCACCTGCTATTTCAGCTGATCTCCAGACAATAGAGATCAGTTTCCCCTGGAGACAATGGCTGCATTATACCCTGCTAAGGTCCCTCCTCTCACCAAAGTCAGCCCTCCTCAGGCTCCACCCCCAAAATCTCCAGATATTTCCCAATCCAGATCTGGCAACTCTACTGGCAGGGCACTCTCTTTCTCTTACACATAGCCGTAGCTGGCAAGGTATCTACTGACATTATTAAAAATAGGTATTATCGTGCCTTCTCATATACACCACGAGTATGTGGGACACAGTGCAGTATGTAACCAAAAATGTCTGAAGTGTACAGGTGACATTGCCTTTACTATTAAGGAGAAAGAATCCATGAATCCAGACATTCAAAATTCCTGTTCTCGTGAACTGACTTTTCAGATGATCCGGTGAGTGTGTTCAAAGGAAAAGGTTCATCAAAATGGATGGAACTTTTCCAGATATAATTCTTAGAGTGACAACCTACATTTCTGTTGTAACCTGCCCACGTAATTCTTGCTAGGAGCATGAGACCCATTTTCCTCATTTCTAGTCTCAGGGACCACTTCAATAAGTCATCCCACAGGGGTCAAATGATGCTTCAGCCCTATATGCATTTTTGAACCTTCAAGTCTGAAAGTCTGCCTGTTTTTTGGATCCAGAGAGGTCTTCCTATGCAATTTAATCAGGGCATGATTTCTCCTTCTAAGGGTGAGCCACACAACTGATACCCCTTTGCACAAAACACCCAATACTATGTTTAGAAGGCTCATTCCATTTCAGTTGAGCAGGCCATATTATTTTTCAGTGTGGCCTCCTGGGTAAAATCCCTCCATCCTTAACTGTGCCTCAAGAACAAAACTCTCAAGATTATAACTCAGACTTGATATCCGAGATTAATAATGTTCTTTGGGAGGTTCTAGAAACTGGCTATGCTGCCTAGTGTTTCTAAAAATTATAAGCTTGGCTGCCTGTGAATAACAAATCCAGCATCCCAGGTGCTTAAAGGTCATATGGACCATAGGATATCATGGTGCAACACAAGTCCACTTCCTGCCCCACAGGCAAGTTCTACCATATCCCAGAAAGATCTGTGGCTCTGGGTCAGCTTGGCTTATCACAATCCTCCTCCGGAGCCATTAGTGAGTCACTTCACTCTCTGGAAGAGACAGTCATGAGGTCCAGCACTGGCTTTTAAGCCTTTGCATTGCCAAACCAGCTTCAGACAAAGCAGAAGAATTTCTTCCAGCGACATTTGGAAAGAGTTTTTATTCCCTTGGCTGTCATTTTCTTTTCTTGCTGGGCTTTGTGCTCCACTGCACTTACAATGGCCGTGTCAAAAACCTCCTTCAGGTTCTTTTGAGTCAGAGCAGAGCACTCGATGTATGTCTCAGCCCGGATTTTCTCAGCCAGTCCTTCCGCCTGAGTTGTAGGAACAGGCTTTACACGGTAGCGGTCCAGACTGATCAGCACATTGACATCATCCCGCAGGTCAGCCTGTGTCCCCACTAGCACCACTGGGGTCTGAGGATTGTGAGTTCTTATCTCAGGGATCCATTTCTCTGTAATGTTTTGGAAGGATGTGGGGTTCACAACACTGAAGCAGACCAAGAAAACATCGGTGTCAGGGTAACAGAGAGAGCGCAGGCAATCAAAATCTTCCTGCAGAGGAAAAAGAAAAGTACAGAGATCAGTTTGTGAAGGGTGCCTACAGGAATAATGATAGCTAGCATAGATAGAATGACCTTGTCTCTTCCACAAAGCTCAGGAATTTTCCGCCTTTGTCCCAGAAAATCTCCCCAAGCTAATAGGGTAACTAAGCCTGGAGATCGATGTATGTACAAACTGGAGTCAGTGTGGCACTTTTTTGTGGGGATCTATTGGTCTTTACTCTGGCACACATACCTGGCTTCAGAGTGAAAGGTGACTGAAGTACAACAGGCAAAGGATCAACTGGCAAGATGCCCATTTGGGGTGGATCTTTCCCCTCAACCCCCCCCCCCCCATACCTGTTGTGATAATCTGTTTAAAAATTAGCTTGGTGCTTTAAGGCTTCCCCCTTTTTTGTTTCTTTGTTTTGTTTCTTTGGACTCTAAAATTAGTTCTCTGTATGTGTGGCTTCTTGATTGACACAAAGGCCAGCAAGTCAATCCTATGAAAGCCCAGCTTCTCCTTAAACAGAAGAAGAAATGGTTGCCCTGATCCTGAACCAATGTGTTGTCAAAAATGTGGAAAGGTTGCTTCCATAGCAGGCTAATCAGTTGAATGTATGAACTTCAGTCTCCACTCTTAGTGGAACACGCACACCTCATACACTCTCATGCCAGGTACAGGCTCAGTCATCAGTTAGGCCAATGGGGAAAAGGAGGGAGGATGGCAGGCTTTGAGTCCACTAAAGGAGAGATTTCAGTAAAAACACAAACATGTTAGGCAGGCCGCTCTCCACTGAAGTTCAGCATACCCCGTCTGCAGCATGGGGATAATTAAATTAGCCTACTGTATAGGCCTGTTCAATAATTACCAAGATAAGGCATTTGAAGCACTTTCAGTGTTTGAAATAAGCTCTACAAAATCTATTCATTATTTTATAGTTAATATAACTGTTGCCATTTCACTCATATTATTTTCAGATTCTCATTATTTTTGACATCACTACTGGCATCTTATCTCAACAAAAGCTGCTTTGGCTCATGGGCCTCACCTGTCCTGCAGTGTCCCATAGCTGGATACGAACTGGTGCTCCATCCACCAGGACCTGAACTGCAAACAGAGAGAGAAAGAGGGTAAGTGCTTACCAATACACTCCATCTACATTCATAAGCATCTCCTTTCCCAGCCAGAACTGGAAACAGTTGGTAAATGCATTAAGGAACATAAATTAGCACATCTGGGAAGGGAGTGGGGAGGTCTGTTGTGAACAGAAAGCACATCCAAACTCTCACAGGCCACATGTGCCAATAACTGCAGCCTTAACCAGTCTGTTCACCCATGTACTCCACAGGCAAACAATTGGGGGCCACTGCAAGCCATGCAGTCAGATATATCCTTCTACCACATAGAAAACAAACGCCTGCGCCTTCCTTGATCCCACTTCCCAGCTGTGCTAATTTTCTGAACTGACAGCAGAGGAAGCTCAAGTTTGGTTAGGCTGTACCCTACCAACAACATAATACAGAGTTCTACACCCTCCAAACATTTAGATTTAGAGAGCCAGTCTGATGTAGTGGTTGCATTAGGATCTGGAAGACAGAGGTTCAGATCCCTAGCCACAAAAGCTCACTGGGCCAGTCGCACGGTCTCAGCCTAACCTACCTCACAGGGTTGTTGTAAGTTTAAACTGGGTGAGAGGAGAACAATGTAAACAGCTCTGGGGCCCCATAAGGGAGAAAGGCAAAGTATTAATAAAGTAAAACATAATCCTTGACTTGAGGGATGACTTCCCATTTAACTGTGTTTGCACACGTACACACACACACAGTTTGTGTATTGACACATGACAAGGAAGCCATAGGTGGGATTCAGCCAGCCTTTTCACACAATGTTGCCTAATTCCCCTCTACCCGGTTTTGTGCATTCAGGTCCCATGCACCTCAGCATATCATGTTTTGATGTTTAATGGGGGTCCCTTTTCACCAGCAGCAGAAAAACTGGCTGAATCCAACCCTATAACTGGACCAAATATGGCTTCTCAGTATGTATATATTGCATCTACACACCACACAGTTTATGTGAGCTATGGGGTTGCCAGGTCCCTCTTCGCAACTGGCAGGAGGTTTTTGGGGTGGAGCCTGAGGGTGGGGATTGGAGAGGGGAGGGACTTCAATGCCATACAGTGAAATGCCTAATCGTCTCACAGAGTCCAATAAAGACAATTAGGAGGAGGTTACAATCAGTTCTTTATTTAGCTAAACAACAGAGCTGGGGTGAAATAGCCCACAATTAAGATGCGGGGTACTCACCAGAGAGACAAAGGAAAGTCAGTATCATTTATGCATTCGCATGGGCCAGGCCCATGGCTGCTGACAAGCAGATTGACATAGAAAAGCCCCAATCACACTTTAGGGATATACTTTACTTTGATTAGACTATCCTATAGATTTTGCCTGATGTTGTTTCTAGGCAAGCTCTAGGTCTTGTGATCTTGGAAGTAACTAGATACCACATTCCTCAACAGAAAGGTAATTCTGAAGATACGCTGCTTACTGGTGAAAGCCTGTATCAGACACAGACAGCGTGAGCTGGCTGATTCATGGCCCCCCGATGCCAGCCTTCCCAAAGCTTCCATGTGTGCGGTATGAATACACAGTATTCCAAACCTGCTTTTATACTTTAGGCCTAGCTTTTCCAGAAGAGCAATTATGCAAACTGAACACATAAGCATACAATAATGATTACAGGCATTACAACAGTTCAATTGCCAAAGCAGCCATTTTCTTCAGGTGAACTGATCTCTATCGGCTGGAGATCAGTTGTCATAGCAGGAGATCTCCGGCTAGTACCTGGAGGTTGGCAACCTTAGGCGGAGCCTGAGGATGGCAGGGTTTAGGGAGGGGAGGGACTTCAATGCCATAGAGTCCAATTGCCAAAGCGTCTATTTTCTCCAGGCAAAGTGATCAGTTGTAATAGCAGGAGATCTCCAGCTAGTACCTGGAGGTTGGCAACCCTAGTGAACTATCAAACATGGCAATGTGTATGCCCCATACTGTTTCTGATACAGGAAGTGCCGAGTCCAAAATCAATGGTTTCACACACCTTCAGGCCTTTTAGACTTGTTCAGCTACTCTCTGGCCGGCCCTTCCCTTGTAGCTATACAAATGAAGTAATAGAATCTCTGACCTAAATATCTATAGTTGTTTACTGTCAACAGTGAAACTGCACTAGTGGTAAACTATTTGTGCAATGTTTGCCACAACACACTTCCATAATTGCAAGGAACATTTGACACGGCAAAAACCAACCCAGCAGCTTCAGATGCAATACAAATGCCTCTCCTTTGTTAGCTAGTTTTCTTACAGGAGTTAAGAAGAAAAAAAAGAGTTGGTTTTTATATGCCCATTTTCTCTACCTTATTAAGGAGAATCAAACCGGCTTACAATCTCCTTCCCTTCCTCTCTCCACAATAGACACCTTGTGAGGTAGGTGAGGCTGAGAGAGCTCGACGAGAACTGTAACTAGCCCAAGGTCACCCAGCTGGCTTCATGTGGAGGAGTGGGGAATGAAACCTGGTTCTCCAGATTAGAGACCACCACTCTTAACCACTACACTGATGATTATTCATAGAATCATAGAGTTGGAAGGGACCACGAGGGCCATCTAGTTCAATCCCCTGCATAGGGTTGCCAGAGGAAGTTTTTGGGGTGGAGCCTGAGGAGGGCAGGGTTTGGGGAAGGGAGGGACTTCAATGCCATAAAGTTCAATTGCCAAAGTGGCCATTTTCTCCAGGTGAACTGATCTCTATCGGCTGGAGATCAGTGATAATAGCAGCAGATCTCCAGCTATTACCAGGAGGTTGGCAACCCTACCCCTGCACAATGCAGGAAATTCACAACTACCTCCTCCCCCACACCCTCAGTGATCACTACATGCCCAGACGATGGCCAAGATGCCCTCTCTCTCACGATCTGCCCAAGGTCATAGAATCAGCATTGCTGACAGATGGCCATCTAGCCTCTGCTTAAAAACCTCCAGGGAAGGAGAGCTCACCATTTGGATATTTGGTTTTCACAGTTCTGGGCTGAGAGCAACAGGAAATATGAGACACAAATTCAACTGAGGGTGGTATTTTTCAATTAAAAGGGTCACACAATTGTGTCACCTAACAGGGTCCCTTAGTGACGTCTTTCTGTGTACAGCACTTCTGTCAGTCATGGTAGTGGTGGAAAGGAGGGTTGGCCCTGGTTAGTACTTGGATGGGAGACCACCAAGTAAGTCCAGGGTTGCTATACAGGCAATCACAAACCATCTCTCTTGCCTTGAAAACACTATGGGGTCACCATAAGTTGGCTGTGACTTCATGGCACTTTCCTCCACCACAAAACTACTAGTCATACTACTGTAAAAACAGCTCAGGAAGGGCTGTGGCTCCATTTGCTAAGAGTTATTCTGCTATCTCTGACCTGCTATGGTTTTTGACAGCATTTTAATTCATGACCAATTTTTTGATTGGGGTAGGGTTGCCAGCTCTGGGTTTGGAAATACCTGGAGATTTGAGGGTGGAGCCTGGGAGAGTGGTGTTTAAGGAGGGGAGGGTCCTCAGTGGGGTATAATGCTATGTAGTCCACCTTCCAAAGCAGCCATTTTCTGCAGAAGTGGAATAAATGTTTAAAATAAATAAGTGATCTGTGTAGTCTGGTGATCAGTTGTAATTCCAGGAGATCTCCAGCCACCACCTGGAGGTTGGCAGCCGTATCACAGGAAACACCTTATATCAGTACATGAGTCTAACCATTCACATTTTAAACAAGGCGAGGGGGCTGTTTTTAAACAATAATATAACACATGGGCAAGGGAAGCAAAACCTTGCCCCCTTCCCATGCCTTACCCCCCGCCAGCATGATCTTAGCATTTTTCTCAAAACCTGGAGAACAGCAAAGTAATGTGTGTGAGAGGGGTAATAGCACTTCAAGCTGCACCCTCACCTGTCTTTGCATGCATCCTGGTAGAGATGGCTGCACAGTATGTTCCTGCTAAACACATCGACTAGTTGGGTTTTATTTATGATTTATATAGCCCTGCAGCAACACAATGTCCCTGCAACAGAGACTGTCCTACCATCCAGACTGAAACATTACAACTGCAACTAGTGCTGTTCTCCTATTGCTGACAGCTGATTGTGCTGCCTGTCAAAGTCAGCTGATTTGGGTCGCTGTTATTGAAGGGCACAGACGTTGGATCTGGGTGAGAAAATAAAGCAGCAGAGGCTGAACAAGCTCTCATGAATGGAAGAAAAAGAACAGGCAGAAGGACACTTGACTGAATGTTTTGCTTTAAAAAAATGTATGAAATGTTTCTTAAGAAGGATAATGGAGGGATGGGACAGAGCGGTGGTTTTCAAATGATGTTCTAGTAAATGCTGAGGCTCCTTGAAAGCTCCTCACTGAGAATATCAACAACAGCAGAAAAGCATCTCCAAGGCACTTGTCTGTTGTTACCCCCCATATGCAGTTCCTGAGGTAAAGCACACGTTCAGTTAATGTGGGGTTTTGATGAGTCCCAGAAAGGCCTGGTGAAAATTCTGTATTACCTCAGAATCCTCTGCAGTTCATGGGTGTTTCAGAGCAAATGCTCAAGGGGTTTCTTGTCAGACAAGACAAATCTGGAAAGTGTTCTGATAGTGGAAGGTCTGAAAGCTATGGGATGGATGGGACCAAAAAACAGGATAAAAGCCTAAATATGCAAATGACTGACCAAAGAGGTCAAACATCAAGTGTAGGATGTAGCTTTAAAGTGTTGTGAAAGTCACCTTGTGTCTGAGCAGTGTATAAATTTAAATGAAGACTTCTGTTTTGGACATGTCTCTGGGCTAGAGTTTCCAACTTTGGGTTGGGAAATCCCTGGATATTTGGGGAGCCAGAGAACAGCTAATAGAGGGCACAGAAAGAGAAGAGGCTGGGTGATAAATCTTAACAAAATGCAAAATTAGCATGCGTGTGTAATGGAGGACAGCAGACTTCCTGTGCTAAAAGGTGACAACAGCCAGTACTTAACACCAGCCAGTGATATTCCCACGGTGCTCTTTACTCAGCTAAGGTATGTATGTGTTCTTTTATTTTCTAGAGACAGGGTTAATCCTTTCTCAGGCTTTACGCCATGAGCAGATGAGTGAAAGGAGCCAAAACAACTGGCTTCAAAATTTGCAAGTATTTACTGCTAGGAAACCTCGTTTCTTCAGACTCTTTCAAGACAATTAGGCAAAGGGTGTCCCAATCATATTTCAGCCTTCGTGTGATACACCAACAAATCTCTGGTATCTTTTCCATGACAACAGACCAACATCCCAACAACATCTAACAGATGGTGCAGATGAGATGCTCGGCCTTCAGTTTTATTGTGATCCCCCCCCCCCAACTATATGGCGAGATATGCACTCCCATTTAGGAATTTGATAGTTTTTATCAATTTGTTAAATGCTGTGCGCTATCAAAAGGATTTACTGAAAAGGCAGAGAGCAGGAAGAAGAGTCAGCCTTGAAGGTTAGTAGACGAGCACTGGGTAGTACCATGAGAGTGAATGGCCTCTAATAAAAATGAATGTAAAATATTCCCACAACATTCTGTAGGCATGGGAGAGACAGTGAGAGAATGAGACTTGGATCTTCATCACTAAACATAGCCACACATTAAAATACACATGAAAAAATTCACAGCCACATCCCTCCATGCAGGAAAGTGCCAGAGGTGGCATGGAAGTAGAGCTGCCAACCTCCAGGTACTTGCTGGAGATCTCCTGCTATTACAACTGATCTCCAGCCGATAGTCAGTTCACCTGAAGAAAATAGCCGCTTTGGCAATTGGACACTATGGTATTGAAGTCCCTCCTCTTCCCAAACCCCGCCTTCCTCAGGCTCTGCCCAAAAAACCTCCCGCCGGAGGAGAAGAGGGACCTGGCAACCCTACTTGGAGGGGATTAAATTTTCACAGGTATAAAATATTGCACTTTAAGAAACTCAACCAAAGGAACACAGTCTTGAGGGAAGATTCAAAACCAGGGCATTTTAGAAAAAGGGAATATAGAAAGAAAGAAATTAACTGAAACTATTCATGTGTCTCCCACAGTAAAATACTTTTAACTACCCTGTATGATCCCTGTAAGGCAAGAGTCACTAGAAAAGACAGTCATGCTAGGAAAAGTTGAGGGTAGCAGGAAAAGAGGAAGACCCAACAAGAGTTGGATGGACTCAATAAAAGAAGCCACAGCCCTCAATTTGCAAGACCTGAGCAAGGCTGTCAAAGATAGGACATTTTGGAGGACTGATTCATAGGGTCGCCATGAGTCGGAAGCAACTTGATGGCACTTAACGCACACAAGATTCCATAGTAATTTAAGTACATTGTCAGAGGATCTTGATTATTTATAATTTTTTTAAAATGCAAATATCTTCTAGGAATGGAAGAATTCAAAGTCAGATATTGGGATCCCAATGTTGCCACTTGAGTGGCCAGACAGGCTCCTGGGCACACTCAAAACTGTGAGTAGTAAGGAAAAGTTTTCCTAACAAAACTGAGAAGAGATGAAGGGTAGCAATAGTAAAGGCCCAGAGCATATTGATTCTTGAGCAACAGTGGTTTTAAAAAATCACAATAGATAAAAGTCATTTACTATTTGTTGGTTTTTATGTTATCCTATTGTTCATACGAACATATGAAGCTTCCTTACACTGAATCACACTCAGGATTGGTGCTCAAACTCAAGATTGTCTACTCAGACTGAGAGCAGCTCTCCAGTGTTTTAGGCAGTGGTGTTTCAGATTACCTGATCTAGAGATGTCAGGGACTGAAACTGGGACCTTCTGCATGCTAAGTACATGTTCTGCCACTGAGCCACAGCCCCTCCCAAAAAAAAAGTTTGTTATTTTTTTATCTTGTGGGATGGTAGGACAGTTCTACATAGCAAACCTGGCAGAAAAGTATCTCACCCCACTTTCGTGACTAGCTGGTAATGAGGATCGCCAGGTCCCTCTTTGCCACCTGCGGGAGGTTTTCGGGGTGGATCCTGAGGAGGGTGGGGTTTGGAGAGGGGAGGGACTTCAATGCCATAGAGTCCAATTGCCAAAGAAGCCATTTTCTCCAGGTGAACTGATCTCTATCAACTGGAGATCAGTTGTAATAGCAGGAAATCTCCAGCTAGTACCTGGAGGTTGGCAACCCTACTGGTAATTAAATAATTTGGACAACCAGTAGCTATTGGGATATGAAATGGGACTAAAGGCTCCCACCCCCTGATCAAAAGATGGGGAAAGATACAGCAATGATAGAGATTTTCTTACTGAATTTTAGGGTCCTGGACCCAATCACCACCATCTCTGCTGTTGCAATTTTTGGACCTCCTTGAAAAGTTAGCCCACCACTGTGTTAGAAGAAGAGCTGATTTAATTTTTTCTGTATAGGAGAGTTGATCTGTGTGAATGTAGAAGGAAGAAAGGAAGTAATGAGAAATAAAAAAACAACACAATGCCTCTTCAGCAACCACAACAGCAGATGTGAAAGCCTCGGCTTCTTTGTGGTTAAGAGACGGTTGAGCCTGTTACCACATCTTAAACATAGAGAAAGAAGAGAAACCTGTTCCTTTTCAAAAGAGTTGCTGAGATTCTGATTTGATCTTCAAGATACTGGGCATTTCCCTCAGTGTCCTATTTCTAAGTACCTCACAACCCTACATGGAAACTAGTTGGCAGGCACAGAGATCTGCCATTAAAAATATAATTTATGTTTAGTAAAAAGAATACACCAACATGTGAATCACAACGGGTGCAAATTGTGTTGAACATCAAGCCTGCATCTCAGTGTTGCTTCCCTATATGGTGATGTCATACTCAAAATGAGAGCTGATTCCTCCCAATATTTTCTGATCATCAACTGGGAAGGAAAGCATTCTAGAAGTGATAGCTTTACCAAAAAATAAACTACATCTTCTTGGTTATACCATTTCCATGGCCAAAAGAAGGAACAGCCTCTCTCAGTCTTGAAGATGCTGGACAGTAAGGTTCACCTGGACCTTTTCCCAGATGGACTGCTGCTGAGGCACGATTGCTAGTAGTCCACAGACCCTAAAGCTGTCAACCTGATGGTCAGTTCACATTAGATATGAGATCTCACTGATGTGATAATACCCTTGCAGATTCCTGTTGCCCTCAGACCCAGAATATTTTCATATATGCTGTCATGACCACAACTGGCCTGTACATTGACCAAAAAGGATATTTGAGATCAAGTGGGATGTAGTGATGGCATTGAGAGATAGAAGTTCAAATCCCTATTTAGCCATGAAGCTTGCTGGGTGATTTTGGACCAGTCACTTATAAGGGCACTTTCACACCTATTAGTAATAATGCACTTTCAATGAATTTTGCAACTGGATTTTACTGTGTGAAATGGCAAAATTTGCAAATGATCACTAAAGTGCATTGAAAGTTACGAGACATGAGGGTAAAATTAAGGAGGAGAAACTGGTGTATACTAACCTGAGCTCCTTGGAGGAAGGGTGGGATAAAAAAGTGGTAAATAAATAAACTTCTGGCATAAATTTGCCCACTTGCAGGGAGTGTCTTGCAGGTTTTCTGGTATGACCTCAATAGTTACTGACCTCCATCTGATGAAAGGAACTCTTTACCTTGCTTAATAGGTTCATGCACTTATTTCCCTCTCCTTACCCGGATGACATTTGGTTAAAAGAGGAAAGGGAAAGAAGTTAAGAGGGGAGCAATACTGCTGAAAGTTAAAAGAGAAAGTGCCAAAGCAGGACTACAGCTGAACATCAAGAAAACAAAAGTAATGACTACAGGAGAATTACACAACTTTAAGGTTGACAATGAGGAAATTGAAATTGTTCAAGACTTTCTATTCCTTGGCTCCACCATCAACCAAAAGGGAGACTGCAGCCAAGAAATCAGAAGGAGATTGAGACTGGGATGGGCAGCCATGAAGGAGCTAAAAAATATTTTGAAGTGTAAGGATGTGTCACTGGCCACCAAGACTAGATTAATTCATGCCATCGTATTCCCTATTACTATGTATGGGTGTGAAAGCTGGACAGTGAAGAAAGCTGATACGAAGAAAATAGATTCCTTTGAAATATGGTGTTGGAGGAGAGTGTTACGGATTCCGTGGACTGCCAAAAAAACAAATCAGTGGGTTATAGATCAAATCAAGCCTGAACTGACCCTAGGAGCTAAAATGACTAAACTGAGGCTGTCGTATTTTGGTCATGTCATGAGACGACAAGAGTCACTGGAAAAGACAGTCATGCTAGGAAAAGTTGAGGGCAGCAGGAAAAGAGGAAGACCCAACAAGAGATGGATTGACTCAATAAAGGAAGCCACAGCCTTCAATTTGCAAAATCTGAACAAAGCTGTCAAAGATAGGACATTTTGGAGGACTTTCATTCATAGGGTCGCCATGAGTCGGAAGCGACTTGACGGCACTTAACACACAATACCGGTCAAATCATGAATTATGGAAAGAGAGAGAACGGGAGAGAAGTGATGGTGTGAAAAAGGTGCCCTGTTTTCAGGGACCTGCATGCCTTTGGCCAACCCAGTCAGGATTCAGGCACAGTGCACTGGTATGAGGAAATTGGTTTTTTCCTCCCCCATAGCTAGTGTTCTGTAGGTTTCTCTAACCTAAACCTTCAATTGGCCTCTCCCTTAAAGGGATGCAAAGAGTTTCAGCGTAACAGAAAAGCAAGTTAAACAAGATAGTTTGGTGGGTGAAGGTCAATATTTACGCATATCACTGACCCCAAACACAGAAATAAGCTTGCGGTAACATGCATCGGTAACTCTGATCTCTGCGTATACAATGGGAGTGACATTGCTTTGCTGTCTTGAACACCCGAATATTCACTTCTACAAGGTCACTTGTGACCTGCTATTCCACTGGCAGTTATGAGATCTAGAAAGCCTGAATCTGTATTTTCACCAGATCATTTAAGCTCAACAGTGAGACAAAAACCCATTCTCTGATATCTCCCCAACCACCACCACCAAAAAAATTCAGCTGTTTGTATTTTCCTACACGGTATACTCAACAACTCTCACGAGTAAAGAATGGCACTGTCTGTGCAAGGGCTGTTGTATCTAGGGTTGCCAACATCCAGGTACTAGCTGGGGACCTCCCGCTATTACAACTGATCTCCAGCCGATAGAGATAATTTCACCTGGAGAAAATTGCTTTGGCAATTGGACTTCTATGGCACTGAAGTCCCTCCCCTCCCCAAACCCCGCCCTCCTCAGGCTCCGCCCCAAAAATCTCCAGGTATTTCCCAACCTGGAGCTGGCAACCCTAGTTGTGTCATATGTTCCCAGCATTAAAAGCATATTGGATAAGTGGGATATTGCAACAAAAGCACAACCTTGAGGAAAATTCTGTAGACAGTGAATAATAAGCGAGACACAAACGTTTTGTACATTCTTATTGAGCAAAATGTGCCCACACTAAAAACTTAAAAGAAAAAGACAACTGAACTGACCATCAAAAGGCCCTTTCTTGAACCATAGCACGGCTATTATAAAAAACAGCCTTAAGTCAACCCCCAGAGAGAGTATAAAGTTAACTAAGTTTCGTTTGCTGGTTAAGTTTCGCCTGCTCACGTGAGAAGAGAAAGAGTTCTTACAATAGGGCCTGGCAGACAAAACTAATGGTAAGCCTTTTATGACTTATTTAAAGGGAGTCCTGATTGCGGGAGCCATTGTGGAGTAGTTAGTAGCACTGTGTGTGGATACAGAATCAAGGTTCAAGTCACTGCTTAGCTATGATAACTCAAGGGGTGGCCTTAAATAAGTCACTATCTTTTCAAGCTGCTGTTGTGAGATGGAAAAAACAGGATAAAGATATCTTGTTTCCAGGCCCAAGTCCTTGGAGCGGCATTAAAAATAAGCAAACTCCTTTAGAAAAGGCTTGCCATGACCATAGCAACAGGCATTAACAAACTGTGTTGCGCAGAAGGACTCATTCAGCCAGGGCTACCCTCTCTTGGAAACCAATTTGTAGATACATAATGGTTACTAACTAGGGTAAGGCTTGCCTGATGTGTAGGGTTGCCAGGTCCCTCTTCACCATCAGCGGGAGTTTTTTGAGGCAGAGCCTGAGGAGGGTGGGGTTTAGGGAGGGGAGGGACTTCCATGTCATAGAGTCCAATTGCCAAAGCGGCCATTTTCTCCAGGGGAACTGATCTCTATCGGCTGGAGATTAATTGTAATAGCTGGAGATCTCCAGCTAGTACCTGGAGGTTGGCAACCCTACTGATCTGATTCCCCAAATGTTAGCTATGCCCTGTTGTCCAATAGGAGAATCACCACAGCCTTCATGACGATAAATGTCCTGTGTCTGTTTCTGAGGTGACAAAATGCTTCTTAAACATCATGGTGAGGCAATATCTTTATTAGAACCAGCTAAACTATCACACAAAGTATTATTTTCTCTTTCTTTATGTTATTTATGTCCCTCCTTTCTCTCCAGTAGGGACCAAAAGAAGTTTGTTCGCCTCTCATAACAATCATATGAGGTAGGTTAGGCTGAGAGTGTGTGACTGGACCAACGTCATACAGCAAGCTTCTAGGGGGGCAGGGTCTCCAAAATCCTAGTCCAATACTCTACTACTCTGTACTGGCTCTAATAGCAAGGAATCTTGGGGGCTCTAAAACTTGAAAACTTTCCCATAACTTTCATGATATTTTAAGTTGTTTCTGAATATTTATTACTTCACTCTTGCTTTTGAATTCCACCCCCCCCCCGCACAAATCACCAGTGCACTTAAAGAATACTGTTCATAGCATCCAAGTACAGAATGGACCATTAGACTATAAACAAAACATCACATGTTCCAGATTTTTAGAAAACATATGCATCAGCTTCAAACATGCCTCAGCCAGTTTGCATAAAGGTTCACACTAGTGAAAATGCCATTCATTTTCCTAGAGAAGACAACGCCCATGTCCAGGGGCTGTCAGCATGGTCAGAAACACATTTACTTAAAAGTCAGCCCCCCTTCTCGAATTCATTTTATTCCCAATTAGTTGTGCGTATGTTTGTACATAGGCCTAAATTAATACTAGGGCCAAACAAGATGTGAAAACATGAGAACCACAGACAGAGCTGCTTTTTTTCAGAATAGGTGAATAATGATCATGGTGATAGGGTGGTGGTGGTCCAGACAGCAGATTAGGTCATGGGGGTGAGTGCTTAACCCCCCCCCGCCCCCCAGTGCCTTTTTCATGACCTCTATCCCATTTCTCCCTTGGGAAAGGCAGCTGTATAATGCCTGCATATTTCTCCTAAAGTGCAAGTAATAGCACATGGAGGGAGGTATCTGGTACTGGGGAAGGGATAACTCCCCTTCCTTGCATACCTTGGCCTGGCCATGATAGGGTTGCCAATCTCCAGGTGGGTTGCTTTATCTCCAGGCTATAGACATCAGATCCCCTGGAGAAAGTGGCGACTTCAAAGAGCAGACTCTATGGCATTACATCCTCACTGGGCTTCCTCCCCAAACTCCATCCTCCCAGGGCACCACCTTCAAATCTCCAGGATTTTCCCTAGCCAGAGTTGGCAACCCTAGATCAGCCCCTCCCCTAGAACTGCAATTTACCTTTAACAAACAAACACACAGCAAGAGTTCTGTACACATATCCCACATATGTAAGGTTGCCAACCCCAAGGTGGTGGCATGGAGGTCTCCCAGAATTACAATTAGAGAGATCTGGGATCCCTGTCTAATTACCAATGCTAATTTCTCCACGCCTACTACCCCTCTGCATATCACACCTAATCCAATCATGCCTGCTAATGTCATTTACTTGCTTTTGACATTTACGTTGCCATTGTGTGTCTAATTTACTCTTCTCTACTTAAGGATAGATGGAATCACATTCTAGCTATTTCTGAAGAAGTGAGCTGTGGCTCACAAAAGCTCATACCCTGCCAGAAATTTTGTTAGTCTTTAAGGTGCTGCTGGGCTCTTGCTCTTTTTTGCTGCTATTGACAGACTAACATGGCTACCGATAGAGAATTACAACTATTTCCCACAATACAAGGATCAATTATCATGCAGAAAATTGATGTTTCGGAGGGTGAACTCTATGGCATTGCATCCACGGAGAGTTCCCTCCTCAAACTCTGGCCTCTTCAGGCTCCACCCCCAAATATCCAGGAATTTCCCAACCCAGCATTGGCAACCCTATATGCCGTCTATTTGCACCCCAAGTCAAAACTTAAGGTTCAGAGGAAACCTAGACTAATGGCACTAGAATAAGCAGGAGTCTTGTCGCACCTTACATCTAAAACAATTTTATTTATTGTTAGCCAACTGACTCCTATTTATTTTTGCTGCAGCAGAATAACACAGCTATCCCCCTCTAGGGTTTTTGGCATCAGCACAGCTAGCACTAGGCAGGCACCAGCCCAACCTTCCATCTCTCTCAAAATTCAAAGAAGCCAGTTGTTAGTTGCATGCTGATGTGAATTTTTCCCTCTCTCCCCGCCCCTCCACTTGGGAGAAATACTCTAATTACAACTCAGGCGATATCCCTTCTGATTCTTTTTCTGTTGCAGTGGTAACAACTATTAGCATTGATATAGCACTTTAGAGTATTCCAAAGGCTTCACATACATTACTTAGTTATAATCCTTGGGTCCCACTGTGTGGCACTAAGGCAGATTTTTAGATGTAACCAATAAATAAACAACCCACCAAGGCTCAGTGTGATCTTTATGGAAAGTAGGCTTAGGCTGAGAGTGGCTTGCCTACAGCTACTTCACAGCAAGGGGGAGATTCAGGCTGGGGACTTCCCAATTTATAGCTCACATTCCCTTTGTGATTCATAGCTCTTTCTCTCAGCTGCCATGCTTCACCCTTACATGCTCTGCTGCACTCACAGCTGACCCCCACCCAACTATCCCAACTGGAACTCAATTATGGGAGTTGCAGGATGACGCACCAGTGTTTCCAAAATATAGAGACACCATTAAAAAAAATAGCCAAAAGGTGTTTGCCACCCAAAGCAATGCTAATAGATTTCTTGATTATTTCCATGGCTGGCCTGTTCCGCATCAGATGGAACAATATGAAACTAAGCACAGCCCACTGCCAAATATGCATAAGACTGCAACTTTTCTAAAACAATAGTCATATTGGTATGACAGAAAATTAAGCCAAATAATAGCGGGACACCTTAAAGTCAAATTGGTTAAACCAAGCACTTATGGAAAATCCTAGTTCAAGAATCATGAAGGTGAGGTACACCGCTGGTCATTGTTTCAGTTTTCTGACTGCGGGGTTTTGGAATAAAAGTTTCACTATGAGAGATATAAATCACAAAGATCTCCACAACTTCCCCCAAGCCCTCAGTATCACCTCTAGCAGGTAACTGCAAGACACCCCCCAGTAATCTCTTTGCTTTAGGTAATTCATAGGCAATGCTAACCACACCTATTTCTCAGCTGTTCCTTTTCTCCCTTCCAAGGCAAACAATCAGACTACTAACAGAAACTTTCCAAGGTGGGAACTTTTGACTGATAGGCTTTGAAAAGCAAGAAGAAATTGTACTGAGGGTCAATCTCCATTGTGTGACCAACCAAGTCAGAGAGAGAATTCTGACTCATCTGGAGACTTAATATAACCCTCAAGATTGAAACATTTATAAAAGCCAGTACAACAAAGGTGTGTCAACACAAACTACCGGTACCTTTACAAATGAGCTCTGTGCCATTTCTAAAACCCTGACCTGGATAGCCCAGGCTAGCTTGATCTCCAGAGCTCTTGGAAGCTAAGCAGGGTCAGCCCTGGTTACTGTTTGGATGGATGGCCATCAAGGAAACCCAGGATCATTACACAGAGGCAGGCGATATATCTATCTATCTATCTATCTATCTATCTATCTATCTATCTATATTATTGTGCCATCAAGTCACAGCTGACTTATGGCGACCCCGTAGGGTTTTCAAGGCAAGTGACATTCAGAGGTGGTTTGCCATTGCATTCCTCCATGTCATGCTCCTTGTATCCAGGGCCGGATTTAGGTTTGATGAGGTCCCAAGCTATTGAAGGTAATGGGGCCCTTTATATGTCCAGCTGTCCTTTGTCAACAACAAATTGTCACTGTTTTTTGTGTTGAATATATGCTATATGGTAATTTATGGACCCCTAAAACATGCAGAATGTAGGCACCCTATATATAGAAATGAGCAAACCAGTGATATTTTAGGGAGCAGGCTAGCAGGCGGGGCCCATTACTTACATCATAGGAGCCTACACAATACAAAACACTGTTGCTATATGTAGGTTTTATTTTATTTGTTTTTTATCTTATATTTTGGAAATGTACATCCAGGTTTTTTTTCCTTTAAATTTTTTTGGGGGCCCCAAGAGAGTGGGGCCCTAAGCTATAGCTTGTTTAGCTTATACGTAAATCCGGCGCTGCTTGTATCCCTCGGAGGTCTCCCATCCAAATACTTGCCAGGGTCGAGGCTGAGAGTGTGTGACCGGCCCAAGGTCACCCAGCAAGCTTCCATGGCAGAGCGGGAATTCAAACCTGGGTTTCCCAGATCCTAGTCCAACACCTTAACCACTACACCATGCTATAGTACAGAAACTCTGCTGCTAAAGGCAAGATGAAGTGTTTTGAGTTTGTCTGATACACTCACTGATTCAGCTTTGGGTTGCCAGGAAACCACCTAGACAAAATTCTGTTTATTTAGTAGCCTTACTGTTCTTGCAGTGCAAGATAGGTTGTGACCAAGCAACCTTATCCATGTGTCCTAGACAGTCACAAGTATAGGGACTAAATCCCTCTATCATATTTCCCCTGTCTTTCCTGCAGGGAACTCAAAGTAGCATAGAAAGTTCTCTCCTCTTCCATTTTATCCTCACAACACACCTCTGAGGTAGTTTAGGTTAAAGTGAATAATTAGCTCAAGGTCACTCAGCAAGCTCGTTGGAATTTGGACCCAGGTCAAGCAGCTATAACAACGATACCACAATTACCACCATTATTATTATCCCCAGCAGTCCAACAACAGGGCTGGAGATCAGCAGTTAACACTCACGGTTACCGCACTTTGTATTCCCAGCGATGTATTAAGAGTTTGAAAATGTTATAAAAAACATCATCGCTTTAAAAGGGTTTTTGGATACCACGGCTAATAAATGGTTGGAAGACAACTTCACAGCTAAAGGGGCCAAACAAAGTGCGAACAGTATTCTTTATAACATTTTCAAACTCTTAATACATCATTGGTTCTTGTGGGTTATCCGGGCTGTGTGACCGTGGTCTTGGTATTTTCTTTCCTGACATTTCGCCAGCAGCTGTGGCAGGCATCTTCAGAGGAGTAACACTGTACTCCTCTGAAGATGCCTGCCACAGCTGCTGGCGAAACGTCAGGAAAGAAAATACCAAGACCACAGTTACACAGCCCGGATAACCCACAAGAACCAATGAACTCTGACCGTGAAAGCCTTCGACAATATCTTAATACATCACTGGGAATACAAAGTGCGGTAACCCCCTGAAGAGCTAGTCAGGATAGTTAATCGGTCCTTCCATATGTGTGCCTTTTTTTGGGGGGGGGGGGGGAGAAGAGTTCCTTAAAAGTATTCCCTTATGCATTTCTAGTTTAGAATCCTGTCATGTATCAGCAATGAGTTTGGCTAAACCCCAGATAAATCAGGTCCCAACCCCTATTGGAGCTTCATCCTAATATCATCACACAACTGTCTCCTTTCTCCTTCTAGTTGGACCATGTGGTTCAATTGTAGTATGATCTTGAGTTTTACTCACCCAATAAAAATCCAACAGCTAAAAAACCGGTTGGACAGTACTGGATGTGCTGCACAGTTAGCTAAGAGAGAGTGTTGTCATCCAGGTTTCAGTGAAAAGGCTAAACCTGTTTCTCATTGCAGCCTCCTTGTCAGGCTTCAAGATGGTCTACTTTACAGAGGTCCTTTTTCACTACTTCTCATGCCTATGGGCACTTCTTCAGTATCACAGTTGTGGAACACTGCAACTAAGATAGGTACACACAATGGCTAACACTTTTAGTACTGTGTTTAGTAAACTCACAAGGGATAAGGTTACATTGCTTCCCCTAAAAACAAAAACAAAACAAAGGAGTCCACAAGATTAATATTGCTTTTGATATCCAAAAGCCCCTTCTGCTTTACTAGTTAAACCTTTTCTTATTCCATTTAACTGTGTTCTCCCTTCCTTCAAAGCCTCTGGGACCCACTGCTTGGTTACATGACAGAGGGCCCAGAATGCTTGTAGGAGGAGTCCCTCTTATTTCAGCTTGCCAGAAGCTTGAAATTGCACGTAAGCTCCAGAATTGTATAGGCTTGCCATCTTTTTTTCCTGCATGTGCTCCTGTGCCTTTAACAGTTTCAGGAAAGGAAAAAAATCAGTAAAAAAATCCCTGTTACTGACTGGCTGTGAAATTTGTAGAAGATATAGAAGCCTTGCCAGAAAAAAGATATTGGCAACCCCAGGTTTGCCTATTTACTTTGGAATTTCCCACCAAAATAAGTGGAACTTATATCCAAGTTAACATGTATAGGATCTGATAGCTTGTCATACACTTCGTTCCACAAGACTGTGATCTTTTGGAGTTTAGCTTTTAAAATGAGGGAAGTACCATAAAACAAAGCAGAGAATCCTCTCTGTTTTCATTAGTGGGGATCATATAATTTGTGCCCATATCAGACAATAAGTGGTGGTGGGGAATTGTATCAGTCCCCCTCCCTCCATTGCCCACCCCCATTTGAAAAAGATTAATTTGTGCTTACCTGAGAAGGTATCCAGGGCAGTCGGCTGATACTGGTCTGGGTATCCATTTGTCGTGTAGCTAACGATCAGGCTGGTTTTGCCCACAGCCCCATCCCCTATGAGGACACATTTGATGCCCAGCTCTGAGCCACTGCCTCTGGGGGTGCTGCATCTTCTTCGTAAAGTGGGTGAGTAATCCAGTAGCTCCTGTGGAGGCATGGCTTGTAAAGCAGGAAAGGGGACACACTTCGTGCCCCTCTTTTTAAGAAGAGTCAATGTAAACAAAAATGTTGCTGCTTTTTAAACAACAACAAAAAACCCTTCAGGATGCTACTCAGGAGAGCAAAATGTGGGTTAGTCACTATGTTCCTCCACAGATGCAGTTTCTCTTTCGCTGGAACTGCATCTCTTCAGATATCCCAGAGAAGGAGGGAGAGAGAGAACTGCAATAGCAAGGTTTGTATCCTGGGCGTGAGTTCCACCCACTTCACTTTGCATTTAACTTCCCAGACCTGTAATGGTTTAAAAGGAAAAGAAAACCTGATTTGCATGGTTCCACCTCCTTTCCTCGTAACATGATTCTATTCCATGTGTGCTTGAGCAAACTCAAACTCCTAGTCCTCTTAAAACTTTTCCTTGTCCTTCTGGGAAGATACTGCAGTACTGACTCAGAGATACTGCAGATACTGCAGTACTGACCCAACTTCAGCTGGGCTGAAGTTCCTTGCCTTCTGACCTTGTATAGCAGCATAGCAAACACAAACCATGCAAATTTTTGTGCAATGTCTTGCCAACTGAAGGGGACCGACCACCTTGGAGGAGAAGCTACTGATCATTCACAATCAAATTAAACAGAAATCCAGTAGCACCTGAAAGAGTAACAAGACTTATTCCAGCATACACTGGAATACCGTAAGCTTTTCAGATGCCACTGGACTCCTGCTTAATTTTACTGCAACAGACTGTGGACATTTATGCACGGAAGGTTTTGCCTTGGATTTGCTGCTCTCTAGGTGCACATTCTTCTCATCCGAATTCTCAACAATCAAAAATAAGACCCCATGAAGAGTTTCGAGAATCTGGATGGGAAAATGTGCATCTAGAGAATGGTAAATCCAAGGCAAAACCTCCCGTGCATAAATGGCCTAACACAGTTATTTCTTTGGAACAGTCAGAATCAGATGGTCCTGTAAGATTCTGCAAATGATTAATGTTCCAAGAAATGTGCCATTGCTGATTTGGTCTCTTCAAGAACTGGGCTGAGACCAAACAATAGTCCATGTGTATCAGCTGCAGATTTTCATTGAGTCCGAGAAGAGACTAAAATCAATGGAAGATTAACTTGCAGTTAATCGTTTACTACAGTCTTGTGCACAGGGTTTGGTTTTTTGACAAGTACCCTGAAAGCATTTAACAACTCCAACTCAAGAGTTGTTTCCTCTTCACAGGCCTAAGCTCCCTCTGGACTGCCACTTTGACTTGTTAATTGGGTTGCCCAGGTGGTGTCTGGAGATCTCCTGCTTTTACAACTGATCTCCAGCTGATAGAGATCCATTCATCTGGAGAAAATGGCCACTTTGGCAATTGGACTCTATAGCATTGAAGTCTCTCCCTTCTCCACACCCCACCCTCCTTAGGCTCCGCCCCCAAAATTTCCAGGTATTCCCCAACCTGGAGCTGGCAACCCTAGAGCAGGGTCCTTTTCAGGGCTGTTTTGGCCTTTGAGAGAGAACTCATCAGGGCCATGCCTAGCAGCGACCACTGGACAATTCAATACCATGCGATTTACATAACTCACCCAGGATTGGCTGCTTGTTATTGTTCAAAACCAGCTACCCCACAAAAGCTAGTGTGGTGTAGTGGTTAGAGTTTTAGAACAGGATCTAGAAGACCCAGGCGCAAATCACCACTCTGCCATGGAAGCCCACTGGGTGACCTTTGGCCAGGAACACATTCTCAGGCTAACTTACCTCACAGGGTAGTTGTGAGGAGAGGAGAATGATGTGGGCTGGTTTGGGTCCCCATTGTAGAGTAAGGTGAGGTGTAAATTAAGTAAATAAATAATAAATATAGCGGGAGATGGGAACAGATAAAAGGTTGGTTATGAGTAGGTAGGAAGGACAGAAGGAAGCGGGAAAATGTGAGAATATGGGGGTTGCCAGTAGGAGGGAAAGAGGATACAGGAGAACATGAAGTGTCTCCCAGAAGTCCTTGCAGGTTCCCCGCTTGCATGTAATATATATCTTCGTGGGACATGGGCACAGGGACTGCCTACAAATGGATAGAAGATAAGGGGAAAGGACCTAAGGTAAGCTCTGGACAACTTGGGGCGAAAACGCAAGGTCGCTTTATCCTCCTTTAATCCCTGTTTTAGCCAGGATCGAATGCACATTAGGTGAAACGCATGCTTTCGATCCTGGCTGAATCCTGGCTGAGACAGGGATTAAAGGAGGATAAAGCGATCATGTGTTTTCGCCCTTAGTGATCTGGGTAAGTCAGCACAAATTCGTCTCCAACAGGCCTTACAGACCAAGCTTGTTTTCTTCTTTGATTGAGTGATGGGTGTGCTGGATCGTAGTAATGCCATCAATGTTGTTTACCTGGATTTCAGTAAAGTTTTTGATAGGGTTCCCCATGATGTTCAGATGGGCAGAAAAGTACCAGGTGGATATTAGGGGGGGGGGGATTTACAGTAAAATTAGTTCAGCATTGGAATCGGCTGCCTTGGGGGGGTGAGCTCCCCCTCACTGGCAGACTTCAAGCAGCGGCTGGACAAATACTTGTCATGGATGTAGGATTGCCAGGTTCCTCTTTGCCACCAGCGGCAGGTTTCTGGGGAGGAGCCTGAGGATGGTGGGGTTTGGGGAGGGACTTCAATGCCGTAGAGTCCAATTGCCAAAGCGGCTGTTTTGATCTCTATTGGCTGGAGATCAGTTGTAATAGCAGGACATCTCCAGCTAGTACCTGGAGGTTATGCCAATAACTCACTCTACTGTAAATAGTAATGATGCAAATAAAACAGTAGTAGGCAAAATTGAATGAGACAATAGGCAATGGATAGCAGGCAGCAAAACAGCCAAGGCTGTAACTATATTACAAAGAAATAAATGTACAAATGAAGCTAAGCAACAAGGGTTACAAAGCAAAGAAATAACAAAGTCAAGAAAAAAAATCAGCTGGAGTTGCTGATAATAAGTGCAAAAAAGTTCATGTAAGACATAGAGTCATATTTTAGTCAATATCAATGTCAATGTGTCTTCAGGCAACGGAGATACAGATGGTAACGCGGCTCCGGACGTATTCCAGCGTTTTCACTACAAAAGTAGCTTCATCATCCAAAAGGCTTAATATTACTATTCCTAGGATTAAAGTGGAGCTCCCTGACGGGCTGCTATCTTGATAAATCTTGTGTTTTGCATGTTATTTTGTGCACTAGCATAAAAATTTTTTCCAATGAAACAAGTTTTAACAATAATGAATTTAATTGATTAGAGTAGAAGCATCGTGGGATAGCCATTGAGCACCAACTCTTCAAAAAATCTTCAGTAAAGGGATCTGAAAAAAAGAACAAAAGGAGAAGAACGGAAGATTAATATTGATTATGGACTATTATTAATTAACTGATGAAAAGTTATTTGAAACAGGATATTTATCGGAAGCCTGTCTGAGATGAGAATGGTCCTAACAATATTTTGTTAAAAGTCTTTGTGAAGGAACAAAAGACTAATACAGTATTATATTTATACTGATATCATTGCTTTGTTTTATGTAATAGCCATAGTGGTTGCTTTTTGAATAACTAATAATTTTGCAATCCAAGTTGACTTTAATTGTAATCTCCAGGTGGTGGCTGGAGATCTCCCGCTATTACAAGTGATCTCTATGGGATGGAGATCAGTTCACCTGGAGAAAATGGCCACTTTGGAAGGTGGACTCTGTGGCTTTATACACCACTGAAGTCCCTCCTCTCCCTAAACCATGCCCTCCTCAGGCTCCACCCCCCAAATCCCCAGGTATTTCTCAACTCATACCTGGCAACTCTAAGGGGGCAGGTGGTCATGAGGCCCTTTTGTAGGACTATTTTCCTTTCCCAGTCTGCCGCTGCAATCAAAGCTGTCCTATTGTTCAAAAAGCTTTTTTTTGGCATATAAAGAAGCTAAAATGTTGCACTTTAGAACCCTACCCTGTTAACAAAAGCTGAGCAACTTTCTAATGTCTGACAGAAATTTCCACAAGGAACAGGAGTGAGAACTTTGGTCAACAAACAGAACATAGCAACACAAAAGTAAAGGGTGGTGAGCAGATCATGTTTCTTGTACTTTGCTAACCACATATGATGAGCAAACAACTCTAGCTTTGGAAAGAGAGAAAAAAGAAGTCCAGTGGCACCTTTAAGAGTAACAACATTTATTCTAGCATAATATTTTGTGAGTTAGGGCTCACTTCTTCAGATGCGATGAAAAGGAAATCTGAACCATTGAGCTCTGAGTCACAAAACATGCTAGAATAAACTTAGCTAGTCGTTAAAGTGCTGCTGGACTTCTGTTTTATATTGTTACAATATATCAACACAGCTACCCCTCTGGATTTAGTTTGAAACAGATGACAAATTTGCAACATTTCATGCACATTCAGGGCCCACTAGGGTTGCCAGGTCCTTCTTCGCCACCGGCGGGAGATTTTTGGGGTGGAGCCTGAAGAGGGTGGGGTTTGGGGAGGGACTTCAATGCCATAGAGTTCAATTGCCAAAGGGGCCATTTTTCTCCAGGTGATCTGATCTCTATCAGCTGGAGATCAGTTGAATTAGCAGGAGATCTCTTGCTACTACCTGGCAGTTGCAACCCTAGGGCCCACGGATAATTTCTTTGGCTCAGTACAGACTTGTCTCCCCCTCTCCCTTCCTGGTCCCACCTCATCCATAGGAACTCATGATGAATCAGAAAAGAAAATGATGTATTTTATTTCCAAACGGGCATAGATATATCCTATACTGGGCTCGCAGCTGGGCCTAGTCGTGCCTTTGCCCTCAGACCCATTTTCTCCACCATGCTTGGGGTCCTGTGCATGTGAGCAGAGGCACACCAGTCTCTGGAGTAGTCTCCTTCTTGGGCATTTATGAATGGGGTTTGTGGCCAGTTGCATTCACAAAAGACTAGCCTCATTCTCAACAGAAGAGGCAGAACACTGTTGAAAGACAGATGGTTTAAAGAAGTAGAATGTGTTGATATTAGCCTTCCCCGTGTCACAATAACTGTTGGAGCTGATGCTGCAACGAGCAGGAAATTTAGCAGACAAGGATTAGGAGAATGACATGTGCACACACCCATCACCTACTGCTCCTATGGGAAGATGAACTTTCTTTGCATCAGAACAATGGTTATTGCCATTATTACAAGGGACATTGCGTTTCCTTTGTATTTGCATGCTGCTTTTAGTCCTTCCACCTCCACCAATCTCAGGGCTCATTTGCATGGGAGAGACACAATTAATCCATGTCAGAAGAAAGGGACCCAATCTCATCCAACTTTGGGTCTCCTATATGTACACACTAGAATGCATACGTCAGGTTGCCAGCTCTGAGAGACTTCTTAGCTTTTGCTTCTCTGTCCCGTTGTGAAATCTCTTTTGCACCCACGTCCTGTATAGAGATATCCTATCATAGTAGTGGGCAGAGCCTAGCTCTGCCTTTGTCCTCAGGCTATAGTGAAGGAGACCCATTTTCTCCTCCATGCATGCTTGAACCCTGTACTGTACAAACTAGGGTCTCTTCTGATGGCTTATCTTCTCTCTCTTTCACTCACTCTTTCTTTCTGGTTCTGAACATCCAATCTGGGGCACTCAAAAGCATGTGCACTGTTTTATGATATGTTGGTTGGTTTGGGACTTGTTTTGAGGCCAAGTAACCACCTACCAATGTTGCCAGCAAAGAGACACCATCTGCATGCCCAGCAAAAGTGATGTATGTAGCCACGCTTTCTTGCTCATATCATTACTCATGTGTTTCTAAACTGTCACAAAACTGGCAGTGTGACCTACACAAATGTGCTGTAGAAGCCATTCATCTGAGCCCTTTTGCTGCCCTGAGCACTTACTACCGCTATTCTAACAACCCATCCTCAAGATCCATGCAGGGCTAACTCAACTAGCAGTGTAGCCTGAATCTGCCTCCATCTGCAACCCTCACCACCTCTGCCTGGAACAGTTAGACACCCCCCACTGCTTCCAAAAACCTCTTTAAACACAGTGTGGCAAGGAATGCATGCCCTAGAGTGGTCCCTTGACTCCTTTTGTAACAGTTTTGATGGTGTGGGGGGTAGAGTTGCCAACCTCCAGGTAGTCAAATACTCAAAAAGTATAATAAGCATAAGCAAACATCACATAATATACAGTAACTATCAATCCAAGGTAAGTGTCTACAAGAGAGTAACAATCAATCCAAAGGTGAGTGTCTACAAAAGAGTAATAATCACAGTCAATCCAGCTTGGAAGTCTTCAAAAGAAGAGAAGGTAAACAGGGATATGATCGTTTCAAGTCTACTCATTGTATCCTATTTGGGAACTTTGTTAATTATTGAACTTGTCTGTTCAACCATGTATTGGAGAATAAATATCCTTGTTTGGAAATCATAAGATATGAAATATTAATTTGACATGGTATGCTTCTTTTCTTCATCCCTTTGGGAGATTATTACCATTGGCTTTGAAAGCTTGCATTGAAACAAGTGTACTTGTTAAGACTCAAATCAAACGGGACTGAGGAAGACTTGAAACGATCGTATCCCTGTTGACCTTCTTTTCTTTTGAAGACTTCCAAGCTGGATTGACTGTGACTGTTACTCTTTTGTAGACACTCACCTTTGGATTGATTGTTACTCTCTTGTAGACACTTACCTTGGATTGATAGTTTCTGTATATTATGTGATGTTTGCTTATGCTTATTACACTTTTTGAGTATTTGGCTATAGTGATTTGTTCTGTATTTATTTTCTAACCTTAGGTACTAGTACAGAGGTGTTAATCTTTGATTACTTAACCTCCAGGTAGTAGCAGGAGATCTGCTATTTCAACTGATCTTCAGCCGATAGAGATCAGTTCGCCTGGAGAAAATGGCCATTTTGGCAATTGGACGCTATGTCATTGAAGTCCCTCCCCTCCCCAAACCCTGCCTTCCTCAGGCTCCGCCCCAAAAACCTCCCGCTGGTGGCAAAGAGGGACCTGGCAACCCTAGTGGGGGGTGAGGCAGGGAAGGATAGAATATATGCCCCCCCACCCAGTGCCTCAACTGGCTTCATTGTTCAGCCAGCCCTGAATTTATGCATTCTGGCCCACCATCTTCAAGAAGGTTCCCCCCGCCCCCACTATTCATTTGTCTCGTGAAATAACTGGCCTTTGTTTTATTAGTTCCTGCTCTCAATCCACTGTATATATTTCTCACTGAAATGACTTCTTCACCTCTGTGGGAATTCTCCTCTGTATAACTATCTTCAATCTTGGTAATTAATTTATTAGAAGCCAACAACACAGCTCCCACAGGTTTCTTTTTTCATGTCTTATCTGGCTTCTAGCATCTAAAACGTGCTGGTGCAGATTCACTTCAATGTAAAGAGCTTTTCATACAAAGCGACTCATTTGAGTTCAGTTAAGAGTTTTTGTTTTTCTAAGGAGAGAACACCCTGGCTCAGGAAAGGTGTACAGCTGACAGCTATGGGGACTCACACAATCTTTGACAGCTATGGAAACGCAAGCTGTCTGCTAATAACAGCCTTACAATTTTTGAGAATCTTGGTGTGACAGTTCAAAGCTGCAGCACCGTAAGGGCAAGGCTGGATTAACCATTAAGCAAAATAAGCACGTGCTTAGGACATCAAGGGAATGGGGGCACCACAGAAATTTTCCATTGCCGGGTTTACCATGGACCGTATGGTACAAAACTGCAAATGGTGCAGCTGAACCAGGGTCCACAAAAAGTAGGATAATTTTTTTCTAATATAAATAAAGTTATCTGATTCTGAATTAGAGTTGAATCCATTACAGGCTGCCAAATCAAAAACTGCTAAGAAGGCGAAGCAAAAGTCAGCTAGTGAAAAGCACGCTTTAGTTTTTGGACCTCAAATGGAAGAGCTGAAGGAATACAGGAAACAGTTGATTGATGATAGCTCAAAAAAACAAGAAGACAACAGGCACAGGTATGTGGCACATGTATGTGTGGGCAGGAAGGGGGCTTCCAAGAACTCTCTGATCGTGGGGGAGGGCAAAAATCTGGCAATGATCCTGCCCTGGACTCTCCAAAAGATCTCAGGTAGGGAGTGCTGGGAAAGACCTTTCTCTGCCTGAGACCCTGGAGAGTGACTGCCAGTCAGAGTAGACAATACTGAGCTAAGTGAATGAATAACCAGATTCAGTATAAGGCAGCGTCACACATTCATCTACCACACCATATTGGCTCTGCCAAATGTGAGAACATCACAAACCCAGCAAAAAGGTTTTCAGTATACAGCTTTTTCAAATATCAGCTTTTCAATAACAACACTTGGCACAAGAATTGGCCTTGAGATGAACCCCTGAGAATGGTTTTCTTTAGCACTCTGGAAATAACAATAATCAAGTTTTAGGTACCATTAGAGAGGTAAAAGCAGCAGCAATGAAGTCATGTTCTTTGTCTAAGTACCTTGTTATTATTATTGTCTTGGTAATCCCTTTGTATATGCTACTTTACAACTGCAGGCTTCATGTTATATGACAAATCACATAACATTTTGAGAAAATATGTTGGCAAAATCAATCCCAATAAGCCCAGTATTTCTCATCCAGCACCACTACATAATCAATTTGCCTCTGTTTTTGTAATTGATAAAGGTACAGGTATAAGGGTAAACAAACAGATTTCTTACTGGTCTAGTTACTAAAGATTTATTGTGGCATGAAGTTTTTTGTGAACTAGAGCCCACTTCACAAAATGGAAGAAGTATATCCTAGGTTGGTACACACACATATATGTGTACAAATTTAAAATTACAAAATTGTAAACATGGGTATAGAGTGTCATATGGCGTAGATAAGGAGGATATTTTTGGCAGGCACAGCTTGTCTGGAAAGAGGGAGGAAAGCTGCTCCCGCTTCTTTTACACAATCGGGAAGGCTTCTACAGATACTAGAGGCCTGCCCTGATTGTCGCATTTGCAATATTTAACTGTAGTTTGAATACTGAATGAGCAGTTCTTTCTCCTGCCAAAAAGAGTTGCAGCAATACCTGATGAAGCAACAGCAAGAGCGATCATCCCTTTTTTGGTGAACTGTAGGCAAAATTAGACTTATAACAAGTGTCATACCCTTCCTTTCTCCCTAATGGGTAGGGTTGCCAGGTCCCTCTTCATCACTGGTAGGAGATTTTTGGGGTGGAGCCTGAGGAGGGTGAGGCTTGGGGAGGGGAGGGACTTCAATGCCATAGAGTCCAGTTGTCAAAGCAGCCATTTTCTCCAGGGGAACTGATCTCTATCGGCTGGAGATCAGTTGTAATAGCAGATCTCCAGCTAGTACCTGGAGGTTACAATAACAATAGAAAACCTGTGTCGTATATAACGTCGTTATGGAAATTAGCAGCACGAAAGGCTCCAAATCAAATCCAACTGGAATTACATCACAAAACTATATTGAGTGAAGCATAACATCATGCTAAGTAAAACAAAATCAAGCATTACATCATGCAGAGATAACAAACATATGCGGCTAAGACAATAGCCCCAGTGCAACAAGCTGGTAAAGTGGGGCGGGACAAATCCTTCTACTGTCTGGGATGGTCAAGTAGCAAGTCCAAAGAACCAACAAGTAAGCAGGACGGAGAAAGTTCATGTAGAGGAGAGGAGAACGCGTGGCTAGTCGCTGGTGCGCGTTTCAAAAAGGCTTTCTTCAGCTCCAATAAAAAAGGCAACGTAAGCTTTAAAGTCCATATGGTGATAAGCTGGTTGTCAAAAAGACCGTCAACTGTGAAGTGTAAGGTGTTACAATGTCACTTATACAATACATACAATACAAAAGTCCATGTGGATACTGTAATACAAAAGGAAACTTACCAAAATGCGTCTTAATGAAACTCAATAGCGCATTATACAAGGATCCGCGGTGGGGAGCTAACAGGAAGGGAGTTCTTATATAACTGCCAGTATAGCTTCTTAAAGAGACATGACCCCTGATTCAAAAAGCAACCCCGAAATAAAAATGTAATTATATGAAGCATGACAAATCGAACTCATTATTTAAACCCTTAGGTATAAGAGTCTGAAAGGCGTATATTAAACGAGATTCTTGCTGCAAAAGAATTTTCTTGGCATCTTGAACGTGAAAAGGTTTAGATTTAAATTGCCAAAGAACAAAAAAGAGTAGGTCTGTGTCAGCATGGCGCGCATGGATGAAATGTTGTACAAGTGGAGCCTCCAGATTCCGTGCGCGAATTCGCGCACGGTGCTCACCGATCCTAAGACGGATTGGACGGGATGAGCAGCCAATGTACATGAGACGACATGGACACAGAACCGCGTACACAGACATAGGGGTACCACAATTGCTAAATTGGCGAAGAGTATAAGAAAATTTTGGCGAGGTGGAGTGAACCACTTTGATAGGTAAACTGTAAGGACACATAGAACAGTGACCACATTTATAGTGGCCAATAGTTTGAGATGGTCCTTGAGGTTGCCATCTTAAACAAATGTTCCATTGACTTAATGACCCTCATTATTGAGCACTCCCTTACAGTTAGAGATGCCATTCAGGAACAAGCAACAGCTGCCCAGGAAGAATTTAAAGCAACAGTGTCTGATGACACCTTCACTTCTTTGGTTGCCACCTTAGAAAAAGACTTGGCTGCTTATTCTGCTAACATTGACGGCTATAAAAATAGGAAAATTGCCAGAGACCAGGAAGATTATGCGCAGGATCGCGTTTACTTTTGGGTTGGGCAGGGCACCAGACGCCCCCGGAGGTTTCAAGCCCGGGTTCCCCAATCACAACGATCAGACTCTTCAGCTGAACGTCACAGCTCGAGCGCCTCTAGTCTTGGCTCGTATGGCTCCTCCTATTCCTTGAGGTCTGGACGCATGGATTTTCCCAAGGATCCCAGACCACGGGGACGCCAGAAGTCAAAAACTTAATTTTCAACTTGTCCTCTCGAATCTTAACTTCTGCTGAACGAGAAGTGTTGGAATTGGGTCTTGGATTTGTTCCCACCCCCCGTTACTCTCGTTTCCAGAGCCGGGTGGATCTATATAAATTTTTTAGAACGCTTAAATTAAAAGAACAATTTGGTGCAGCACATTCCATACCCAAACCTCAGCCGACTTTCAAACCTAAATCCACTTACATTCCCAAGAATTGCAGTCATTTCCTTTCTACTTTCCAGTCTCTCGTACTTCGTGATTTACAAAAATTGGAAACCCACAAAGCCCACCATCCCCCTCCTGGGAATATTTCTTCAGCACAGTTACAAATCATCAATGACCTATCTCGAGATTCTTCTCTTACTTTCCATCCTGCTGACAAAGGTGGGGGTCTGGTCATTCAAAATCGGGAAGACTATGATCGGGAAAACTGGAGACAATTGAACAACACAGCACATTACAGAAAACTGCCACAGGATCCAACCAAACATATACAAAACATCATTAGGACTACTGTGTTTGAAGCATCTGCACTGAACTATATATCCAAAAACACTGCCGATTTTCTTATTGTTGATCACCCTCGTGTGCCAATTTTTTACACTCTTCCTAAGATTCACAAATCCTTGTCCTCACCTCCTGGTAGACCCATCATTAGTCTCGTGGGGTCTCTTCTAGAACCCATCGCTAAATATCTTGATTATTTTTTGCAGATTTATGCCACGGACACTCCCTCGTTTCTTTCAGATACCAGGCATCTCATTCGTGAGATTGAGGGTTTGAAGATCCCTCCAGAGGCAGCACTTGCTACCTTCGATGTGGCATCCCTTTACACCAATATTCCATTAGATGAAGTCCGGGGCATTATTGAAGAACTTTTGGACTCCAGAACAGACCCATCACCACCTACTCATTTTTTAATGAGTCTTCTGGACATCCTTTTTGAGCACAACTTTTTTCGTTATCAGGAGGTCTTTTTCTTACAGATCAGTGGCGTTTCGATGGGAGCAGCCTGCGCTCCCTCGATTGCTAATATTTTCATGGCTCGCTTTGAAAAGACGCTCCTTTTTCCCTCTGAGACTTTCACTTCTCGAGTATTGTGGTACAGGCGTTTCATTGATGACGTCTGCGCCATTCTCTCTAACTGTGATTACTTTCACAGTTTTTCCTCTTGGGTCAATTCCTTACATAGCGCCTTGGACTTTTCTGGCTGCATTAACTCACACGAGATTCCCTTCTTGGATGTTACCATCTTCCGGCTTCCAGACAATACCCTAGCGGTTAAACCTTTTACCAAACCTACAGATGCAGGTTTCAATTTACATTTCTCTTCCTTTCATCCCTTACACTTACGTGTAAATCTACCTTTTAGTCAATTTCTACGCATTAAGAGGAACGCATCTAGGGAACAAGATTTTTTTGCTGCTGCTGACATCATGTCTTCTAAATTTCAAAGAAGAGGATACCCACTCGAGGTCATTCGACGGTCCTTTCATAAAACCCTCTCTAGATCTCGTGCCCTTCTTTTGGGCACTGACAGGTCCAATCCGCCCACTTACAATCTTCCTAAGTCTGACTCGAGAGTTATAGCTTCCTTACAATATTCACATTTGACTCACGATATCAAAAAGATCCTGAATCGTCATTGGCACCTGCTGGACACTATTCCCGGTTGCTCTCAACCACCCATCTTAGGTATGAGAAGGACTTTGTCTATCCGAGATATGCTTATAAAAACAGATGTGTACCAACCTCAAGGACCATCTCAAACTATTGGCCACTATAAATGTGGTCACTGTTCTATGTGTCCTTACAGTTTACCTATCAAAGTGGTTCACTCCACCTCGCCAAAATTTTCTTATACTCTTCGCCAATTTAGCAATTGTGGTACCCCTATGTCTGTGTACGCGGTTCTGTGTCCATGTCGTCTCATGTACATTGGCTGCTCATCCCGTCCAATCCGTCTTAGGATCGGTGAGCACCGTGCGCGAATTCGCGCACGGAATCTGGAGGCTCCACTTGTACAACATTTCATCCATGCGCGCCATGCTGACACAGACCTACTCTTTTTTGTTCTTTGGCAATTTAAATCTAAACCTTTTCACGTTCAAGATGCCAAGAAAATTCTTTTGCAGCAAGAATCTCGTTTAATATACGCCTTTCAGACTCTTATACCTAAGGGTTTAAATAATGAGTTCGATTTGTCATGCTTCATATAATTACATTTTTATTTCGGGGTTGCTTTTTGAATCAGGGGTCATGTCTCTTTAAGAAGCTATACTGGCAGTTATATAAGAACTCCCTTCCTGTTAGCTCCCCACCGCGGATCCTTGTATAATGCGCTATTGAGTTTCATTAAGACGCATTTTGGTAAGTTTCCTTTTGTATTACAGTATCCACATGGACTTTTGTATTGTATGTATTGTATAAGTGACATTGTAACACCTTACACTTCACAGTTGACGGTCTTTTTGACAACCAGCTTATCACCATATGGACTTTAAAGCTTACGTTGCCTTTTTTATTGGAGCTGAAGAAAGCCTTTTTGAAACGCGCACCAGCGACTAGCCACGCGTTCTCCTCTCCTCTACATGAACTTTCTCCGTCCTGCTTACTTGTTGGTTCTTTGGACTTGCTACTTGACCATCCCAGACAGTAGAAGGATTTGTCCCGCCCCACTTTACCAGCTTGTTGCACTGGGGCTATTGTCTTAGCCGCATATGTTTGTTATCTCTGCATGATGTAATGCTTGATTTTGTTTTACTTAGCATGATGTTATGCTTCACTCAATATAGTTTTGTGATGTAATTCCAGTTGGATTTGATTTGGAGCCTTTCGTGCTGCTAAGTACCTGGAGGTTGGCAACCCTATTGGGGACATAAAGCATCTTCCATTGTTCTCCTGTCCTTCATTTTATCCTCACAACAACCCTGTGAGGTAAGTCTGGCTGAATGTGTGTGACTAGCCCATGGTTAGAGGAAGGCACTGGCAAACCCCCTCTGTTAGTCTCTTGCCATGAAAACCCCAAAAAGGGGTCACCATAAGTCGGCTGCGACTTGAAGGCACTTTACACACACACACAGCCCATGGTCACACTGCAACCTTCCATGGCACATGGGGATCTGATTATTCAAGACACAGATTTGAGCCACGTGTCATGAAGATAACCTGGTCCAGGATGTTCCAATTCCCTTCATTTTTGGCACTGCAACTCCCATCATCATTCTGGGGTTCATGGTCAGTTTTCAAACACGTAGCATTATTTTCTGATGAGTTATGCCTGCTACAAACAGAGACCCTTAGTTTCCATTGCAAATACCATGGGAGTGCCTGGAGACAATTTGGGTCAGGATATTCTGATTCCTTTCATTTTGGGTCCTGGAACTCACATGATCATCCTGAAGATGGTGGCCAATTTCGAGATTCCTAGCTTTATTTTCTGATGAATTATGCCTGCCACAAATGGACAGATGGATGGACACACAGATCCTTTTATGTTACAGATGCATGGTAACTGCAAGCCAAGTAGTGTTGCCAACCTCCAGGTGGTGGCTGGATATCTCCTTGCTATTACAACTGATCTCCAGCTGATAGAGATCAATTCACCTGGAGAAAATGGCTGCCTCAGCAATTGCACTCTATGGGATTGAAGCCCCTCCCCTTCCCAAACCCTGCCCTCCTGAGGATCCACCACAAAAACCTCCCGCCGGTGGCGAAGAGGGACCTGGTAACCCTAAAGCCAAGTGATTTGTTATGGTATTTGGTTTGCATCAGGGTCATATGCTGGGGGCCCAGATGGAATCTTTGTACGGGGGCCCATGGTGGCTCTTGGCAGCCCTGGGTGGACTTTACCAAGTACATTTAAAAAGCATAATTCTCTAGTGGCAAATATATATATACCCATAAGTTCAAAAAAATAAGTGTAATTGAGCAGGGAGGAAGCCATGAAATGCAAGGGACAGGAGACAGTGAGTAATTCTTGATGCAGAGAGATCAGAGGAAGAAGAGGCCTGTGTGTCTTGTGTTGTGCTTCAAGGTCTAAAAGGAAGAGAGGCCAGGAAAGCAAAAAGGTCTGTTGTCGCTCCCTGGCCAGTGTACGCATAAACTATTGATAAGGTATAAAGGTTTACACCCTGTTGAGCCGAATGACATCACTCTGCCTTGTAAACTGACCTTTTACGAACCATAAGGAAAGCAGACAAAATTACCTGTGGTGGTGAAGAAATCCAGGGCAACCCACACAGTTGTGAAGCCAACTCCTCTGGGCTGCAACATAACTCATACAGGCAGCTAGGGTGGGGAACACAGATTCTTATTCTAGTAGGGGGGAATATAGAGGGCGCTTTAACAAAGCAAACGGACATTCTGCAGGTCAAGCTTTTCCCAGCAGTCTGATTCAGCAACAGAAAAAGCTTGAACTGCTGCATTCTGTAGGAAATCATGCTGCTGCTGAGAGATACATATTTGCATTCTCACTTTCCCAGCTCCACAACAGAATTAACAGCAGACTAGCCAAACTGGAACTTTGCCAGCTACTAGATCCTCTAAGCAGGCAGCTTGGACATGGTGCACAAGGCACTATCTACAAGTGTCACTTGTCACTTGTAAACTTGTCACTTCTAAGTTTTTATCGGAAGTAGCATAATGTCACAGCTGGCAGCCTGGCTTCCCTATTTCCTCACCCACAACCCTAGCTCCCATTCATGTGGCTTCCTCATTTTGTCCATTTTGAGTATTATTGAGCTTCATTTTCCAAGTAAGTGGCCATAAGCTTGTAACCTCAGTTTAGTGCACTATGTTGAGCCAATAGTAAAAGTTGTACGTAGAAAAATGTGCAACTTAGAATGCACACCAGGCACTTGAGAATGGGAGTTGCTCTGGGTTCTCCCTGTCTTTGCAATGCAAATGGCAGCTACATGTATCAGTAATCCAAAACCAATACGCACCTGTACCTTCACTTCTTCTTTCAAGAGGGCTGTCTACTTGTTATATATTTTAAAGCACTGAGTACTCATTCATTCAAATGAATTTTGTTTTTGACTTGCTACTTTTTTAAAAACAGCAACAATGGAACTCAACTTCGTCAATGTTGAAAAACTCTGGGGAGGGGAAGCAGTGATATCATGATATCACATGGGAAGCAGCCAGTCCCCACGCTGGGCATAACTGGCTTCAAACAGAAGGAAGCAGCTTTCCCCTGAGGTTGATCCTGTACAAAATGGGGTAATTGTGCTCAAATGATGTTCGTCTGCACGAACACATGAAGCTGCGTTATACTGAATCAGACCCTTGGCCCATCAAAGTCAGTATTGTCTACTCAGACCGGCAGCGGCTCTCCAGGGTCTCAGGCAGGGGTCTTTCACATCACCTACTTGCCTAGTCCCTTTAAACTGGAGATGCTGGGGATTGAACCTGGGACCTTCTGCATATAGCCTTATGGGAGAGGCAGCAAGGAGGAGGAGGACCGCATAAATGGCATCAGGTGAAACCAAGAGTGAGGTTACTGGAGGAGAGACACGCACCTCACTTGTCATGCACCTCTTAATTTATTATCTAATTAGCAAAAGAGCCAGCTGCGCTGATTCATCATACATCACCCTGACTGCTCATCGCAGTCCAGTGTGGGAAAAAAGCCAACTCCCTCAATTAAGTACAAGCAAAGCAACATCACTGCTTACAGGATGATCACCAAAAAGATGATGAGAAAAGTCCAAGGCTGTGTAATGATTCATTGTGTGCATATATGTGTTACCTCACCCACACAAACACATGGACATACATTCAGATTAACATAGGGAATTAACTTGCATGTTTGTGCAGGGCACAGTAAACCAGGATCTTTTACCTAAAGAGGTGGCTGTGAGTAGCAAGTCTTTAGTAGGAAAAGGATGACAGAGATCTGATTTAAAAGAAATACAGACTATTGAGGGATTTGGTACAATAGTGTGTGTGTGTGTGTGGGGGGGGAACTTATCCTAAGCAAATATTAAACCAAGTCACAAACACATTCCTTACCCTAATTAATATAGCAACAACTTACAAATATTCAGCAGAGCTACTCCAATCTGGAACAGGAGCTAACCTTTGAGCCAAAGGTGTGGAAAATGGTGAATAGTGGTTTGGAAAATAGGGGGGAAATAGATCAGAGGGAGATCAAAGATTGCCCTATTCTGCGAAGAAATCAGATAGAAGGAAAGGGATCCAGTGTGTGTTGGGAATCTGATGCAGCTCAGCTGGTATCCAGGATCCATCTCAGACTCACTTTCCTGGTTCTAAAGCCAGGTTCGTTATACTGTTTTTGGCCCATAGCATAAAATGGGTTCTTTTCCAAAAACAAAAGACCAAGACAGAGGATAAAGGAATACTTGAGAGTAATCAGGAGAAAACTATAGAACTGACAAAAGGGCATCAGGAAGGGCAGTTTTTGATTGAATTATGATTACAAAAGCTGGAGATGTTAAGGCGGGTCATGTATTGGGGCAGGGGCCTTGGGGACAATGGGAAGCTTTGAGTCGGAGGTTCCAGACTGTCACAGGGCCCTTAACCTCGGAAAACTGTGTTAATGGTCAGTGATTGTAAAAGACAATACAGGAACAGGCATCTTTGTCTTTTCACCTGGCGTGGCTTGATTGCTATCGGCACACCTTGATTTCTCCCAGAGATGCTTGGCTGTTGTCCCAAGATCCTCTGCATGGTTCCCTGTGAGACACAAAACAGGGCAGTGCTCCACCCGTTTGGCGTGTGCCTCATGGGACTTGCTCACGGTGTTACTCTGGCAGTTCATCCATTCAGGCTGGGAGGGAGGGTGTGCAGATGAAAGGGAGGTTGGCAACACATGAAACCTTGTAAAACTGTTATGTCACTGAATTCTCATTGTAACAAAAGGGACTCTCCATAGTGCTGCTGAATTAGGTGAAAAGAAAAGTTTGGTAGTTTGTTGGATAGCACAAGATAGTTTGCCATTCAGAGGGCATTAGGAAGTAAAATGTTTGTCACAAATGAACACTTAATTGCTTTATTTGTTTTAAAAGTTAGAACAAGAAAAGTCATTTACCTCTTTGTGAGAAATGCTCAAGAAAGAGAACATAATTTGTTATAGGTCAGATAAATTGTTTGCATTTTCCCATTTTCTTAATATATATTTTATTAAAATACAGACTCAGTGTTTAGAAAGAAATCTTCTAAATTCCTTGGTACTCGGTGTTCTTTGGTAGTTTTATTGCAGCAATGATAAACCATACTGGTACCCAGGTTCAGAATCTGGAAGGACTCCATGAACAGCCATAGATTAAAAGATACCAAGAATGTTTTAATTTAATAAAACTCAAGATAGTATTAAATTTAATTAACAATGGCTATAGACAAGTGAGTCCTGATCTGGATGGCCCAGGCTAGCCAGATCTCAGAAGCTAAGCAGGGTTGGCCCTGGTTAATACTTGGATGGGCAACCACCAAGGACTACCAGGGTTGCTATTCAGAGGAAAGCAATGGCAAACCACCTCTGTTAGTCTCTTGCCATGAAAATCCTACTGGGTTGGCATAAGTTGGCTGCTACTTGATGGCACTTTACACACACACATTGACTTTTGACTCATATATCAAATCTCCAGTAGTTCCTCCCATAGAAATTTATATAACCCACTCACCAAGCCTTAAATTCTGTGAATAATTAGTATATCTCAAATCAGTTGTTTTTATGTTCAGGTACTTCTGCTGCACTAATAACAAGCAATTCCCTTAGCTCAAACAAACAATTATTGCCCTTATTAAGCATCCTGCCTGCTGTCCCAGTCATAGTGGCTAAAAAGGGACTTTCCCTAGGACAAATTAGCCATTATAAAGATGATTGTGAAAATTCCATCCTGATCCAGGGAAGTCTTGGGTGGGTGGGTCGGTGGGTGGGGCTGGCTAGGCCAGATGCATAAAGCCTGGAATAGTATCAGTTTTGGGGAGCACTAGTTGCTTCCAGTTTTTAAATCAGAAAAGCCCATGTTCTAAAAATATTCAGATTAAAGCTATCATTTAATCTATCAATACATCTTTGGGGGGTTTTTTTGGTGGGGGGATTACATGAAGTGGGATTAATCACTGTTTTCTGGTGGGGCACCACATCCACTGGCCCACCTACCCATGGTTCTGATGACATTCTTCCAGCTTCATCCTATGCAGACTGAGATGTACTTAAGTACAGTGATTTGAATAAGATTACGCAGATCTAGTTTTGCACAGGATTGTGGGCTGTAAGTCTGCAATGCAATGAACCCTGGTTAATTTTGGTTCTCATAATGATTGCAAAGTGCAAAATCATGACGGACCAGGACTTCCTAAACTAGAGGAACAGCGAATTACAGTACAGTCTTAAGCAGAATTGCACCTTTCTAAATCTGTTGAAGTCAATGGGCTTAGAAGGCTGTAATTCTGTTTTGTACTGCCCCCACCAGTCTTCCTTCCTGTTTACATAGTAAATGAATCAAAAGCTCAATTTTTACCAATTTACTTAATATGTGAATGAAGAAACATGAGCACGCCCAAATGTTTTGCTGTTTTTGGACAGCAAACAATTTACTGCTAAGCGTATGGTTGATCTGAAGCATAATGGCATGAAAACATTGTGACACTGTAGAGTTCCCCAGCATGCTTTGTCAAAAGGATGTTAAAAGGGGACAAGGGGAGAAAAAAGGTGCCCCTGGCCCTGGCCCTAAGGCCCGCTGTCTGCATTTTGGGTGGAGTGCCCAATAGACTTCAATAGGTTGGGTGGTGCTGGATGGAGTTGATACCACGTTGCACCTTTTAGCCCTCTGGGAAGAAAAAGGAACCTCCAAAGGGAAATATAAAAACCAGTAGTTGATTGACTAGCAGTGAAATCCGATGCAGAGTTATTCCAGTAAGTCCACTGATTTACTGGAGTAACTCTGCGTAAGATTGCTCTGTATCTCTCCAAAGAGAGAGAAAAGATGTTCCGGGCCCTGACCTTTGTCCACGGCCTGTGACTGTATCAAAACTGTCAGGAGGTCGGTCTGATCTCTGGCTTATGCTGGTTCTTGAGTCGGCCAAGGGACTGGGCGCCTGACCTTGCAGCTGGCTTGGACTCAGACTCTCTCTCAGGGGGAGTTGCCGCGGCGCCACGGCCTTGGCTCTCATGCTTTTGCTCCAGTGTACAGCTTCACTTCTGTCGGTTGTTATGACTCCTTTCCCTCTCTTCCCTGAGAACCTCTTTCTAGAGATGACTTCACTGTTTAGCCTTTTCTGCCTAGTGAGCTATGTACCTGTAAACTTGCTGTTTTGAAATCACTAGCAACTTTTCCTGCGTGAAATGCAGTCAGCTTCTGTGAACTGTCTTGTGCTCTAAATAAAGTAGCATTGCTTAGGATGCCTGCCTGAGCATGTTTGCTTATGGGATGCAGAGGATGGACTTCTGAGCCTGACAAAAACATATGAATAGAATGTGTAGGGTCTGAGCAATTACACTAGTAAACACAGCCCCAGCACATGCTGGTGGCTCTTTTATTGGGGTTGCCAACCTCCAGGTACTAGCTGGAGATCTCCTGCTATTACAAGTGATCTCCAGCTGATAGAGAGCAGTTCACCTGGATAAAATGGCTGCTTTGTCAATTGGACTCTATGGCATTGAAGTCCCTCCCCTCCCCAAACCCCACCCTCCTCAGGCTCCGCCCCTAAAACCTCCCACTGGTGGCTAAAAGGAACCTGGCAACCCTATCTTTTATCTTGGCACCATTTATAATGCCTGTATGTGCGTTAAGTGCCATCTGTAACGCATAAAGGTAAAGGTAGCACTGAATCATTACTGACCCACACGGTGACGTCACATCCCAACATTTACTTGGCAGACTATGTTTAAGGGGTAGTTTGCCATTGCCTTCCTCAGTCATCTACACTTTACCCCCAGCAAGCTGGGTACTCATTTTACCGACCTCAGAAGGATGGAAGGCTGAGTCAACCTTCAGCCAGCTGCCTGAAACAGACTTCCATCGGGATCGAAGTCAGGTGGTGAGCAGAGCTATGACTGCAGTTCTGCAGCTTACCACTCTGCGCCACAGGGCACACCACCTACAAAATGACCAGAATTAGAATGCCTCTGCTAGTTACTTTGTAGCTGTGTCTATTAATCTTTGTTGGTATATGTTGCCACCTAGTGAGCAGATGTAGAAAGGAAGGCTCCTGTAGTTGGCAGGCACTCAAAGGCACTGTGAGTTGGGTAAGCCCATTGAACACAGTGGATTTTATTTCCAAGTAAATGTTTAGATGGGTTTTTGTTTGTTCGTTTTTGGGTGGGACAAGTGCACTTTATCAGATGAGGGACATGGACATTTTGGGTGTGATTAGATTCATGCGTAGAAAGCCACAATTAACATGTTCATAATTAAGGTTGCAGCACTTTTACTTTTTGTTTTTTTACAAACAGGGCAATTCTGTAATTTGTTCTACTGGACAAGCATATGGTAGACAGACAGAGAGACAGGCAGTTTATCCATGGCACGCAGCAACCTGAATCCTGATTATGTTTCCAGCACTTCTGAATCTGTTCCAAAAATTCTGATAAGTATCTTCTTTTTGATGAATGTGTCATGTGCTTTCTTGGAAAGGATTTCCTACTGTTATACTTTCATCATCATGAAACTCTAGATTTGTGACTCTAGATTTTTTTTTTTTGCAACTTTTTAACGCTGCACAAGACCAGAACAAATACATTTGTTCCTTGGCACCAGCAACAACTTTCTAGTTGGCACTGATTAAGAAGAACCGCAATCCTAGATGTCAAATCATTCCTTTCACTTCTCCCCCTCCCCTCTCCTGAAGTGATCCGTCGAGTCGCAACTGACTCATGGTGCCTCCATGAAGTTCCACTTGATGGAATTTTCAAGGCAAGAGATGCACAGAGGTGGTTTGCCATTGCTTTCCTCTGCATGGCAGCCCCAGTCCTCCTTGGTAGTCTCCCATCCAAGTATGAACCCTGGTTAGCTTCCAAGCTCCCAAGAGATCAGGCAAGTCTGGGCTATTAGGGCTGCTACCAGTGAGGTCTAAACCCCCTAAACACTTACTGAGTCAAACCTGAGACTCCTTAGCTATTACAGGTGTTAACTTGTTTAGCAAAACTAAGGAGATTGCCAGCTATTGCTATTGTGAATGTCCCTGTACTTTTCTTGATCACATTTTACATAATTACATTTCATTCTGTTTGTCCTGCCTTTCATAGCCCTGTGATCCTGCTGTTCTTCATAACCCAATAAATAAATATCTACCATGTGAGGTCCCACCACACATCGTCTGACAAAGTGGTCTCTCATCTGCAAACATTTATGCTGGACCAAATGCCTGGCAATCTTCAAGGAACAACAGCCTAACACAGATGGCCTTCTGGAAATATTACAGCGCAATACTATGCAGTCATTGGGGATTTATTTATTTTACTTCATTTATAGTCTGCCTTTCTCACCAAGACTCAAGGTAGGTTACCTAATTTAAAACAATGCAATCAAAGCACTATAATAATAATAAAGGAAAAAGGGATTACAAAATTAGAGTAGAGCATTAAAACAGTATACTACATACAACAATGAAATCAAATATGATTACAAGAGAAACTGTGTGAAGAACAAGGCAATGAAAACTACAGAAATTAACTTTGACCCTGTTGTTTTTATAAAAATGCCCTCCTGAAGAACTTGCTATTCTAATTTAAAATTTCTAACTGGGGACTTTGCTATTCAAAATCATGTGCATTTCTAGCCAAGATCTTTCTGGCCCCCTGCAACAGGGTTGCCAGCTCCAGGTTGGGAAATTCCTGAAGGTTGGGGAGGGCAGAGCCTCAAAGAGTCCCAAACAACCCTTTTCCCCAGGAGAACTGATCTCTGCAGCCTGGACACCAGTCTGAATTCCGGGAGATTTCCAGCTACCCCCTGGAGGTTGGCCACCCTATCCTGCAAACGTTGCCTACTTTCTTACATCACTGCCGTGATTTTCCGGGCTACAGGTTTACAATGCAGCCTAAACACAGCCTTTGACAGTGCTGTAGTCAATGGATTTAGAAGGGTGTAACTCTGCCTTGCCCTGACCTGGATGGCCCAGGCTAGCCTGATCTCGTCAGATCTCAGAAGCTAAGCAGGGTCAGCCCTGCTTAGTACTTGGATGGGAGACCACCAAGGAATACCAGGGTTGCTGTGCAGAGGAAGGCACCGGCAAACCACCTCTGTTAGTCTCTTAACATGAAAACCCCCAAAAGGGGTCGCCATAAGTCGGCTGCGACTTGACGACACTTTACACACACACAACTCTGCCTAGGACTGCGCTTAGGGTTGCCAGCTCTGGGTTGGAAAATACCTGGAGATTTCTGGGGCAGAGCCAGAGGAGGGTGGGGTTTGGGGAGGGGAGGGATTTCAATGCCATAGAGTCCAATTGCCAAAGCGGCCGTTTCCTCCAGCGTACAGAGATCAGTTGTAATAGCAGGAGATCGCCAGTTGGTACCTGGAGGTTGGCAACCCTAACTGCACTATGGACGCACTTTGGAAATAGTGCACTCCCCCCCCCCCCATTCAGAACGAGACGTCCGTGCAGTGGCAAACACAGCCCTTCTGGGGAGCGCTGGTGGTGTTAAAAAACTGATTTTTCGCCTCCTAAAAACACGCCGTGGGAATCCAGCTTCACTAGGCCGGTCGTTGCAAAGCCGCTCCCTAACCAACCGCCGAGCTCTATGGTCGAGGGTCCGACCCGGAAGCAGGAAGCGCCGCCCGGCGGTCAGCCGCGGCTCGCGGGGATCTCTTCCGGGGGTCAGCTGAGTGCCGGCGGAGCGAGCGGACGAGGAGGGGCTCGCCGCCGGAGGAGCGAGGCCGGGGCCCTGCGGAGAGGAGGCCATGGCTTCCATTCTGGACGACTACCAAGACTCCATCTCTCACTCGGCCTCTTCGCAGCAGACCCGCAGCAGCCTGGGCATCCCGCACACCGGTAGGGGCGGAGGGGGCTTCCGGTCCGGCCGAGCCTGTCGCGTTCGCTCGCCGCGCCCTCCCTGTCCGACGGGCCTGAGCGCGGCCCGAGGCACGAAGTCTCCTTGTTCGCCTTTTATTTTGATCGTGGAATGGTCACCAGGGGCTTGCAAAACGCTGATGTGTCTGTAGCGGAAAAGCCAGGTTTTAATATCTAGGGGGATGTTTGTTTTGGTGCCCCCCGCGTTCTGGGTGCGCTTTTTTCATTCCAATCAAACTTCATTCAGATATACATTAGATTAGTTTTTACAGTAGTTCATCTGGAATTGAAAGTATTACAGAAGAAAACCCACCCGCTACCAGAACCGAATCTCTTTCTGAGATACATCCTTGAGCTGCTGATTATTTGACATGCGGTGGTAGTTAATGAGCAATCCTGATTGCATTTCAGAATAATATCACCAGGCTCCAGCTAGTTTTTTGTTTGAGGATGCCCCATTTTTAATAGGTTAGTTTCCTGTGCCTCTGTGGAATAAGAATTTTGTGTCAGGTCTTCCAACTACACTTGCAAGTGAACATTTTCTCAGGGACACTGGTAGAAATCCCTCTGATGTCACCCTACCCTTCTCAACTTGCAGTGGATCTGATATTGATTAACTTGGGAAAGGGCCCAGTTTCCCTTATGATATGTTCTGCATATGGGCTTCAGAAGACTGTTTATATGTACAATAACACCAGTAATCTACTACAATTTAGGTGTTGCAAAAATATATGCTGTTCTTATTTGTACATATGTTTTTGCTTTTTTTCACTGGTGTGCTGCACTCTTGGGAAAATATTGCCTAAAACCCAGTGATTGAACTCCCAGTGAATGTACTAGAACTAGAGTATATTTAGGGAGGCCAGACTAGTGTAAAGCAGGAGACCGCTTTCACGCAGGGTTTGTTTGGCTGGTGTTCCTGTAGACTAGAGCAGGGTTGGGGAACCTTTTTCCTGCCAAGGGCCATTTGCACATTTATGACATCATTCAGGGCCCATACCAGGTGTAGATCTCCCGGTGGGGGGGGGGAAGAGGCTAGGGTTGCCAGGTTTCCAGCCACCACCTGGAGGTTGGCAACCCCATGGGAGGCCACACAGAGAAGGCCTGCAGGGTGCCCCCACTCCCCCCTCCCAGGCGGAAGGGCAGCCAGCAGTGGGCCCGAGCAAACAAGGTGCCAGAGGGGCACAGTCCACAATTGATCAGCAAGGGAGGAAGGAAAACAGAGAAAGAGGAAAAGGGAGGGAGGGAGAAAGGGAGAGAAAGGGAGAAAGAAATGGAGAGAGAGGGAGAAAGAAAGAAAAGGACGAAGGGAGACAAAGAAAGAGACAGAAAAAGAGGGAGAGAAAGGAGAAAGAGTGACAGAAAAAGAGGAAGAAAAGAGAGAAAAGCCTTCCCCCCACACACACACACCCCTGCTGGCCCCGCGCGACTGGGCCCCAGCCTCCCCTGCCCACACACACACACACACACACACACCCGGAGGCGCACAGAGCCCCGCACGACCGGGCCCCAGTCTCCATGCCCTCTCCTCCCCAGAGTCCACAAAAGGGCCCCCCTGAAGCCTGATCGGCTCCTGCATGCATGCTCTGCCGCCGGGAGCTGCCAGCCTCTTTCCCCCTCCCTCTCGCTGCTCAACAGCCGACAGTCGGCGAGAGGAGGTCCAAAGGGCACTGCAGCGCCGCTGTAAGCCATGGTGCCAGGAACACCCTCTGGGAGGGCCGCCCTGCACCCTGCCTCTGCAGCAGGGCCCCGGAGCTCCCGAGGGCCACAAAAAATGTCCTCGGGGGCCGCATACGGCCCCCGGGCCTGAGGTTCCCCACCCCTGGACTAGAGCAAACTCAATGTAGTTGTTTCAGTGGCACTTGGGGAGTGGACGTGTGACCTCTTTCCCTGATTTAAATCGCCTCCTCCTTCAAACTATAGGCCTGCTCAGGAAAAGACAAGCACAGTCTCTATACCTGTCTTTGTTTGCCCTCACAAAGCTAATAGGGGCTGGGGGAGGGGTGCTTTAGATCAGCAAAACAGTGTAAGGGAAAAGGTTAAACAATCCTCCCCTCAAGCACTACTGCCCCAACTATATTTTTGCTTGTTTTTTGCTTTAGATTAAGCAAATCTATAGGAGAACCAGTCTCAGATTTTCCACATCCTGTCTAGTTAGTCCCCAAGATTGCTCCTGTCACTAGAGAGCTGCATATGACAGTGCAATCCTACACAGTTACTCCACTGAAAGCCTGTTGATTAGGACTGGAGTAACTCTGCATAGGATCGCACTCTGAGATCCTTAATACGTGAGAGCATCTGTGTTCAGCTGCTTCTGTTTCTATGTATGTAGCAAACTCAGCCACATGATTATTCATGTGCTGTTCGTTTCCCTTATATTTTTCATGTCTTCGGGTTTATTGAGCATCTGGCTTCTGACTAGAAAATGTATAAACACCAAACTGGTGAAACGTGGTAGGTTGGAGAAATAAATTAAGGTTTCTCTCCAGTTTCTTTGGAGCAAAAGGAAAGTTGCTGCATTCAGCAATCTGTACTGTGGAGCACAAATTAATATGAGAATTGCTGAGTCCAGGATCCAGTTGCTGCCAATGAGATGTTTCTGAGAGCTGACCTGCAGGATATAAATGCAACAGCCTTTCTGTGCCATTTTGTCCCACTTTTGCATGGAACTTCTGCTTTTTGATTCCAGTGGTTTTTCTTTCAACATTATACTGTATATACTCGCGTATAAGCCGAGTTTTTCAGCCCAAAAAAAGGGCTGAAAAAGCCGGCCTCGGCTTATACGCGGGTCAATACAGTAGAGGGGGAGGGAGGGGGGAACTTGCCGCCGCCGGCCACACCGCCACTTCCTGCCTCCTGGGGCGGCCTCCTGCAGCTGCAGGGAGGCTGCCCCGGGCCGCGCCGCTGGGAGCAGCCTGGGGCGGCCTCCTGCAGCTGCAGGGAGGCTGCCCCGGCCCCCGTCGGGCCGTGCCGCCGCTTCCTGCCGCCGGGAGCAGCCTCCTGCAGCTGCAGGGAGGCTGCCTCGGCCCCCTCCGGGCCGCGCCGCCGCTTCCTGCCGCCGGGAGCGGCCTGGGGCGGCCTCCTGCGGCTGCAGGAAGGCTGCCCCGGCCCCCGTCGGGCCGCACCGCCGCCGGGCCCGCTCCGCTTGCTGCCGGGAGCCCAGAAGGTAAGCCTGCGGGGGGGGGGGAGGGGTTATAAGCCGACCCTCGGCTTATACGCGGGTGCCTAATTTTTCCCCATTTTTGGGGAGAAATTAGGCACCTCAGCTTATACGCGGGTCGGCTTATACAAGGGTATATACGGTATGCTATTGCTGTTTAGTTTTTTTGTTTAACTTGTAGTTTTCATTTTCTTTAAGGTTATGTGAATGCTCGGCTGGAAAAAGAGACTCACATTTTTAACAAACAGAGGATTGACTTCACCCCTCCAGAAAAGATTAACAGCCTGGTGGTCTCCTCTAACCAGCTATGTATGAGTCTTGGGAAGGACATCATTTTTAGGTAACTTGAACAAATCATTTATTATCCCATTCCTTTTATTACTGTTCCAGATTAGTAAACTCGATCCATAATGAGGTGTGTGTAAACTGGATAGATACCTAATCATCTCAGAAAATGTGTTATAGTCAATGATGCTTGGATGCAGTGTTGAGTCTCATCTTTTGTGCCTTGTTCTAAATTTGTGGTGAGGGAAGTGAACTTTAGAGTGTGATGACAGCTCTTCCCCCCCCCGCCCCAATCCAGCATTACAGCAAATGATTTATTTGAAATAAAATGTCAGTGACGACTTTTTCTAGAACACCCGAAAATTATAACTTCAGATTAAAAACTTCATGGAAGTGAGCCATGGCAATCTGTTACATGTTTCACCAATGTCATGTAGCAAACACAGTCACATTCTAGCTGTATCTGAAGAATTCATACCCTACCAGAAATTTTGTTGAATTTTAAGGTACTACTGGGCTCCTACTCTTTTCTACTGCTAGTGACTGGCTAACATGGCTACCCATCTTGATCTATCACAGTCCATGATGTGTTTCTAGTGTGGGTTTCAGGTCTTATCAATTGCTGGCCTCTTGTTGTGATAACTTTACTCATTTATCAGTGTGTCCAAAGAACTGTGTTGCAGGAGTATCCTTGGCCCTCTCTTTGTTATCTGCTCTGCCCCCAGATTGGTCTTGGGAGCGGATGTTACCATTGGAGTAAAACTTCATCAAACCCCCCTCTCATCAGAATACTAAATGTCATGAAGCCAGCGGCTCATATGGGGACTGTGTGGCAGAAGCAACCCTGACACATACTTGCATGCTTTGGGTTATTGTTATCTGAAGAAGAAGAGTTGGTTTTTATATGCCGATTTCCTCTACCTTTTAAGGAGAATCAAACCAGTTTACAATCTCCTTCCCTTCCTCTCCCCATAACAAACATCTTGTGAGGTAGGTGGGGCTGAGAGAGTTCGGAGAGAGCTGTGACTGGCCCAAGGTCACGCGGCTGGCTTCATATGGAGGAGTGGGGAAACCAGCCCGGTTCACCAGATTAGAGTCCACCGCTCCTAACCACTACACCACGCTGGCTGTGGTCAATTCCTTGTTCAGAAAACATATTGCATCTTCCCAGCAATGAGTTTGGATCCAGCACATAAACAAAGTGATGCCACAGTGCAGAACTGAGATGCTGGATAGTCAGTGGTTGGAGTCCTGTAAGAATTTTGTAAGGAAGTTTAATCAATAGCTCAGAAAGATTCCCATCACCAACATGAATAATGCATTTCATTCCAAACTGAGTTACCGTATATACTCGCGTATAAGCCTTATACGCGGGTCGGCTTATACACGGGTATATACGGTAATGTAAAATGTATGTGTTTTGAGGGAAAAGTTAAGAAATTGTTGGTTGATTGGTCAAAACAAATCAAGGTCTTAAATTGCTGAAGAAAATCTATTTAGGTCGGTTCAGTATGGGCAAAACTAGATGAGGTGCTGGGCGTTTTGTGAGTAGGCATATGAGGACCCAGTTCTGGTCAGGACCACAGTGTGTGTGTGCGGGGGATGGGGCGGTCAAAGCCTCCCCCTGTGCCCTATTTTGAACCTGAAATGACCCTGGAGAGCCACTGTTTAATTCATTGGGGCAAGCATATAACCCTAGATTAGGTCCGGGTGCATCTAATTCTCACAGCAAAATTATGTCTTCATTTGTCTCAAATACTTCTATCCTGTGCCTGCAAAGAATAGAATAGCAAAGCAAAAATGATTTGCCAACTTGTCTGAAGACAAGTTTTCCATGGTGAGTTGGAATTGCAACATGGATATTAAGCCATTCTTTAAACATGACATTGACAGTATGGATGACACCAGACCAGAATTACTTTAAAAAAAATAAAAAAATGCTCCACTCCAAATTGACTGTAAAGCATGGTATCAAAGCAGCATACTTTGCAGGCTGCCTACCAAGGTGCTCATGCTTATGGACAAGCAAAGTGCTGGCCAGGTGTTCTCTCCCAATTATTGGATAGTCAGTCATGGCAATCCAAGTGACCACAGCTTCCAGAAAGATGGGATGTGTTCCATGAGCAGTTGTAATGTGGCCACAAAACAAAGTGCATAAAAAATCCTGAGTGTTCCCAGTGATCCAAGACTATTTTTATATCTGCATACTGCAAAATTGACTGTTGAATTTGACTTGTGTAGTTTTTCTGTAGAATGCAAACTTGTGTTCAAGGTAAAATTTTCAGAAAGCTCAGTTCTGTGCTGAATGTTGTGTGTGTGTTACAACAAGTTTGCTGTTCTCAGTTTCATGATTTGTGAATGCCTATGACTGCTATTTTTGAGACACATGAATAAATACACAATAACAAAAAGCAAGATAAAATTTCCCCCCAAAAATGTGTATTCATCATAAAAACAAGAGCCAGCATGGTATAGTGGTTAGAATGTTGGACTAGAATCTGGGAGACCCAGCTGACCCTGGGCTAGTCACATGAACACATGAAACTGCCTTATACTGAATCAGACCATTGATCCATCAGGGTCAGTATTGTCTAGTCAGACTGGCAGCAGCTCTCCAGGCAAAGGTCTTTCACATCACCTACTATATGATCCTTTTAACTGAACATGCCAGGGATTGAACCTGGGACCTTCTGCGTGCCAAGCAGATGCTCTACCACTGAATCATGGCCCGTCCCCAACTCAACCTACCTGATAGGTTTGTTGTGAGGATAAAATTGAGAAGGTGAGAATGTGTTAAGCTGCTTTGGAGCCTCATTGAGAGGAAAGGCAGGACATAAACCGAGTAAATAAACCAATTCTCTCCTTTCTAGTGGCAAAGTTTCTACGGATCCACTTGGTATCTCTTACTGTTAAGTCATTTGTATTCTGCCCCTTCTAATAGGCTTGACCTGGCCAAAGCAGATGAGCCTAACCAGGTAGAGCTTGGGCGAAAAGATGAAGTCAAAGTTTACAAGCTATTTCTGGACCACACAGGTGAGGTGAGCTCTTTGACATTCAGTAAATGTCTCAGAGCTATTGTGTTTGACGTGCATTTTTCCTGCCTTTCTCCAAGTGGATTTATTAGCAAGAATGGCATAGCTACAGAAATGACTACTGTTGTTTATACTCTGTAGGAGAGTAACATTAGCAAATAACCTTTAAAGCCATTATTATGCTACCCTAATATGGCATCTAACGTAAGATAACTAAGACAAAAAAAATCAAAACTCCAAATAGAATTAGATGTATGTATTATTTGTGAGCATCATATGTATTATCTGATAATACACAGATAATATGTATTATCTTGAGCATCATATTTTGGATGTAAACACAAAAAGGTTGTAAAACTGTCACCTGAAGGTCCCTTAGCTATCACCACATTTATTTGTAATGGCTTTGGTCCTGTCAAAAATTAGGGGGTAACAAATACATGGTGGCAGTCAAGACAATATGTGGATTTATATATTTCAGTAGGTATATCAGATCTTAATTTCAGAGCATACCTAAAACATTCTTTAACTTCAGAGGCTGTGCCTAGTGAGAGGTCCTTATGATCCTCTGTTAATTATTTCCCATTTCTGTTGCTTTTCCTTTGCAGGCTCTCACCTTGTTATTTCCCTGAATACCAGTGAATGCCTCTATTTGAACCGAAATGCTCAGAAGGTGCGGCCCCTGTCTCGGTGGAAAGGTCACTTGATCGAAAGTGTGGGTTGGAACAAGTTCTTGGGCTCGGAGACCAACACAGGCCCGATTTTGGTGGGAACATCCCAAGGTCATATATACGAGGCTGAGATTTCTATCAGCGAGGGCGGACTCTTTGGCACTACCCCTGACCAGTACTTCCGCTTCATTTACAACTTGGAGGAGGAGGCAGGGCCCGCCCCGTTGTGCTGTCTAGAGATAGAACGAGGAATCGATGGAAAATGTTTTATCATTGCCACCACTCGTAAGAGACTCTTCCAGTTTGTTGGTAAGATTCCAGAAGGGGCTGATCAGCCAGGCTTTGGAGCTCTATTTAGCATGCCTTCTAATCATCTACCCGGTTTCCGTGAGTTTCCGGCCAGCTTTGGCTACACCGAGATAGCGTTCTACACTCCAAAGCTTCGCTCTTCTCCAAATGCTTTTGCTTGGATGATGGGAAATGGTGTCCTGTATGGATCGCTGGACTATGGACGTCCCGACTCTATTCTGAGTGACGAGCAAGTCTGGGAATATCCTTCTGATGTTGATGTTATGGTCAACAAGCCCATCTCCATAGTGCTCACCCAGTTCCATTTCTTGCTGCTGTTTCCTGACCAAGTGAAGGCAGTCTGCACTCTGAATGGGCAAGTTGTCTTCCAGGATGTGTTCCTGGACAAGTTTGGGTCATTAATACGTATGATCAAAGATCCTTCATACGGACAAATCTGGATTCACACAGAAAAGGTGGTGTTTCGGTACAATGTACAGCGAGAGTCCCGAGATGTGTGGAAGATGTACATGAACATTAACAAATTTGATTTGGCCAAAGAGTATTGCAAGGACCGTCCCGAATGTCTGGATATCGTCCTGGCAAAAGAGGCAGAACACTGCTTCCAGAACAAGAGGTACCTCGACAGTGCTAAGTGTTATGCTTTGACCCAAAATTATTTCGAGGAGATTGCCCTTAAATTTATTGAAGCCAAGCAGGAAGAAGCATTGATGGAGTTTCTCCTTAAGAAGTTGGCTAGCTTGAAGCCCTCTGAAAAGACTCAGACCACCCTGCTGACCATCTGGCTAACAGAACTCTATTTGAATCACCTGGGAATGCTGGAAGGGGATCCTTCAAAACAGAGCCTCTACATCAAGGCTCGGGACAATTTCCGCAGCTTTCTGGGCAGCCCCAAAAATAAAGAGTGCCTGTTCAACAACCGGGCAACCATTCACGAGCTGTTAGCCAGCCATGGGGACACTGAAAATATGGTGCACTTTGCTGTCCTCATGCACGACTACGAGCGAGTGATAGCCCACCACTGCCAGCATGACAACTACAGCGCGGCCCTGAAAGTCTTGTCCAAAATCAAGGACGAATCCCTTTTTTACAAGTTCTCTCCTGTATTGATCCAGCACATCCCCAAGATGGTGGTGGACGCTTGGATTGAAATGGGCAAGCAGCTGGATGCGAGGAACCTCATCCCTGCCCTTGTCAACTACAGTCAGAGCGGCAGCACGAAGCAGATCAGCGAAGCCATTCGGTACCTGGAGTTCTGCGTGTATGAGCTGAAGGAAACTCACCAGGCCATTCACAACTACCTGTTGTCGCTCTACGCTGTGTGTGACCCTAAATCACTGCTGGTCTATCTGGAGAATGCAGGATCCTACTCGGACAAGATCCACTGCGACCTGAAGTATGCGCTTCGGCTCTGTGCGGAACATGGCCACCACCAGGCTTGTGTCCATGTGTACAAAGTCATGGAGATGTATGAGGAGGCTGTGGATCTAGCTTTGCAGGTAGGCATGCCGTTACAAGAACAGTGTGCCTCGTGAAGTTACATTCTTGAAAGTTCGAGGGCTAAGAGCGGAGGTGGACCGGGACATTAAATTGGCCCGGGAATGAGCCAGCCTGAGCGGCAGTGGGTGTTGGCTCTCCCATTGCTTCTCAGCTTGCATCTGATCAGTGGCAGAAAAGAGGCAGTGGATGAGCCGATGCCCCTCATCGCCACTGACTGGGCATTAGCCAAGTGACCCCTGCAGCTCTGCCAGAAGCAACAAGGCTTCACTTGCTCCTGGTGGCCAGCAGCTCTCCAGGGTGGTGGCCCACCAGGGATTTTCCTGGTTTGTTAAAAGGCCCGCCTGCCCCTGCTTAAAAGCTTTCTTAAGGAGGGGCAGGAGAGGTTATGATGCATATAAAAAATGGAGGTTAAGCTGGGGAAGCCTGCTGCCTTACTAATTGTCTGGAAAGCAAAGGTCTGTTAACGTAAGAATTTCCTTACTGAATTGCATCACAGTCCATCTAGTCTAGTATTCATTTCGACACTGGCTGCAAGTTGCCTCTGAGAACGTCACAAGCAGGGCATGAAGGCAGTAGTTAGCCGCTGTTGGCCATCCCAGCATCCCAGATGTAAACTGCCTCTGTTCGTGCAGGTTCCATTTACCTGTCTTGACTAATAGCCATCGATGACCCTTCTTCCACGAATTTGTCTAGTAGCTTTGGAAGTTGTTTGAATTAGCAGCCACTGTGGAAGTGAATTATGCGTTGCATGAAGGTCAGTTCCTTTTGTTGATCTGCCATTGTCTACCAGTATATTTATCTGGGTGACCCTTGCATTGTGAATTGGAAAGAGCTTCACTGGTATTTGCCTGGTGTGTGAGTGACATAGAAGAAGACGATGAAGAATCGTTGGTTTTTATATCCTGCTTTTCTCTATCTTTGAGGAGTCTCAAAGCAGCTTATAATCACCTTCCCTTCCCGTCCCCACCACAGACACTTTGTGAGGTAGATGAAGCTGAGAGGGTTCTGAGAGAATTGTGACAGGCCCAAGGTCACCCAGCAGGCTTCATGTGGAGGAGTGGGGAATCAAATCCATTTCTTCAGATTAGAGTCCACCGCTCTTAACCACTATGCCTCGCTGGACAAGTGGAGGAGTGCAGGGACTGGGAACTGAGTAATGATAGTTGTCAGGACATGGACGTTAGAGTGCCAGACTATGATATGGGACAACGTAGCTTGAATTCACACTGCCATGGAAACTTGCTGGGTGACCTTGGGCCTGTCACTCTCTCACACCCTAACCTACTTCGCAGTGTGCTGGTTGTGAGGATAATACAGAGGCCGGGAGAATGATGTGATAAGTGGCTTTGAGTCCCCAGTAGGGAGAAAACAGTATATAACTTTCACAGAGTATAACTTACACTCTTCTTTGAAAAACTACTGCAAGACTAACAGATTCCCCTGAAGAAGCCTCTTGGGTGAAATGTGTAGGGAATTTTAATCTGATTAATAAAATATATTTTTACCTATTTTCACCATCAATCTTGGCCTTATTTTTTAATCTTCTGTTACCTGGTGAAGGACGGGGGATGATTGGGCCTTGAACGATGAATGTCACCCAGCTGAGAGTTGCTATGGAATGAATTAAAGGATTCTGGGGCTTTTATAAAGCTTATTTTTTCCATCTCCTGAAAGGGGTATATGAAGCTGGTCTTTTGCAGTGGTATGGGAGAAGCAAAGAAAATGTAACAAGGTGTAAAAGGAAGTGGCATGTGAAAGCCACTTAGATATGTAACCCTGCTTGAATAGCTGTATCTTGACATATCTCTGGATTGTTGACTATTCAAAATGATCCCTAAATACTTCAAGTGATACCCGGTATTGGGTTTGATGAACGACATCTGGTTCCTATATCAATATTCTGATGCTGTCATATCTGTTAGCTCTTAGCATTGATTCTCCTTCTCTGGCTGTATATTTTGTGGCAGACATGGGAGAAACCATTAACTTTTTATTTGTTGTGTTCTTGTTTTAGGTGGACGTAGATATGGCAAAGTCCTGTGCGGATCTCCCTGAAGAAGATGAAGAGCTGCGGAAGAAGCTGTGGCTGAAAATTGCTCGGCATGTGGTCCAGGAAGAAAAGGATGTTAAGAAGGCCATGGCCTGCCTTTCCAGCTGCAACCTGTTGAAGATAGAAGATGTTCTGCCATTCTTCCCAGACTTTGTCACTATTGACCACTTCAAGGAAGCCATTTGCAGTTCTCTAGAGGCCTACAACAAGCACATAGAAGAGCTGAAGACAGAGATGGAGGAAGCAACGCAGAGTGCCAAGAGGATTAGGGAAGACATTCAGGAGATGAGAAATAAATATGGGTCTGTGGAGTCTCAGGAAAAATGTGCAGCTTGTGACTTTCCACTTTTAAACCGCCCCTTTTATCTCTTTCTCTGTGGCCACATGTTCCATTACGATTGTCTTCTCCAGGAGGTTTATCCAAATTTGCCTGCCTATAAGCAGGCTAAACTGGAGGACCTTCAGAAGAAGCTTTCGGCCACAGGCCAACCTTCCAAATCCCACCATCGCCCTAAGGACACGGACATGTCTGGCCAAGGAAAGGGGCAGCCAACCCGGGAACAGATGAAAGCTGACATTGATGATATTGTGGCAGCTGAATGTGTGTACTGTGGAGAGCTAATGATCCGATCAATTGACAAGCCTTTCATTGATCCACAGAGATATGAATCGGAGATGCAGAGTTGGCTGTAGGGTCAATGTGTCTCTGCTTATGAGACACTTTACATGAAGCTGCCTGTAAAGCATGAATATCGGTGGCTGAACTTTAGGTGTCTTAAAGCAATTGACTTCTCTCCAGGTTTGAATAAAGTATTACATAATTCTCGATATTTGTAAAGCATCACATTGGCTCTGCAGAGTGGAGAGTCAATGATGGTCCTGGTTGCTAGGGTACATTGGCTTCCAGCCAATGTATTGCAGCTGTGAAAGATACCCTACCTGCTTTATATGTGGGATTTGTTTAGCAAGTTCCCCAATGCAAATGCTGAATGGGATTTTGCTTCACTGAGAGAGAAATGGAAACAGTGGTTTGTGAACCATTTCCCATATTTCTATACAGAATTTGGCAATGGTGGGAATGCCTAGTTCACCCCCTTTATTTTTTTCAAATGTGAAACTTCTTTTGTTATCCTTTTGTAATGAAATGGAGTCCATTTTCTGTTCCTGAAACATTAAAGGGAGAAATTGTGCACAAGATCTTGTTCCTGAAGACATGTCTTTTTGCATTAATGTGGCATAAAATGTCATTCTTCAGCAGAGCAATTCCATGTAAACGCTACATTTTTTATGCTAGTCTTTTGGGATTGCATTCTTTTTGTCCAAGTTTCCTGAAAGGTTATTTTGGGCAGCTGCATGTTATTGAATTTCCCACAGGATTTCTTCATTTTGTTCAAAGAAAATAGAATAAATTATGGCACTATGTTTGAGAGCATTTGTACAGAATTATTTATTTTGGCTATCCTCTCAAATAATGTTGTTGTGTTTAGTATCATTCCCTCACTCGGGTGTTTGCATTTTCCTGGTTGAAGAGCACTTGGCTGCTAATAATCAAATAATAGAATCCCTCCTATGTTATTATCTGCACATTTATGTGGACTGGCAATCCTTAAAACAGAATTGGAAACTGGAGTGCTGCTAACCATAAGCCCCCAGTTGGGTTAGAATGAATCTCCCCATGAGTTCTTCCTTCTCTTCCCTGAAAGCCCCTATATAGCCTTTTCCTGTTTCTCTCCTGCCAACCTACTTTTATCTGTCCTACAGTATTCAGCTTTTCCTCCTTTCCTCCCCCTGGCAGCCTCCACTCAGGAAAGCTATGGCTGAGTTGCACAGTGCTGGCCAACTGGGAACCTGCAAGTACTTGTAGGGAAGTCCTTGCTTTTCCAAGTAGCACCCTCCCCACATTATTTTCTCTTTTCCTCCTCCTGGCAACTCCTATATCCTCACCCTTTTCTTCTTCCCTTTCTTCTTCAAATGTACCAACCAACCAGCCTACTTTTCATCTGCCCCCTGTCTTTATCTTTGTTGATATACTTATCTTCATTGATATCCCACCTTTCTCCATAATGGGGTTAGTCTGAGAATGTTTGGCCTAAGGTCACCAGTGAGCTTCCACAGCAGAGTGGGGATTTTAACTTGGGTCTCCCAGACCCTAGTCTCAAATTCTAACCATTGTACCACATTGGCATTTGTGGGGGGCTCTCCACTACTGAATCAACCTATGACTCTCCTTTTCCCTCTCATTTTTTTTTAAAAAGACCTTTTGACTCCTCTCCATCTACCATCCAATTTCCTTTCCATTGCTTGCCTCCAAGCCCCAGGTATATACTGCTGACTGCTGACTCAATTTTCTCTCCTCTTAATCCCCAACAATGTGTCCCTCCATACAGAAACGACTGTCACCAAACTCACTGATGATTCTCTCGGTGCTAAAACCAAATGTCTCAATTCTATCCTCACATTCCTTTGAGACAGTTCACTTTTTCTTTCACTCCCTCGATTCAGTCGCCTGCCCAGTCATGGCTCTTCTCCTTTTAAATCATTGCAAAAATAATGGCCCTTGTTGATCTCAACTACTGCAACTTTATCCTCTCTGGTTTCTGTTGTCTTGGTTTGGTCCCCTCTATCCAGCACTCTTTCCCCAACATAATTCATCTGTCTGTATACTGTGATGAGCATTTTTATTCAGAATCAGCCTGTTACTCCAATGACTGAGCCGGATTGCCTGGTCTCAACTCTGTCCTGTACTAGCGATGTTCTGTTTTGACCACTAATAGGTGCTGTGTCCTCTTTTCTGTGTTTGTATCAGGAGGGAGAAAGACAGTTATGAGTCCTACTCCCCAAAGCAGAAGGAAACTTTGCAGTTACACAATTTGAACCAGTTTGAGGAGGGGGAGGGGTGGGGCATTCTTGTTAAGCATTACTGAGCAATAACCAGAAATTAGTATATATTAAAAAGTTCTGGGTAATTCCAAACCAATGCAGCTGTTGTTTGAGGGGGGGTCACTGTTTCCATTTCAGTTACTCATAAATTCACATTCCTCTTCCTACACATTTATTCAGAATGCCTCCTAGGTTTTCTTTTTATTAAAATGTAAACATGCTGAGATGAACTGAAAGGGTTTAGTCCAGATCATCTAATAGGAAGCGGGAGGGAATCTCTTGTTACACCACTAGATGTCAGAGTTTGTGCTAGGAGTTCTTTTGGGATTCAGATTGCAAAGCATTCTGTTCCAGAGACTTCAGTTGTATACAAATTACCGGTTTCATAAATGCGTTCACATATGAGGTCACATGGATTTATGGGTCAGTGTACTCCCCCCCCCTCCAGTAGTATCACAAAATAAGCTCTGTGAAACATAAAAATGGAGATCTGGCCAAGAGAGCATCACAGCTTGCTGTAAGCTTAGGCTGCTGCTCTGGTGGAATACAAACGTAAAACGTAATTGTCAGGCACTGGCATGTGTGAGGATTTTTTGAGTGATAAATTGGCTGCTGAGGTGGGACATAATGTAAGGAAATAATACATCTAAGCACACAGTTATCGGCTGTATTTTTTTAAGCATCTGCTAATTTTGCACTAATGCTAATTAACATGTAGCTGTGTGTTTGGTTAGTATTTATCCTGTTGCATCAGCCCATTGCAGCTTCTGATTTCAAGCACCCCTTGGATACTCTGATTCTTGAGCAAAAGATCCTGGCAGGGTCTTCAGATCACCATCAGTTGCCTTTTAGAAAAGTTGTAAACCAAGGTTATTTGGGCTTTTGATCCTGCCCAAAGCCGCCATGGCATTAAACGTTGTACCTGCTGATGCAGCTTGTGCTAGACCTCAAAATAAGCTAGCTGAATGCACTGTGAATGCCTGGCAAGCCTATTGCCTTGGCAGGCTTTAAGTGAAAGTGTGTAATGTAACACCCTCCTCAAACCCTCGCTCGAGCTCCGAGCACATTCAGAATGACCTGCCACAGCACAAGGCAAGGGCCTGGTTTTGACCCCACTCTCGGCCCTGCCGCTGCCTGCCAGATGTTCTTCCCCGCTCCCTCTCTGTTACTCCATCAGAAGCAGGCTAACCAGCCGACCATTTCCAACTCTTCCCCACCCCCCTTCAGTGTCAATCCTTCCCTTTCCTCCTTCACTTGCTGCCTTGGTAGAGAACGCCACCCCTATCGAGTTCCACTCTGACATTAATGTTTAATATGGGAAGAGCAGGTGGGGGTAGAGGGTGAAACTCTGAAATTGAACTTGGGAAGCAGAGAAGAAAAGAAGGAAATTATTCTGAAAGGGGTGTGACTGATAGGGGAGGCCTGCTGGTTTCCTTGTGGATGTATTATTTTCCAATAATATAGAGGTGAATTGAGGGCTTTATGTGCTGACGTAATGAGAGTTGTGCATCCCAGCCTGCAGGTGCCCTTTATTGATTCTGAGGAGAATTTGAGCTCAGTAGGAAGGTAGTTTCACCCCTCCCTAACTTGCTTCAGTTCTCATTTGGATATCTTTTTCTGCTTATCAATGACAAGTTCCATTTGGTTTTTCTGCCAAAGATTTACTACGACCTAGTTAGTACGTCACAGATTCTTGGGTACATACATTTACCATATTTTATTCTGAGTGAATAAATTTGGAATAACAGGCACCTCCTGCTCTTCGTGTTTTCTACTGCTGTTGTAAAAATCTTGTTTCTGTTTGTTACCTTCCTCTGCTGCAGTGAGAAATGGTCGGTATGGGAAATAAAATCTCTGTTAAGTTGACAAACCATGCCTGGTCACTTTCAAGTTTTAAATAGATCACTGATCAACTTAAGCACCTGCCCATACTATATTAATTTATTATCCACATTTTTCAAAAATTTCCTCTGCCATTCCTATTGCTTGCCTCATAAACTCTTATCTAATAAGCACTTCGCTAAAGTCCTTCAGGTTTGGTTATCTAAAGGACAACCATCTGTGAGACCTGTAGTAGTATCCTGTTTTTGCAATTATTGGGAGGGGTGGATATGAAGCTGAAAGAGAGGGACGGACAGACTTGCCTCAAGCCCCTAATGAATGCATGGCCAAGGTGAGATTTCAGCTATTTTTGTTCTTTCCTTCCTATAATTATCTCAGGGTGGTGTATGTGGTTCTCCCTTCCCCACCTGAGTTGCACAACAACCATGTGAGGTATGTTAGGGTGAGATATATGACTTTATAAAGTATAAAAAGAAGGCAGCCAACCAGATCTTCTTCGAGCGGGAGTTTCGTTGTGAGGACACCATCTCTGCATTCGTGACCTGCTGCAGTTTCTGAACCCTATTCAGAGGCAGCCCCACATACAACCCTTCATAATAATTCAGTCACCTCTATTGGGGCATATACCAGAAGAACTAAATCCCTTGTCAGTGTGGGGACTTAGACACCCAGAGAAGCTGGAAAACAGATGTTACTTGATAGCCAAGTAGCAGAGCTATATCCAGAAGATCCATCGCCTCAAACTGTGACTCCCAATTCTTCTGGGTTAGGGTGACCCCATATTACACCAGCCAGCTACCTCTATGAAAATACCAGATTTCAATAACGTTTGTTTGATTGGATTGAGATTTGGTTTACTCCTTCCTGAGCCTGGAGATCAAACACAAAAATTAAAAATTACTAATTAAAATCCAGCATTAAAAAATCCATCCAGAACCAAAAGGAAAAAAAGAGTGAGCGATTTAAAACAAGTTTCCAGATTAAAATCAAGTTTTGCCCTTTCTTTTTAAAGAGTTAATCTATATCACCCCTAGGACTATGCCCCTTCAAAACATTGATGAAAAGTCACAGCTTTGAATACTTCTGATATTTTATATGTGCTGCCAAAGTAAGCACAATACTCTTGATATTTTAGAAAATCTCCTTGTAAATAAGCCAGGACATCAAGAAAAATGCTAGATATGAATATTTGCCTTTGACATGGCCATCTTCCATAGGCTGGAAGTTTTTGAGCTCGATGAATATTCAGACTAGCAGTGCTACATCTACATTCTAAAGTGTTCTTGTCATCTGAATTGGTGTGGTCTGGTGTATTGTAGAAAATACAGATCCACTTTCACACTCTGGCTGCTTTCAGACATCACAATAAACTGTTGCTTGTTTAAACCATGGTTTGCACAACATACTCTGGTTATGTTACCAGATACAAATAATAAATGCCAGTTTCTACACAAATCCCACTTGGTTTTCTTCTTGCCCTCGCTCCATCCCTCAGTAGGCAGGATACATCCCTATATTGCCATCTCTTTGGTCAGGTAGCTGTGTCTGTCAGTGCTATTCAACAAACTTTGTGAATGCAGACATCTCAACAAACTACGATTAGGACAAACTATGCTTGACAAATCAGCTCCAGCTCTAGTGGGAAATCCTGTTCTGGTGCCAACCAACAAATCCCAGTCTGCTGGGCAGTCTGTTTTCAGATGTCACAGCTAACTGGGGTTTGGGTGATCCAGGGTTTATAAAACAGTTTCTTGTGATGTCTGAATAGAATATGTTAACAGGAAATCCCTAAGGAGTAATATTGTCTTTGGATAATAAATAGCTGTTGCTTCAGTCTCGAATTCTCCAACTAAGAGTCATAGCAGGGAATTACTGGGGCTTAAGATCTTGATGCAGCTGATCCTTGTTCCTAGTCTATCTTCAGGAATAATAATGGGGGTCCTTGTCTCTACATGGTTCAGCAGTAAGAACTGGCCATCTCTTTCATACCTGTCGTTTTCCTCCCACATATTGCCAGGATTGTTTCTACAAGCTTCTACCCCAATTACTAGGGGAGCTCTGATCAATGGATAATCTGACAGATGCAGGTTTGTTACCAACAGATGGCAAAAAAGCATTTGAGGTAATGAGTGAAAGGATAACATGGACTGCTCTGCATAATAATCAGCTTTTGAACAGGTTTCAAGTTGTTACTACATTTCTAGGGATTACATTGTGTCAGAACCAGACATTCTCCCTTTAAGCAAATTTCACTAGAGCTAACTTTATTGAACAAGAAAAATAAACTTCTGCAAACCAGATCCATGGTGAATGAAAACCCTGTAGGGTAGGAGAAACTGATAAAAAAAAAAAACCAGGTCTTAACATGTAATGATTGATCACAATCTACATGTTTCCCCTGGACTTCTCCTCCTCTTTGGGATTTCTAGCACAGGCTTCAATGGTGTGCTGTTTGTAGCTCACTTTGGGCCTGACAGAAGTAGAACATTTACTAGCCATGATGGATTCTGGTTGGAATTTTGTTTATGCTGTTTTTGTAATCAAAATAAAATAAAAGCATCCTCCACAGGTTGCATTCCCTTCAGTGACCCTAGCAGAGATGAACAAGAGTTTCTCCATTTTTTAAAAAGAAAATCCCTCAGTTTCTAGAAGTATCTAAAATAAGAAATGCTTGGAACTGAAGCTCTTCTCCCCAATCTCAAATGTGGATGGGCTGGTTTGCTCAGTGGTGAAAGAAATACACTCTGCATGAACTCAGAGAAATCCTAGATGTTTCCTTCCCACCCCCCACCCACCCCAGAATAGAATACTGAGGCTGAGACTTGGCGTATGTATTCAACTCTGTCAAAAGACTCTGGCTAGGAGCAATAATTCCTTCGGCTATTGATACATTTTGCTAAACCTGAGCTGCTAGTTCTCAGTTATGAGTCTCCTCACACACTGGACATCTTAATTGCAGTGAGCTGGTACAGTAAACTACATTGTCATGTGCAGTGCCACCTGAAGAGTTCCCACATAAGGAACAAAACGTGAAACATTAAGAAAATGGTAGTATATGTGTGTTAGAATACCACAGTGCTCGCTAGAATATCCTGTCCTTTTGTAATAATGTCTTCTCTCTGCCTCCTTTGTTCATTCTGCAGTTGTAGTCTGTGCCAATAATAGTCTATGCACCGTTATGCACTATTCTACACAATATGTCAACAAGTCACAGTTATGAGCATGCTCTAAGCGATTTCAGATGTGAAAATGAATGCTTGGCAAAGTGTATTTACCAAACTATAATGATATTATTACTTACAGCGAATGGAGCACTTTCTGAGTGTTCCCTGTGACTCATATATAGTGGACTTCATGGAAGAGTACTTTCTCGCTTTCCCCTCCTGCTGCAGTCCACTGAGCCCCCCCCCCCCATTTTGTTCCTGGGGGTCAGTGGAACAGCATCGGGGGCAGAGGTAGGATGGGGGAATCAGTGGAAATCAACTCCCCTTTTTTTGCAAATGAAAATGCCTTATATACCATTGTCTCATTAATACTTACAACCACACCAAGTAAGGCTGGACAGTATTGTTCCTATTTTGCAAGGGGTGGGGCACTGTGGCTGAGAAAGAGTTACTTCCCTAAGGCTCCCCAGTGAATTCATGGCCAAACTGAAATTCATGCCTAACTCTTCGCTCAGATTTCGAGACGCATTATTGACTATAGTTCTACACTGCTTTTCCTTGTTGCTCAAAATTGTTTACAGTGGAACCAGTCTTCCCTTTCCCACATTCTCAATATTAGTCCTCGTTGCTGGGTGAATAATGTAGCCCTTCCTCCCTGGATGAGAGGCCTTTAATGTTCTGAGGGCCTCTGCATGGGCTGAGAGAGATCACCCAGCAGGCTTCATGTGGAGGAGTGGGGAATCAAACCGGGTTCTCCGGATTAGAATCTGCTGCTGTTAACCACTGTACCACGCTGGCTCTCAACTGTTGTCTAGTCTAATAGATTGTAAACAGTGTTAGAAATACCAAGTGATGATTACATCCTATGAGTGAGCAAGTATAGGAGAGGGGTTGAGCTAGGACTGGGGAGACCCAGGTTCAAATCTCTGCTCAACCACAAAGCTTGGGCCAGACAAATTCTCTCAGCCTAACATACTGCACAGAGTTATTGTGAGGAGAAATGGAGGAGACAACTATGTATGCCAACCTTAGCTCCTTGTAGGAAAAATCGGATGAGAACGGGATAGATGCTGAGAGAAAGAATGTTTGTTCTGTGTTGGGTTTTGTATAATTACAAGCAGGGGATCTGCAAGGACTTGCTGGGGGCATTTCACTTCCCCCTCCCCCCACTATTTTATCTTTCCTTTCCCTGAAAGCCCCCATAGCCTTTCCCCTTTTCCCGCTTCCTTCTCTCCTTCCCACCCACCTGCCAGACTACATTTATCTGCCCCCCAGTCTTCAGGTTTCCTTCTTTCCCCTCCCGCTGGCAGGCTCTGCTTGGGAAAACTAGGGCCCAATTGTGTGATGCCAGCAACAGGGCTGGGCCCAGTTGCATACCAGGCTGAGCCCCATGGTTGCTAGGCTGAGCCTGGCAGATGGTGGGAGGGGACATGGGGAGGGGGGCTAGCCTCACAAGTGCGATGACATTACTTCTGGGGAAAACCTGGAAGCAATGGCAGTAGCTCTAGGAATCACTGGAAACTCTATGATAAAATGGTGATTCCTAGAGCTACTGTAGTTGGTTCTGAGTTTTTCCTGGAACTGATGTCACCATGCTTTTGACATAGGTGAGTTTTTTAAACTTCCCCCCAAAAAGTGGTGGTGGGCAACAGGAACTTGGGGCAGGGAATCCCCCACCATGACTGAGGAGTTGGCAGCCCTACTAAGCCCTTCACTACAATATTTCCTCCCCCCCCGGCAACCCCTATATGCTCACTTTTCCCAGCTTCCTTCTCTCCTTCTCACCCAACAACCAACCTACCTACCTACTGCATCTTCAGCTATATTTATTATTTTTTACTTCATTTATACCCTGCCGCTGTCCCCCACAAAGGGGACACAAAAGCAGTCTACATCATTCTCCTCTCCTCCATTTTACCCTCACCCAACCCTGTGAGGTAAGTTAGGCTGAGAATGTATAACTGGCCCAAGGTCACCCAGTGAGCTTTCATGGGAGAATGGGGATTGGAACCTGGGTCTCCCAGATCCTAGTCTGAAACTCTAAGTAATACACCACACTGGCTTTTGTGGGGGTGGCTGCTGTTGAACAGCACCAAGCAGCTGGGCTTGGGTGAGCCATGCAAGTTGCATGGTATCAAGTCACCCTGTGGTTGCTGGTTGGCTTAGCTCTGATGAGTCTTCCCTCAAAGGCTGAAAGAGCCCTGCCCCCTCCACTGACAAAAGATAAGGCTTGAAGGCTGGCGATACTGTTGTTGCCTAGCAATGGCCATTGAGGGCATTCATTTCTTAAATCAGCAGGTGATGGTTCTATTAATTTGGGGGGGGGGATTTAACCCCCCCAATGAATTCTTTAAGATTTCAGATTTTTTTGTAAACCTGGACCATTTTTCAGATTTGTAGAAAAATCTGTCTTGTCTGTCCATGGCACCAGTCTCTGGATTTAAGTATCCACAGATTTTGCTGTGCTGATAATTAGATATTTTGATGATGTGGTTATGAATCACTCTGAGAAACTGGCTTGGCAAAACACAAAGATAGCATTCAGCCCACAGAAGGTGAGAGACTTGTTCAAATTAAAGACCTTTTGCTTTGTGGATTTTGAGTTAATTTAAGCTTAGTCCAAAGCTTTGCCAGTTGTTAGGTGTGGAGCTAAATTTAGAAGCAGCTGAACCACCACGAATAGTGCATTGCAATTTGCTTTCTGGCTGCCTGTCACATTGGTATTGCCATGCAGTTAGCAAAGATGCCTGTCTTGATTTCTCATACACCATACTTGACTGGGGACAGATTCTAACTTGAAAGAAGTTGTAGACTCACTGTAATGTAAACAATGTTCAACCTCCCCCCCTCCATCTTGGAGCCCAATGGTCTATTATGATTATCATGCTAGAGTCTTTCCAAAATATTTGTATTTATTTATTTATTTAAAAAATTGGCTGTGCTCTCCACAAGCAGTATTTGGAGCAACTCAGGATAACATGTATGAAATGTCAATTTACAACACCAGGTAAATATAGAAGGCAACGGATAAAACTTGAGGGGACACAGGGTGCGGTGGGGGGGGGGGAGTCAGCAAAATATCGAGGCAAATGACAGAGTTTTAACCTGGTACCTAAAAGGCAGCAAATCAGGGTCCAGGCAAACTGCTGAGAGGAAGGCATTCCCTATTGAAGGCGCCACCAGGAAGAAGGACTTTTCTCTGGTATCCATCTTATTTCAGAAGCAGGGTGCATATAGAGCGGAGTCAGTTTACCACTTGTAAAGTAAGGGAAGACACAGGACTCTAGGAGGGATAAACAGTAAAGAGTATAATAATCTGCTTAATAATCATAATGCACATGATATTGAGCTCACGATAGGCCCCAATATATGGCTGTTGGGCTGCCCTCAGCTTGGATCACAAGTAGTGCAGGATGGGTTTATATTGCACATAAAGTACAAGCTATTGTGCACATTCCCGCATGAAGGTCTTCACTGCTCAGTGGGATTCAATTCACATTATAGAAATGGAAAATCAAGGCAAAGCAAAAGTATTTTGTCCAGGGCTACATAATGGATCATTGGCACAGTAAGGACTAACTACCATAGCAGCCTTTCTCAAATATTATTAAACCATTAAACCATTTATTCTGTGGGACTGAGGGAGCAGTATGGCACTGGAGTGATTCTATCATACCTGTTACTCTTCCTCAACTGTCCTGTAGCTGTTCTGAAATCACAGCACAGCAGTCATGAAGAGAATGAAGCCAGGCACACTGGGAGCAGGGATTAATCAACTATCATTTTTATTTGTTTGAATCCCAGCCATCTTTCAGGCCTTTTCACAACTACCACCTTGTGAGGCAGATTACCGTGAAAAAAATTACTTGCTGCAGGCTACCCTAGGCCCCCTGTTGAGTTTGCAGTAGAAAAGAATGAAGTTAATATAAAACAACACATGCCTTCTAAATGTACCTATTCAACAGGTAGAGCACTTACTTTGTGTACCAGTGGCTGGCATACTAATGGTGAAGCATACCTTGTAAATATACAAATGTTGCTAGTAGAATATCACTATTCACTTTCTCACTTTGTTAATGGCAGTAGAGAAGAGCAAGAGTCCGACAGCACCTTAAAGACAAACAAAATTTCTGGCAGGTTATGAGCTTTCACTTTGTTAATGATATCCTGATCGAATGGGGGGTGAGCTAAAATTGATCAGATCTCTAATCTGACAAGCATTTGCAGAGCAATGACTTGATTTATTTTTTGCTTCATATTTCCAAATTGAGGTACAATTTGTCCTTTGTATGCCTGAGCATCACCCCCTTCTCCTTTCGCTTACTCTAGTCCTGACAAACAGCCTGTGCCTGGATTTAAAAGGCTGGCTTTAAGCTTTAGCCAGAAATGATCTCTTCAGTTTCAATTAAGCATTTAATCCAATGATACAAAGTTTAGCCAGTGGACTGATGACTTAATTGTGCGGTCTTGCTGTTCTGCTGGAAAGAAATTGGAGTTTTCAGATTGGCTGAACAGTATCAGTAACAGGCTTCATCACCCATTTATAGCAACTCTCAAGAGACTTGCTCATCCCACTTCCTATGATTTTGCATGCCTGCTAAACTGATATTAAAAGGCAGAATAAAGTAAAATAACCATCTTCTTTTGTGTAATAAGTAATCCATGTATCATGATTCAATTTGCAAGTGAAAGGAGTAGCAAGATGGGGAAAAGAACATGTGCGTTCCAGCCTTTTTAGTTCTACTGCAAGTTGAAGAAATCCAGTGGAGTCAAACTGGTGGTGAGTCTTTGGCTTAGACATGTGAGAAACAGATTCAAATTTGAAGTTCATGTAGAGGTGTATTGAACAGCTACCACTACTACATGCTAAGTCAAAACATTTCCACAAGACTTAATAATAGCCACGTGCTTAGATGGCTTTAAAAGAGAGGTTTCACAAATTCATAGAGCATAGGGTTCATCAATAGCTGTTTGCCTTGATGACTAAATGGAACCTCCATGTTCAAATAATAATTCCGCACCTCTAGTTCCTAGCCTTCCACAGTACACTTAAAGGCCAGGTATAGATCAATGTTTCATTTTTTTTTTGAGGGCCAGCATGGTGTCGTGGTTAAGGGACTAGGATCCGGGAAACCCAGGTTCGAATCCCCACTCTGCCATGGAAGCTTGCTGGATGACCTTGAGCCAGTCACACACTCTCAGCTTGACCTTGGCTAGTTCTTGGATGGGAGACCTCCAAGGAATACCAGGGTCTTAATGTGGAGACAGGCAATGGGCAAACCACCTCCCAGCGTCTCTTGCCTTGAAAACTCTACAGGGTCACCATAAATCAGCTGTGACTTGATAGCAAAAAAAAAAAAGATCAATGCTTCATTAGGATCTGGAAGCACTCTTCTGAAACTTACCCCTTTTTGGTCTGAAATGAGATCCAGTGCCTTGTTACTTTTAATACATTAGCTGGGGTTTTGTTGTTGCTTTCAAATTCTGTTTTTAAATGGGTTGTGGGTGCCTTTGAACAAACAAACAAACAAACAAACAAAAAATCATTGCCAGATTGACACAGATAATTCAAGTAGGAAATTACATTTGTGAGTTTCCCCAGCCAGTGAACCCTCTTTGTAATGCCATTCCATGTGGTGCAAAAGCAGATGCAACTGAGGCAGCCCATTTTCCTAATTTCATTTGGAAGGATCAGGAGAGAGGCACCGTGCTGGTCTCACAGGCGGCTCACTCAGTGCTCAGGAGCAAAGCCCGGTTGGGCTTCTCTATTGATGCAATCTATGGCACTGCCCCAATTGCGAGTTGTTCAATAATGTTCAAGGACAAAGCATCTGTTTCCAGTTAAAAACAATGGCCTAAGGAGGAAGGGAGCCTGCTCTATGACAGCCATAACTATTAAATCAGGGCAGGATTTTTGCTTTTGTACAAGTACCAGAACAATGCTCTGTCATACCTGCAGATTTCTATTAGCATACATGTATATGAAGCCTCTTTCACATGTACTGTCAACATTTAAGGAAAGGTTGAAGGGGCTGGGTTTGTTAAGCCCGGAGAGGAGAAGAATGAGGGGTGATATGATAACCATCTTCAAGTACTTGAAGGGCTGTCATATAGAGGATGGTGCCGAGTTTTTTTCTGTTGCCCCAGGAGGTTGGACCACAATCAACGGGTTGAAATTAAATCTAAAGAGTTTCTGTCTAAACATTAGGAGGAACTTTCTAACAGAGCGGTTCCTCGGTGGAACAGACTTCCTCAGGAGGTGGTGAGCTGTCCTTCCCTGGTGGTTTTTAAGCAGAGGCTAGATGGCCATCTGTCAACAATGCTGATTCTATCACCTTAGGCAAATCATGAGAGGGAGGGCATTTTGGCCATCTTCTGGGCATGGAGTAGGGGCCACGGGGTGTGTGAGAGTGTGCGTGTGTGGGGAGGTAGTTGTGAATTTCCTGCATTGTGCAGGGGGTTGGACTAGATGACCCTGTTGGTCCCTTCTAACTCTATGATTCTATAACAACAACCACAACATATGGGAGCCCTTTCCCCATTGGGAAGTGTGAGTGAATATTCTAACTAGGGAGCTGATCACAAGGACTCCCATGATGTTGAATGCATGTGTGTGAAGAGGGTCTTAGTCTAATTCACAAATACTTAAAAAAAAATATTTCCAGGTTTTTCCTCGTAGAGCCAAACTTTATTTCATGTTTTGTGGCCATCTGGTATGGCTCCTGGTCACATAAAAGTGAAATAGATGTGTTAGAGCCAAAAAACTGAATGGAAGGGAAAACACCAGATAGTGCTATTTCACTGACACTTGTCCTAGAGTTCATGTTGTGTTTTAAGAAGCAGACACAAAAGAATTTCTTATACTTCTGCATGTGCAAGAGATAGGCACAAACACTTTCACTAATGGCAGCACCTATTTTGATATAATTACACTTTTCTCACAAAATGTTTTAACACACGGTGCAAATAGTCCTTTCATGTGCATCTTTGAATCCAACGCAAGATGTATAGATTGGGCATTCATTCTGATTGTTTCCATGAAACGGGTCTGGATTCTGGGCAGCTGCAGTTCACATGTACATAAGGGTAGACCTGCTGCATCAGTTCAAAAGTCTATCTAATATTCTTGTCAGCTGCTTCTGGGAAGCTCACAAGATGGTTATGAAGGCTGTAGTCCTCCTGAATATGGGCACCCCATTTAGCTATTGCCATGTCTAATGGCCATTGATAACCCCTATGTTCCAAGAGTTTGTCTAATCCAGGTGTCCCTGGATTTTGAGAACAAGTATTGGGTGCCACCACACAATGGCTGCCATAGTGAGAGCACAGTAGATAACAAAATGGCCACAGTGAGGCCAGTCACAGAATGATGGGAAGTTCCAAACCAAGCTTTCTCCTTTGATGGAGGCAGTGGTTTCCAAATGGGTGCTGCAGAGATAGTGACTTCTCCTGGTATATTGTGAAATTCACCTGTGCCAATCAGTTAGAGGAAAGCCAGGATTGGCTGTTTGCTTTGGGAAAGAAGGAAGCGAGCATGAGGAAGTACCTCAGCTTTCACCATGTTGAGGATCACTAGTCTAATCCTTTTAAAAAGCTATCTAAACTAGCAGACACCAGCATATCTCGTGGTAATGAATCATTAAGTTAATCATTTCTCTATACTGTATTTTGTCTGTACTGAACCTAGTGCCAAGTTATAGAGTTATAAGCAGATTGCATCAATTACCTCAGTGTGTATAATTTGATTTGTCAACTGGCAGCCTCAGCTGCAGTGCCCATTCCAATGTTTCGCTTGGATATCTCTCATACTTCCTAATTCTGCCTGAGAATCAGCAAGATCTGCCTACCAGCAAGTAAGAAGAAATCTAATTAAGTGCCCATTCGAACCCTTTATTATGCTATAGCGTTTATAAAATACTTTCATGTTTAAAGTGCTTCACATAGTTCTCAGCAATCCTTCCAAAGATCCCATGAGACCATAGTTTTCAACCTATGGTTTGGGAACCTCAGGTGGGATGCAAAGTCCCTTCTACTGTGTCATGACCCCCTACAGAACTTCCTTTTTTGCTACCTTTTTGAAGTACCTGCTGCATAGAGCAAGTTTCTTTGTCTCCTGCCTTTCTTTGCAGTTTCCTGGCAGTGACCACTGGGTGACTTGATACCACCTAACTTGCATGACTCACCTAAGCCTGGCTGCTTGCTACTCTTCAACAGCAGCCACCTTATGAAAGCCAGTGTGGTGTAGCAATTCAGAGCAGGATTTAAATCCCAGGTTTAAATCCCATCTTGCTGAGGAAGCTCACTGGGTGATTTGGGGCCAGCTGCATACTTTCAGCCTAACCTACCCCATATGGTTGTTGTGAGGATAGAAAGGATGAGAGAAGAATAATATAAGCTGCTTTGGTTCCCACTGGGGAGAAAGGTGGGGTACAAATGAAGTAAATACATAATAAATATAGAAGACGGGAGGCAGATAAAAGGCAGGTTGGTGAATGGCCAAGAAGAAGAGAATAAGGCAGGGAAAGGGGAGATGATATGGGGGTTGCCAGGATGCGAGAAAGGGAAAATAATGTGTAGAGGAGGACACAGGAGACAATGAGGTGCCCCCTACATGTCCTTGAGGGTTCCCTACTATGCCAGTAGCTGGCACTACACAAATGGGCCATAGTTTTCTTCAGTAGAGGCTGCTGGTGGTGGGGGGGAGGGAAACCTGAGGCCAAAGGGACAGATAAATGTAGGTTAGCTGTTGGGTGGGAAGGAGAGAAGGAAGCAGGGAAAAGGGAGAGGCTTTGGGAGCTTGTAGAATTTCTGATTCTGTGCCCTTCACATAACACGCTTGCACATATTTGCCATCACACAAATCCCTCCAGTCTCACCTTGTAATCTGGAAAAGGCAGTCATATCTTATAATGAAAAAAGGTGGAAATAGATTTCCCTTGTACTGGATTTTAAGCTCTGGTAGCTGAAAGGATAATTCTAGTCAAAGCAGGGATATACGGCTGTCTCCTCTTGGGTATGGGTGGTGCATGTTTACCTTAAACATGTCCTTCTGTTTAAATAGTAGCCAAAATGTGATAAGTTCATCACCTCTCAGTTTGACTACCATGGCTTGGCCATGATAAGAGAGAAAGATTCATGCTAATTGATGGCAGCAGCTTCAGATGTTCACACTATCTAATTATCACATGAATAACATAATTGTATAATGTGTAAAGGCCAACAGCAGATAGAATCCAGTGCAAACAAAATGGCTGTTGTAATTGACTGAGCATGCACAACAGTCACTATTTACTGGCATTGCCTCTGTAAGAGTATTTGTTATTTTCAGGTGTGTCCAACTGTGTCTTTTGTAGAGCTGGAAAGATCTATAAGTGGGTTATGGCTTTTACGTCCTACTGTTTATTCACCCACTGTGGCATTTGGTAATTGCCAATCCTTTTCCAGCTGGCCTTGGTTTCAGTGGCAAGTTTGTTTGATTAAAAAGCACCAGATTACAATCTGGAGGGTTCAGGTTGACTTTAGGGTTCAGGTTGACTTCCGCCTGCAGGAAATCTAGAATAGTACTTAGAAGTCTGCCAATGGATGTATTAATGTCTGCTGCTTCTGGAGTGAGGAAAGGAAAAGCTGGCTGCTAAACCTCTGAGACTGACAGAATGAAAAATACTCAGAAAAGTGAGAAGAGGTTTTTATACTAACCTAACACAAGTAAATGAGACCCCAAGATGATCATTGTTAGATGATCATGAGCCCATGCTTTAAAATAAGAAGATAGACTGAGCGGCCTCCCTTAGCCTCCTCTGAATCCCAACCCTGCACCAGGGGACAAATTTGAACAATTAACAGTTAATCAAAATAGTTTATTTTCAAGTCCTGATAGGGTTGCCAGATCCCTCTTCGCCACCGGCAGGAGATTTTTGGGGTGGAGCCTGAGGAGGGTGGGGTTTGGGGAGGGGAGGGACTTCAGTGCCATAGAGTCCAATTGACAAAGCAGCCATTTTCTCCAGGTGAACTGATCTCTATCGGCTGGAGGTCAGTTGTAATAGCAGGACATCTCTAGCTACTACCTGGAGGTTGATTGTTCCATGTTTTATATATTATAGAGTTTGCATAGTTTGCATTATAACCTGGATAGTGGTGATAATTTGTGTTTCTTGACCTATTTAAACTTAGAGCTGGTGCTGTTTATTACTTTAACTGAGGTTATTCAGCACACGTATCAATTCTTCAGCATCAACTACCTGGAGGGTGGCAACCCTAAGTCCTGGGCGTCCTGAAACTATACTAAATAATTTTTATTATTTCAACACTTTCATAGCCAGACTGTAAATGACAGCAACCCATTCAAAATCCATTCCTGCTGTCTCAATGCATCAGCCCTCCATGCATGTAAACACTATTTTCTCTTCTAATGCATATTGGGGTGGGCTGCTGGCAAGGTATTTGTTTTGAGAATTCTTCTCCCCAGGTTGCAATTAGCCCTGGTAGGGAAAGAAGATATGCGCCGTAACTGTGATCTGTGGAGGAGTAGGGGAAAGAACGAACAGTGCTGTGTTCCTGATCCAAACTGCCTCCCTGTCCCAGATACTTTTCATGCTAAGATCACACTGAGACATCATCAGAACATGGTTCTCTAATACAACATGTAGATCGGTGCTTAGTTGAACACATAAACCTTTCTTGTACCATTGGTCTATCAAGGTCAGTATTGTCAACTCTGATTGGAAGCAGTTATCCAGAATCTCAGTCAAGATCTTTTACATGATCTGCTACCTGGTCCTTTTAATTGGAGATGCTGCAGATTGAACCAGAGACCTCTCCATGCAAAGCGGATGCTCTACCACTGAGCCACAGACCATCGTCCCCTATGCACTGAGATACATGTTTCTGGAAGTAGAAGAAAGGACTGAAGGCTCGGCTAGGACAATGAGCCCAGGTTGTTCTTGATTAAAAAGGAGCCATCTTTATTAAGATGTTCTCATAAACATTTAGATTATTTGGATTACATATTTAGATTGTGGTTTGTGCTTTTAATATAAATATTACCAAACACGGAAGCATTCACATACATAAATTCAGAGTCTTAGTAGTAGCTAGCAGTCCTGCTTGTGTTTCATCTTCAGTTGTCACAAATTATTTTTTCCAAGAAATATCATAGTCTAGAACCTCACCATTTCCTACCAACTGTTTCCTTTGAGAATTTGTAGTAAGCAGGAAAAAAAAAAGGCTTCAATGAATATAGTTGTTCAAAAAGAATTATTTGTAAGATAGGAACATTGCTTTTACTTGTCATGTTTTCTGCTCTTGTATTATAGACCCTTCATTATTCTGGCTCCCTTGCTGAATATTCTTCCTCCTTGTTCCTTTCCTCATAGCAGCAACTGCATTCCCAGGAGACCCAGCTATGACAAATTGAGGCAACTTTGTTGCAGTTCATTTGAATTCCTTCATCTGAATCTGGACCTGATTAGCTCTTTCCAGAAGAGTGAAAGTGCAGAACAATATTTATGCACTTGCCAAAAGCACACTGGCTTTCATTGCATTTGTATGGTGACCCTTTACTGCCACCATATTAGTACAGGACAAGCCTGTAGCAATGGAAAAGGTCACCATCTGAGCACTGAATTCACATCACTCTCAGACATTTGACAAGCTGTTTCCCTAAGTTGTTTGGTGGCCGCATCCTTTACTGGTAAAATCAAACACTCTTAACACAATCAGAGTTATGTCTTAACCCAAACTCAACCAGCAAGAATAATGACAGGAGGTGTCATTATTAGGACTATATGCAGACTTTGGGACTCAGCCTAGGGTTGCCATGTCCCTCTTCACCACTGGTGGGAGGTTTTTGGGGCAGAGCCTGAAAAGGGCAGCGTTTGGGGAGGGGAGGGACTTCAATGCCATAGAATCCAATTGCCAAAGCAGCCATTTTCTCCAGGTGAACTGATCTCTATCGGCTGGAGATCTTCCTGAGCAGGTTTTTTGGTCAATCTAAACCTATGCAAAAAGTATTTGCGTCAATCTAAACCATGCAAATAGTAATCTATTTACGACACAGGAACTATCATCAATTGCTCCACCCTCAGATCACATTCATCTTGGCCAGAACAGAATAACAGATCAAGAGTGTGACTTGCACAATGGCTAGGACCAGTTATTAATGAGACATGCCCATGGTTGTCATGGAGGCCATTAAATTCTGAGCTGCTCCTGACAAGGCAGTCTTGGTATGAATGCTGAAGTCCCCCAGGGCAACCAGCCTAGAGGTCCTCACCACTACTCCTGAGACAACTTCTGTCGGCTCAGAAAGGGAGACTGTTAGTCAGTGGAGTGAGCAGTACACCACCAGAATGCCAATCCTGTCTCTCAGTCCCAATATTGTAAGTGTTCTGGATTGGTCACCATGCTAGGGAGATAGAGTCCTTATAGACCAAAGCACTATCACCTCCTATCATGCCAATCATATGCTGATGTATCACCAGGTACCCCTTCCTCCAACCAAGCATCAGTGATACATGCCAGGTCAGACCTCTCATCCAGGATTTGCTTTTGGATGCCTGCTGTTTTTTCAGCAACTGACCTGGCATTTAACAACAGGATTTTATAGCCTGGCAGGTTGTTAATATGGCTATCAACATCACCTCAGGTAGAAGCAAAGCCAGAAACTGCAACACTATGCAGATGTCTGTTGTCTCTTCTCCTTATCAGACCAGTTCTTCTCCCACTATCATATCTCCCCCACCCCACACTTGTTGCTGTTTCTTTTATTTAGTTACGCACTTCTATCTCACCCTTTCTCCCCAAAATCTATCTTGTGAGGTGAGTTAGGCCAAGAGAGAGTGACTGGCCCAAATGACCTAGTGGGGATTTGAACCCCAGGTCTCTCCAATCTGACATTAACCACTACCATACTGGCTCTAATTATTAATTATTTTATAGCTGTGTTGGTGCAAAGTGCTTTATCTCCTTATCCACTTTATAAGGGATGTCCTTAATTTTCCCATTTTACAGGGGGAAGGTTGAGAGACCCAGTACTAGATCCAAGCTCATGTACTGAGCAGGTAAAGGTAAAAGGTCAAGGTCCCCTGTGCAAGCACCCGGTCATTCGTGACCCATGGGTGATGTCACATCCTGATGTTTACTAGGCAGACTTTGTTTATGGGATGGTTTGCCAGTGCCTTCCCCAGTCATCTTCCCTTTACCCCCAGCAAGCTGGGTACTCATGTTACCAACCTCAGAAGAATGGAAGGCTGAGTCAACCTTGAGCCGGCTACCTGAAACCAACTTCCATTGGGATCAAACTCAGGTTGTGAGCAGAACTTGGACTGCTGTACTGCAGCTTTCCACTCTGCCCCACGGGGCTTCTAATTGAGCAGGTAGCTGAGTATTAATTTGGACCCAGGTCTCAGTCAAAGTCTCATTAAACCTCTCTGTGTAGACACCTTGCTCACAATCTGGCCACCACATGGAAGCAAGGGATGAGGCCTGAGTGCTTGTATGCAGAGCGGGGTCATGTGTACAGGGCTCTAACTTGTCTCCTGTCTCATGGGCTTGTATCCAGGTTCACTTTTTCCAGTTGCAGTAATCTAATTTTTTTCCCGGTTGTGAAGATTTCATTGCCAAGTGTTAAAAATGAACTACATTTTTTCCCCCAGAACTTCTGTAACATATGTATCATAACTCTCAGGGTTAGTTTTGACATGACTCATTCATACATACAAGCTATCAGCTGGGCTGCTGCTGTCATCAAGTGCTTATTTATGCCATTCATATCCTGCCTTTCTTCCATTGAAGTGGCACCGATCATATCTGCTTCGTTTCAGCCAAGTTTGCGGCATCCTGTGCTTTCAGACCTTGCCCTGGGACTGTTTACATTTGATCTGTTTAGTTCTTGTCCTATCCTCCTTCCAATGAGCTCAGGGCAGCATACGTGGTATTTCCTTCCTTTTATCCTCACAACAACCCTGTAAATTAAGTTAAGCTGAGAGAAAATGACTGGTTGCCCAATAAGTTTTTTGTTAGGGCGGGGATTTAAACTTACAGTTGAGCCAGTCCTTAACTTTAAAAAAAATATGTTCTATCTATTGCTGTCCTTTGTTTCCCAGCTGTCTCTAGGTCTTAAGCCTGGTGGCCTTCAGACAACAGGCAAGTGATGGAAATGAAGACAAATTGAGAAATTGTACTAAGCACAAAGCATAGGCTGGCTCATGGTCCAAATCCCCACTCGGCCATGAAGCTCCACGGGTGACCTTGGGCTAGACACATCTTACAGCCTAACCAGAGTGTCCGAGACTGGTATTGTTTATCTAGATGATTTTTGTCAGTGTAAGGAACACAGCCTCAAATATCTGCTCCATTTCGTAGTATTACAGTTATTTAGACACCATTATGAAGTTAAAACCTGCATGTAGTATCTCCTTAATGACCACCATTAACATCTAACCTGCTTAGCTACTGAGCCGTCTCCATACCAGGAGGTCCACGAGCACTATGGTTTTAAAGCCTTGAATGTTTTTTGCCAGAACTGAGACTTCAACCTCTACCAGATTTAGGTTTTAGATTTCTGTTATAATTCCCCCTAAACAGCCGCTTTCATCTTTGTTGATCTGGTGTCTCATAACACAACACACCTGGTTTTCCAGATAGGCACCATTCAGCAGTGGATGAGCACAACTTTATGATTATGGATTCTTTCCCTTAACCTTTTGCTAGCAAACTAGTGTTGACCTGAGGCATCTATTTTATCAGCCCAGAGAGCCTGGGAGACAGAGGGCTTTTCTTCTTAAGCTGACCCAGATGCTAGGGTCAGTGTATGAGGGCACCCTGAAGGGGACGTGCCAGTTTTTGCCAGCACAGCTGCTCCCTTTTGCTGGCAGCTGGGCTTGAATATTCATGGCAGTAAATGATCAGGGCTGGCATTTGTTTGGCACCACAAGCGGGCAAACATTTGGAGGCTCCAAGAACACAGCTCTTGTTCCTTTCAAAACAGTTTCTCTCCTTGCATCCCCTGCTTTGTTTCGATTTAACACGGTGGTACGAGGAGTCCAATTAGAAGCTGAGCTGAAGTTGACAGCCTGGTTAAGGGTCTGTGAAACTGGTTTTGGAGGGCAGATGACCACATCCAACAAGCCTTCCACTCCCAAAAGATACCTGAAACAAAGGGAAGGCAATATTGCTGAGTTTCTGGCTTATTGAGAGTCTGATCCAATAACACACATGGAGTAAGTTTGGTAGTAGGTTTCACCGGAATGGTTCATAATTTCTTGCCAATCCAAGAGAAATGGAGAAACATTGTGAAAGCAGCAGAATCCTTTGGAATTTGTCTAGATTAAGTTCATATGTTGTATCTGCTACCTGAGAGCCAAACTATATATTATGAGAGCGAGAGAGAGCGACTGCTGCTCCATATCTTTTTCTCCCCTCTTCATAGTAGCAGGTAGTAGAACATAATGTGTGGTGTATTGGCACTGTGCTGTGCATTTCTCCACCTCAGCTGTTGAAAACCAGTGATGTGCAACAAGGTTGAGGACACCTGCAGCCCGACACCATTGCATTATGAATTATGTGTCACTGTCAGGAAAAAAAAGGAAGAAGACACAGAGCCTTCGTGTCCCTTGTGGCGTGTGGCTGTGCTCTCAATATAAAAACTGCATTACAGCTTAAGCATGGTGCACATTTAGCAATTGCTCAACACTGGAAATTGACTACTACATACTTATCAATGTGGATCGAACTGTTTTACAGGGGAAACTAACTCACCAGATATGCTTATCTAGGGGAGTAACCTATGCAGGCCTCTTTTTATTTCTAGAAAAAGAAAAACCTTCAGTTACATGATATCTCTTCTTTTCACAGCTCCTCCCCTAAAGAGAAGGGGTGGGGTTCAAGGGTTTGTCTGGAGATCCCATGATGGATGCTCAGTGGTAACGGAAAAACACTCCGCACATGCTCCTCTTGTTATTGTCCAACAGCTAAGTATGGATCCACAGTGGTGTCACTGCTCAAGCTATCCATTGATGTGTTCAGCCTTAAATACATACTTTGGAAAGGCAAGACTTGAATCCAGTGGCACCTTAAAGACCGACAAGATTTCCAGTGCATAAGTTTTCTAATGAAGAGAGCTTTGACTCTTGAAAGCTTATAACCTGGAAATCTTGTTGGCCTTTAAGATGTTACTGGACTCCAATCCTGCCCTTCTACTGCAGACCAACAAGGCTACCCACCTGATGCTTTGGAAAGTCACATGTATGCAAGCTGGAGTTGGCTATTTTATGAACCAGAGTCCAGTATGCTAGCCTTCTTGGTTCCAAAAAGTTGCTAGAATCAAAAGATTCCTTCCTTTTCATTACTATAATGTATATATGCTTATTATAATTTATTTTGCTTTTACCATTGCAGAATTTTAAGCACAAGGTTCTATAGCACAGGCTCCTTGGCTGAATCCCTTTCATTCCACAAAGGCCCACGATTTTGTTGGGACTCAGATTTGGCTACTTGCCCTCTTCATTGTCAACCAGAACTCTCACATCCACTGAGCAGTTGTGCCTGGGATTCCTTTTTCCTAACGCTGTTTCTGGGATAATTTCTGGCCTGACTTTAGAAGGCCTAAGGCCTTCATGTGCTACTGCACTTGAGGTCATTCTTGCTCAGATTTTCCATTATTCCCATCATCTGTATCCAGCCACAGTAGCAGGGGTAGCAGGGACCCTTCTGATGGGAAGAAAGGAAAGTTCTCCACAGCTGTGTAGGAACAATGATTTCTGTGGAGCAATAGGAACAACATTCCCTTCACCAAATTAGCCCCAAAATACTATTTTAGTATCTTGATAACTGTACAAATGTTATCTGCACAGATTTTATGAAGAAAATGCCTTGCATGTTCCGCCACTCTGGTAACTTTTGAAATGTAAAGACCATGAAGGAGAGAATATGATGTGGTTACTTTGGGAGCTGGTTGCCTTGCTCCAAAATGTTACCAGAATATCATGAAGCACCCCTATACAAGAAGTAATGTCACTCAAATAACAATACCTGAAATTAGTGCAGACCATGGCAGAGATCCAAACTTAAGGAGATGATAAGGTGGAATGATTGGAGTGCCAGACTAGGATCTGGAAGACCAAGATTCATATCCCTGGTCTGCTATTAAACTCACTGGGTGATCTTGGGCTGGGCACATACCCTCAGCCTAACCTACTTCACAGATTTTTTGGGGGGAGGATAGAATGGGGAAGGGAAAACAATGGCTTGGCTCTCACCTAGAATTCCGTGGGCACAAAGAGGGGGGCAATTCCTTCCTCCTGTGGGGCCCCAAATGCCCTTCATAATGCTAGTCCTGGGAGACAGGGGACCCCCCAGGAATAGCTTGAAGGATCAGAGGTCAGCAAAAATTGTTCCCCCTGAGGAATGGTGAGATAAAATGTACTAGACATGCAACAGTTACTGGAGGTGAAATAGCAGTAGAAAAGTCCAGTAGTACCTTAAAGACTAACACAATTTCTGGCAGGGTATGAGCTTTCGTGGAAGTGAAATAGTCATTGATCAAAAGCATTCATATTGGAGGGCATACCAACAGTGAGAAAACCACACTACTCACACAGTGGTGAAATAGAAGAGTGATAGTAGCATTTCTCATTTGGATTTGACGTTCAGAGTTGCATTATTTAAACTCATTCCCCCTTTTAAAAATTTTATTTTATTACTAATAAAAGTATCAATAAATGGCTGGGCATGTGTTTTTAATCTCCACTTAAAGTTTTCCACCCTCCACTTCCTCTTTCTTTTAACACTGGCCTTACACTTTCAAGCTTCTGTGAATGCTCCTCCCAGAAAAAGATTTTGGAGTATGTGGATGTTTTCTAATATCCAGCCACAAAATCACATCCCATGCACCAAAGCAAAGAGAAAGTTAAAGAAGCAGAAAACAAGGAATTGAAAATATGCCAGAAAAAATGAAAGGAAGAAAGGAAGAAAGGAAGAAAGGAAGAAAGGAAGAAAGGAAGAAAGGAAGAAAGGAAGAAAGAAAGAAAGAAAGAAAGAAAGAAAGAAAGAAAGAAAGAAAGACAGCAAACAGCCATTATTCCTTTTCTAAGCTGCACCACAGCATTTCCCTGCACATGCGTCCATTCATGGCTACTAGTTAAAATGGATACTAGTCTTGATGCCTGCCTATTCTCTCCAGGATCAGAGGAGCATGCCTATTATTTTAGGTGCTGTGGAACACAGGCAAGATGGTGCTGCTGCAGTCGTCTTGTTTGTGGGCTTCCTAGAGGCACCTGGTTGGCCACTGTATGAGCAGACTGCTGGACTTGATGGGCCTTGGTCTGATCCAGCAGGGCTTTTCGTATATTCTTATGTTCTCTCCTGCTGCCAGGATTCCCACGTCTAACGCTCCTTTTCAAATCCCAAGGTTGGGCGTCCTGCATTGCTGGGATCATGAAGCTCCACTCAGGCCACAAGGCTTCTGAAAGCCGGGCTGGAGGAGGTCTGTTGTTTGAGTCACTGATCTCTTTCGCTCAGTTGGCCTCACCAGACTCTTTGCCTTGTCCCAACCTTCCCCATTGTGATTGGTCACTCTGCTTTCCTGTCCCTATATAAACTTCCCCTTCTTGTTAGTAGACCTTGCATACACACAAAAAAGTGTGTGTGTGCGGGGGAGGGGGAGAATTTGTTATGCTCAAGTTACAGCCCTCCTGCTTCGGTCCCCTCCTGCCTCGTTACCTGACTGCAAGCCCTTCCCATTTCCTTGGCCTCATCAATACTTATTTATATAAGCATTTTTAGCCTACTTTTCTTTCTAGTGGGGGTCCAAAGTGGCTTACAGAATAGAATTTAAATATGAACCAGGAAAAAAACCCCACAGTTCATCTTGGGTTAGTCCTCACTCCACTGGCCCGGTTCACTACAGGTGACAACATCTCCTGGACCCTTGTGAGATGGAATATTCTATTAAACGTATTTGGTTAGCGAGAGAAAGAAAAAGCAAACCCCTGGTGAGTCCCAAAGCAGAGTATAAACTTATAAATAAAAAATAGGAAAAGGGCTGTTTATTAACATATTTGCTTACAGGTAGGGTTGGCAACCTCCAGGTAGTGGCTAGAGATCTCCTGGGATTACAATGGATCTCCAGGAGATCATTTCCCCTGGGAAAAAATGGCCACTGGACGGTGGACTCTATGGGATTCTACTCCACTGAAGTCCCTCCCCAAACCCCACCCTCCCAGGCTCCACCCCCCAAATCTCCAGGTATTGGCCAACCTGGACCTAGCAATCCTACTTACAGGCTATTGCAGAGCAAATGAAATCAGTTTGCAGCAGATAAAGAAGAGTCTTTAGCAAAGTGTGATAGAGTAAACTTAAAAGCGGGAATCACAAGCACACAGGAGCAAGCATTGCATAACAGAGGTTAGGATACTGGCAGTGTTATCCCTAGCAGTTACACAAACCCTTCAATGAACTTAGAAGGTGTAACGTAGCTTAGGATGTAAGATAGTATTAGCCTTTTTTGTCACTGCATCACTAGGGTTCCCAACCTCCAGGTACTAGCTGGAGATCTCCTGCTATTACAACTGATCTCCCGCCGATAGAGATCAGTTCACCTGGAGAAAATGGCCGCTTTGGCAATTAAATTCTATGGCATTGAAGTCCCTTCCCTTTCCAAACCCCACCCTCCTCAGGCTCTGCCCCTAAAAACCCCCACTAGTGGTGAAGAGGGAACTGGCAACCCTATGAATCACACTAACTGCTCATATTTAGCTTACAGTCCACCTGTACCCCAAGATCTTGTTCACACACAGCTACCCAGAAGTGTATCCCCCATCCAGTATGCATGTTCCTCATTTTTGTTACCAGATATAGAACTCAGCACATCTTTGTTGAATTGTATCTTGTTCACATCCACCCACTTTTCCAGTGTGTTCAGATCTTGTTGAAATCTATCTCCGTCTTCTGAGGTGTTTGCTGCTCCTCCCAATTTAGTGTCATCTGCCAATTTAATGAGTAGTCCCTCCACCCCCTCATCCAGATCATTTATAAAAAATATTGAAAAGTACCGGGCCCAGAACTGAGCCCTGTGGCACCCCACTGGACACCGCCCGCCAATCAGATGAAATGGCATTGACAACTACTCTTTGGGTATGGTTCTTCAACCAGTTCCCTATCCATCTAACCATCCTAGAGTCCAGTCTTCAGTATTCCAGTTTACCCATCAGAAAATCATGGGGAACCATCAAAAGCTGGTCTGGCAGGACCTGTTGGGGACAAATCTGTGCTGACTTCCCTTGATCATCAGGTTGTCCTTCTGATGCTCACAGGTTGACCCCTTTAAAATCTGCTCCAATATCTTCCCCAGGACAGAGGTCAGGCTAACTGGCCTGTAGTTTCCTGGGTCATCATTCCTCCCTTTTTTGAAGATTGGGATAATATTCACCCTCCTCCAGTCTTGTGGTACATCTCCCATCCTCCAAGAAGTCTGGAAGATGATAGACAAAGGCTCTGCAAGCTCTCCAAAAGGTTGTTAGAGCACTCTCGGGTGCATACCATCTTGCCCGGGGGATTTGTACTCATCCAACGCAGCCAGGTGTTTCTCAGCAACCTCTCTGTCCATGTCAACCAGCACCCCAGATGCCATGCCTTGCCAACTACCATCTCTAGAGAAAAAAATGAGGCAAAATACTGTAACCACAAAATCACACTACCAATGTAATTGTGTACTTTCTTTAGAATGTACATTTGATCTCATCTTGTACTACAACAACTTTCACATGTTACGTAAATACAGAAAGTTCAAATAAGGATTATTTGCTGCTTGGATTATTTGGGAATCAAATGTACTCACAAAGATTGCCTAGCCCTGCAGTCCGTTATGCAAATTAGTTCATTCTGTATGATTTCTGCAGCCCCAGCCATGAGCTACAGTGCAAAATCAGAAGTGTGGTCAATAAGCCAAAGTTTATAGATAAAGATCAGAAACCAAAACAAAAAGATCAAACATCATGACTGCGGCTCTAGCCAACATGTCAACACCCCTGATTAGGACCTAGTCTTGCCTTGAGCCTGTATCTTAAAATAATGATTGATGGTCATGTTGTCAATGTAAATAATTCTTAGTCTCAGCAAAGGAATGAAAAAGAAATGGATGAAGGGTTCAATATGACAATGACTATAGAGCGGCTCTGTTGCAACCCCTCTTCCTGGGGAATCTTTTCAAACAGCAGGAAGCAATTAGGGGACTTTTTCAAGATAAATACATGCTTGGAAGGAAGAACGGAGAAAGAATTAGCCCTCCCCCTTTGTTTATGTATACAGAAATTTCAGAGAATAAGGACGTAATAGTGCTTGAGGAGTAATAGAGGGATTCCCGAGTGTACTACCAGTTTTCTCAATATGACAGTCAGTGATGTCTGAGAAAAAGGTTGACCACACCCACATTCTTCTCATGTGTCCTTTTGCCTCAGTAGTAAGACTTTCATGTTTCCTGGTACATATGTACATTTTGTGTGTGCATGTTTCCCTTTGTAAATTATGAATGTCATGTAATTTACAGCCATTCATATACCAGTGAAATAGATTCACGGTGCAGGAAAAGGTAGGAGTGGGTCTTAAAACATGATTACGATTTAGTTTCTGCTTAAGACAGACAGACAGACAGACAGACAGACAGACAGACAGACCGACAGACAGACAGACTACTAGGATCTGGGAGACCCAGGTTGAGATCCCCACCCTGCCAGGAGTGATCACTGGATGATGCTGAGCCAGCCACTCTCGCACAGCCTAGCCGACTGTTGTTGTGGGGTTAAAATGGTGGAAGGAAAAACAATGTTGTCAGCTGCTTGGGGTCCCTGTTGGAGAGAAAAGCTGAGAATAAATAAGCAGTGTGTTTAGTGTATTGTAAAGCCTTCCTTTATTCTGGAAGTCCAGTTAGCTAGTTTTTTTATACTCTCTTCATCCTTGATTATGGGCCAAGCCAAATATTCCACTGGGAGATCCACATTTTTCAATAAAAGGAAAATAGCATCTATCTAGAGCAGTGGTTCCCAAAGTGGGCAGTACCACCCCATGGGGGGCAGTGGGATTATCTAGGGGGGCACTAAGAGGCAAGGGGGCAGCAATGAGGAGCTAGAAGTGGGCCCCTTCAGCTGTGTTGTTGGATAGGGTAGGGGGCACTAGGGTTCAGTTTGTGTAACCAAGGGGGCGGTGGCCTGAAAAGTTTGGGAACCACTGATCTAGAGTCTCCCCCACATCCATGACTGTGTGTACTGCATCCCTACAGTATGGCAAGAGAGCTATTCGAAGGTACAGTTGCTAGAAATTTGACTTCTTTGGCATGACCTTCAATGACTGTACCCTCGAACAGCTGATCATGGAACTGACCAGAGTGGAGGGGACCACCTGGATCCTAATCCTCAGTGGTGTTTCCCAGGACCTAGTGTTAGATTTGAAGGTTCTTGAACCTACTGGAAGCAGTGACCACAATGACATCAAATTTAATTTATATGTATGTGGGAAAGTGCTAAGGAACTCCAACATGGTCATGTTTGACTTCAAAAAAGGAAACTTTTCTAAAATGAGGAATCTGATAAAAGGGAAGTTGAAAAAAACAGTAAAGATGGTCAAACCACTCAAAAAGGTTTAGGGGTTACTCAGACTCTCAATACTAGAGGCTCAGTCAGCATACACAAACATACTCAGTAAGGTTTTCATGAAGGGAGCACCTAATTTTAAAAGTACATCCACACACCTGAACTCTGTACATATGTATGCTGGGAATTCCAGGTGTTAATTTAGTTCCCAGATTGGGACAGTGGTGCACAAAGAGAAAGGACTTTATCTTTCCCCATTTTTCTAACCAGAAATGGACTAGGGGACATTATTTGTCCATTCAGGAAACTTACGTGTACCAATGGCTACACAAAGATTTCTCCAAGGGGAAAACAGAGGCTCCCTTGGGCCATTTCAGGTTGGTAAAAAATGGGCAGAGCTGAAGCCCCTTCTTGTTTACAGTGGTCCTGATCTATAACAGGCCCAAGTACACCTGGGAACTGAGTTCCCAACATGGAACTCTAGATACGTGTCTGAGTCAATGCTTTCAAGGTGGTCCCACGTCCTCCATGTGGAATCTAGTACGTGAATCAGAGTGGTGTGATGGTTAAGAACAGCAGTTTGGAGTGGTGGACTCTAATCTGGAGAACCGGGTTTGATTCCCCACTCCTCCACATGAGCTGCAGATGCTAATCTGGTGAACTGGGTTTGTTTCCCCACTCCCACACATGAAGCCATCTGGGTCACATTGGGCTAGCCACAGCTCTCTTAGAACTCTCTCAGCCCCACCTACCTCACAGGGTGTCTGTTGTGGGGAGGGGAAGGGAAGGTGATTCTAAGCCGGTTTGATTCTTTCTTAAGTGGTAGAGAAAGTTGGCATATAAAAACCAACTCTTCTTCTTCTTTAGATACAAAGGAACCAGCACAAAAAAAAACCTGGATATACTAGTTGAATTGATAAAGCTGAAATGTGAATGACCACAGAGGGGGACAAAATACAGGCAATGTTGTTATCTGACATTCTATAAGCCAAAGTAAATTCACATTTGGCCTTCTGTTTTATTTGACCACAACAATTCGACCAGAACCTTATTCTGGATATGGAACATTGATATGGATCAGAATATTTCATCCATTCTGAATGAGTGGGAAAGAATCCTTTTCCAATTTGTTATCCATTGGGAATTCAGTAGACTAGTGGAGTGTAAAGGGGCATAATCTAGATGCATTAGATTTTAATCTGTAATCAGGGTAGGGTTTCTGTGCCCTAAATGCATCTCCACGGCTCTTGGTCTTTATTGCTTAAAATTCCTGGATATTTTCATTAGATTCCCGCCAACCCACGCTGCAAGGTCATAGTTTTACCACAACAGATGTGGTCGATCTACATTGCCAATGAACCAGCTAGAAACTTCCCCAGCATGTGGACTGTGTCACATAATGTCTGTTTCTGTTGCATCATCATTCTTAAGTCTTATTTATTTTTGTAACAATGAATCATATTTGTAAACTGCTGTGCTCAGATATTGGGTAAGATCCTGCATGCCTCTACACAGCAATGAGAGCTTTTCCTTAAGGAAAGGAACTGATTAAGGTTTGATATTTCCAGGAAAAGACCAAACAAAAATGTGTTTCTCATGTAGAATCACTGGTAATGTTTATAGACTGATACAGTATTTTGTGAAACACATACCAATCTTTCTCAAACGGCATACACACGCAGGCAGCAGTCATTCTAGAATCCCGGAAAGAGTCGTTTTCTTTTCTTTTTCATGGATGGGGGAGTTAAAGATCTCTTCCAGATAATCCTTTGTACCTTTTCACAGGTCAGGGGAAGCCATGACAGTTAAAATAACATAAAACTGGTTTAAGTTTATAGTGTAGACAGGATCAAAGAGTGATGCCTGGTTTACAAATGCAGTGGAATGAGGAAATTGACTCCTAAGGTGGTCAAATGGACTGTACCATTCCAGACAACAGTTGGGAACTCACCTACATTTAAAAAAACTTATTGCATATGTAAAACTAGCACAGCAAGGAGAAGGCTGCTACCCTGCATTGCTAGTTTTCCACTTGCAGGGATTTTTCTGTACATGGGGGAATTTTTTTTCAAAAGGCACCTACAGCTTTATGCAGAACACCTATTCTACCAGCTGGAAATTCTACTAGCTCATTCTGCAGCCCAGGTTTAAGGCTGATCTTCCTGGAGAAAGTATGTCCCAGGCCAGCAGGTCCAAACTTCTACCTAATCCCCCCCCCCCAATGGTATCTTGGTTAGTGATGTTGCTGAAGCTCATAATCACTAGGTTCAGAATATGACTTTCATTAGTTCACCTCAATCAAAGATAAGAATTATGATCTGAGAGTTCTTCTCTGGTGTGAACTATATACCGAGCAGAACTCCGTCTCAGCCATCTACCTCTTATTAGCCACCCTGTTGACTGTCTGTTGCTGTGACTTTTTGCTGCAGTGATGGTGGAGAGAGGAGAGGAAAGCGCTCTCTCCCCCACCCCGCCACAGCATCTCAAATACTCCTCCAGCGGCATTGCAGGTGCCACAGGAGATGCAGTTTTCTAAAAGCGCCTGATCCCATAAAGTTGTTGGGTGTGCCGAGAAAATTACATTTCCCGGGATCCTTGGTAAGAAGGATACTGCCAGAGAAGTATCTGTGAGGTGTTTGGGGGGAGAAAAGGAGAGAGGAGTGTTCCTTCCTGCCATTGCCACAGCCGCTGCAGTTTGGTACAGTTACAAGTATCCATACAGTGGATTACAAGATCAGTGGATTTACCTGCAGAATTCCATAAAATAAAACATCCACCTTAGACACATCCCCTCAAAACATCAGAGCAAAACCTCCCCTTATCTGTTTGAAGCATACTTCAAAAAGAGTGAAGCATCAATACGGTGTTCATAAAATCTAATATGAATCAGGAAGAATAAAGGTGTTTTGTCCTGAACACAACCGAGGAGGAGGGCATTTAATTCTCTTGATGTTGCCAACAAACATTTCTGTCATGTGTTGCTACTTGCAAAAATGTGGCCCACAAAGCAAGATCTCACTAAATAACCTGTGCTCAGGTTAACAACAGAGTCAATGATATGATTCAGGTAAAAGTCAAAACTAGCGCTTGAAATTGTGCCAGGAACCAGACTGGTAATCAATTATGGTGGATTAAGGTAGGTGTACTGTGATCCTGGCAACAAGTCCTGAACCATAACTGGGATTTTTAAAAATGTATTTATGTTATTCATAGTCTGCCTTTCTCGCTGGGACTCAAGGCAGATGCCGCCTTTTGGACGACTTGCAAGGGCAGCCCATGAAAAGCTCATTACAATGGTCTGATCTGGATGTTACCAGGGCTTGAACAATTGTGCCTAGGTCAGACCTCCTCAGGAATGGTCACAGGTACTTTACCAGTCAAAAGCAATAAAATGACTCCTGTTCACTGTTGCTCCCTGCCCATCCAAGAACAAGGCCAGATCAAGCTGTTCCTCCCAAGCTTCGAACCTGCATTTTCAGAGTGACTACAACCCTGTTCAAAGATAGAATCCCACCTCCCAGGTTAGGATAACCCCAACCAACAGCACCTCCATGTATGGGATGTACACATGGAAGACCATTGTATGGCAAGAAGGCAATAGTGAATCTTCACCAATGCCATGTTTGCCCTTTATTTACCATCTTTCACTCTGTGGTAGGCTGTGGCCTGCCATGGCCAATTCCCAGCTAGCTGTACCTAATATTATAGTGCCCAGCTGAGCTCATATAAGGAGAGGGATAAACAGGCAGACTGCCTGAGTGAGACAAATTCCTGCAGACAGGTGCTTGACTCCTTGCTTGTTTTATTTTCAGAGCATAGCTATCAGTCTGTATAAAATCCTTAGCCCTTGAGACTCCACTGATGTGCCCAAAACAACACAGGGACACCACAGCACACACCCCTGGAGCATGTTTGCCTCTGTTAGGAATCCCCAGAGAGCCCAAGGGATGCTGTTGCGGTATTTTGTAACCATCACCTTGTCTGTAACACCTAAGTAATCTTTAATAAACACAGTCTTGAGCACACATGACTTGTCTCTGCCTGGGCACCCTCTTCAAACAAGGGAGCAGAGTCTGACTGGCCCAGCTTCTGAAAGGACAACACTCCATTTTGTCAGGATTAAGCTTCAGTTTGTTCACCCCTGCCCAGACAACCAATGAGTCCAGGCACTAGAAGAAGAAGAGGAAGAGTTGGTTTTTATATGCCATCTTTCTCTACCACTTATAGGAGACTCAAACCGGCTTACAATCACCTTCCCTCCCCCTCCCCACAACAGACACCCTGTGGGGTAGGTGGGACTGAGAGAGCTCTAACGGAGCTGTAACTTGCCCAAGGTCACCCAGCTGGCTTCATGTGGAAGAGTGGAGAAACAAATCCAGTTTACCAGATTAGCCTCCGTCACTCATGTGTAGGAGTGGGGAATCAAACCCGGTTCTCCAGATCAGACTCCACCGCTCCAAACCACCGCTCTTAACCACTACACCACATTGACTAGTTCAGGCTATCCACCTGCCTCCTCAGGTTCAGAAGAGAATGAGAGGTAGACCATGATGTCAGCCATATATTGGTGACACCTCAGCCTAGGATAGGAGCAGCCGCACACCTAGCCTTCCATTGGCACCGTCATGCTGCAGTGACTCTTCCCTGCTCCTGGAGGCGCTGTTGGCCCAGCCCTGGCTGCCTCAAAGAGAGTAAGAGCAGCAGTAGTGAGGACTCTGGATTGCCATTTGTTGTTTTTAGATGCATATTCTTAAAAGCCGCCTTGGGCCACTACTTAGGGGGAAGTCAAGACAGAAATATTCCAAACAAACCAATAAGCAAAAGAGGCTTTCCTCACCCCACCAAATTCTTTGCTTCCGAATATGAATCAGCGACTGCAGTGACAGATCTTTAACCACTAGGTGGTTCTAGTGGCCCAGATTCTGGTTCCCAAAAGAAGAACTGGTTACATGGCTTGAGAACTCCTGCCCGTCAACCTGCTTCCTTGGGTCCCAGGCCTGGGGGCCACTCTGAATATATTATCCGAGTTATGCAGGTGAGGGATCCATACCTTATATAACACAGCAGTGTTCGTCAGTTCTGTACTGGGGCTTTCTGAACTAGGAGATAGTCACTGAAAATGCCACATGTTCTCTTGCAGCTCCAGGAACAGCTCTTTGCTACTTAGGAATGCGTATTCCTGTGGTTTGCCAAGCATGCCGCTTTCTTTCTTTCAGCCAAATGTGATTCTCACTAATTTGCCAAGAACCATTTTGTTTTGGCATATAGAATTGCTTCCTAGGAATGGTGACGGTTGTGAACATGTACAGCAATGCCTATGTTGACTTTTAGTTAATGTTCATATGCAAACTTTACAGTCCACTTCTATGCATGTTCATTCAGAAGTAAGAAATGGCCAACCACCCCTGAATGTATCTTGCCTTGAAAATCCTACAGGATCGCTATAAGACAGCTGCGACTTGATGGCATTCACACACACCAGCCTCACTGTGTTCAGTTAGGCTTTGCTCACATGTAAAGCATGTCTCCTGGTGGTCTAGCAGTTAGGAATCAGCGCTCTCACTGCTGCAGCCTGGATTTGATTAATGGTCAGGGGATTACTGTTTTGAGAGACAGCATGGGATAGTGGTTAAGAGCAGCAGACTCTAATCTGGAGAACCGGGTTTAATTCCCCACTCCTCCACTGAAGCCTGTCATTGGGCCAGTCATAGTTCTCTCAGAACTCTCAGCCCAAGCAGAGGCAGGCAAAGACAAACCACCTCTGAAAGTCTCTTGCCTTGAAAATCCTACGGGGTAGCCATAAGTCAGCTGTGGCTTGATGGTACTTTCCACCTGGTAAAAATGGATACTAGTCATGATGTAACGCCAGCACTGATCAGAATGCTTGTTTGCATCACAAAGGCCTCTTTTCCACATTAACAATGAAAGGGAGGTGGTGTGGTAGAGCATGCAGAAATTCCCAGGTTCAATCCCCTGCATCTCCAGTTAAAAGAATCCAGGAAGTGATGTAAAAGACCTCAGAGAGCTGCCACCACTCTGAGTTGACTATACTGATCTTGATGGATCCATGGTCTGATGCAGGACAAGGCATCAGCATGTGCTCAGATTTGCACACAGGGTCTGTCCTCATGTTATGTTTGAGGCATGGGGACTGCTGCAGTGTGGCTTCTTCCCATTTTTACAAGATGGGATCCTTCCACATGGTGCAGGGCTTTTCAAATTACCTGAGCACCCTATGCTGCAGTACCAAACTAGACATTTACTTTTTTAAAGAGTGGGATCCAAGTTTTCTGGACCCAACAGCAGCTGTGGGCAATGGCTATTAAAATAATACAGCAGAGCCCATTTGGGCTCAGAACATCACTTCAGGGGAAGGAAGGGCTCCTGCCTCTCCCCCCCCCCCCAGCCGTTTTCCCACACCAAAGCAGTGCCAGGGAAGTTATACCCTGTTTTTACTGCTCCATGTGCACAGAATACTCCATGTGGCTGTTTTGTTTTTAATAGCCATCCTCTGCAGTGGCTCTGTGGCTACGGGGAACACAAGTTGGGCCTCAGGAACATGGGTGTGAACCTCAACCCCATTTTTTAAAAAAGCAAACATCTATTTTGGCTCACGGTTCCCATGCCGCAAGTGTTACATAAGAAGGGTGGCCAAGTGAGTGGAAACCAAAAAGAGTCTGGTGGAATAAAACTAATGGATTTATTGAAACATGGATTACCATGGGCAGCAACCCACTCAATCGGATGCATAAGGTGAGACCTCAATCAGTTGTGTGTGTGTGTCTGTGTGTATAAGATAGGGTTAAAAAGCCATGAAATGTTAACTTGTGAAGACAGCACAAAGGAGTCTATAAGGAAAGCTGAACCTAATATTTGAAAATGCTTTTTATAACATGTGTAACATCTCACATTGTGGGGTGGGCCTACCAGAAAATGTTCGGAACCAAGATCCAAGTGTGGAAAAGGTTAATGGTGTGATTCTTCTGTTGGGAAGTTTACCCCAATGAAAATTTTCATGTATCCCACCTGCTAGAACACAAGCAGTAAATAAATCGAGAACTGATCACTGCTAGAAGGACTGTAGTATATAAGTACTATTAGCCCCACCTATTTCTGGCAGGAATCCTGTGCAGACAAAAATTCAGCTATGCACATTTCCATGCCATGAAATACATTAGCCACAATACTGCTATGAAAAGAATTGAAACCTCCAACTCTATGATTCTATGAAAGTATTAGGAAAGAAAGTAGCAAGCCTACCTGTATTACTGACAAAGGTGCCACACTTTTAACAGGTACGTAGTATGTAGAAACCCAACAGGTGAAGGTATAATGTCTACCTGTTAAATTTCTACCTGTAATACAGTTATTGAAGCAACAGAGATGAAAAAGATGGGAGTCCTGAAAGTTTTTTTTTTTTTACTTATTTAGGAGATTTCTACACCACCTCTCCAGAGCCATCTTGAAACAACTTACAATTAAAATAATAAACGTATTTATAGATGTAAGATATTTCTAATACAACTTTTCCTGCCATCATACAGCAACATGAAACAATGTATAGCGAAGATCAGGATACAAAGGAAATATCCCCCCCCCACTAAGCCTTATAATCCAAAAATATTAACCAACTGCATGCCAGCTCCCTGTGTTATTTTAATCCCCCCTTTGAACCCTCATTGTTTGGTGTGGTTAGGAAATGAAGGATCCGACACAACTCCACAATGGGTCTTTGCATGGTCAGTCCGGCCGCCAGAGGATTCAGAACCTTATAAGCAGCCCACTCTTAGGAGTTGCTCAGCCCAAGATTTTTGCAAACCAAAGCCAGATCAAATTAGGACATACGTGATCTGTCTTCCAGTTACAGGTTTGTGAGTTATATCATGTAGTTGGACACGGCATAGCCTCAAGAGCAATAACATGTATCAGGGCACCAGTATGATTCATGTTTCAATTTCTCATTGCTCTGGACAAAGCAGAAAGGAACAAACGTTCCAGTGCTGAGGAAGTGTGGGACAGAGCAGACTTTGTGATACCATTAGACTTTGTTTCCTGAGGAAATGGTAGGGACTTGGGAGCAGTTAGTTGTCAAAAACCCTTTTCATATTTAAGCCCTTCCATAGGAAATGGTGTTTGGGATTCCCTGGCATTTCCCTAGGGAACACTATCCTAGCATTAATTTGTCAACTTGTTGGCTTGTGCTGCTGCTCTGTACATGAATCATAAAGAAACACAGCTTCTTCAGTGGGGGGAAAATCTGCTACCCACAAATGGGCTAGGACTGACAGCTGCCAAGAATATACAGAAGTTTATTTTATAGTTCTGCTTGTTTTAATCTTCTGTTTATTTAAAAAAAAACCCAGCATCTCTTCAGCCCACTCTTACTGTTCTGCATTCCCCACTGTCCTGAGTGACGGCAACTTCCAGGGCAATCTAATGCAGTCATTTTTTCTCTACAAATATAGCAAACTATTTCTCTACAAATATAGAGGTTGAAAGGGTAGTGAACAAGCAGACATACAGGCATACAGTCAGGGTTGCCACATGAGCAGCTTCGAAACAAGGAACACGTGTCACGTGACCTAAGTGAACATATGGCACATCACCTATGTGACAAACCCAATTTCAGGCAGCCCTGCAAATGGGAATAGTCCCATTACAGGGAAAGAATTATACTTTCCTAAGAGTGATATGTTGCAGAATGGAAATCATCTCCAAGACTGAATGTGGCCATCCTACTTAGGGTTGCCAACCTCCAGGTACTAGCTGGAGATCTCCTGCTATCACAACTGATCTCGAGCCGATAGAGATCAATTCCCCTGGAGAAAACAGCCGTTTTGGCAACTGGATTCTATGGCACTGAAGTCCCCAAACCCCATCTTCCTCAGGCTCCACCCCAAAAACCTCCTGCCGGTTGCCAAGAGGTACCTGGCAACCCTAATCCTACTACAGTTTTTTTCTCCTGTAAAGGATGCTCTGAACTTCTTCTAGGGTTGCTGCCTTTAAAAAAACCTGGCTCTGCTTCTGCTCCTTGACAGAAATGAAGCTGGTGAAGCTTCTCCTGCCACAGAAATGAATGGAAAAGACTTCATCTGCTAACTTTCTACATGTCAGGGTGCTGTTTGGGTTAAGAGCAAGACAAAGTTAGCACCCCCATGGACCACCATCCTGGGGATAGAGAACAGAAAATTTTGCCTTGGTCAGAGGTATTTGCCTTGCTACTATTGCAAACAGACAGCAGGTCTAGATGGAGGCTGGTTCTTATCGAGAACAAGCAATTCTGTTTGGGGAAGGAGGTAATGAACAATATTTTGAATCTTGCAGATTTTCCCAGCATTTCCATATATTTTTAAAAAAGAGCAAAGGGGCATCACAATCAGCCTCCTATGTTGTTGAGGCCTGTAATTCAAATGCAGTCCTATTCATATGAGTAGGAAGTTAACGTCCATCAGTGTTTTCTATGCAACAGAATCCAGTCTGCTGTGTTTATAGTAAGTGCTCATAACTAGCATACCAGGAGCCAGTATCACGGCTTTGCTTATAGGATCAACTTGTTTATATTTTGTTTCATGGCAGCCCAATTAAAGGCTGTGCAGGGGCCATGGCATCAGTGGCCACAGGTCTGCTCTGCTGCCTGCCGTCAAGCTGCCAACATTTCTCAGTACAAACAAAAGGGGGGGGAGGGAGTGTTGTCCCACAAAGACCTCTCCCACAAAGATGCCATTGAAGTTGAAATGGATGAGTGTTGATTGGCCTTCCTGGTGATCCCAGGAACACACAGTTAACAGCCTGTTTTAGTGTTAATCAGTGATCCTAGAGGGGATAGCTGCGCGGATGGAAAAAATGAGATGGGCCATGCCAGCTGCCTGGCATAGGAAAGCAGAAGGGATGATAGTATTAAGGTGAGGAGGTCCTGGGACCATTTCCCACTCTGCTTCTGAAATCATACAGGCTATATCTGAGATGATCACTACATGGAGTATGGAATCTAAAGCAGGATCTGGAAAAGGCAAAGAAAATTAGGGGATCTGAGCGTCATTATTATTTTTAGAAAATAGCAAGTTTCTAGCCCTCATGGATGCTATGAAAAGCCTGAATGTACCTTAGCTGTTTCTCCTTCATGGCTATAAAATAAAAAGGATCCTACTATGGCTTTCCATTGTCTGGAAAGGAAATGTATATAGCAGAGGATTAAAAATTCTTTGTGGGTGTATGCAGTGCCATCAAGTTGCAGCTGACTTATGGCGACCCCAGCAAGGGGCTTTCAAGGCACATGAGAAGCAAAGGTGGTTTGCTGCTGCCTTCCTCTGCAGAGTCTTCCATGGTGGTCTCCCTTCCAAGAACTGACCCTGCTTAGCTTCCAAGATGTGACGAGATCTGGCTATACCATGCCTCCTTCCCTCTCTCTAAAGTCTTTAGATAAGACTTTTTCATGTTGCATGTCCATCATTCTCAATGTCTCTGGAGATATTTATTTATTTAGGTATTTGTATCCCACTTTTATCTCCACTGGGGACTCAAATAAGCATAGTGATATAATTCAGACAAACAAGAGAACAACAAATATATAAAGTGAGCCATGAGCTAAAGGTCAAGAGCCCATTCATGCTTTCCAGTCGAGCTGCAGCAAAGGCTCATGCCTCTAGCTGTGCCCAGGTTAAATATCTGCAACAATAGAGGAGCAGAAGTTCAGCCCAGTTCTGATGCAGCTGGCACAAAGAGGTCCCCATCCTTCCTCCTCTGCCAGGGTCATGTTAAAATCTGAATTATCCTCCCAAGTAATGCAGCCAGCCAGTGCCACTGTGATGGAGCTGTATATGTTTTGTAGAGCTTTAATTGGATGGTACTGGTGTCGTCACTGATTATGATAAAACCCAGCTTCCCTCTATAAGGGATATATAGGTTTGTGAGTGTGTGTTTATAGGTTCTCTACTCTGTCTGCAACCATTGTGGTATTATTTGAGCCACAGAGTTAGGCAAGTCTGAAAGCCCTCTAGGCAAGGACTGAGTCCTTATAGATACACTACTGCACTAAGCACACTATTTTTCCTTTATAAATGTGCAGTAGTAATGTAGTAGTATCACTACTAGTAGTAATAAATTTATTTCCTGTAGTAGCAGAATTGGGTTCAGAGGCTCATTAGTTCTTGATCTCACAGTTATGTAGATAAGATACAATGGAATTTTGTGCTTATGTTAATGACATTTGTCTTAAGAGTTTAGGAGTACAAAGAATCTAAAATGTCACAAGAAAACAAATTTCCATATTACAGAATTCTGGGTAAATTCTTTTGGTTAGATAGACATTGACCATATTTTATACCAAGAAGTTTAGCATGGAAAATATTCAGTGGCTGATGAATTCCCAAAGAATGATATTTGTTTGTTTCCTTTAATCTTGCGTCAGGAGAGTTCAGGAACTGTTAAGTAGAAGTAAGGCTCACTGGTAAAAAGTCCCCTTTGCCAACCAGAGATTTTCTAGTAAAATGAAACTTCAGATCTGTACCGCAGATGATTTCATTGTCAACAATACAAAGGTCAGAAGTAGAGTTGCCAACCTCCAGATAAAGCCTGGAGTTCTCCTGGAATTAGAACTCTGTTGGCACTGCATCCCTGCTGAGTATGGTTGCCAACTTTCAGGTGGTAGCTGGAGATCTCCTGCTATTACAACTGATCTTCAGGCAACAGAGATCAGTTCCCCTGGAGAAAATGGCTGCTTTGGCAATTGGACTCAATGCCACTGAAGTCTCTCCCCTCTCCAAACCCTATCCTCCTCAGACCAAATCACCAGGTATTTCCCAACCCGGAGCTGGCAACCCTACTGCTGAGTCCTTCCCCCCCAAAAAATTATCCTTTCCAGGCTCTGTCCCCCTATCTTCAGGAATTTGCCAACATAGAGTTGGCAACCAGACTCAGACGCACTGTGGCCTCTCCATTGGCATGCCTGAGGCAAATCCTGTCAGCTAAGCCACAAGTTAAAAACTGGAAACAAGCCTAGAGGCTATGGTCCTTGTGAAGGCAAACAAGTGTTTCTCCTCCCAGCATTCAGAACTTCAGTTAACAAGGTGCTAAAGCTCATCATTCTAAAGACATTTTATGTCAACCAGAAGCCTTTGCAGACCAACTTCCCTCTGTGTTTGTCAATCTTCTGGTAGGCTGCTATTAGTTGTGAAAAATAATTTATTGTTTCTTAGTTCCGTTAGCCTAGAACACAGTGGGGAGGCCATGAGCTAGACTGAGTTCCTTCCTGTGCATTGCCAAGGCTAAGGGGGCCCTGGGTTTTTAATAGAGCAGAAACAGATTTAATAGGAAAGATTTTATAAATAAATTATCCTAACTGAAACTTGCTTGTAAAAATTTGGCTGTGAAGCATAATACTGTGTCTTTACTCAAAATTACCACTGAATTTCACATGAACACATGAAGCTGCCTTATACTGAATCAGACCATTGGTCCATCAAAGTCAGTATTGTCTACTCAGACTGGCAGCAGCTCTCCAGGGTCTCAGGCAGAGGTTTTTCACATCACCTACTTGCCTGGTCCCTTTAACTGGAGATGCCTAGGGCTGCAGGTTTTATTTCTTTCCAAGATCATATACAAGCCATTCCTGCACATTTGAAAGTACCACGTGTGCAAGCACTGTTTCAGGTTTGTCTCTCTCTGCACAGTCAGGTCTTGTGTAGTTTGTGGGTCAGGCCCTCAGAGAGGACATGCATGGTTAAATAGAGTAGGTGGGAAATATGCAGAGGCCTCTCAGTCTGAGAAACGACCACTGCACTGTGGAGGAGAGGGGCTGTGACTGAGTGGTAGAGCATCTCAGAAGGTCTCAGGTTCAATCCTCAGCATCTCCAGTTAAGATGATAGGATAATAGGTGATACAAAAGACCTCTGTCTGAGTCCCTGGAGAGCTGCTGCCAGTCTGAGTAGACAATACTGACATTGATGGACCAATGGTCTGATTCAGTATAAGGCCTCTTCATGAGCTTGTGTGTGTTCTATTACTGAAATTTGCAAATTGATAATCTTATTTCTGTGTGCTACTGATGCTGATGTGTTAGAAGGAAAGAATTTAGAAAAACTCTCAAATCCCAATCTAAACTGACAGGATAAAAGAGGGAAAAAAACAACTTTAGCTTAATTATCATCTTTATATATTTCCCAAGTGTGGCCCCCATCTGGAGATATCTTAAGCCGCGGATTGGGGCCACGCTTATCCAAAACAGATTTTTCTGCAAACTTGGGGGACCAATCTGTTACCTAGATAATAATCACATTATGATAGAACAGATTTAGGAAAATATAAGATTGATTTCCTATAAATATGCCCCACTGTGACTAGCAAATCAGATTGCTCTTGATGCAAGTCTCAGAAGAATATTAGGTGAGATTTCCAGGTGTGTAATTTGGGCTTTATAATAATCCCTAAAAGCAGTGAGACAAACCTGAAACCTATTTTGCTTTTAAAACTATTATTCATTATAATATGATTAACCAATGCTAGGAACTTTTATAATTTTAGCATTGATCTTTACAGTAATCTCTCCCCCTCAGCCCCGCACAGAAGAAGCTGCCACCGGTGGCCAGATAGGACCTGGCAACCTTACCTGAGGCCCATGCGAGTCAAGGGAGGTAGTGCCCAACAACATCAAAACAATAAATGCACTACCCCTATCAGTAAGCAATGGAATACTAAGTTTATAAGCAATAAAAGATCACAACAGCATAAAACAACAGTCAATAAACTAGCCATCAGTGAAGGCCTTAGAAAAATAAAACCGTATCACTTGGTACTTTAAACTCAACAGAATACTTGCCATACAATTGAATGCCAGTAGAGAATTACACGGTCAAGGTGCTGCTATGGAAAAAGCCCTGCCTCTCCAAAGGCAGGAGCAAATACATCATGTCAAGCACTTGTCAGGGATGCTCTAGGCTGATCCTGCATTAAGCAGGGGGTTGGACTAGATGGCCTGTATGGCCCTTTCCAGCTCTACAATTCTATGACCTCTGAGGAAGGCCTTAACAACTGGGCAGGTTCATGTTGGAGCAGACAGACCCTGAGGTACTCTAGTCTAGGGATGTTTAGTACTTTCATAGTGCAGTCCTTATCATAACAACACTCTTCTAAGTCCATTGACTTCAACAGACTTAGAAGGGTGTAACTGATGTTAGCATTGCCCTGTTAAATAAGAACCAGCACTCTGGGTTGAGCCTAGAAACACACTGAATTAGACTAGGGGGCTATATGAAATTGATCTTGAGGATGCCTTAAAAGAGGCATTTGTGAGAAACCTTTGGAAGAAATCTTCTTGAAACCCAATGACATTAACAATTATAAGCCATTTGCAAATGTTGCCTTTTGGAGCAAGGTGCCTAAGCAACTCATGGGGGTACAACTCTAAGCTTTCTTGGAGGAATCAGATCATCTAGATGCATTTAAGTCCTGGTTCCAGACAGAGTTGTTTTGTACTGTGTTCTGCTCACCAGTTAAGATCCTCATCTCGAGACCCTGCTTTCTGTGCAGGATGGGGCAACTAAAGACAGGGCTTTCTCAGTGGTGGCATCCTATCTCTGGAATGCCCTCCCTCAGGTGGTCTGCCTGGTGCCTATTTTGCATTTAGGTGCCAGGTCAAAACATTTGTTTTTACCTAGACTTTTAACTGAGTTTTCCCCATTTTAGTTGATTGCCATTATAGATTTTAGGGCCTGCATTCAGTTTTTTTTTTTTAAATATAAAGTTCTGATTTCTCTTTACATTATTTTTATGCTATTGTGCTGGCCATGATTTTTTTGCAGACTAGTTTAGCTGCATTTGGGTTAGTTGACTCAACTTAACTCGATTTAGTTGGTTTTGATACATTTTCCTACCTCCAGTCTATGTCATTGGCATTCATCAACAAAGTGACCATCATGCCATATGCAGAGTGTTCTTGCAGTTCAAGTTCAGTTTAATTGCATCAGGCCAAAGGCCGTTACAAAGAATTGACAATAGATAGTGGAATACTATAAAACTGGATTAAAACACTATAAAAGTTACATTTTTAGAACCAGAAGACCTGTGTCATTATTTGTTGGTATGTCCACTTTATTCACATGAGTCCCATGGCAGAGAGTGGTTAGCTGCAGTACTGCAGTCCAAACTGTGCTCATAACCTGAGTTCCATCCCGACGGAAGTTGGTTTCAGGCAGCTGTTGCATGGTTGACTCAGCCTTCCATCCTTCTGAGGTCGGTAAAATGAGTACCCAGCTTGCTGGGGGTAAAGTGTAGACAACTGGGAAAGGCAATGGCAAACCATCCCATAAAAAGTCTGTCTACTAAATGTCATGATGTGACGTCACTCCATGGGTCAGTAATGACCCAGTGCTTGCATGGGGACTACCTTTACCCTTTACCATTTTATTCAGCCCCAAGGCAAAGTATTCTTAATTTTACATTTTACATTAATCATTTTCACCACTAGCATCCACTGACAACCATTTATTGCCATCCAGATATAACTTGTCAAACATAATACTTTCAGACCCCAGTGTTTTTGATTAGAGGGTTAAGCATGAGCTTGATGTTCTTCCTCTGGATTCAGTGGGTCCTAAAATTGTTTAAATTTGAATGGACTGGGTCGTTTTTGTTTCAAATGGTGTTGGCAACTTCATGCAGTGAATTGCCAGTTGCATTCCAAAGAATGTTCCCAACTGAGCGGGCTTTTTGATTGTTTCTTTTCTTGAGTTTATTCCCAGCTTCCAGACCAATAAAGATCCCCAGTGAGTTTGTGATAAGAGAATAAAAAGGATATTAAAATTAAGGAGTTGAAATACAAAATACTTGACAACTTTGAGCATTTATGCCAATGACACTGCAGTTGCTTGCAAAAAGCAACATAAATACATCAAAAGCAAGCATATGCTATCTGACCATTACCTAATATGATCTGCTTTCCACTGGCTAATCAGGTCCTGACACTGTATGGCAATAAAAGTGATAAATGCCAGCACAATGAGGTCACCAGTTCCCCAACAACAGCAAGAAATTACTGAAAAGAACAATTATTGTGATTAAAGGAAAGATAGCAGATTAATCAGCAATTCATTCCACCGGCCACTCAGAGTGGGAAGGTGACCTCACTGGTAGAGGCATGCTACTGCTGGCATTCAATCTGAGGTTGGAAAGGAGGGAGCATTCACAAGTAGTAAGTAAGAATGCAAATGCTGAGAAGTCTCTTGCGTCTGAATTCAGCATTTTGCAATTGTTTTCTCAGGGTATTTTCAAATAGCTCTTATTTTTGCAAATCAGGCAGCGTTTCAATGTTTTTCTATCCCTTCTGTAAACTAGATGGGTTGTGTGCACACACTCATGTAAACACATGAAGTTGCAAGCTCAACAGAACCAGTGTCAAAGCACAGAAGCCAAGCAGAACCCAGGACCAACGTGGCAGGCCCAGCACAACCAATGTCAAACCAGAGAATCCAAGCTAAAATAATCACTGTTTAAAGCCATCTATGCTGGTATCTAGTGTATTTCCTAGATGTTAGCACAGAAGAGGAATTCAGGGAAGGATTTAGCACAGGGCCGCAGCCCTTTTTAAACAGACATCACTTGTGATGCTCTTATTCCCCCACCACCACTTCAGCTGAATGGAGAGCAAGACAAATGTGCAGAGTAGATTTGACCCAAGTTCAGTCCAAGCACCACAGTAAACCCTGGATAAGTTCCTCCTACTCCATACCAAACATTTTGAAAACTATTTTTAACAATCTAAATTATCAGCAAAGGACACGCAGATGCGGGTTCAAGAAAACATACATTCTTATTTTGTTGCTTATTTCTCATGAATTATTTATGCAATATACCCCAAGTGAGTGCTTGCAAAAAACTAGATTTTGGCAAATAATAAAATTGTAGCAAGAGGATAAATGAGGAGCAGTAGGCATGTGATGAAAACCAAAATTTGATCAGAACCCATAGGAGATGGATAGCTATCCCTGCATCTGAAGCATTATTGGAAGGCTTTCGCAAAGTTGAAAGCCTTCAGAGCTGTCTGCTGCTTGGCAGGCATTGGTGAGGGAAGAGCGGAAGGTTTGGGCATCCATGAACTTTTAAAAATTACATGTGGGTCCCTGGTTGATAATGTTTGAGCACCACTGCTTTGGACAACTAGCCCAGGATAGACAAGCCAATCTGTTTTCTGCCTCAGATTTCACCGTGCTGATCTCTGCTGTCAGCACTAATTTTGGTGGGGCACACAGGAACCATCTCCCAGAATGCTCCTGCCTCATGTCAACTTGCCTCATGTCACAAAAACAGTCTACAAAGCCAATTGGCTTTTGGGAAGGGAACCAAGCTTAGATACTCAATCCAGGCTTCCCCCAGTGGCACCCTTCTGCCCACCTAAGCTTCAGTAATGATCGCAGTAGGGAGGGAGGGTGTGCCATGATGGTGCTCAAGGTTCTATAGCTCAGGTGTACTTATTTTTGAAGCATATTTCTTGTCCTTTTTATTTGTCAGGGGGAGGGATGCAACAACCACTGAGACATTTAAGAAAGAAATGTCTTAAAAGAAGGTTTTCTGATAAGCGAATGAAGATGAAAATAAGAGTTATTGTGAAAGCACTGTAATGAAACCTAGTACAGAAACTAATTATTAGAAATGTAAGTAATAAGCTCTATATATAGAAGTTAAATTTACTAATTGTTGCCTGTGTGTTGCAAATAACTAAAAAAAAAAGAAATTTTAATTCTGTGTCAGAAACTAGATTCTGCAAAACAAAATCTGTGTGTGTAGAACCGCAAACATGAACAACCCATCCTACATTCTTGTACACAGAACAAAATATCACTGGGATTAGTGAATTCTGCAAAGTTGTTGGATAATGTTGACAATGAATATAGCTCATTAATGGAGTCTGGAATATCAGGGCTCCCGATTTGTGTGATGGCGGACGGACATTTTCTGTGTGGACGTTTTGGGGGGCTGAGTCTTGTTTGGTTTGTTGTTTGGTTTGTTGGCTTTTAGGTGTTTGCTGTTTTTATCTGATTTTTTTAAATTAAGCTTTGTTTGTTTGTTTGTTTGTTTTGTTCTTATCAGTAAGCTGCCTTGGGCTACTTTGGGTAACCAGGGTAAAATATTTTCTATAAATAAATAGTAATGAAAATGGAATCTGCCTCCTGGTTTACTTGGGTTGGATGGATGCAAGGGCGTTTCCCGGTTGTATTTGTCAATGTGCAAGGGACGCCACCACAACAAATAGATGCTTGGGTTGGTGGGGTGAGTCTCTGCATCTGCCATTCTTTTTATAGACAGGGGAATTACACTATTGGTACAGTGGTATTTTCATGCACACAGCCTTATTATGTACATAAGTGCCATCAAGTCACAACTGACTTACAGCAACCCCAGCAAGGGCTTTTCAAGGCAAATGAGAAGCAGAGGTGGTTTGCTATTACCTTCCTCTGCAGAGCCTTCCTTCATGGTCTCCCATCCAGGTATTGACCCTGCTTAGCTTCTGAGATCTGACAAGATCAGGCTATACCATGCTGCCTTCCCTCCTGCCTCATTGCCAACAGTTTTTATCATAGTGATGGTTTTCTCTTGATTTTTTGTGGTCTCTGAAAAGCTCAGCCAGTGAAATAAGACTCCTTGTCATGTTACTTCATTGGTCTGGGAATTTTGAATTACATGTAGGGATGGACAAGGGCATGCAAGATATACAAGTCACAGCTGATTTAGGGCAACCACGTACGGTTTTCAAAGCAAAAAATGTTCGAAGGTGGTTTGCCATTGCCTGCCTCCACGTGGGCTGAGAGAGTTCTGAGAGAACTGTGACTGGCCCAAGGTAACCCAGCAGGCTTCATGTGGAAGAGTGGGGAATTGAACCCGGTTCTCTAGATTAGAGTCCGCTGCTCTTAACCACTACACCACGCTGGCACCTATATACAAGGGTATGGGGGCATATTCTTCCTGTGAGGAAGAATATTTTATAAACAGAAAATATATTTTTCCTACCAGCTTTAGTTTGCCATCTCTTCTTGTGATTAAGGGAAAGAGAACAAGTTGTGAATTGTTGATATGGCAATGCAAATAAACATACCACAGAAAACAATTCACACAATTAATCCAACGCTAATGTTACCAGGTCTAGTTTTATGTTGCGAAATTATACTGTACTCCTGAATGAGGTTTCTCCTAATCTACTTTAATATACCGGATCATAAAATAGATCAGTTATACCATTAAATATGGAAAACAACATACTAACCTACAAAAGAAAGCACTTTGCTTTACTCTTGAGAAGGTTGCTTCGTTTGGAGTTTTCCTTTATGAAGTAATTTGATTATTTCTGCAGTAACCTGAGCCCAGGCAAAGGGGGACTATGCTGCTGGTTGGGGCATAAGCTGTTTTAGTTTATGCTTGTGTTATGTGCCATCATGTTGTTTCCGACTATGAATTAATGGCCTCTAAAATGGCCTATCCTTAACAGCCTTGCTCAGGTCTTGCAAACTGAGGACAGTGGCTACCTTTTATTGAGTCAGTCCATCTCATGTTGGGTCTTCCTCTTTTCCTGCTGCCTTCAACTTTTGTTAGCAGTTTTTAATTAGTTTTTAGTAAAAGGTAAAGGTCTCCTGTGCAAGCACTGGGTCATTCCTGACCCATGGGGTGACGTCACATCCCGACGTTTTCTAGGCAGACTTTGTTTACGGGGTGGTTTGCCCGTGCCTTCCCCAGTCATCTTCCCTTTACCCCCAGAAAAATTAGTTTTTAATGCTTGTTTTATTAAATTGTTAAATCACGATGGGTAGCTGTGTTATTCTGTTTGTAGAAGTAGAAAAGAGCAAGAGTCCAGTAGCACCTTAAAGACTAACTAAATTTCTGGCAGGGTATGAGCTTTCGTGAGCCACTGCTCACTTCTTCAGACATAGCTAGAATGTGAGTCCATTTGTCCTTAAGTAGAGAAGAGAGAATTCCAACCCATTCCTGAGCCAGAGGGCCGAACGGGCTTAGGAGCCCCCTACACTGGTGTCTGTGTCACTTGCGCTGTGTAAACTGGCACGAATGCCGGCATGGTGCCACTTGCAGCGGCCGCCCAGTTACTGCCACAGCAGCACGGCCCTTGGAATCCGGCTTGGTCTTCTGCAGGCGTCCTGCCGGCGAAAGTGCTCGCGCCTGTATCCTGGGAGGCATTCCCAGGGTGTTCTGGGGGCAGGGATGCTGGTAGGCAGCCTCCTAACCCCTTTCCCCCCCATGAATGCCCCCTTCAGAAACAGCGGTGCTGCGCCAGCTTTTTGTTGGCGCAGCATTGCTGTTTTCAATGGAGCTATTTCCCCCATTTTGTCATTTTGGTTTTTTAGAGGGGGGGTTTCCCCCTGCAGCGGCTCCGAATCCTCTTTGGAGGCTCCGTGGCAGCGCCTCAGCCACACCGTCCCCAGCCGCTGCAGGGCTCAGGAATGAGCTGCGAGACACACAATGGCAATAGCATGCAAATGTCAATACCAGATAAATGACATTAGCAGGCATGATTGGGTCAGACTCAGGTGTGATATGCAGAGGTGTGGAGAAATCAGCATTGGTAATGAGACAGGAATCCCTGGTCACATTCTAGCTGTATCTGAAGAAGTGAGCTGTGATTCACAAAAGCTCACACCCTGCCAGAAATTTTGTTAGTCTTTAAGATGCTACTCTTGCTCTTTTAAATGGTTAAAATTAAATGTATTACATTGTTAGTACCCACCTTGAGTTCCTGGGATGTCTGGGGAAAAAGCAGGTTTATAAATGTTTAAAAGAAAAAAAAGTATTCAAAATAATTTTATACAAATTTAAAATCATATGTATTTCTGAAGCCAACCAAAGATCTCCCCCGTTTCCCCTTCAAATGCCAGTAAGCTGATGTTTATAGCTTCTGGGTTTCCCTTGACTGAGGCTTATCTTTAATATTAACAAATGATCAACAGTGTAACTGTCCTATTTATTTGTTGGTCTGTACACAGTCTTGTACATGCTTGCGTGTCATATATACAAATTACTGGTTTGATTATATCAGGAATGTAATGTAAATATTTCTTCCCAGTAGAAACTGATTGGACTGGCAGTGACTATTTCTTCTCTGAAACCTGATTTTCTAGTAAAACATGACCAGTGGAACCTAGATGTTCTAAGAATCAAAAGCAGCTGTGAAACCCGTATCATAACCCATTTTTACAGGAAAAGGAGAGCCCTCCCCCTTCTCTCGCCTGGGTACATTGTCATTTTTGTCAATCATGTCAATTTTCAGAGGCTGTGGCGAATGGAATCTCCTAATGTGCCAACACAACAATGAACAGCAGGTTTCAACCTGTCCACTTGCTTTATGTGCGAGAAGCAGAATGCAGATCTTTTGTTTTATTCTAATAAGTATCTGCTTCCTGGTGGGAAAGAAAAGAGATGATTTCTCAGAAAGTGGGGGAGTTTTACAGGAAGCTGACAGTAAATGTCAAAGGTAGTGGTGGACAATCAGCCATCCTGCCTCTAGGCCAAATGCAGAGCCTTCCTTCTTGATTTAGCTTAAAGGCAATAACCTTCCCATTAGCCTCCAACCACTTTGTAATAATATGAAAACGCATGGGAGGTTTTGCCTTGGATTCGCCGCTCTCTAGATGCACATTTTCCCCATCCGAATTCCCAGAACTCTGCATGGGGGCTTATTTTTGAGTTTTGAGAATTTGGATGGGGAAAATGTGCATTTAGAGAGCCGCAAATCCAAGGCAAAACCTCCAATGCATTCCCACATAAGAGTTAGGCCTACCTCTATGTTACAAAGTCCACAGGGTGGAGTCTACCACAAAGACTTTCAATCACATGTGTGTTGTGAACTCCCCACTGGGATTTTTTTTTCTGTCTTAAAAAAACCAGAAAAATTAATAAGAAGGGGGTGGGATTCAAAATACAGTTACTAATTTTTTAAAAAGAGGAAAATGGAGGAAATGTATATATATAGGGAGATTAGAAACAAAAATATAACAACAGTGGTGGCAGATCTACACATCAGTTTTTATTAAAGATTTCCAAATATCTAAAAATAAGTGCATACGCAATTGTCATCTACATGCCATGCATTCAAATACAGATTAAGTTGTAAGGTCCTCAATCCACTGATTTAAAGGAGGTGGACTGTAATGCCCTTTTACAGATCTATGGTGTAGCCACATTTGCAATATTGTGTTCCGTTCCAAAAAAGGATATTTTGGAGCTGGTGAGCTTCAAATCTTGCACAGTGTTTTGTGTCAACTTGGTTGGTTCTAATAAAAGGTATCACATGGATTTCATTCTTATTATAAAGCTGGACAAGGAGCAAGAAAGGGTAGCTAAAAGGACTTTTTGGAATAGCTTTTTGATAAGGAAAGGTTAAAGTGTTTGGGGCTTTCCAGAAAAAGGCTATAGAGGTTTATAAAATTATCCACGAGGGGGAGAAAAATGGAGACCAAGAACTTTTTATCCTTCTCCCATAATACTACAACACAGGGTACCTCAGTGGAAGCAATAGGCATTAAATTCAAGACAAATTAAAGTGATTCATGGTGTATAACTAACTTACTGAATGTGTTGCCATAAAATATTGTGATGCCCACTAGCTTAGGTATCTTTAAAGGAGAGTAAATAAATTTATGGGGGAGAGGCCTATCTGTGGTTATTACACATGACTGCTTGGTGGGAAGTCCCATATTCAGAAGCTGTACCTCTGAATGCCAGTTCCTGGCGGAATACGATGGGGGGGGGGTTGGTCTGCTTTGGGGGGCATGTTAAGCCACAGTGAGGAACAGGATGCTGGACTAGATGGATCCCTGACATAATCCAATGGTGCTATGTTCTTATAATTAATGTTTCAAAATTCCAGTGGTATGCTAGATTCTCAAATAGTATAAATCAAACAAGATTAACGGACATAATTTGAACTCTGTAGACTTCCAGTCAATTGACTTTGGACAATAATATTAAGTCTTTTTTTGCAAGCATCATTCAAAGAAAGAAAAGTTTGCATTTGTGGAGCCACAAAACATCATGATTGATATGGAGTCATAACTGGGGTACCCTCAAGGACTTGCGGGGGGCATCTCATTTTTTCCTCCCTTCTTTTCCTCTTTGCCTTCCCTGAAAGCCATCATAACCTCTCAATTTCCCCTGCTTCCTTCTCTCCTTCCATCTTACCAACTAACCTACATTTATCTGCCTCCTGTTAAGCTTTCCCTCCTCCCTTCTCCCTGGCAGTCTGTACCTGGGAAAATTATGGCCCAGTTGCGTGGTGACAGCCTCTGGGCCAAACCAAGTTTTGGGGTTGGGGACACTTCACTTTCCCTTATATTTAACCTCCACATCTACTTGTCTATTTATAAAGAAAACAAATATTACAAAGACATAAATCGATTATTTAAACGAAATCAACCACGGGAAGAAGAAGAAGAGTTGGTTTTGATATGCCGACTTTCTCTACCACTTAAGGAAGAATCAAACTGGCTTACAATCACCTTCCCTTCCCACCCCACAACAGACACCCTGTGAGGTAGGTGGAGCTGAGAGAGCTCTAAGGGACCTATGACTAGCCCACGGTCACCCAGCTGGCTTCATGTGTAGGAGTGAGGAAACCAACCCGGTTCACCAGATTAGCCTATGCTGCTCATGTGGAAGAGTGGGGAATCAAACCCGGTTCCCCAGACTAGAGTCCACTGCTCCTAAGCACCCCTCTTAACCACTGCACCATGCTGGCTCTCCTGCTGTCCCAGAAACTTTTCATCCCTCAGAGATGTAATACATGTAATTCAATATGATATATTTACAAAGTTCCAAGTTCATTTTCAGCAGGAGGATCTGAGGTACCAGCACTGGGACTGAATGCTGCCTAAGATCCTGAGAACCACTATCCTCCTAGATGAACTAGTGTCTGACTCAATACAAGGAGCATCTTTATCTAAATATCATGCTAAAAATATCTGGGAGAGAAGGCGGCATGGTATAGCCCAATCTTGTCAGATGTTGGAAGCTAAGCAGGGTCAGTACTTGGAAGAGAGACCTCCAAGGAAGACTGTAGAAGAAGGCAAAGGCAAGCCACCTCTGCTTCTCACTTGCCTCGAAAGACCCTTGCAGGGGTTGCCATAAGTTGGCTGCGACTTGATGGCATTTTAAATACACATAAAATATCCTCCTGTGCATGTATTTGAGGCATTCTAGGGGGCTTCTTTTACCTCTGCGGTTCATTGTGGTCTGCTGGGGCTGTTCTCCTATCTGATTTTGACATAATAGAGAGAAAGAATGCAGGGAAGTAATGTCACTCTTTTACTTTTCTCCTGAAGAAGTTGTTTCTTTGGTTCCTTGCCAATTCCAGGAACTGGGTTATTGTGCATTTTGTGGTTAAGTCACCCTTTCCTGATATCTGAATCCTAGTGGTGCTGCCTTGCTCTTATTCTTGCTTTCTTCTGCTGGAACATGCTGCAACACATTAAGGCCAAGGACAAAGCAAATAATCCACCAAGACGCACAATTGTGTGTGTGTGTGTGGGGGTATCAGTTTATGTACACAAAGGCTATCCAATACCTCGTTCATTCACAGCAGCAGATATGCTCTGTTGCGGCATGTTTCAAAGTCTAAGACATTCAGTTTCTTTAAATAGTCAAACTTCCATATCAGTATCTTACACAAGGGAAGGGGAGGATGATTGGGCTTTTTCATCAGAATTCTGCCAATTGTGCAGTGAATTGGTACCAAAGGAAAATTCATGGAAGCCATTCTGACTCACTAGATCAACATGATTGCAACTGGCTTTGTCCCACATCACCACTAATGTACAGAAGGACCAGCTTGCATGGAATGAATTATGTGCTCTATAACATTTATTAGATGGAAAGAGAGACATGTTTGTAATACCACAATTAAAAGGTAAATGTAGTCCCCTGTTATATTATTCACTGCTGAAGGCTCTATTCTGCCTGCTGTATTAGTTTACTTTGCAAACGCCTGTCTGGAGTGTTTTCTCTTTAGGCTAAATATACTGTTAAAAATAGTCAAGAGTATGTTAACAGTTCAAATACACCCCGGGCAAATTGTGTGTGAAATGTCACACTCTATATCATATGGTGCCTTAGTGTTCATGTGTGTGTATTTGCATTCATATGCACTGAAGACACATCTTTTCCTTAGAGAATGCAGGTGTCAGTGGCACAGTTAGATAATTTTAGGCCTTTTATGCATGGTCTGTTTCCGCTGGATCTGCTGCTCTCTAACTGCACAGTATTTGCAGTTGTATTCTCAAAACACTATGCACAGGGGCTTTCCCCCCTGAAGAAATGCCAGGACTACCTTGTGATCAATTATGCATCCACAGTGAAAATGCGGAGCTTGTGGACCCTGCATGAGTCCTTCACCCCTGAAAACGCTGCTTGGTAATTGGCTGTAGTGTATTTTTTTGAAATATGGCTCCAGCCCTGCAGTGGGATTCTTTCATTTGATCTGAACTGAGTAGCCATTTTACAGCCAAAGCAGAGAAGGGTCCAGACAATCCCCCCCCCAAGCAATTTATTTCTGCGTAACTCAATGCATGCATCATAAGAACATAAAAACATTCGGTAGTCATGCACTCGCAAACTAAAAGAAAGACTTTCATGCCTGTAAGAGGACGTGTGTAAGGGGAGGGCAGCAAATCAGCCTGGCTCTGTTTAATCCTGCCGAGAACTGAAACTGACCCATACTAACTGTAAAACTGACCAAATAAACAGCCTCGTGGTATTCCAGCATTATGCTCTCACTAGTGCACTCACAAAGGCTTCGAGGGCAGTGACTGGATGAGAAGGACAGACACATGGGAGGGAAAAGTGAGAATGGGCATGGGGAGAAAAACCTGAAGTGACAAGTATGTACAGGACCAGCTTTCGATTTGGGATCAAGGCAGACTTTAAACTCGGGGTAAAACAGCATCCTGAAAATGCAGGGGAAATGCGAGGGGAGAGCAAGGTGACTTCTGAAGGTCAGAAAATACATGCATAATAAAAATGAAGCCCTGAAGTAGTTGGGGGGTGGCAGCAATGGAAACAACCTGTGCATAAAAGGCCTTAGACTTTGGGCTTAAGAGGGGGGTGCTTTGTAGCTTCAGATACAAATCTACACTCTGATCTACCCCGCTAATTTAATGAACTGGGGCCCTGGACTTCTCCCCCAAGTCCAGCCCTAATGGTACCACTGCAAGGTAATCTCAAAAAGTAAAAATTGGGATAAAATAGGGACAAAGATTTATATCTCCTACTTTTCATCTGGTCACCTCTGTTGTTGTTTTTCTTCAATCTGTCTCTCTATCCTCTTTGCCTTAACTTGGAGCACATCTCACTTTTTGCTCCTGACATTGTAGCTGTTAGCACCCACTGGAGAAATATCAGTGGATCATCCCAGATTTTTAGCTAGCACTGAGCTGGACAAAATATTGGTAGTCCAGCATCCGTAATATTGAGATTCAAAGTCCATTTTTTCTTTTTAAATTATTAGTGTTATTATACACACACATATACATACCAAAAGAAGCATGAACAAAACAATACATTATAGAACAAGAGTTGGGTTTTATACCCCGCTTTTCTCTACCTTAAGGAGTCTCAAAGAGGCTTACAATCACAACCCCTTCTTCTCCCTACAACAGGCACCTTGTGAGGCAGGTGGGGCTGAGAGAGTTTGGAGAGCCCTGTGACTGACCCAAGGTCACCATGATGGCTTCATGTGGAGGAGTGGGAAATCAAACCCGATTCTCCAGATTAGAGTCTGCCACTCTTAACCAATACACCACTGGCAGTAAAAATAGACATAAGAATTCTCACAATATACTTAAAAACCATGTATAGCAAATTCCATCCTGAAATATGTTCCAATATATGATGAACATTGATACGTTTTTGAATAATTGGCAGTTATCAATGAACAGAGATAATACTACATCATTTGTTCCTTTCCTAGTACCAGCTAAAATACAGATTTAATTGCCAAAATATCATTTCCTGATATAAACAAGTCCCTCAAAGCCCCTCTAATCTGGAAACTTGATAAGAACATAAGAGATGCCTTGCTGGACCAGAGCAGTGGTCTATCACTTCCAACATCCTTTTTTATCCCTTGAGGGCCAAAACATAGGCCAAGGCCTTCCCCTGTTGTTGGATCCTAGATCTGGCTTTCAGAGGTTTCTTGCCACTGTGCATGGAGGTTCCCTTTCGTCACCATGGCTAGTGGCCATTGATGGACTAGCCATTGATGGACTCCATGAATCTGTCTAACCTAGGGGTCTGAATGAGCCAAGACCAAGATTGAAAGAGATCATGGGGTTGTAGTGGACAGCTCAATAAATACAGCTTGTGGCGGCAGTGAAAAAGGCAAATTTCATGCTGGAGATTCAAATCTGTGACAGCAGCTTTGCTGAAGTACAGCACTGATATTCCGATTTGGGGCCCTCTACATGGGGCTGTATGCACAGCCACTGTATCATCATACCAGCCCTTTTTGAACCATGAGATTCATACAAATACCATGCATATAACTGACAATAGCTGGAAATAGCTGGGAATGTCAGCTAGTCCACAGAGTACTGATATTGTACTTCAACACTGGCCCATGTGACAGTGATTGAGGCAATATCTGGCTGCCACTGACAAGTGATGACTAAGGATCTAGGTGCAGAGAAGGGATGATCTGTGTATTTACTGACTGTCTGACACAAAGGGTTAGTCTAGACAATGCAGGCATCATAAAGACTTTTCATTTTTCAAGTGATGTACTCATTCATTTAAACGACTTACCACATGCATTTGCTACTTCAACAATTCTGTGATGGTTTCTCGTGATTTTTCTAACCCCAGGCAATTAGAATCTTTGTATTATAGTTCTGGAGAAGAAAGCTTTCAATATCAGCTCGTCATAGAATTTTGATTCCAAAAGACTATCTAGCAGTCTTTGTCTATGATTCTCTTTTCAAAGTACTGACTTCTACAACTTCCTTTATGAAGTTTGCAGTGATTTATGCTCTGAGTCCTCCAAAGCTCTGGAGAAAGCTTTTTAAAAAATTCTTTAGACAATATAGTGCAAAGTGCATAGGATTCTCATGCTCTTTAGTTGCCACTCATTAATGGCAAAAGTGCATAACCAGTAGAAATTTTTTTCCCTTTGAAGGTGGAGAGTGGATTTGGAGAGGCAGTGGTGTGAGTGTGTGTTTGGAGGGGGGGTTACATGTAATCTTTTCCTTACCCACTGCTCTTCTGTTACAAAGTACCCCTTCTCCACACATCTTCTAGAAAATAAGGAGGTGTACGAATGCATGTAATATATAGTGAAGCTCTGCACTTTAGTTTTTCATTGGGAATTTTTAGCTGTAAGAACTAGAGTTTTTCAATGCAGGAATCGAGGCCCCTTCTAGTCAGAAGTGCCATTAGTCATTGGGTGCTTGGCAAGTTGTCACATGCAGCCCTCTGTTGGGAAAGGTTTAGGAGCCATTGCTATTAAGTCAAATGCTAGATGCTGCTCTAGGATTTTTTTTTAAAAAAAATTGTACCACAGGTCCTTTCCCACATAACACCTGAAAATACAAAAAGTTCATGCCTAGCTCAAAGGAATGTTAGCTGTGAGGTAGGTGTGGATTGACATGTACCAGCATTAAAGTGCAAATAAAAGGATCTGGGTCTTTCCACAGGATAGCAAAAGTGTGGGGGTTTTAGGGTGCAAGTTGAGCGATATCTTATTCCCAAGCAATGGAAAGGGGTGACTATTCAGAGGGGAATAACCATACTCTGAGGCATTGCACACTGACAGTTTTCAAGTGGAAGAGCTGGGGAGGGCCTAAATTATTAGAATTAAATAAGATTGCCAGCTTTGGGTTGGAAAATACCTGGAGATTTTAAGGGTGGAGCCTGGGGAGGGTGGGGTTTGGGAGGGGAGAGGGACCTCAGCTGAATATAATGCCACACAGTTCACCCTTCAAAGTGGCCATTTTCTCTATGGGGAACTGATCTTGGAAATCAGGTGTAATAGCAGGAAATCAGGTGTAATAGCAGGTGATCTCCAGGTGCTACTTAGAGATTGGCAAGTCTAGAATTAAAAGAAAGCAAGCTAGTACTTCAATCTGCAGAAAATGTTTTAGCAGGATTGCATTTTTCCCACCATAAATTTATTCCAGTTTTAGTGTTAGAAAAATGCAATAACTGATTGCATCACAAACATGGAAGTTAGAGCAAACATGTCTGCAAGAATAGTGTAAACAATTTAACCAGTATGACCAGTACGCTTACTTGGAAAGGCCCCTTTACTTACTAAAACAGAAATCTTTGTCTGGCCTATCTCCTCTGGGATTGAGAACCTCAGAAATGTTTCCATCAGTCTAGGAAGAGGACGGGGAGGTGAGAGACTGATGTTCTAATGAAGTTCTATCCTGTTGCAAAGCAATCAAGAGGTCCCAAATATTAGAAGCTTATTGTAATCAGACGGCAGTCTGGGAATGCCATGATTTCAGAGGCAAGAGTTGAAAGGCCAGAGGAAGCAGCCCCCCTCCCGCCTCAACCCTGCCAAGGAAAGTTCAGAGGTTGTGGTGTGCCATGCTGAGTGGGAATCGCCATTGTTATTTTAATGCAAACAGTGACAGAAGTTCAGGTTCTGGTGATGCCCTGAACTCTGACTCCAGTGTCCCCAGCCTTCTAGCCAAGCCAAAACAAACAGAAGGGCCTGGTCATAGAAAGGGAATTTCTACAGTAAACCTGCCAGTATAGCACTGTGCTGAAGTAAGGGCAGGCAGCTGGCAGAACCTCAGAACCAAGGCATGGTAAAGCAAGAATCCAGGGGGCCGCAAGTGGGGGGAGATACACCAGGCACTTCAGAAGGGCAAGTGGCAACACGCAGGCAGTGAGGGGGAAAGCTATCCGGCGCTTTGACGCATTCCAAGCAAACTGTTCAGTCGCCAAACTGTTTACACTGGTTCCGGTTTCTGTTTGCACTGAGGCAGCTAACTCAGCTGTAGCAGCATGTCCAGCTCTTTCTGAAACTGCCGATGGAGCCAAAAAGGCATCCTGGGAACAGTAGCTCCTGTCAAGGACAACATGACTGAGAGGATGTCTCAGCTGGAAGTGTTCCACCTGGCAAGCGATGGATCTGATTTCTCCTCAGAAGGATGGGATGAGATGAAGCTGAGTTTGTGCTGACAGGAGGCTGCTTGGTTGCACAAAAGCCGTTCTTCTCTGGAAAGGTGCAAAGCTTGGCTTTTATCCACTGACACAGCAGAATCCTCCTCCAAACAGCAACCAAATCCCATAGTGAAGATGGAAAGATAGCTAGCAATGTGAATTTCTTGACAACAGTATATTTGAGGATCAGGTTCTGTCATGATTTGCCCCAGATCCCCTGATACTGACACATGGGATGAAGAAGGGTCCCTTGCAGGCTTCAAGATGCCCGTGGCTCCAAACACTTCACAGGCAGACCCCATGGTCCTTCCCCAGCAATCCAGGGATTCAACAGACTAGGAACCTCCTGAGCAGACCTGCACCCCATCAGTACCTCCAGTTGACCTGCAGCCATTACATGAGCTCAGCCAGGTCCCTGCGTCCCCAGAGTCTTTTTCAGACCACTGGGAACAGAAATGAAGAAAGACAAGGGCAGAGACATGGACCTGGTAAAGGAACGCACAATGGGCAGCCTGGACCCAACCTCATTCCAGCCTGGCTCAGGAGGAGAAAGGGCTGTTGGAAGACTTGGCAGGAGGGGAGACACTAACCATGGCCCTGGTTGAGGCAGGGACCTTAACCAGGCTACCAGGAAGGGCAGGGATTCTAGGCTCCTACATAAACCTGCGCCCTGACCTGGATAACCCAGGCTGATCTCATCAGATCTCGGAAGCTAAGCAGGGCCCCAGCTAGTATTTGGATGGGAGACCTCCAAAGAATTCCAAGGTCACGACATAGAAGCAGACATTGGCAAACCACCACTGAACGTCTCTTGCCTTGAAAACCCTACAGAGTCCCCATAAGTCAGGACATTGAGATCATCTGATGATAATTCACTGGTGGTCCATGGCCCTAAGAAAGTGCGGCTGTCCTCGACAAGAGCCGGGGCTTTTTCGGCCCTGGCTCCGGCCTGGTGGAATGCTCTGCCAAGGAGCATCAGGGCCCTGTGGGACCTTAAAGAGTTCCGCAGGGCCTGCAAGACAGAGCTTTTCCACCAGGCCTACAACTGAGGGCAGCCGCGAATACCATCTTTGCTAGCCTACCCCACCCCACCCCCTTCATATGTATGAAATGGTATAGTGGAGGGGCAGCTGCCTGCAGGGGCTCTTACAGCAAAAGGGAGTTCAGGCGCTATCTTCGAGTAGTGGTTTTAAGTTAAAATGTTAATGCTGATTTTATTAGTAGTATTTGTTTATGTGGTTGTTGGATTTTAAACTCATGTTACTCGTCCCAAGCTGGCTTGCTGGGGAGGGCGGGCTACAAATTTATTAATAAATAAATTTAAAAAATTAAATAGTATGGGAGGAGATGGTCTTAAAGGTAAGAACCAGCACGTCTCTGAAATGTGCCCAGAACAATTCTGCATGCAAACATTCTACACCCAAACCTGATGCTCTGCTACTGAGCCAAGGCCCCCTTCTGCCGTTTCATCTGTCTGGTACATTTCTCTCTTGCTTATCCATAACACCAGGCCATTATCTTGAATTGGAGACACAAACAGTTGGGGCATCTCAGGTTTCAGGTCCAGCCCCAAATCCTTTGCTTTGGCTGGTCGCATGCATATCATACTGCGGTTTATTATTGTTTGCTTACATTACTGGTGTTGTGAAACAGCAAAAGTGTGTACCAGGCTTACAACCACAAATATCTCTGCCACAGAGCCCTTGTTTGTAATTAGTCATGGATTGAAGCATGAAAGAAGTCCATCCTTGTCAGATGAAGCTGCCTGATTATGAGTCAGACAACTATTCCATTTAGCTAAGTTCACACTGGTAGTAACCTCCTACGCCAGGATGAGAAATACCTGAAATGAAACCATACAGGGAACTTCAGGCACTGTTTTAGATTAGAAATATCCAAATGCACACCTCTGTCCAGGGTTGCCAGCTCTAGGTAGGAAATACCTGGAGATTTGGGGGGTGGAGCCTGAAGAGGGTGGGGTTTGGGGAAGGATTTCAATGGGGTATGCCATAAAGTCCACCTTCCAAAGTGGCCATTTTATCCAGGCAAACTGATCTCTGTCCCCTGGCAATCAATTCCAATAGCGGGAGATCTCCAGATGCCCCCTGGAGATTGGCAACCCTACCTCTGTCCCAGCCACTCAGGCAGAGAGAGGCCTTCCCCAGCCTCTGTATCAGGAGATGCCAAGGACTGAATCTGGGGCATTCTGAGTTCAACCTCTGGGCTCCATCGTGGATTTCTGGACCCTCAAACCTCTCTGGATCCTCTTTCCATAAGGAGTTGCAAGTAAAAAATAAAATTAAGTTTAACTTGGTGCAGTACAACTACGCTGACTGGCAGTAGACTTGACTCTTCATCATGTTAAATTGCCTTGTTGTGGATCCTGGTTGGGCCATAAGACATGGTACATATATGAAAGCTACACATAAAATAACAAACAAATAAATATAATTGTGTGCCCCTCAGTTGGAAGTCTTTCCGAATCCTCTTCAGTATGATTTTGCAAACAAAAATACTGTACAAGGGAATGAACATGAGGCCTCATATAGACCAGATATATACTCTATTACAGTCCTTTATCCTCTTCTGAAGTGTAGAACCAACATGAAAAAGTAGGAAGTAATTGAATAGAGTCTGTGTCCCAGCTGTCTTGCGTCCTCTGAACAATGTTTACTTTTTTTCCAAGTCATTTTAAATAAACAGCCATTTTAATTTGCTATTTTGTCCACGATCTTTAACCGAACTCCCCCCCCCCTTTATGCAGAAAGCAAGAGGAAAAGCTCACACCAAGCTGAGCTGCTGTGTCTCCGTAATTCATTAACATTTGATTAACATAATGAATATTCAGTCACGTTATTATCTCACTGTGCTTCTTCACATGGTGCAACAAACACTTTTTAACATGTCCAACTTTGAGAGAAGAGTTTTGCTGATCAAAAAGAAGCACTTGATTAAAAACTGGAATGGGGGTGGGGGAGAGAGATGGGGGGAAAGAGATGCTGAAATATTACCAGCACTGATTACAAATCCACATGCATACATAAGGAAATGCAAGTCGTTTTAAAGAAGGAGAAGTTTTAAAGAACGGTTTGTGTATAAAACACGATTTCACAGTATATGTCTTTATATTGATGCATCAATCCCTTTCAGTTTCAGTGGAGAGAAGCATTTATAAGACTGTTCAGAGGCAGCTGTCAGACAGCATCTCTTTGGCCTCAAGCCAGGCATGGACGCTTCAGTGTCGATCAGTAGGAGAATACAAACCTGTCTTCTGCTTCTTGATGGGCCCGTGAGACAGAGCTGGAATAAGAGATGGGGAATTGCTGTTGAAAGCGAGCGGCTTCCTGAATGACAGAAGAATGATGCCAATTCCTAAAATGACACTTCAGTGCTGACAGGCAGGCAGCTCTTGCCCGCAGTGGTGCCCAGAGGAAGCCTGCGGCACCCGTCGCCTTTTCCTGAAATGATGTATTTAGGAAGGCGTTTGGCTCTCTGAAGGAAGAGAAAACGGCAACAAAGGGGCTGGTAGAGTTTAAGCTGAACAGGCGTAGGCAGTGCTAACAACACTTAGCACTTCTAGACCTGTTGTAACTTTTACAACCCTGCAAAGTAGGCCAGTGTTATTATCTCCAGAATTTGGATAGACGGGTAGTGGCATTCATGGCAGTGGAGAGAGTTTTTTTTATCACCGCTCTGCCCCTTAGCCAGTGTACCCCATTAGCACACTAGTTTTCTGTTTCTTCCCTACTGCAAAATGATGATATACCAGTATTTCATTTTTAAAAGTAATATAAAGTCTGTTCTTAAACTGCTGGCATGTGTACTCGGGGCCTCACTTCCCTAGAAGCTTTTCTCGAAACAAGGCCATTGAATAACGGCTGATTCACAAACCATTTCAACATAATGTTTGGCTAAGTGGGTTGGCTTTGAAAATGCAGGTGATATATTTTGGGAGTGAATCAATGTGTAGACACATAAGTCTTACCTTTTCCCATTCTATGTCACTGATGCATGCTTGTGGTAAACTGAAAAGTGGAATTAACCATACTACCCCATATTAGATCATATCAGGGAATTGCCTCAGGGTGCCAAACAATTAAAGAAAAGTTTTAAAACAATACTCTGGTAGGTTGATTCTAGTATCCAAGATGACCACCCTATCCCGTGTTACTCCTTGAGCAAATGCAGAGATCTCACTCAACCCAATCAGCATGTGTACAACCTGGGTTGTAGATGCTATGTCAGCAATCAACACACATTTGTGCTGCCAGTGTGGTGTAGTGGATGGAGTGGCAGACTAGCATCCTGGGTAAGGTTGCCAACCTCCAGGTACTAGCTGGAGATCTCCTGCTATTACAACTGATCTCCAACCCTAATCCTGGGAGACCCAGGTTTGAATGCCCACTGCTACCATGGAAGCTTTCTGGGTAACCTTGGGCCCACCACAAACTCTCAGCCTGGCCTACCTCACAGGATGGATGGTGGTTGGGAAGAATTGGAGGAAGGGTGAGCAATGTTCTAAGCTGCTTTGAGTCCCAATCGGGGACAAAAGCGGAATATAAATAAATAAATGAAAAAATAAGTGCATGCATTTCACAAGATAATAACGGTGCAAGCAAAAGTCAATAGCTGCTGCTCTTGCTCTTATCCTCCTTCTCCCACCTGTATGCTCTTCTCACCTCCCCAGCAGATGGGGCGCCATCTTGTCAAAAGTTACTCTGCCTAGAGAAATCTTGCTACCATCTCTAGGGCTCTGTTGCCCTCTCTAAGGCTTTTCCTAAGCCACCACAGAGGAGGTTGCAGAGTGAACTGTTTGTGCAACTGGCCGCAGCGCAAAGCAGGAAGAGGACAAGATGTGGGGACTTCCATTTGCTGTCTGAAGTTGGGCTTTCACCTCATATTGTTGGGTTGGTTCTGACAGGATCTGAAATGTGGTTTCTCCATACCCAGAAGCAGTCATTCACCAAGTCTATGAATGGAACTCACACATGTAAGGAGGCCATGACACTGTGTATATTAACATTTCTAGACTGGAAGATTATTTGGATCTTTTTCTTCTTACAAGAATTGTCACTCAGAAAAGTACAGACTACTCCTATGTAGTTCTCCCATTCTTTTTTCCCATTGATTATTTTAAAAAACTAAAAGTAATTGCTGGGGTTACAATTAAAAGGTCAATGGAGAGGTCTATCGAACACTTTCCCTCATGTAGTTTTCCTGCCAAAAATCATTATCCCCAAGCTGCTTTCACATATACACAAGTGTGTGTGTGTGGGGGGGGAGGAATGTATAGGTGCTTGTAATTTTTCCTCAGCAAGAGTAAAATCAGCTAGGGGGGATGCAATGAGGAATAATTAACTAGCCCATCTCCCACTGTGCTGGACTCCCATTTAGAAGTTGCAGCTCTCCCCTAGTCGCATCATCTTGGAGCTCTACGGTTTGAAAAACCTGTTTCCATCTGCCCTGCTGGGGTGAAGTTGTATGATCTTCTAATCCAGCACTTATATAAATATCTCTGGTCATTTAGAAATGTATTTTACCCCTTGTTATCTTGAGTAGCAACTTCTTTTTCTGCATGCATGCTGCAAAATCTAATCATGCCCATTTCCACTACATGGTCACAAGAGTTTTCGCTACAGCTGGCTGCTATTGATAGCATAGCTCTAGTAGCCAAATGCAAAGATGTTGCTGGTCTGGACATAGCTGGGAAATGGTGTCTTGCCATCTGCCTGCATTTCCACAGGAAAGCTGGATTTTGAGCTCAGGTTTCCCAAGCCAACAGTTAACCCATAGGATCACAGTTAGGGTTGTCAGGTCACTCTTCGCCACTGGTGGGAGGTTTTTGGGATGGAGCCAGAGGTGGGAGGGGTTTGGGGAGGGAAGGGACTTCCATGCCATAGAGTCCAATGGCCAAAGCAGCCATTTTCTCCAGGTGAACTGATCTCTCTTGGCTGGAGATCAGTTGTAATAGCAGAAGAACTCCAGCTAGTACCTGGAGGTTAGCAATCCAAAAGGACACCTCTGTACCAATACCTAAGGTTAGTAACTAGGCATCGTCACTGTGCACCATCCTTCAGAGAAGATTGTATTTTTGGAATGAATGTGACTGTACTTTTCGTACTTTTTGTAGTACCAATGTAATTTTCATGTAACATTGGCCTTGTAGCCTTTGTGGATCATTCAAATACACTTATCGTAGAGTTATATATAGCCATAGTCTGTGCTTAGTACCTGGAGGTTGGCAACCCTAATCACAGTGGAACTTACATGGATGATGGACAGCGCTCCCTGTCCTATTGGCCTCTGAATAGCTCTATTGTGCCCTCCCCAAACTGTTGTCTTATCACTCCCTTCAAGGTCCTCAGCAGCTCTGGCCTTCTATCCTCTAGGGGAGGGAGGGGGGAGGAAACAGAGGCTGCTGCTTATTTGCTGGGAAAGTCTGTGAGTGATTTTCTCTTCAGATCAATGAACGGGCTGGAAAAAGGAGTGGGCAAGTTAACCAATGAGGGCTAAAGCGAGAGGGCCGCTGGGACCCATTGCTAATGTAAACAAGGAAGCCACCTGATGTGACTGGGTCAGATAAGACAGTCGTCACTTGAAAAGCAGGTGCTTCCTGTGCAGAGGCCTGAGCCCGTTCCAAGTTCCATCTCCAAGTAAAAACAAACCAAACAACGGCTCAGGGATAGAAGTCGGGTCTACGTGGGCCTGGAGTTTATAATGCTGGGAGGAAGCTGGTTCAGAGCCATCCTTTCAGGACCAGGCAGTAACTACACCTCTGAATTTCCATTGGTGTACAGCTGGAGCTTTGGGAGAGGCTTGCTTTCATCTCGGCATCTAAGAGGCTTGAGTTTTTACAAGTTTGCACTGAAAGACATAAACAAGATGTGGCATGAGAGGAACATAAACTGCCTGTATTCTCCCAGCAGCACATAGGGACTTCCATGGGTCACAGCTATTTTAAAATCCAGGGACTGAGAGCAGGAAGCTCAAAGGAACTATTTTTTCCCCCTTGGAACTGTCAAAAAGCCAGGTCAGACTTTTTTTTGTTTGTTTCAAAGTGAGTTTGTTGTGATGTTCTGGCTATTCCCTGTAGTGCAATACTGAGAAATGACTAGTGTGTTCAGGTGTGAAGAGGCAGGTTCCTTGGGAAATAGCTTTATTGCACCTTCTCTTGCTCCTGCTATGGACTTAAAAAACTATATTTGTCCTAAAAACTGAGATTATCCTTTTCTTTTCAAGGAATATAATCTAACTCAGGGGTCGGCAAACTCATTAGTCACAAGAGCCAAATATCAACAGTACAGCGATTGAGATTTCTTTTGAGAGCCAAATTTCTTAAACTTAAACTATATAGGTAGGTACACTGTTTATTAACTTAATAAACTTTAATTAAAGTTTTAAGTCTTAATTAAACTATAGGTACACTGAATAAAACTTGATATCATACTTAATAGTGATCTTATTTATTGATAAAAATTAAATTGTAAGTCCCTGCCATTTCCCCCTCCCCGTCCGGAGTCCTCGTCTGGAGGCCTGGTCTACCGCCATAAAAGCCTATTGGTAGACCTGTCCCATTGGGAGGCCAGGTCTACCCATTGGCTTTCTTGGCAGTAGACCTGGCCTCCGGAGGCCCTTAGAAGCCAATTGGTAGACCTGGCCTCTGAAGGGGGACTTTTTCCCCTTCTCGGAGTCCAGGTCTACCGCCAAGAAAGCCAGTGGATAGACATGGCCTCCCAATGGGACTCAGCCGGAGGCCAGGTCTACCAAAGGAAGCCCGCCTTGCCCAACAGCTGATAGGCGGGGGGGGGGAGGAACCGCTGAGCTGCCCACCCAGCAATCACGCAGCTAGAGGGGAGGGGAGGCTTTAGCCTCCCAACCATTGAGGGCAAGGGAAAGGGGGACCCGGCCATTCTCCATGGTGGGGGGGGAGAGACAGTGCGCCCGCTCGCCCGCTCTCTCTCTCTCAGGCGCGCCGGCTCCGCAGTCCAGCTGCCGGAGCGAGCGGGCACAAGAGTAGGGGCTCCGAACCAAGTTCGGAGAGCCGCACTCAACGGGCCAAAGAGCCGCATGCAGCTCTGGAGCCGCAGTTTTGAGACCCCTGATCTAACTAGTCTGGTAATGTCTTCTCTATGGAGTTTTCCCATTATAATCACAATGATCAACTGGAGCCAAAGGAGACACCCATGTACAATTTAGACAACATTCAACCAGCAAAGGGTTCAGCATCTGAAGTGTACAGGATCAGGCAGCACAAAGGTGCCTGGTATATTTTTAAATACCAAGAGTATCAATTTTCTTTTTTCCATAAGTAGAGATATTGCCTTCAGGCTTGTAAAATCACAATTAAATGGCACTTTTGTGACATCTGTGTAGCTGCTATAATATAGACTACCTGCATTCATACAGGTGGTCTTTGGTTAATCAAGTAAGTGGAAGATTGCATAATTTCTAAGAGGTTAAGTAATATTTATGAAGACACTGTGTGCAGAATAGGATGGGACAATATATGAACAACTGATTTTAAAAGTGCTAGTTTTTTAATAACCTGATTTAAATCAACATTAAGAACTTATTCCTCCTCTTATACTGTATACTTTCAATATTTTCTGTATATTAAGAAATGTATCTTATATGTCAAATCCTCCTAGTTTGCACCTGCAGAATAGACCCAGAACTGTTTTGATAGTATCTTATCTCTGCCTATTTTTCTTGCTGGCCCTTCCTAATAAAGTGGCATAATTATCCTTTGCAATCAGACCAAGCTTCCTTGCTCTTTATGAGCCTGGCTGAGAAGAGAGGCTTTTATTACTGTAAACAGAGTCTCTATATGCCAAGCTGTGTGTTTCCAGTACTACAAGAGAGAGAGAGAGAACAAACACAGAGAACTTCATTATGAAGCTCAGGAGGGTACCTTCCACTTGACAGCGCTCTGCCAATTAGTTCAACATGTAAGCTCAACCATGGGACTGCAGAGATCAGAAAAGCCCTTATGTCCTGCATGGAGGCATATGCAAGAGTACTTGTGTGTTTGGGAAGCAATTTCTGGGTTGCAAAGAAACCTCTAATGACAGTAAAAAAAACCGAACCAACCTTTAAATGTCAAGGCTGGGAGACTCTTTTTGAAAAACGGCTTTTTTGGCAGTCTGCGTTGCATGACTCAGCATTTATTTTTTTCAGAAGCCAAATCTTTCTAGCAATATTGACAATTGTTTCATTTTAAACAAGAGATGGGCAATAATTTCAGCACTCAAGAGGGGTAAATGAAGCAGATTCTTGATATGGGATCAGCAGCTAACTGTGCCATCTTAAGAAGAATTACACCTGACTAAGTCCATTGAAGTCAGTGGGCTTCGAAGGGTACAACTCTGTTTAGGATGGCACAGTAATTCTTACACTGTCCTTATTGGCTACGGCAAGGAACCTGGCCTTTTATTTCTAACTACCTCACAGCTTTGCTGTGAAATCTTGCATCATGTTTGTTCTGTGCTATCAGCTAGCTTAGTGCCAGTCAACCAAGTGGTGGCTCGGCCATGTTTTCATTATTTAAAGCTTCATTTAACTGAGACATCAAATCCTAACCAGGTCTACACTGAAACCTTCACAGGTCCATTCAGTGGGACTCACTCCCCCTCCCCAAAGTGTATTTTTAACTTTGTTATCTTCTGTGCCTTGTACTGAGTATGAAAATAAAAAGTAGTTCTAGGAAATAAACTCTGTGTGCCATATTTTGTATCATATTATGTATCATATAATGTTGACGATTAATGTTTATGATTTTTTTTATTGATTTAGTAAAAGAAGATAGCATAGATGCTGTTTAAATGAATCAAATAAGTAAGGCACCCTTTGAGATCTTTGCATAATTACACAGTGCCAGTGGAAATACAGCCATGTTTTAATGAGCAAAGCAGTATGCCTGGGAGGCGTTATCACTTTTCCTTATGAGCTCACAGCTCAGGAAAGTCAGTTACAATGACTGTGATCTCTGTACAGCATGAAATGTCAGGATCTCCAAACACCAGCAGTGGGGTCACTGCATTCCAAAGACTGTCCAATTGACACAGATTCTAAGAACTGCAAATCTGACTCTGTTATTTCCTCAGCCATGTGTGGGGTGGGTAGCAGCAGCAGAGGAACTTGACTTTTGTAACTTACAGTTATATGGAACTTTATCAAGTGTGCTTCTTTTTCTCACCTCTTTGTGACAAACTGTGGTCTTTTATGCATGGGAGTTTTACCTGGGGTTTGATGCTCGCTTGACCCCTAAAAATGCTATGCACCAGCAAAATCACCAGCTCATATCCGGACGTGTTTGAGTCCTTGCCCCTTGAAAACTCTGCTTTGTAATTAGCTGTAGTTTTTCTCCCTCTCCCATAATACTAGAACACGGGGTCATCTGCTAAAGCTGGAGGGTGAGAGATTCAAAACAGATAAAAGGAAGTATTTTTTCACACAACTGGAAGATCCGGACATTGCAAGGGCTGGCAGTGAGGTCATCTCTAGTGGATGGAAAACTCATGCATAACTCCAAGGAACAACCGAGTCAGTCCGGGGGTGAATGTGAGCCAAAGTACCCATGCATAAAGGACCTGTATCTCCCAGTCTGGTTGCCCTGATTCTTGCAGATAGCTGATGGGAACTGAAATTTATTTATTTATTATTTTATGTGATTTATACCCTGCCTTTCTCCCCAACAGGGACTCAAACTGACTTAAATTGTTCTCTGCTCCTACATTTTATCCTCACAACAATCCTGTGAAGTAGATTAGGCTGAGAAAGTGTGACTTTCTCAAAAAAGCTTTTGACAAAGTCCCCCACCAAAGACTGCTAAGCAAACTTCATAGTCATGGGATAAGAGGACAAGTCCTCTTATGGATTGAGAGCTGGCTGAAAAATAGGAAGCAGAGAGTAGGAATCAATGGTCAGTTCTCACAATGGTGGTATGTGAGCAGTAGGGTGCCTCAGGGATCTGTGTTGGGACCGGTACTTTTCAACCTGTTCATCAATTACCTGGAGTTGGGGTTAAACAGACAACACCAAGTTTGCAGACGACACCAAATTATTTAGGGTGGTTAAAACAAAATCGGACTGTGAAGAGCTCCAGAAGGATCTCTACATACTGGAAGAATGGGCATTAAAATGGCAAATGAGATTCAATGTAAGTGTAAAGTGATGCATATTGGGGCAAAAAATCCCAACTTCACATATACACTGATGGGATCTGTGCTGGCAACAGCAGACCAGGAAAGGGATCTTGGGGTGGTAGTGGATAGCTCAATGAAGATGTCAACCCAGTGTGCGGCTGCTGTGAAAAAGGCAAATTCCATGCTTGCCATAATTAGACGAGGAATAGAAAATAAAACTGCTGATATCATACTGCCCTTGCACAAATCTATGGTGAGACTACACTTGGAATACTGTGTACCGTTCTGGTCACCACACCTAAAAAAGGATATTACAGAGCTTGAGAAGGTGCAGAAAAGAGCAACCAAAATGATTAGGGACTAGAGCAACTGTCCTAAGGGGGGCGGTTAAGACGCTTAGGGCTGTTTAGCTTGGAAAGAAGGCGGCTAAGGGGAGACACGATAGAGGTCTATAAAATTATGCATGGTTTGGAGAGAGTGGACAGGGAGAAGTTTTTCTCCCTCTCCCATAATACTAGAACGCGGGGTCATCTGCTAAAGCTGGAGGGTGAGAGATTCAAAACAGATAAAAGGAAGTATTTTTTCACACAACGCATAGTTAAATTGTGGAACTCCCTGCCCCAGGATTTGGTGATGGCTGCCAGCTTGGAGGGCTTTAAGAGGGGAGTGGAGATGTTCATGGAGGAAAGGGTATTCATGGCTATTAGTTAGAATGGATACTAGTCATGCTGCATACCTATTCTCTTTAGTACCAGAGGAGCATGCCTATTATATTGGGTGTGGTGGAACACAGGCAGGATGCTGCTGCTGCAGTCATCTTGTTTGTGGTTTCCTAGAGGCACCTGGTTGGCCACTGTGTGAACAGACTGCTGGACTTGATGGGCCTTGGTCTGATCCAGCAGGGCCTTTCTTATGTTCTTATGACTGGCCTAAGGTCAGTCAATTAGTTAGTCAGTTGTCAGGAAACAAAAAAACAAAACATCTGTGCTCTTATAGCTGGTCTTGGTGGTTTGGTCAAGATGGGCCTTTGGGGAGGGGCTGTAGATCAGTGGTAGAGAATCTTCTTTGCATGCAGAATGTTCCAGGTTCTATCCCCAGCATCTCCATTTAAAAGGACTAGGAAAAGGTTATGTAAAAGATCGCTGCCTGAGACCCTGGAGAGCCACTGCCAGTCTGAGTAGACAATACTGACCTTGATGGACCAAGGGTCTGATTCAGCATAAGGCAGCTGTATGTGTTCATGTGTCACCCAACGATCAAGGATCCATGGATTCTTATATCATGTAATTCCAATTATGTGCTTGGACCTCTTAACCCAGAAGCTTTGTCATGGAAATTATCCTTAATCCATGGTTGCTTGATATTTATGTCAGTCTCATCTTTCTGTGGTTCCCTGTCTCCCAAAGAATTGCTCCTGTCAAGTATCTGCAGTTGCTTCCTTTCTACTCCATTCCCAAACCCCAGGTTTATTCTTGGAACATCCGGCTACAGCTCCTGTATTGACGTCAAAATTACTCAACATTTGTTGTCAGGAAGGACTTCATTTTCATCTGAACAGGAGGGCCTTTTAATGTCCTAGAAGCTGTTCGGGACAATGTCTGGAAAGGTTCTCTAATGCTAATGTGGGAATGAACATAGTTCTGCTTTAAGTGACTTCCATACAAATGTGGAAAAAGTATATGAAGGGCAAAGTCACTAGAAAGCCAACTCTGGTCTTTCCTTCCGCTATTCTGCATACTCCACAGCAGACTGTTACATGCAGCACTGATCCAGCTTCCTGCCTGGAAGGAACCTGCCAGACTATGAAGGTTGTGCATTTCACAGGAGTTTGGGTAGGAAGGAGCTTGTGACTAGCTAGTTTCTTACAGAAGATCAACAACATTCTTTTTGTGGCTAAAGGACAAAAGCCAGCCTGAACAGGATTTGACTATCCACAATATCTAGCATAAAAAGTTTCACAACAAAAGTAAATGGAAGGGGCAGATTGAAAGGGTTGCATTGTGCATTATGATACCTTGGAACCAGTCCTTTCGTACTGTTGAACCTTGCTAAGTTCTTACCCTTCAAGGAGGTTAAATTACAGTCTTCATTTTATTTACTTAATATATACCCTGCCTTTCTCCCCAGTAGGTGTAGTGGTTAAGAGCGATGGTTTGAGCTGTGGAGTCTAATCTGGAGAACCGGGTTTGATTCCCCACTTCTCCACATGAGCGGCAGAAGCTAATCTGGTGAACTGGATTTGTTTCCCCACTCCTACACACGAAGCCAGCTGGGTGACCTTGGGCAAGTTCTGTTAGAGCTCTCTCAGCCCCACCTACCTCACAGGGTGTCTTCTTCTTCTTCTTCTTCTTCTTCTTCTTCTAGGTACTCAAGGCAACTTACATCATTCTCCTCTCTTACATTTTTATCCTCACAACAACCATGTGAGTTAGGTTGGGCTGAGAGTGTGTGACTGGCGGCTCTCTCCCACAAATGTCCTGATTCTCCATGGGGATTACGCATGACGTTCCCCTCCCTCGGGGCTCAGCTCATTTCCATTCTGTGATTTCCCCAGATTTTCCAGTTGCTGTTTTATCCCAAAAATGTTTACTTCTGACCTTATCTTGGATGTGAGTAGGTGCATAGTCCAGCCGCAGGTCCATCTTCCCATGTCATGGCACACCCCCATTCTCCTCCTCCCTCCTCCAACTCCTCCTTCCGCCAGCCTTCAGCCATTGGAAAGTCTTTCCCCACCCATGGAATTATTCTTTTTTTTTCTGCGTTGGAGGAGCCACTGGATCCAAACCCCATGGTTTGGATCCAACCCATAGTCTTTCCCATATCTTGTTCAGTCTCAGCAGTTATTACCCCAAAGCATTGAACTTTATTCAAATAAAGTTTATTCTCATCAAATAGATGAGAACGAGGACAAAAATGAGAAAGAGGCCAAGAGGAGGATGTGTACAAGTTGCCCTTGCAGAAACATCTGACTTTTAAAAGTAGCCCAAGCCTTTAATTTCCACACTTTCCCATCTCCAGTCCCTCACCAACGCAATTAGGGCGGTGCACTTTAAGGTCTTGTTATGTATCGTGCTGTTCCCAGGACAGACCTGAAACTCTGAGACCAGCTTCTGTGTTTGTACTGAACTGTGGCTTTGTTTAGTGGTAAATATTAATTGGACTCCAATTCTGTGTGCTGTATGTGCAGCTCTATAGACTAGGTTCACCTTGCTGATGTCCCTCTTGCGCTACGCTGGAATCCGGCAGGAACAGGGGAGCAGCAGGTCCACGGCCAAGAACACTCTGAAGTTACTCAAAGTGAAGAAAGGCTCCAGTGGCGACCCATCATTTTCACATATTCTGGACTGTATCATATTCATCCATCCTATATGGCCTCATCTTCCATTTTTTCTCATCCTTTTTAAATACCCTTTTAATCTATTAGAGTGTAAACTTGCAAGAAGGGTTTTCTCAGTGTTATCCTTGCATAGCATCTAGCTGTTTGATATGAAAATGCTACTACTAAGCCAATGACGATGACTACAGTTCATCTTGGATTCACTTGTGCTCTCAGAAAAGGCACAATTTTGGAGGGCATAGGTCACCACAGCAGGAAGAGAGGGGGGAATGTTATTGTTTACTTACAGAATCCAAGCCTCTACATATCCTGATTCTGATCTGTGCTGCCAGGATATTGCAAGGATTAAATGCGAACGGAAAATGTGTATATCTTTTTAGGCAATTCCCTGGGAACACTCAATGTACACAGCTATTCTAGAGCTGACCAAAACCCAGCTAAGCTATTCTAATCCTTTCTAGGTGGTAGGGTTTTCAGAGCACCAAAAGGGCCTCCACTCCCCAGCCCCCACATACATCTCCTTCCCACCTTCCCACCCACAGGCTACTTTTCCACAGCCCACCTGTGATTCCTTCCCCTACTCCCCTGCTCATGAGCCCTCCTAGCACTCATGCTCCCATCCACATACCTCCTGCATGCCCTCCAGGGATACTGGGCAGCACGTGCAGCTGGCAAAATGGGTGATGGGAAAGCTTGTGAGCAACTGAATGGGAGAGTGATGAGCGGGTAGACAGCAAGGCAGTTGTACAGAGGGGGGGCAGTGTCAGTGGGCTCCACAGGAGGACCTGGACCTTGGCATCTGCACCACCTCAAGGTATGCCGAGGCAGCCCTGGCTGCCAGGTCTCCTTTGCTGCTGCCATGACCGCTGATGTAGTAGCCCGCACAGCTGATGGCTGCTCCTAAGACTTTGAAGGGTGCCTACTAGTGTTAACTCTGGACATGTAAATTGGAGATAGGAGGCAATAATGTGACACACAGAGGTCAGCTACAGTCTGCATTTAGCATGTAGTTAATGTCCATGTTATTTTAAAAAGTGTTGTGTGGTAAATAGTCCTTCTCTTCAAAGCCACACTATTGTGACCACATATCACAGATACCACATGGAACAATTTCTAATTGGGTATGGTTTACTACCATTAATATTAGTGTTCAGGGTAGCATCACCTGTCCCTGTGTTGAGAGTCTCAGGATTTGGGGGAATGCCGGGGAACTGGCTAGTCATACGGGAGACAATGCCCAGAGGCAAAATCTAGAAATGGCTGGAATTTGTTGGACTTGATTTGGAAATGGGAGTGGTAAACTAAGCTATTTCCCCATAAGATCACAAAGTAGCTCAGGTTTCACCTCCCAAACCAGATCCAGAATCTGGGAAATGCAATGTGCTCCTGATACAAACACCATACACTGCCCTACCACTGTCTCCCTGGCACTTATTTATCACTGAGTATCCATATGACAGTCATCCCAAGATCTGTGGTTCTTCTCCTCTCCTCCGTGGAATTTAAACATTCTAGGTGCTAGGTGCTCAAGCAACTTTGGAGCAAAAGGTTCATTTCCTCTTAGAGGATTCTGACCCTCAGCGTACTTATTTTGTCACTCGTTTTTTGGGAGGTTGCAGAGAAGAGTCGAAGGGAGGTGTTTTTAGAGAAGGGGTCTTATTTAAGCTTTATGGTTTTATTGTTCAAGATCTTGGTCTAAGAACAAGAGGGAAAGATAAAATAATGTCCTAGGTGCTAGAGATCCTGGAAAAGGAAGCATTCCTCATGTTTTCCCTCTATAAAATGGAGGAGAGGCGACCAGTGTAAGCTGCTTTGGGTCCCCATTGGGGACAAAGGTTAGGTATGTATAAACAAACAAACAAACATTTTCCCCCATTCTCCACCCACTTTTTCCAAAGAGCCAATTTATAGTCATTTAAACATTTTCACCCAACTGCAGCTAAATGACATGTGACCGTTGTGCTAAGGGCTCACCTGAGATGAAGGGCTGGCTCATGAGAGTGCATAATTCTGCTCTGGTTGCTTTTGTGATATTAAACAAAACCCAACAACAGCCAGACCCCCCCCCCCAGCAGCCAGTTCAGCCAAGGCTAATGAAACTGACAAGCTTCATCAATTTCACCAGGCTTTTGAGACAGAGGGAGGAGGAGCCTGTGTCAATTTCACAATGCCTGCACTTCAGCAGATTCCCTCTCTGTAGCAATAGGAGAAATCTGGTGAAGATGACACAGCTTGTCAATTTCAGTTGGTCTCTCTAGCAGAGGAAAGTCTCTCTCTCCCCCCCCCACAATTTTCTTTGTATAATGGTAATGGCAAGGGAGGGGCACATGCTGGGGAGCTGGAGTGCCTTCTTTTGCAGATGTCTGTTTTCCCCTTTGCATAGGCACTATATAGGCACTAGTATACCTTTCGTTTTATAGAAAACACTTTTGTATGCACTTTATGCATGGAGCTGGCTGTATTCTTTGCTTGCAGGGCTGTGTTAGGGTTGCTGTAAAAAAGGTATCCCAAATTAAGTGTGTGCTGGCTAGTGTCTTCATCATGAACTGCTGGGCCTCAGGAGTAATATTAGAAGATTACTGTGCCTTCCTGAGTATGGGAGCCAGAAGATGGAGCCAATTTACAGCTTTCCAGGTAAGAGATGAAGGCAGCATCCAGCAAACTCATTCATCATGAATTTGTACCAGCGTATTTCTTGTAGGAATTATGAGTCCTATCACCTGCTTTCTATGGAGTGAACACCTAATAAAGCCAGAGAATGCCCGCAGCCAGAAAGCAGGTTGGCAGAAAATAGACCAACAGGGGCTACGGTGTGTCCACAGCTTTAAATGTGATGAATGAATCAGGTACAAGGGAACAAGTTAGGCATGCAATCAAGGTACCTCCAAGTGTAAAACATGAGATGATGAGGATGGCATCAGTGTAAGGTTAGAACTGTCTGTGACAGTTCAAAGGTAACTTAGGATCTAGTCAGACAATATGCAGAGAGATCCATGATTGTCTCTTTTCAGCACTTCTGAACAGCAGCCAAGCACAGATCCAATTTGGATTGCAGGCATGGAATGGGGCAGGGGTTGTATTTGGCCTCAGCCTCAAGCTCAAAGGGGGGCTCAAATTTAGACACTTGCAGGGGCATTTGGTAAGTTTTCCAGCCCTGGCCTGGATGGCCCAGGCTAGCCCAATTTCATCAGATCTTGCAAACAAATCAGGCTTGCCCCTCAGTACTTGCATGGGAGACCACCAAGGAAGTCTAGGTTTCTACGCAGAGGCAGGCAATGGCAAAACACCTCTGAATGTCTCTTGCCTGGAACCTTCTGCCTAGGGGTCACCATAAGTTGGCTGAGACTTGACAGCACTTTCCACTGCACAAGTTTTGCAACTTGTTTCTAGGTGCATCATGTGTTATTGTATTTTAATTTTTATTATGGCTAGGGGCCTCACGCTGGAAGTGGCTCTGGCCTCTATGGTCCTCTGGGCTGGCCTGCATGGTAGTGGGGGTGGGGAATAACCAACCAAAACTACCACCACCCCACTGTTAGTGCCCTAGAAAGGGGGGAAAAGGCAGACAGAGAAAGAATGCCGGTCCTTTTCCCCATTCACAACTGGTAGCCCATTATGCAGTATATTAGACTAGGATCTGTGAGACCTGGGCTCAAATCCCTACTCTGCCATAAAACTTGTTAGGTAACCTTGGAGTAGTCACTCTCTACACATTGACCTACCTCACAGGGTTGTTGGGTTTCTTGGAAGACTGGGATAAAAATGTACTACATCGATAAATAGTTCGATTCCTCATGTGGAGAAAAATATGAGTACCGATATATTTGTGCCCCAGAGGGGGTAAAACTGACTCAGGGTGGCATTTTAAGTGGAAAAACAACTTCCCTCATTATTATTATTTATTGCCATCAAGTCACAGCTGACTTATGGCAACCCCCATAGTGTTTTCAAGGCAAGAGACAGACGTTCAGAGGTGGTTTGCCATTGCCTGCCTCCATGTCATGCCCCTGGTATTCCTCGGAGGTCTCCCATTCAAATACTTGCCAGGGTCAAGGCTGAGAGTGTGTGACTGGCCCAAGGTCACCCAGCAAGTTTCCATGGAGTGGGGATTCGAACCTGGGTTTCCCAGAGCCTAGTCCAACCACTTAACAACTACACCATGCTGGCTCCATCCCTCATTATACTATCCTCCTTATCACAGCTAACATGACTCAGGAAAATGCACATTCATTACTAGCTAATTGTCATGTCATGATTATCATTAAGCTTTGCAGAGTTCTTTCTCCATTTAAGACCTTCCTGCACAGTCATCAGACAAAAAGTTCCCTAAATATATTTAATTGCCTTTAAAATTGCTTCCACAAGTCATATTTCAGTGTCACTACTGCAAAATTCTGTGTGGTGGTAGTTCAGTTGCTATGAAAACTTCCCTAAAATATGGCTAGATATGTGATCCAGCACATAAGTAGAGCAGTGTACAACTTCCAAAGAATGAAAATAAAATTTAAAAAAATGAATAACAGTTTCACAAGATGCTTTGCTAGGGTTTGCTTTAAAAACATCTACATGGCTAGATAAATGCTGTCATGCTGGAGTTGTACCGCAGAGAAGTACCAATGAATGAAAAACACTCATAAGAATTTTTTTTAATTCAGAAAATAGATTGGGCATTGGGGCAGGGGGTGACCTATTTCATCATCAGTAGTTATATTGGAAAGAATAGTCATGATCCACCCAAGATTTAGCACTTTTAATGGTGCCCCCAGAGAGGCACAACTCTTATACTAATGTTTAAGGGCTTTGTTTAGAAATGAAGGGCCAAATTACACATTACAACATACAAGAGTCTGACATGAAGACTTGCAATCATACTGCAGCTGTGAGTTCCCAATGGGAACTCCATTTAAAAGCACTGAGGGGCCCCAATTGAGATCAGGATGATAGCACAGGGGGAGAAGGGACTTCTGCCTTTCCCACATGCTGTTTCTTGAGCCAAAACAGTGCCAAGGGCAATATTTGCCCCATTGGGGGGCTGCACATGCACCTTCACCATGGCCGCAATCCAATCCCCCCCCCCCCCACCAGGACCTTTAAATGAAATTCTCTCTGGGCACTCAAAGCTGCAATATGGCTGCAGGCCCCTATGGTGGACCCATGTATGTTATAACATGTAATTTGGCACTCTGAGATCAGAGGAAAACCATTCTTCTTGCTTGCAGGCAAAGCTGGCTGTGTGTGTGGTGCTGACTGGCAGTCGTCTTGTGATGTTATGAAGCCATTTTTCCCACCCTCTCCTAGGGTTGCCAGGTCCCTCTTTGCTACTGGCGAGAGGTTTTTGGGGCGGAGCCTGAGGAGGGTGGGGTTTGGGGAGGGGAGGGACTTCAATGCCATAGAGTCCAATTGCCAAAGCAGCCATTTTCTCCAGGTGAAATCATCTCTATCGGCTGGAGATCAGTTGTAATAGCAGGAGATCTCCAGCTATTACCTGGAGGTTGGCAACCCCACCCTCTCCAGAGCAGGTTTTTACCCTTTTTAAAATAGATGGTATTAATAGTGAAATAAATGAACATACAGAGTGTGCTTTTAAACTTATTTATTTGCATTATTTATTTATATTATTTATAGTTCGCCAGTCTCACTGGGACTCAAGGTGGATTGCTTAGAATAAATCAGTACAAGCAACAGAGTGGGATATCCAAAATATCATGCAACCAGTATTTGACTTGTGTGTGTGTAAAGTGCTGTCAAGTCACAGCTGACTCATGGCAACCCTGTAGGGCAGGGGTTGGCAAACTCATTAGTCAAAAGAGCCAAATATCAACAGTACAACGATTGAGATTTCTTTTGAGAGCCAAATTTCTTAAACTTAAACTATATAGGTAGGTACACTGTTTATTAACTTAATAAACTTTAATTAAAGTTTTAAGTCTTAATTAAACTATAGGTACACTGAATAAAACTTGATATCATACTTAATAGTGATCTTATTTATTGATAAAAATTAAATTGTAAGTCCCTGCCATTTCCCCCTCCCCGTCCGGAGTCCTCGTCTGGAGGCCTGGTCTACCGCCATAAAAGCCTATTGGTAGACCTGTCCCATTGGGAGGCCAGGTCTACCCATTGGCTTTCTTGGCAGTAGACCTGGCCTCCGGAGGCCCATAGAAGCCAATTGGTAGACCTGGCCTCTGAAGGGGGACTTTTTTTTTTCCCCCTCCTCGGAGTCCAGATCTACCGACAAAAAGCCAGTGGGTAGACATGGCCTCTGAGGAGGGAAAAAAGTAAGTAAGGTATCCATAAAATTAAATCATGACGATGACTGACAGAGGTGAAGCACAGTATAAGTATTAACACAACATGTTAAACAAAAGCAAAAAATACATAGTAGGAGCCTACTTACAGCACAAAGTACAAACTATACACAGTGGTATAGTCCTCAGTGCCCAACCCTCCACTCCAAGCCTCTCTCTGAGCCACATCATTTCAATGCAGCCCTTTTACCTGTGCAAAAAGCCCTCTTGAATAATTTAGCTTTGCATAGTTTGTGGAAAGCCTTCTTGACTTCATCAGGCAGACCATTCCACAAGGTGGGGGACACAGTAGAGAATGCACGTGTACACAGTTGTTGATTTTGCCCATTTTCAGGGTGGCATCCATAGTATGCCCCTTGTAAACACTGTTATCTCAGATTATATGCTGATTTCTAATTTCCCTTTCCTTTCTTTGTGGTGGTTCTGTGATATCAGAGAACAAGAATATCAATCTGAATCTGATTAATTACAACAATGAAAAAGATTATGGAGATCACTCTTGCTGCCAATATCTGTTTATTTATTACCTGTGTAATCTTTCTTCTTTCCCTCCCTCAAGGAACTTCAGGTGGTATACACCCAGGGGTCCCAGGAAATCTCCCATCCAAGTACTGACCACACCCTCACCTGTTTAGTTTCAAGGGGACTTAAATCCTGTCCTTCCATCTATTCCCAGGAAACTATGATCCCTGGCATCCAGGAGGAACCTACATCTTCTTACAATAGGGTTGCCAACCTCCAGGTAATAGCTGGAGATCTCCTGTTTTTACAACTGATTTCCAGTTATAGCCCCCCCTCCCCAAACCCCTCCCTCCTCAGTCTCCACCCCAAAAACCTCCCATCAGTGGCAAAGCGGGACTTGGCAACCCTAAGGAAGAGCCTGGATGTCTCCCAGAATTACAGCGGATCTTCAGACTACTGAGATCAGTAGTCAGTACTGAGAAAATGGCAGATTCAGAGAGCAGGCTCTATGGCGTTATACCCTGCTGAGGTCCCTCCCCAAACTCCACCCTCCCCAGGCTCCACCGTCAAATATCCAGGAATTTCCCAACCCGGAGTTGGCAACCATACCCTACCGTTACTTGACAGGGCCCTGTGAGAAAGCACTGCTGAAGGGTTTCAGGGTGGAGAGCTCAAGCCAAAGTTGATAAGTACTTGACCATATACTCCGAAGTCAGAGCAAGCAAGCTTGTTCTCTGTTCTGGATGTATGTGAATTAGATATTATAGATAGACACTCCACGGGAGGAAGGAATGAGTCATGAAACACTTGGAAATGTTGTGTTTCCCAGCCTTCTAGCTGATCTGCTTTAAAAAGAAAAGTTGGTGTAAAAAAATAGCCCTGGTGGATGAAAGCCATGCCAACACCTACAATCTTGGGTCGAAGATAAGAAATTATTATAATATGTGTGTGTGTATATATCTTGCTCTACCTTTGTCAAGCCTCTACTTCTTCCTGCTCGTAATCTGGTCCCTTCCTGCAACTTTGGCTTTGTCCAAAGACCAGTCCCTTTTTTGTCTCTTGCCTCAGAGCTGCATCGCATCATTTATAATTCTTAGACACACACGCTGCCACTTTCACACAGAGATAGTTCCAAAGGTCAGAGGAGGGAAATGGTTAATTCCTTTTTTTCAATGCCTAACCTCCCCCCCCTCCACTTCCCATTCCCACCCTGTGTGAACAGGAAGTTTAAAAAGGAAAAGCTTTCTGAATCCAGCAGCTGGGAATAAAGGAATCCTGGAACTTTATGCTGCAGAAGCACAGAGACAATAACAAAAGGTTTCCCTCTTCTCTAATTAGTGAGTTTTTTGTTGTTTTTAATGTATCTGCAACTAACAAAGAGGCAGGGGAAATACAGAGGACAAACACTAGAGAGGGTTAACTAGTATGTTACTTTGAACTACAGTAGTTGTTATTTACAGGGCAATCCCAAGAGTGTTTGGAAGCAATTGTTACTTAATTCAGTAGATCCTACTTCCAAGTAAGTGTCCTGGAGATCACGGTGTACAACAAATTTATCTCATTGACTTTAATTAGAACTGTCTAGTTCCCCTTTCCATTCACAGAAACCTTCTGCAGGATGGAGTTTAACCCTCTGAAAGAATCAAATTGCTTCTGGAAGTAGGGTTGCCAGCTCCAGGTTGGGAAATACCTGGAGATTTTGGAGGTGGGGCCTGAGGAGGATGGTGTTTGAGGAGGGGAGGGACTTCAATGGGGTATAATGCCATAAAGTCCACTTTCCAAAGGGGCTGTTTTCTCTAGATAAACTGATCTCTGTCGCCTGGAGATCAGTTGAAATAGTGAGAGCTCTCCAGCTACCACTCAGAGGTTGGCAACCCTATTTGGGAGTATCAAATGACATTAATGTGGGAGGCTTGGACTGATCAGAAAAAAATGATCTTGCGATGAGAACAGAATAGTACCGCCTCATATAGGCCATAAGGCAGACAATACGGGTCTGAAAGGATGCTCCCCAAAAGTTAAGAGGCGGTGCTCTGGCAGAAGCGCATCCCTAGTTTCAATGGGGAAAGGGGGTTTGAAAGTTAGGTTTGTCATGTCACGTAAAGCGTTCTGTTTGCCCTGTTTGTGCGTGCCTCCATGTGACAACAGGATAGGCGATGATGGCCTCACACGTTTCTGCGCCTCCAGTAACGGCATGTGCGGCTTTTGGACCAGAGCAGCGGGTCTGGCACAGCGGCTCTCCTCAGTCCTGCTCAACTTCCAGTGTTTATAACTGCTTTGAAGACATGTCGAGTGTTTCCTGTTTGTAGTCTGGAACCAATGATGCCAACTCTCCCCCCTCCCCCCCAGCTATTGTTCCAGTAAGAGCTGTGCTGTGGTCACAATGGAGTGGGGTCCATGGCAAGCTTATAAAACGAGACTTCATCAGTCCTGGGAAGGAATGAGGACGTGAGGGGATTAGCAGCTCCTTTACCCAGGAGGGGAAAGACTGGCACTTTCCCTTTGTCATTTCCCCCTTCTTGGGTTTATAACAGCACAGGAGGTTAGGTTTGGTTGGTAAAACATGCAGGAGGAAGATTAAAAACCCTCCAACCCTGTAGCCATGACCTAATCAGGCCCTCAGACAGATCCCCACTCCTATACATGAAACCAGTTGGGTGACACTGGGCTAGTCACTGCTCTCTTAGAGCTCTCTCAGCCCCACCTACCTCACAGGATGTTTGTTGTGGGGAGGGGAACGGAAGGTGATTGTAAGCCAATTTGATTCTTCCTTAAGTTGTAGAGAAAGTTGGCATATAACAGGGGTCGCCAAACTCATTAGTCAAGAGAGCCAAATATCAACAGTACAACAATTGAGATTTCTTTTGAGAGCCAAATTTTTTAAACTCAAACTATATAGGTAGGTACACTGTTTATTAACTTAATAAACTTTAATTAAAGTTTAGCAGAAGTGGAAACCAGTAGAGCACCTACTGCACAGTGGGTTGGTGAATGGCTGTGGGGAGAGTGTAACCCCCCCATTCCTTTTGAAAGAGGCACAAAGTAGCAGGAAGAGGGGAAACCTGTAGTAATAGACCAGGGGAGGGCTAACAATTGCCAGACAAAAAGGCCCACTATTTCCTCCCCACCACCACCACCATCCAGTGAGGGTCCAGATGTCCAGGGATCCCAGGCACAAAGGAAGAGGCCAGCAGGTCCCCGGTCTGTGTGTGTTCCATGCAAACAAACAAGGTGGAGATGCACAGTCCATCCATCCTTCCCCCCTCCGCCACGGACATGCCAGTTCCCTCCTGGCCAGAGGGAGGGGCAGGTGCTCACCCCCCCACACCATTCTGGGACCGACGGGCTCCAGATTCAGGGCAGGCAGGTGGGTGCCCGAGCAAGGTGGCTAGGCTGGAGGAGCCCCCCCCCCCGACTGGGGGGACAGGCAGGCAGGGTCGCGCACCCAGGTGGCTTCCACGGGGGGGGGAGAAAGGAGAGTCTCCCAACTGCCCCTCCCTCCCTCCCTCGAGGCCACGGCACCAGCCCCCTCTCCCCTCCCAGGGGCGACCTGAACATGGCCTTGGGCCCGCTCTGCAGCCCTGGGGGCGAGAGCAGCCGTACTGAAAGAGAGGCCTGCGTGGAAAGGAAAGGGGAGGTGGCGGCCACCGGGGCATCTCGCTCTCTGCCTCCCCCTCCCCTCTGGGCTGCAGGCGGCCTGAAGCGAGAAAGGCACCGCGCAGGGATTCCTCATCCGGGCGAAGCGCACCCAAAGCAATGAGAATTTCTCTTGAGCCTTTCTGAAGAGGGACTCGAGGAGCAGACAGCAGAAGCCAGGAGGCAGCAGGCGGGCTTACCGTGCAAATATTGAAACGGTGGTCGCTTCCTCCGCTGCTTAAGAAACCCCCAATCCCCACAGCAGGCCAGCCAGCAGCAGCACGTGGTCGCTCCTTTGTAATTCAAGCGCCTCCTGCGCAGACTCTCTCCCCACAGCAGGCCCGCCAGCAGCAGCAACGGCACATGGTCGCTCCTACATAACCCAAGCGCCTCCTGCACAGACTCTCTCCCGCTCCCCGCCCCTTTCGCTACTCAGCCAGGCCCGCACATGGAAAGAGCCGCACTCAAGGGCTCAAAGAGCCGCATGCGGCTCAGGAGCCCAACTTTTGCGACCCATGGCATATAAAAACCAGCTCTTCTTCTTCTTCTTCTCCTCCTTCTCCTCCTCCTCCTCCTCCTATTTCTCTTGAAAAATGCTAGAAACATCCATTCATGGACCTCCAACATCGTATCCACTTCAGCCCTTAAGGTCAGTTATCTACAGACTCTTGAAGGAACCATCTGGCCCAGTCTGATCACTAAAGTTTCTACCTCCAGGTACTAGCTGGAGATCTCCTGCTATTACAACTGATCTCCAGGCAATAGGGATCTGTTTATCTGGAGAAAATGGCCGCTTTGGCAATTGGACTCTATGGTATTGAAGTTCCTCCCCAAACCCCGCCCTCCTCAGGCTCCACTCCCAAAAGCTCCAGATATTTCCCAGTCTGGAACTGGCAACCCTACTGATCACATCTAAGCATTTTTATGAAAGTGCATTGCTTATCTTGCTTACCGGGGGGTAAAGAAGGAACAAAATATTACATAAAAGAAAGTTTCAATTATATATGTGTGTGTGTGCCATCAAATTGCAGCTGATTTATGGCAACTCCATAGGGCTTTCAAGGCAAGAGATGTTTGGAGGTGGTTTGCCTTTGCTTGCCTCTGCATGGGCTGAGAGAGTTCTGAGAAAACTATGACTGGCCCAAGGTCACCCAGCAGGCGTCATGAGGAGGAGTGGGGAATCAAACCCATTTCTCAGGTTTAGAGCCCGCCGCTCTTCATCACACCACCATGCTGGCTCTTTTATATACAGAGCAGATAAATAAGCTATGAGATTATTAGTAGAGTTGCCATATCATTTAAAAACCCCATTGAGTTCCTTTTGTATGCTACCCTTTCGTAAGCACTCAACAGTTAATTTTTTAAAAAATTGCACACACAAATAAACAAAATACCAAATTACATTGAAGCTGTTGCATTCTAGCTGTTGAATGCTGGTCCAAAAACGAAAGCCAGAGTGGTGTGGTTGCGGTTGTGGTGCAGGACTAATTATGAATACAAGTCACTGCCTTATACAGAGTCAAACCTATCATGGTCTGTATTGTCTACTCTGACAGGCAGCAGCTTTCTAGGGTCTCAAACAGAGGTCTTTCATGTTACCCCCTTTATCTCCAGTTAAAAGGACTGGGTTGTTGGTAGGGTTGCCAACCTCCAGGTACTAGCTGGAGATCTCCTGCTATTACAACCGATCTCCAGCCGATAGAGATCAGTTCACCTGGAGAAAATGGCCACTTTAGCCATTGGACTGTATGGCATTGAAGTCCCTCCCCTCCTCAAACCCCGCCCTCCTCATGCTCCACCCCAAAAACCTCCGGTTGGTGGCAAAAAGGGACCTGGCAACCCTAGTTATAGGTGATGTGCAAGACATCTGCCTAAGACCCTGGAGAGTCACTGTCAGTCAGAGGAAAAAATACTGACCTTGATAGGCCAGTGGTGAAACTTAGTAGCTCTGTCCACAACATGCATACATCCTACAGATATGTGTGTACATCTGTTTGTATGAAAGAACCAATCCATGTTCACTTTGCAATTGAAACCAGGACCATTACCGGGATAAATATGGGGTTTACATCACGCATACAGCTGTACGTGTGTTGCATGTAGCATGATAATTATTCAGGGTGTGCATTTTTTTAAAAGAATCAAGTGTACACTGTAGATGGATTTTATAAGCATTCACTGTTACTTGTGAACAGGGCTGATATAAACAAAATTTCATGCGTAAGATGCAGGGGATTGAACCTGGGACCTCCTGCATGCAAAGCAGATGCTCTACCATCGAGGCACAGCCCTGGCCTATAACCATGAGAAAGGTCAGCAGTGGAAATGCCTGCAGGTGACAAGGCTTGGCCAGACAGTAAAGTTTGGCGAGCTGTTTCAGACTAGTGGGGGGGGGGCTATAAAAGAGCAGCTGACTGTCGTTTAATTAAATATATTTTAGATGGCTGGAGTACCATTTACAAGCTGTGCTTCAGGTGTCAGAGTATCTTGCTCTGACTTTGACCTTGTATTCCTAACTGTGTTGCTTGGCATCACTAGTTTGTAACATCTGTGGCATTAATACCACCAAGGCAAGCAGTGGTAATACACCACCTACAGAAGTTTAAACTTGGCACAACTCGATAATATTGGTGATATTTATTTTTAATTATTTTATTAGTTGCACACACATTGCAGAAATATTGCTTCAGCTTAAAATGCATTATTGCCTGTGTATGGATTTCTTGCTGAAAATATTTCTTTTTCTTATGCTTGTTCTCCTGTTTTGTTTTTCACAGGTCTGTGTTGTTTATGAAATTCCCATTGGAAGTGCGACAATAAAATTTCCTTCCCTCGTCCTTTTCCATTTGGCAAACGTCGCGTTTTTCCTTTCTACTTTCTTTGAGCCAAAGCCCCCATGAGTCCCTCTTGTTTACTTCCTTGTATGTGCCGAAGAGCATCCCTTGTCAAGTTAGCGAAGGAATGAGCAGAGGCTCTGGGAATAGCTAGAGTGACATGGCTAAAATAGGTCATAACACAAACCAGCTTTGGACAGCTGCCCTATTCTACAGGTCTCATCTCGGAGGGATGCAAGATTTATATGTTTCCGTCGGCCTCGGCACTTCCTGATTTCAGCTGGCAACAGAAGTGGAAGTACCAAAATACTATTATGAGAAAGTAATAAAGTTTGTGCAGTAACTTTTTAAGAGAACGATAATAAAATTTGATGTTTTCTGAGCTCATCTCATTAAGCTGTGTTAGAAAAAAAAGTCTCCACAGATACATCAAATATTTATTTATTTGGGATATTTCTATGCCACCTCGTCAGAGTCCTACTCAAGGTGGCTTACCATTAAAACATCACAACACATTGAAAAGCTGGCGAAACAATACCCCTAATGAAAAGCCTGGATAAGAAGGTATGCGTGTGTGTTTACATGCAGGTGCAAATAGATCAGTAGAAATAGGAGGATGATAGGGTTGCCAGGTCCTGCCTGGCCTCCAGCAGAGGATGGGGAGTAGGATTACCAGATCCAGGTTGGGAAACCCCTGGGGATTTGGGGATGGAGCCTGGGGAGGACAGGGACCTCAGTGGGGTACAATGCCACAAAGTCCACCCTCCAAAGCATCAATTTTCTCCAGGGGAACTGATCGCTGTAGTCTGGAGATGAGCTGTAATTCCAGGGGATCCCCAGGGGTGGCTGGCAACCCTGCAGAGGAAGCACAGCTACCTCACCCCCTAACAGTTCCTAGTATTTATGGTTGTGGCCTTACAATGCTATCCTAAACTGGGTTAGTCTCTTCAATTCAATTAAATTGGTTCAGAAAGGTATAACTCTACTTAGGACAACACTGCTAGTTAGAGTTGCCAACTCTGGATTGGAATATTCCTGGAAATGTGGGGATGGATCCTGGTAAAGACAGGGTTTAGGGAGAAGAGGGATCCCAGAAGGGTATAATGCTGTACAGCCCACCCTCCAAAGCAGCCATTTGCTCCAGGGGAACTGATCTCTGTAATCTAGAGATCTTCAAGCCCCACCTGAAGGTTGGCAATGCTACTGCTAATATGACAACCCCATGGCATTTAGATGAGTACCTAAGAGAACTAAGTCTCAAAACTTCAGAGAGGTATAAGAGACTAGTAAGTTAAGGGATATCAAAAGTGTGATTCCGCCTGCATAGGAACCTGGTCAGGCTAAAGGAGTGAACTGAAAGGAGATCTTGCACCAATAAGCCAAGGCAGGACAAGTTACCATACCTGAATCCTATAAATGCTTCTGGGTCAGACTATTTCACTAGCCTCTAACGTCAAGTTCTTCCTAATATAGTAAACCATTGTCTGGCTGGAGGCTTTCATAACTGAATGCTTCTCCATACCAAAATAAAGAACTAAAGAAATAAAAACACATTCACATAGAAAAGTGGCATATCAGAGAGAAGGTAAAGCTAGACCTCGTTCGCCTGACGCTTATTTCTCAGTGGGGTATGGAGGAGCACTGAATCCTTTGAATCCCCCTGCCATTGGAAATGATAGCCCACATAAGAAGAAGAAGAAGAGTTGCTTTTTATATGCCGACTTTCTCTACCACTTAAGGCAGAATCAAACCGGCTTACAATCACCTTCCCTTCCCCTCCCCACAACAGACACCCTGTGAGGTAGGTGAGGCTGAGAGAACGTGACTAGCCCAAGGTCACCCAGCTGGCTTCTTGTATAGGAGCGGGAAAACAAATCCAGTTCAGCAGATTAGCCTCCGCCGCTCATGTGGAGGAGTGGGGAATTAAACCCGGTTCTCCAGATTAGAGCCCACCGCTCCAAACCATCGCTCTTAGCCACTGCACCACGCTGGAATATTACTTCACTGAGAAACAAGTCAAGCTACAGACCTCATTGGGCTTTCGCTGCCCTTTTGCCTTCAGGGATGCCAACTCCAGCTTGAGGAATTCCTGGAGTTTGGGGAGTGATGCCTGGGGAAGGCAAAATTTGGGAAGGGAAGGGAGTTCCATGGGGATGTGATGCCAAAGAGTCTAGCCTCCAAAGCTGCCATTTTCTCCAGGGAACTGATATCTGGGGTCTAGGGATCAATTGTAACTCCAGAAGAACTCCAGTCCCTACGTTGAAGTTGGCAACCCGATCCTCATACCTTCCTAGGCTGCTCAGGAACTAGTTGCACACTGCCCACAGAATTCAGAGCAGGAAGTGTTAAAATTCCCCAACTTTGTGCACAAAGAAAGACTATTAACTTCCCTGGTGCATTTCCTCTTATTTGATAAGTGAGGTATCTGGGAAGAATCAACAATTATGATGGGCCAGGTCATTTTCAAAAATTTATTGGGAGGCATTTGAGTAGACCTTTCAATCAACAGGTAGACTATAGAGAACTTCTGAGGCATTTACAGTCTCTTTAGCCTTTGTCTAGTATGCGTCACGGTTGTCAGTAACTTTGGTAGTAGATCTCTGTTCCCCCCTGCTATGCTAGCCTGGATTCTTCTAGCTCACCAACACCACTGGTCTTATCTTCCTCATGGACCTTCTGCCTCCACATCTATTGTACTGATAGCCTATGCTGTTGTTTCTGCACAGAAAAACGCAAAACAGATCAAAGGCAATCTCTTTCTCTCAAGGACAAAACAGCATATTATGTTTCCAGATTTTGTGTTTCCAAATTTTTGTGTTTCCAAATTTCCAGATTTTATATGCATAGAAAATAAATCCTGTCTTGCTCTCAAGTCTGCTTTCTTACGTGCATCATTAATAATACCATGTGGGTACCTCCTTGCTAACAACTTAGCATGCTATTTGTCACCAGCAGCAATGTAAGCTTTGTATGTCAATGAATTATGTTTAACACGAAGCGTTATGTACAATGGATATTCAAGCTCTATATACTAACATTCCTCATGAGGAGGTATTTTTTCTTGGAATTTTCATCATTATCTACCAGAATCAAGGAGATTGTATATAGACACTGGCATATTTTACAACAGATTCCTGGTTGTGGTGTGGTTCCTATAATAGGTTATAGGAAAACCAACTCAATCAAGGATATGTTGGTTCATACTGACTCCCAAGTAAGTACTATCCAACCTAGGAGAAGGGGCCATTTCAAATGCATAGGTTGCACTAGTTGCAGGCAATCATTAAAGATACAGGAATTTATATATCCTGGTAATGGTTACAGATTTAGACTTATGCATTATTCAGACTGCAATTCAATGAGTGTCGTTTATGTACTGATTTGCTCATATAAATTGCTATATGTTGGCATGACCACTCAGGCAATGTGTACACGCATGGTAGAACATCAAAGCACTATAAAGAAGGCCTCTTTAGTGACTCCTTTGATTTCACACTTTAAAACTAAGGGACATGGACCAACTGGTTTCCAATTTTTTGCAATAGAGAAATTGTTCAAACATCCGTACAATCAAGTGGATGTTGATAGGTGCTTACACCAACGTGAATCCTATTGGATGTCCACGTTGCAAACTTTGGTTCCCAGTGGTCTAAATGAAAAATATGACCTAAGTGCTTTTGTGTGAAGGATTGTTGTTAGGATTTACTGGCACTTTAACAGATTTTTTTCAAGTGGTTAAAGGTATGCAGCTGATAGAATTTGTAATTATATAATGACCCTGCGAGTGGGTGACAGTGCAAACAGAATGAGGAGTTTGTCAGATTATGTATCATTTTGGACAAATAAGGTTAGTGTGAAGTTTGATATTGTATGTTAACTTTTATGATTATTAGATGCATCACTGTATGAGGTTTTGTATTTGATTATGCCCTGACCTGGATGGCCCAGGCTAGCCTGATCTCGTCAGATCTCAGAAGCTAAGCAGGGTCAGCCCTGGTTAGTATTTGGATGGGAGACCACCAAGGAACGCCAGGGTTGCTATGCAGAGGAAGGCACTGGCAAACCACCTCTGTTAGTCTCTTGCCATGAAAACCCCAAAAGGGGTCGCCATAAGTCGGCTGTGACTTGACGGCATTTTACACACACATTTGATTATAGATTGATGTGAAGTTCTGATGATGATTTTTACAAAACGGGATCAGGAGCCGGCAACCTGTCTAGTACTGAAGACATTATTTATTGCCATTTTTCTACTGATACTGAAGAGATTATTTATAACTTTATTCACGAACTGATCTACTGGTATCATTGAAGAGATATCCACAACATATAGAAGAACGTGCTCAAGGATTGTATATGGACTCTTGATTATATGTCAGTAGAATTATTGTGTATTGTTACTTTGGATGTATTTCAGTCAGTATATATAGGTAGTTATAATGTTGGTACATAATTAAATCTATGAGTACTGCCCCTTAGCCACATGCTTTTGTATTTTGGGGTTTGATTACAATATAAATAATAACATGATTATTAATATGCCAGCTGTGGAGATAACATAAAGGAGAAAGTGGTAAGCAGTAGTGAAGAATTTGGATATTGTCTTCAGCCATGCCCCCTATATGAAGGCTTGAGAATCACAGTTCAAGGATGCTTTTTACAACTGCAGTTAAGCTAGGCCCCACCGTTTATCTCAGACTGCCCTTGCCATTGCTTTGGGGACCATAGAGGTTGGGTTTCTTTGTTTCAAAAAATCTGCCATGTATGGGTTTCCAAGAGTAATTCTCCTTTACCTGTAGCTTGTTCAGAATGCCCTATTCAACTTTATGTACTATCTTCAGACCTTTCACAAGTTTATCTAAACAGAAAGTTAAAAAAAGAGAGAGAGATCATGCCTGGGATGATGATTTGTGGTCATTTCTATGTATTTTGGGCCAGTCTGATCAATATTCTTGCGACTGAAATCCTGTGAGGAATTTTAGCGATAAAGCAGTCAGACAGTGAGGGTAAGATTTAGTATCCCCCTTTATTAATCTTCCCCTGAATTTTATTGGTGGAAGGCAAAAGGCGATAACCTGGGTAGTTATTCAGGATTCTGTTTGTTTTGCTGTCCAGTTAATCCTTGTATTATCTGAGGCAAGCAAAGCTTCAGTTAGATTAATGAGTCAAACTAAAACAAACCCAGAGGGCTCCAAGAACGTGATCCCCAATTTAACACTCTGAGATCCGTCAACAATAATAGGCGCTACCTTGCAGCCTGGTGAAGGATTCGCTACTGTTTGCTTGCAAGAAGGTCTTCCTCAGTCTTCTGTTTCTGTTAAAATATGTTTCATGTTTGGTTGAAGACCATGAACTCAAAGCCCCACAGGAAAATAGCCTCTGTACAGTTCAAAGAATGGGAACAGTATCCACAAAGCCAATGCATCTTCTGAGGACCATTTGTCAGTGGTTGGCAATCAAGATCTAAACTATTTGCAATGCTAAAAATCCATGAACAGATCCCCAGACACATATCTCCAAAAACAAACAAACACCTTAAAAAAAATGGCCACACACAAACACACACACACACACACAGTGGCTTAGAATAGCCAGGGACCCCTTTCATTTGGAGAAACGGCATCAGGGCAAAGAGTTCCCTATCACAGATCACCAGCGACATGTGGAATTTGGCCCTAAGAACTTGCCCAGATGTCTCTTCTTTTAGAGACAGGCTGTACCCAGAACTTTGAGTTCTTGCAGACTGGATCAGGGAGGCCCAGGTCAGGAGTTTCAGCTCCCGGCTCTTGACAGGGTTCAACTGATGCCAGCTCCTTCAGTCAAGAGCTTGGGGATGACTCTGGATGCCTCCCTTTCTTTGGAGGCCCAGGTCACAAATACTGCCAGGACAGCATTTTTCCGTCTTAGCCAAGCCTGGCAGCTGACTCCCTACCTGTCCCACTCTTACCTAGTCACAGTGATCTATGCAACAGTCACCTCCAGATTAGACTACTGTAACTCGCTCTATGCTGGGCTACCTTTGAATTGCTCCAGAAATTACAACTGGTTCAGAATTAAGCGGTGCAGGTCTTTATGGGGACCCCATGGAAAGTACATATACAACACGGAAGCTTTCTCTCACAGCCAATTACAAAGCAAGGTGTAAAGAGGCGGGGATTCAAATGCTTCCTGCTTCCTCAGAGCTCTTTCTGAGCAGAAGAAAGGCTTTTAAAAAATGAGGCTTAGATTTCCCCCCCCCCTTTCAGATCGCTCTGTTTTCGTTTTTTGTTCTTAAAATGCTTTTTTATGCTGCCATTGGGTTTGGGGGGGAGGGCTTTTCTCTCACAGTAAGCACTACAAAGTAAGCCAATTACAAGGCAGCATTTAAAGGGGTGGGGACTTGATTTGAGCTTGGAGACTGCTGGTGCTTAGATTCCCAACAGGAAAGTGTGGGTCCAGCGAGCAACAAACCTCAGGTAAAACTCCCAAGCATAAACAACCTACTGTGTGCACACCTGTACCTTTTAGAAGGTTATAACCATTTGCACTAAGAAATAGGCACTGGAACAAACCATAACACCTGATATGGTTTCTAATAGCAGACAGCATGGACATCCAGCAGTCCAGACATGCTCTAAGTCTGAAAACTCACCTCACCCATCTCCAAGGTTTCCATGCTTACTAATTCACTGGCTTCTGCACAGAGTGCCAATAAGAGGGTCCAAAGTGCCATCTGTTATTTGTGATTAGTCGTGTCCAAGAGCAACTGGACTGGGGCCACCAAGTAATTTCTACAAGTGGATGAACAATTGTCAGATGGGACAATCACACTGCGTCACCACAGATCAGAAATAAAGAAAGTCCCTGTGCCTATTCATAGCCAGACTATTAGCCCTTTGTACTTCCTGTGAGCATTATCACAACTTGATGTACTCTTTATCATTTACTGGAGGGTTGAAAGATTTGCCTAGTGCGAAGGTTGCAGAAATCATGCTGCATGGATATAGGCTAGTCAATAGTGCCGGGGGAGGAATCAGTGGTCATGATGACTATAGTCATACGCTCATGAAAAGAAAATGTAGGTCTCTAGAAAGGATGCTAATGTCTAGGATCTCCAGGGCAGCATTTCAGAAATACTACCTGTCCCAGGGCCAACTAGATCTGCAGAGTTATAGGGCAGTGATGGCAAACCTTTTAGAGACCGAGTGCCCAAACTGCAACCCAAAACCCACTTATTTATAGCAAAATGCCAACACGGCAATTTTCTTCCAGAAATTTGTCCAATCCCCTCTTAAAGGCATCTAGGCTAGATGCCATCACCACATCCTGTGGCAAGGTGTTCCACAGGTTAAATACATGCTGGGTAAGTGGGTGTTCCTCTTTTAGTAGGGGATTTCACTGAAAGGTGGGAGGCGCCGCAAAGACCACGCTGTGGCCCGAGCGCTCTGCTCCCCTCCAGCTATGCCACGCTGTGGGCTATGCTCCTCTCCAACCTAGCTCCTCTCCAACCCCACCACAGGAATCACCTTCACCACAGACTCAACAGGCTGCCGTCCGCGCTGCACCATCACGCCGCATGTGAGCTGCCCGGTATGTGAGCTGCCCTGCCACATGTGACAGGGGAGGGAGGAAGCGCTCCCATTGGGCTGCTGGGCAGAAGGGCGGGTGATGTGAGAAATGCCCTCAGGCACGCGTGGAGAGGGGGAGGGGAGCAGTCCCTCTGGCTTTCTAGTAACGAACTCAAGCGAACTCTGTGCTGGGGCGATGGCACACATGCCCACAGAGAGGGCTCTGAGTGCCTCCTCTGGCATGCGTGCCATAGGTTCGCCACCACTGTTATAGGGTCTCAATGTATGGTTAAGAGATGGGAGGAAGGGTCTGGATTTGTTAGGCGGAAAACGTTTTTGGACAAAAGGAGACGGATCCAGCAAGATTTCTTCTTACGTTTTTAATTGATGGGCACAGACAACTGTGAAGTGTCTTCTGTTTCTTTTATTCCCATGCCTACCTCCCATGCAACTTTAGGCTAGTAATACACTCCATGTACTTTACATGGGGTTACCTTTGAAGATGACTAAGAAGCTTCAGCTAGTGCAGTATTAGCTTATTAGCTGTGTGGAGACAGAAATAAGTTCAGGCTACATTTCTGCAACTGCACTGGCTACCATTTAGCACTAAATAGCATCTGGGCCTATTCAGGTGCTCATCTATACCTGTAAAGCCCTCTACAGCATGGGATCTAAATATCATTGAGTCCACCTTCCAAAGCGGCCATTTTCTCCAGTTGAACTGACCTCTGTTGCCTGGAGATCAATTGTAATAGCGGGAGATCCCCAGCTATGACCTGGAGGTTGGCGATCCTATCTGGTAAATAATGTTCCATTGAGCCTCTGTTGAGGGCACAGGATTTTTTTCCTCCAGAGTGTTGGCAAAATGGCAACCTTCCTGCAGCCTGTAATAGAACAGCCAGACACAGTTTTACCCCATTAGTGAAAATGACCATGAGCCATCAGAATAGAAAATGACAAACCAGTGGAAACTCACTTTGGTACGGGTTCAAATTTTTTGTGTCCCATAGAGAATGAAAATGATAATAATAACATTGGTATGGTAGGCATAAGATTGTGCAATATCAGGGTGTTCTGATATTGTTGGTGTTTCATCCTAGGGTGGCCAACAGCCTGAAGAGAAAAAATGTCCTGTCCCTTTAACAGAGACTTAGGCTGATAATGCACGGTTGTTTGGTCTTCTTTTTCTCCCATGAATGTTGCAATTCTCTGTTGTTATAATGCATGAAGTTCTCCTGCCTGTGGGGCCGACTCACTTCCGTTTCGCTACTTCTCTGTGTTTTCCCATCCCAGTTGTATCTCGATTTTACTTTCAGTTATGCAGCAAATGCGACTGTTTGCCGATGCGTGCTTCAGCACACGGGACAATCCCCCTGAGTCTCGACACACACCCTTTCATTTTTTTCCCTTCCACCCCTCCTCCCAGTTCCTCTCCAGTCAACCCGTGAAACATTTCCACCTTAGCTGCCATTGTCTGCCATTCCTCATCTGCTTCCTCATTCTCTCTTCTTTTTTTTGGTGGGGGGAAGGTCAGAATATCGGTATACCAACAAGCCGCTAAATTAAAAAGACAACCCTCCCAGTGCTCTATACTCGCCCCTGCCATTCCCACATGCTGGGGCACCTAATAGTCTCACAAACCCCAATATTCCCTCCCCCAACACACATGTTCCATGCACCTATTAAGTAACACCATTATGTTCAAATTTCATAAATTGCAAATGTGTGCCTGTGTGGATCTGTGGTATAATGTGGAAACGGGGAGATGATGGGTGGCAAGCTGCAGGGATGTGAGAAGTGTTATTTGCGCAGTGTTGGATGTTGCTTTTCCTTGACGGGTGCCAGTTTATCTGCCTTTGCAAACCATCTAGGGGTTGGATTCTGTTCGGCGGTGCGGGATACGCAGGCATATTTTTTCTGATGTGATAGTATACCAGCATATTGGTAAGGCAAAAAAATTTTTTTTTATTTTAAGGACAAAAAATAGCAACCAGGAAATTCCCCGGCGTTTGGGTCAACCTCCAACCAGCCTCATCCAATCACAAAGCGGTGACAAAAATGATGGGAAACCTCCACCCACTCCCCGAGTATCCCACATTACAGGTGGGGCAAAATGCACCATGCTTTCTACCCTGACCAGTTGCGGGAATGCTGTGGGAGGGCGGTCACCATGCATTCAATTTTCGGAACTCGGGATAAAACAGAGTGAGACAAGGGAGGAACAATCCAAGGACATTCTAGTTTTTCATGGCATGGAGGTAAATATCATCACCCTTAAATAACATCTAATTGAACCTCTGTTAAAGGGACAGAATGGGGGGATTTTCCCCCTCCAGGTTGTTGCAACCATAATCCTTGGTGGTGTTTGATTTGTCTTTTTCAACCTGGTTTTTGCTTTTGTAAGCTGCCGTGTCTTTAGAGAAAAGTGAGCTATAAAAATCTTAATAAATAACTAAATAGCTCTTTGAAAAAAAGGAAGCATGGGGAAAAAACCACTTGCGATAACATATAGCAATTATGACAAACAAATACTCCAAAAACTCCAGATTTCCATGGTCACATGTTGTTGTATATACTACATTACATTTGCCCATTTTCCAAGCAGTGCTCTTTCAACTACACAAGCACAACTTTCAGTGCCACTTTTCCCCCGCCCTTGCTAATGTGCCTTTGTGGTGGAAAGTGCTGTCAAATCACAGCTGAGTTATGGGGACCCTCCAGGGTTTTCAAGGCAAGAGACATTTGGCGGTGGTTGGCCATTGCCTGCCTCTGGGCTGAAAGAGTTCTGAGATAACTATGACTGGCCCATGGTCACCCAGCAGGCTTAATGTGCTGTGCCCTCTTGAATCGAATGTGGGGGAATCGAAAGTGCATCGAACGTGGGGGAATCGAACGTGGGGGAATCGAACATGGGGGAATCGAACGTGGCTCTCCAGGCTAGAGACCACTGCTCTTAACCACTATGCCACGCTGGCTCTCGTGTTACTTTAACTGCCATCTAATGGAAGGAAATTATGATGGTGACGTTTTTCCTAGCAAGGGAAATGCAGTTCTGAGAAATGCCTCACCTGCATCAGTTCTTCGTATCAGCAGCTGTTAAAAACAGAGTTAGAAGAAACATTGTTGTGCCCCATATATTTTGCTTTTTCAAAGTAGGTGCAGAAGATCAGCTGCTTCTTTAAAACAGCAGGCCCGCTGGCAGACAAACTCTCCAAAAAGCTTGAGTGATCAGGATGCAGTTTAACTCCTGTACTGAATCCAGCAGCCCTGTGCCAATGACTGGCCTAAATGCACAAACAAAATAAAAGAAATCCGACTCATGGGGCCTTTGAAATCTTTTCTGTGGGGTGAATAGAGAGGGCACAACACACCTGCCTTAAGCAAAAGAGAATCTAGAGCTCCCAGATAGGCCCTTGTGGTACATTGGGATGAGGTTGCTGGGCAACTGCAAGATGAGGGAGGGCACAGGTGGAAGACAGAGATCATTAGGATGCTCTTGACATCTGCAGATCTTATTTGGAGAGGGCTTCGATATTCATTCAGATGATGCCGCATTGGCAAAGTCTTAATTATTAGCAGCAGGCACTAAATGAGGTGCAGAGGCAGTGTGCCAGCAGTGGACTGCCTGAGGAAAAGCAGACACAAGACAGGGTAAGCAGGCCTTGGAAGGTTACCCCCCTCCGTCTTGGGAAGAGGCAGGAAAGGTTTGTAGCTGTGTAAGGAAAGTTCTTCCATTTGAATGTCGAAATGGATAAAAAGCTGCTCTTTTCTTCTTTGAAGACAACTGGTATTGCCAGCTGCAGATTGTTGGAAGCTGAAAATTGGCTCACAGGGACCCTCAGTGCTGCCTCTAAGAGGTAACAGTGGTGACTCTAGTCAAGGTTGGATTTTCATGGTGTGGCAGCTTCCTTAAGAGATGAGCACAGTGCCAAGTACTCTTCCATTTAAAAGTGACGGGAGGGTGACTAAGGCCAACACAAATAGGCTGCCATGGACAGGGGGTGCTGTAGTAGATAATCTCACTGTTAAGAGACACAAGGTCCCGGTATCCTGAGCAGAATAGGTGATACCATCTCTGAGGCCCACGTGGCCACGTGAAATAGCCAGGTATGGATGTTGGAAACAGAAGTTACAATTTCTGCTCAGCCATGAAGCAACAACCTGTGTAGCCTTCTTCAGTGTGTGACTGTATCTTGATCTAAGCTTCTTCACAGGAATATAAATTACATGCCTCATGCATCTCTGTGTTCCTCAGACTCTGGACATGTGAAATGCCAGCCTCACCATCAAGTGAGGTGAAGCACATTTAGCAAACTACCAGCTTCCAGTCCTTGTTGAGCCCAAGCTTGGTAATATAGCAACTACATTCAAATACTAATTTAGGGCAACAATGGCATTGTGCTGTTACACTTAAATACGGTGGCACAAAAGACATTTTTTTGTTTACATTTTATACTTTGCTATGAATAGCTTGTGAGCCATCTTTTACATCTGATCAACTGAACTGTGAGGTATAAATAAATCCCTTCAGAAACTTTGACTAACAAAAGTCACACTAGACATGATGTGGGCAATCACATGTATTTAGTTACATGTCTGTCATATTTCTGTATGCCGCTGAGAATGGGGGGTATTTTGTATTCTTGCATTAAAAGGAAAAAAACTCCTCCTCCTTCCCCCCTTACCTTGTATACTCTGCTGTTTCAAGCACCCCACACAACCCAGTCCAGCACACTTCAAGTTTAGCAGCTGACCTAGAACATCACTACTTCAGACTATGGAGAGCAGGCAGGTAAGAAGTGACACTTTTGCTCCCCTCAGCCTCACCCCTTTTTGTATAAAAATAGACACACACACACACCCTCTTTTAAATATGAATGGACAGAAACATAAATGAATACACATTGGTGCCCCGTCATGCCTAGTTTGGTCCAAAGTAGTCATCTGTATTTCAAAACAGCAAACGGTTTTTAAAAAGTGGAAAGAAAACCAGTCTCTCTGGTCAAACAGGCCGCATTGTCTGTATCAGGAGCTCGCCGTCTGGTGTGAGTATTCCTTTTTTCCTCTCAGTTTGCTCAGCCTTCGGGGACAATAATGGCAAGTCATGCTGGAAGCACTGCCTCAGGCGGTAGAATGCACCTGCCTAGGATACTGAGCTATATTACAGAATATCTAATTCTGTTTCCATTCACCAGGGATAAATTCACTAAAGTAATTCAGGCTGCACCAGAGCATAACCAACTGGTACCAAAAACTAGCCCATGTTCACTCACAGAATAATACTTCTGCAGTATTATTAAACTGTATTTCTACAGCCGACTGTGGTATAGCACAGTATAATCTTTAAAACTGAAGCAGACTAAAAAAGGAGGGGTTTTGGCTCAGTGGCAGAGCACATGCCTTGCAAATATAATGATCTAGGTTCAAATTGAGACTCCATTTTGGGGTGTCTTTGTTTTTTGAACAAATTTTAGTGTGAACTTGACTCTTGCTCTGGACACAAAGGTGATACTAGGTGGCTACCAGACAGCAAATTTGTGTTGTACTAACCATTAAGAGCTGAAGCCAAGGCACATGATCCAAGCCACAATCACATTCTCCTGGGCAACTGAAATGCATGCGAATTATAAGGTTCTGTTAAGACTCAGTAACAGCTCATTTATTTCAATGGTGCTTGCACAAGGAACTTCCTTTGCAGGCTATGTGCAAGGAACAGCATTTGGATCTTCCACTGTGGACTATCCCTCAATACACAAGTCCTTCTCAGATGACATCCAAACACTGAAATGTACAAGGGGAGTAAGAGTAAAGAGTAGAAACACTCTTAGGCCATTTATGCAGGGTCAATTCTGATGCTCGCTCAAAGCTTTTTTCAAATGCGACCTTTAAAATGCTTATTCACGGTCCCGACACAAAAGGAGAAATTCCAGAAATTCCCCGCAGTCGCCTGCTCCTTTGTTCCTTCCATTAGCCAACCACAGTTTGCATAGCTAACGCGCGGCTGTCATTTTGCATGGTTCCTTCAAGGTATTCTTCGGTGTGGGGGCGGAGCAAATATAAAAGGTCGCATTAAAGAGGCTCTTAAGTAATGCAAAGCAGGTATGCGCCAGCTTCGCAGTCACTTCCTGAATGACGGTTCAGTGTGCAAAACTCAAAAAAATATGCGGGGCACTTCAGCCTCGAATGTGCTGCTAATTACCAAGCATAAATGGCCCAAGCATAAATGGCCTTACTGACTTGAAGCTTGTAAGTGAGTTGCTATCTTCTAAATGCTCGACCCATTTTACTAATTCATACATTACTATGAAGCTAGATTTTAGTTTAAGGTAGTGCCTTTAAACTCTCATTTCCAACTCTCTGAGCTCTTTACAGTAAAAGAAACACACACACACTGTTTTTACAAGAATGATATTTGTTTGTGCTTTACTGTTGCTGGCAAGCCATGAGGCTCACAAACTGCCTGCTCTTCAACATAAACAAATGAGCTTTCAGGAATTCCCAACATAACAATATCCCCCACCCCTTCACAGACTGATCATAATACTGAATATAAGAAGAGAAGAACTGGTCTGACAGCAATATATTTCCCCCGCCCCACCCTATGGAATTGCCATGTTCCACACTAAAGATAAATGATTTCCCTCAGGCCTCTTACACAATACATACATTGGTCATTGTAGCCACCTTCATTGGGGAAATCACAGTAAGGGGTAGTGTTCCACATCCCACTTCCAATCATTTCCCTCAATAAAACAACAGAACAGCTCTGTGCATGCGCGTGTGCCTGCCAGTGCGCCTGCATAAATTCCCCTTCATTCACCATTCATCCTCTTTTATGGTTCCTGCTAGGAAACATATGGCAGATTCCTCCACGTGTGAAGCACTCAGTGTTGGTTTACAGCACTGGTGCTGAAAAAGGGATGCTGATCCCCCCCCCCAAGCCTGTGCCCAGCCAGGACAAGAGAGGAGGGTAGCATTGAGTACCCCTCTTAAGGTTGCCAACCGCCAGGTAGTAGCTGAAGATCTCCTGCTATTACAACTGATCTCCATCTGATAGAGATCAGTTCAGCTGGAGAAAATGGCCGCTTTGGCAATTGGACTCTACAGCATTGAAGTAGGGTTGCCAGCTCCGGGTTGGGAAATACCTGGAGATTTTGGTAGCGGAGCCTGAGGAGGGCGGGGTTTGAAGAGAGGAGGGACTTCTATGCCATAGAGTCCAATTGCCAAAGCAGCTATTTTCTCCAGGGGGGCTGATTTAGCCACTAATAATGTTATTCTTTTATCTGTACCAAATAACAACCATTGAATCAAGCTTTGCGGAGAGAGATAAAATTTATAAAGTAGGAGTTGCCCTAAATATTTCTGCCTCAAATCATCCTCATGACAACAGTACAGCAAAATATGTTCCAGGGTCTCATTTTTTCACATATATGGGGAGAACACTTAACACACAATCCTCTCAATATACGGTACTGCCATTTGGTCTAACCCTATACAATTGTAATAGCAGGAGATCTCTCGCTAGTACCTGGAGGTTGGCAACCCTTTACATATATTTTTAGCTTAAGTACATGTAAATAGAACCCCAAGGCAGAAAATATGTGCATTGCCCCATTCAGGCAAAATGGCTGTTAGAAAGATCACGTGTGTCTTCACCATATATATGGGGAGAAATGTTAAACCTAACAGGGTTTCTATGTCTTCAGTATCCATCCCACACCAGATTAACATCACTTCTGAATTAGAATTTACAACTGGAGGACCACAAGGTAGGGTTGCCAACCTCCTGCTATTACAACTGAGCTCCAGCCCATAGAGATCGGTTCACCTGGAGAAAATGGCAGCTTTGGCCATTGGACTCTATGGCACTGAAATCCCTCCCCTCCCCAAACCACGCCCTCCTCAAGCTCCGCCCCTAAAACCTCCCGCTGGTGGAGAAGAGGGACCTGGCAACCCTACCACAAGGGCTTGTGGGGTTTTTTTTTTCCATTATCCCCTCCCCCATTATTTCATCTTTCCCTTTCCCTGAAAGCCCCCAGAGTCTCTCTCTTTTGCTGCTTCTTTGTCTCCTTCCTACCCACCAGGGAGCCTCCTTCTATATGTCTTCAACTTTCCTTCCTTCCATCCCCCTGGCAGCCTCTACCTAGGAAAAATATGAATCAGTTGTGTGTTGCCAGTAGGGTTGCCAGGTCCCCCCTCTCCTCCAGCAGGAGGTTTTTAGGGTGGACCTGAGGTGAGGATTGCATGTGTGTGGTTGCACCAATGGGATTATGTCACTTCTGGTTTATACCCAGAAGCGTGCATCGCGACAGTCCGCTTTACCACTCAACCCCCCCAAATGCTAGCATTTTGTTCTGCCCACCCTTCTTCAGCTAGTGTTTGGGGGGTTTGAGTGATAAAGCGGCCCGTAGCAATGCGGAGCTTCCAGGTGCCTGTTGCGGGGGGGGGGGAGGGAAGGTGATTGTAAGCCGCTTTGAGACTCCTTTAGTAGAGAAAAGCAGGGTATAAAAACAACTCTTCTTCTTCACTTGATTTATACCTTGCCTTTCTCCACAATTGGGGACCCAAAGCAGCTTATATCATTTTCCTCTTCTCCATTTTATCCTTACAACAACCGTGTGAGGTAAGTTAAGTTGAAAGTGTTTGACTGGCCCAAAGTTCTCCAGTGAGCTTCCATGGCAGAGTAGGGATTTGAACCTACGTCTGAAAGTGTAAGTAGTACACCACACTCGCTTTTGTGTGGTGGCTGCTGTGCATCCAGGTCTAGGTGAGTCATGCAAATCAGGTGGTAGCAAGTTGCTTAGTGGTTGCAGGTGGGCTGGGCCCCAATGAGTTTTCAGCAATTCCTAGATAGGACTGATATCACTTCTGGGGGGGGGACCAGAAGTGACGTCTGTCTAAGAATAACCAAAAACTGTAGTTTTACCATAGAGTTTTCAGGGGTTCATAGAGAGGTGTGATGTCTTCAATCACACCATCATCAACAGCGATTCTTTAAAAAAAATCTTTATCTTTCCAGTACATAGCAACCCTACTTCCCTAGTTGGGAAACAGCATGCAAGGGAATGCTTAAGGCCTTGCTTTCCACATGCACCACTGTCCCGATCCACTAAGTAATAACAGACTTCTGGAATCAGGATTCATGTAGCCACTGGCATCATGACTCATCAACAGTGACAGATATCTCATGTTATACAATTCAGGCTCACTTGGTTTCTATCTCTTCTGATATTTTTGGGCTAGGTTTCACTCCTAAGCCTGGGCTAGTTCCAGATATTTTAGTAAACAAGGCCAACATTCTTAATTAGCAACTATAAAAAGCATTTGTTTAGTCACCTACTTTTCAGGACAATTTCATACCAAAACTTTCAACCATTGTTTTATTTTAAGTTTGTATGATGTCACAATAATCTTTATTGTGAAACAACATACTTTCCATTCTTGCAACTTTATCCTCCTTGTAACGTTTAATCTTCCTCAATATAAGAATCTGTGTACTTTGTTTAAAACTATAACAGGAAATCAGGAAAAAAAGGGAATTTCAGAGCAGATCTGCGGTGACATTTGAAGAACAATTGTTACAGCGATCACTTCTGATAAACAGTATAAAGGATGCAGACTCTGGGTTGGGAAACTCCTGGAGATTTGGGGGTGCAGGTTGGGTATGGTGGGGTTTGGGGAAGGGAGGGTCTTTAGCAGGGTATAATGTCCTAACAATACCCTCCAAAGCAGCCATTTTCTCCAGGGGAACTGATCTCTGTCATCTGGAGATCAGTTGAAATTCCAGGCGATCTCCAGGCCCCACCTGGAGGTTGACAAACCTAATTCATGAAGAGTATCATATTGTGTATTCAAAAAATATTCTATTCTAATAAAATCCTCATTAAAAAAAGGTTTTGTGAAGAATCACAATTATTCTATGATATAGCCCCATGATTTGTTTCTAACTTGTTCTGAGAAAGAAGTAAAATACCAAAGAAACCCCTCTCTGCCCCTACCTCCCTGACCTGACTCAATGTTCTGTTCAACAACTGTTTCTATTTGAAAGTGCTGAGAAGATCCACTACCAGATTTCCTAGTGTCTTGTCTATTGAAGTCTGCATAAAATATATAAACCTTTCAATGTTGATCAATATCACTATTATTTTGTTTATAGTCCGCCTTTCTCACTGAGAGTCAAGGGAGATTACAAAATTCAGCAATGCAATAGAACAGTATAAGATATATAATACACAGTGTCATAGACTGGGTAACAAAGTTAGAAAACAATGCAATAAAAACAATATAAGATGACATAAGAAATTCAAAAACTGGATTACAGAAATTAGAAAAAAAATGCAGTAAAAATAAGATATAAATATTATTTATTAGGAATATTTATATGCTGCCTCTTCAGAGTCCTACAATAAAAGAGTGCCACAGACTACACCCTTTGTTCCTTTGCAAAAGCATCCTCCTGAACAATTTCATTAAGTACAGCCCTATTCACTTTATAAAGATGCCCTCCAGAACAATTCCATTTTATACATTCTGTGAAATGATAGAAGTCTGGTGGGCCGTCTGACCTCCTCAGGTAGGAATTCCACAAAGTGGGAGCCACAACAGAAAATGTTCAGGTACCTCTAGGAGGTTCACAGCTGTTTCAAGGTGGGAACCACCCGCCAACCACAAGCCTCAACAAGCAATGGTTTTGCCCTCTTTCCTGAAATACGAGATGGGCACCGCATTGGGGAACAGCGCTCAGAAGAGCCACATGTGGAATCCAAGTGAGTATTATTGCAGTAGATATTATACACTTGGCCTTCCAAAAGGTTTTTGACAAGGTACCTCACAAAATATTCCTGAGTAAATTTAGCAGTCATGGGAAATGAGGACAGAGCCTCTTATGGATTAAAAATTTATTAATACAGGAAGCAGAGAGTAGGAATCAATGGACTGTTCTCACAATGGGGGTGAGTAAACAGTGAAGTTCCAGAAGGATTAGTATTGGAACGAGTGCTCTTTAATTTGTTCATAAATGATCTGAAATTGTGTGTGAGCAGTAAAGTTGCCAAGACACTAACTACAAGCCCCAACCACAAGCCCCTAGTTTCTGTTATTTGAGAGAATTTTAATCCCCCAGTGTGTAGGTTTTCTTAAGAGTTCAGATTTTTTTGTAACCCTGGGACTACCTTCAGGTTTGTAGAAACCCCCCCCCCAGTCTGTCCCTAGCTCCATTTTGCATCTCAATCATGTCCTCTACGCTGTGGTTTGGAAATAGATGCATTGATTTCTGAGTAGATATGAATAAGATCAGACCAAATGACACTTTAGATTAAAATAGATGGTAGACATTTATATACAGAATATGTCCGGAGTACATGTGTGTGTGCGTGCTAATAAAGCAAGCTATTTTCCTATATACTTCTAAAGTACTTTGACATATCTTTAATCAGAAATGAGCATATAACAGAACAATCAGCTTACAAAATGCTTGCATCTTCCTGCCATGGAAAAACACCTGCTGTTCCGCTGTCCAGAGGCAGCTGCAGACTCCAAAGCAATGATGCCCCAGAATGTCAGGCCAGAGGGAGCAGGCATGCAACAATTGTAAATCCTTTAAGAGGACAAAAGCAGGCGACACGCGTCACGCTTTGCTACCAGATGCATGCAATCCCTCTTCCACGTGGCTTCCTCTCAATCCACAGCCTTCTGGCTAGCAGGGCTGCGTCACCCTCCCCTCCTCCCCCAATCTTGGTCCTGTGGCTATTAACCCTTCAGCATATGGAATCTGAAATTACATTGGATATCCCAAGTGACTTCTAGCTTCCCTGCCCATCATGTGCCTGCACTCAATGAGGCCCATCTCGGGGTGGGGGTGGTATTTTCACAAAAGGGAGAATGCTTCCTTTCACCAGCCTTGGGTCATCACAGAGCTGCCTTTTGAGCAGAGGTCGGTCATTAGGATGCTCAAAGATGGCTGAGAGATGCTTTGGAAGTACTTGTCTGCTACCCCCTCCCCTCCCCTCCCTCCTTCAGTGCTGCATGTTGTCACTATGATAAATGAGACTAGAGTGGAAGAAGCTCTTTACCAAGCGTGGTCTGGGCTCCCAGGAGGGTTCACAAAATACTGCAAAGCTACAGCTGATAAAATGGTAACAAATTCAATTAGGGAAATTTAATTTAGTCAACAAGCGGGTGGTGGGGTTGCCAAGGCCATATGGGAAAGCAGTGGTGTTTCCTTATAGGGAAAAAATAATTTAAACAATGAACTCATGGGTCTTCACAATCCTGTATCCATCCAGGAAATCGTAGAAGTTATACTGATTAGTTTTATATGCAGTATTGCCAGCATGGTGTAGTGGTTAAGAGTAGTGGACTCTAATCTGGAGAACTGGGTTTGATTCCCTACTCCTCCACATGAAGCCAGCTGGGTGACTTTGGGCTAGTTGCAGTTCTCTTAGAGCTCTCTCAGCCTCACTTACCTCACAAGGTGTCTGTTGTGGAGAGAGGAAGGGAAGGAGATTGTAAGCCAGTCTGATTCTCCTTAAAAAGGTAGAGAAACCTGGCATATAAAAAACCAACTCTTCTTCCAACTCTATGATTCTATGATTCTTCTTCTATTGCAAAATCTGAGGTAACTGGAGAAGAGGGGTTGGTGAAAAAAGGAGAACCAAATTAGAACTGCCAGGCCAAACGTGAAAAATACACTTAGGAGAAGAGAGGGAAGTTCTGTGTTTTAATATTAGTATTTTATTGCATTGTTATATGGCCATGGTGGTGTTAAGCAATGAGCTACCTCTCACTTTCTTCTCAGTTACGGTGTCAGACTCAACAGAGACTGGGGATGGGTAGATTACAACAGAAAGTCCATCTATACAGATTTATGTATACTATTCCTACCTTTGGGTTTTTTTAAATAAAATTTTTATTATTTTTCTATAGTAATCAAACAGAGTATTCAACAATCAATATAAGTAAGCATCAAAATATAAATTCTAATTAATTTGTTGAAAATACATACATATATAGATAATAAAAAATAAAATATAAAAACTTCCCCTACACCTCCCTCAATCTTATCATTTATTTGTTATCTCCTTTATTTAAGATTCTAATCCTAATATTATTACAAACATTTATAAACATTTACTATTTCATTTACCTATTTACGATTTCATTTACCTATTTTGAAATAAAGAGAAAAGAAAGACAAAATAAAAGACAGAAAAGAAAAATGAACAGATATATAAAATAGAAATAAAAATGGATTAGATAATATGTAACATTTTTAACCTCCTTTAGAAATGAATATCCTAATTTCTCCATTTCTCCCACATATCTAATGACTGTCAATTATATTAATGTCATTAATTATTTTGTTTTCATCAAAACCCAACCATTTAATCAGACCTTTTTAGTTAAATCCCCCCAAAAACTAAGCCCTTTGACCCAGTCTCTATATCTTAAATTTCCAACATCTTCCTCTCTTTCCCAGAAGCTTTAAACATTGAAGGGCATCCATGGAAGTTGTTAATGTAGTTCCCTCTGTGAAAATTAATGTAAGATAGTGAATCTGCAGCAGATTTTCTTCCATCCCCAAGGCGAAGAGAGAAATCCCGGTGTTTCCAGCTGCTTGCCCTTTTAAGTTCTCCCAGTTAACTTTGAAAAGTTCATCAGGTAGTACATACAACCAAAAATCCAAGTCGCTTACATTCATCTCCATGGTTATCAGTCGGGTAGATTCAGTTTCTTCTTGCAGATTTATATCCTTCGGAAATCCTTCATAGCTCTCCATCTCCTTTGCAGTATTTAATTCTTCATTTAATGGTTTATCATTTGGGGAGCTTCTTTCTCTCATCTCAGATCTCATTATCATAATCCGGACTTTAATGTCCTTAAGATCTCCCAAAATTTCATCCATTTTCCGAATAGCAAGTTCATAGGTGTTGTTTGTCAGAGAGAAGAGACAATCCATATATTTAATCTCACTTTCCATGGTTGCCACTTCTGGTAGTTAATTGAAGTTTAATTTGTAAAATCCAGACAGGGATATATTGAGTTGTAGAATGATGTTGCGGGGGGTAGAGTAAAAAGTTGCACGTCTGCCTCCTTCCTTTTGCCTAGGAACTGGGGAAGTATTTGCCAGTTACACAATGCCACACATCCGGTCTCAAATCCCGTAATGTTCTCACGATGGCAGGCGATAGCTGATACTTCCGGGTAAGAAGTGGCAAAGGAATTTGTTTACTCAGAAAAGCCTCCTCCCGGAAATAGAGGGGAATCTGCTCGTCCCTCCTCCTTGCACTTCAGGATTTCTGATTGGTGGCTATACCGTCATTCAAATAGTCCCGATTGTTGTGTCTAGCCACCGATCAATTTGATTAAGATCCTGTCGGCTTATCGAATATTTTTAAATGTCAAAGAGTCAACCAAATCTCAGATGGGAGGATTCGGATTCTATAGATATTTTTTTCCACTCCTTCAAAGCTTCCAATTGCAGGTAAAACAAAAGAGTTCTTGTTACTTACTCAGATTTTAGAAAAGCAGGTATTCTTGCTTAGATATCGTTGCTTAGATGGTAATAGATAGGGGAGAGCTGAGCCTAAATTCCAAAGAAAACGTTCAAGGCAATGGTTCCTCAAGCCAGACGGGACCTCGTCCAGGATTCCAAGAGTCACACGATGGCTCTCTCGGCAAAACTGGGGGTCAAACCGTACTTCGTGGGCAGCAGGAGAAGTCCTGTTTCCCAATCCACTGTTTAGGATCGGGTAGGGGTGCAGGATTGCACCCCAGATTTGAACGAATCTTGGTTCTCTTGAGAGCCCTCAAGAGACGTGGCACTCAGTTCAGCACCCTAGCGGAAGTTTCACTATTCCTACCTTTGGGAACAGCATCTCAGGGGCGAGGTGGGTGGGTGGTCTGCAGGGGGGCACCCTCTTCAGACTGTGGACCTTGCGGTCGCCCTTTGTAACCACTTCACCTCCTTTTATGTTATATTCAGTGCCAACTGAATGTTATACTTCTAAGAGGGCTCTGGCTCAAAAAAGCATACACAACAATAAACGTGGTTCATTTTTAAGGTGCCGCCAGACTCTGTTGTTTTAACACTGTAAGACTGCCAGGGATATGCAAACACTCAGGTATGAAGAAACTCTCACTTTTTCTATCCTCTCAGTTTTTCTGTCCTGCTCTTCTGTCCCATTGTTCCTGGTCAAATAGGGTTTCTAGTTTTCGGTGGTAATCAAAAAAATTGCTAAACCTGTTTTATCAGTAAATAAGTGTGTACACCACAGACAGCAGTGGCTATGACTTACCACTTTCAACTTTCTTAAAAACTATTGCCTGTCAGCAATTTAATCCATCATTTTACCATTCACCATTTTAGTAAACATTTTGTTTATTTTTAAGAAATATAACAAAGTTTGAATTGCAACATTTCTGCTGAAAAGTGTGGGGAGGGGCTGTGGCTCAGTGGTAGAGCATCTGTTTGGCATGTACAAGGTCCCAGGTTCAGTCCCTGGGATCTCTACTGAAAAGGTCCAGCAGTGATGTGAAAGACCTCTGCCTGAGACCCTAGAGAGCTGCTGCCAGTCTGAGTAGACAATACTGACTTTGATGGACCAAGGGTGTGATTCAGTATAAGGCAGCTTCATGAGTGTTCATTCAATTGACAGGGTCATAACTTTAACTGAACATGATCAATAAGCAGGATGTTGATAGTTTTGTTTTAACCTTCCAATTACCTTTTTCAGTCAATGGACATTTAATATATGAAGTTGAAGCTGTATTGCTCAGGGGTTTTGGTTACTGTCTAATCTTTTTCCCGCATGGACGATAGGAAGAACATCCATATGGACAGGAAGTCTCCTACCTTTGCTATGCCAGCTTCCTCTTTTTAGTTGCTGGGATGATCTTTCCATGACCAGTGTTCACCATATTTGGTGTACTGTTCTTCTATATTTAGGATTTGACACAATTCCTGTGTTGTGGCTGCTATCAGTTTTTGCCATTGTTAATCTCATACTACCAATGACTTAAAGGTAAAGGTCCCCTGTGCAAGCATCCCACACTTCCCCAGCCGAGCTGTGCTCAGGGTGGCTTACATCATTAAAAATACAATAAATATGTTTAATTGCAAAAAGTTAAAACATTCTAACAGCGCTGAAATTTAAAATTTACTCTAACTCAGCCAGCAGCAGTGGGCCCTGCCAGAAACCATGGGTGTCCCACCTGAGGGTATGGTGACGCCAGTCCTGCACGGGGTGTGTATAAGGCTGGAGAACAGCATGTGACCTTGCAGTTCAATCAATCATGAATGAAGATCAGGATTATTATTAGGGTTGCCAACTGCCAGGTAGTAGCTGGAGATCTCCCGCTATTTGGGAAAATGGCCGCTTTGGCAATTGGACTCTATGGCATTGAAGTCCTTCCGCTCCCCAAACCCCGCCCTTCTCAGGCTCCGCCCCAAAAACCACCTGCCGGTGGCAAAGGGGGACTGGCAACCCTAATTATTATGACATCTGTGATGGTCTTCAGTCTTAAAAAACACAGTTTCAACACTCTGGTTAAAAATACCCTCTCTTTTTTCTGGGGATAAGAATCAGACCATAAAAATCCCAAGAATAGAAATACCCAGAGTATTTCTGGTGTGGAATTTCTGGTGTGGAATTTCTATTCTTATAAGCAATGTTATATCACATACAATTTGTATGGTTCACTTTCGTTTTCAATTAATTTGTTTCCAGGTTTCTATATGCCCTTTTTCTGTTTACTTTATGAGGTAATTCTGAGATATTTATATAGCTGTTTTACCGGCATGAAGCGTCACACACTTTAAACTAGAAACTAAAAGAGAACATTACATTTTGCTTCCATGCAACTAACTGGAATTTGCCAGTCAAAGAATGGGGGGAATATCCTATGTGTTATCTAATCAATGTGTCTAATCAATGTGTGTGTGTGCCGCCAAGTCACAGCTGACTTATGGCGACCCCGTAGGGATTTCAAGGCAAGAGACGTTTGGAGGTGGTCTGCCATTGCCTGGCTCCACGTCATGACTCTGGTGTTCCTTGGAGGTTGCCCATCCAAATACGAACCAGGGCAGTTTCTGCTTAGCTTCCATCTCTGACGAGATCAGACTAGCCTGGGGCTATCCAGGTCAGGGCAATCTAAACATGGAAAAATCCAATGGCCCCAATCCAAATAAATTGAATATGCTGGAGTCCCATTATATTTAATGGGACTTTTTCATTTGTTTATTAATAATGTAAATAAATGTACATCAAACACCAACAGTATTCAATTACAAGCAATATGTTTATCATACTAAATTCAGATACTGTACCATGGTATGTACCATGTGTTAATTCCACCATTACGTAACATGCCATTGAAATCCAGACATCTCTTACATTTTGATACCGTGTCAGCAGAAATCTTTGATAAACTGTAGGCTTAAACAAGGTAAATAAATCTCAGTTTCCTCTACTGTTCTGATTTTCCAGGTACAGCAGTTGCTTCCAAGCAAACACTAATATTGCCACCACCAAAGCATACCATACATGAATCATATAAACCTATCAAAGAGACTTTACATAGTTTACCCCAAAACTGTCCAAACCCAACACAGTCAAAAGGTAGAATTCTATATATTTTCTTCTTTTATACCCCACCTTTCTCCCCAATGGGGACCAAAAGCAGCTTGCATCATTCTCCTCCATTTCAACAACCTTATGAGGTAGATTTGGCTGAGAGTGTATGACTGGCCAGAGTTCACCCAGAACAATTCCATGGCATAGTAAGGATTTGAACTTGGATCTCCCAGATCCTAATCCAACACCCTAACCACTAAACTATACCGGCTCTTTGTATTTTGTGGTATCTTACTGTTTCTCTATTTTCTTTTTTAAAAATTGCTCTAGTGCAGAGCCACCACATATGAATACAATTACCTTTGGATCCTTTTCATTATATTAAGTACCATTCATCACCGTCCATAGGCTGCAAGAAGCTCCTGCAGTAAAACTGGAAGTCCAGGTGACGTTGTGCCTGATCTGGGCATGACTCATCTGTGTGAGTGTGTGTGTTAAGTGACATCAAGTCGCTTCCGACTCATGGCGACCCTATGAATCAATATCCTCCAAAACGTCCTATCTTTAACAGCCTTGCTCAGCCTGACTCATCTGGATCCTGTTTTTTCCCCTTTGTGCTGCAGAAAATAAAAACCTCACGTTCAACTCAAATGAGAATCTGCAGGGTGGCTGCTGGTGGAATGTCCCTCTGGCTGTTCAACCATTTGCCACTACAGGGAGGAGGCAGAGCTAAGTTCCACTTTCAAAATGCCATGGGGCCACTCACTGCTACCACCCACATTTTCATCTTGGCCTTCCTCCAAGGAGCTCAGCATGATGTATAAGGTGGTTCCTTCTTCCATTTTATCCTTACAACAGCCTGTGAGATAGGTTAGACTGAGAGAGTGTGGCTGGATCATGGTTCCTCAATGAGATTTGTGTCTGAGCAGGGATTTAAAATCAGGCTCCCCCAATCCTGGACCAGCACTGCAACCACTACACCTCTCTAATTTAGCTGTAGGGGTGAAGATCACAAGTCACAACTTGCATTAACAGTACAGTGGAAATGTAAACTGGAAAAATCAGCCTTATTGCCAGCAAGCAACTTCTATGGACTGCATATGTCAGTTTCTAGGGCGTGGTGTAGTGGTTAAGAGCTGTGGTTTTGAGTGGTGGACTCTGATCTGGAGAACCAGGTTTGATACCCCACTCCTCCACATGAGTGGCAGATGCTAATCTGGTGAACTGGATTTGTTTCCCCACTCCTACACATGAAGCCACCTGGGTGTCCTTGGTCTAGTCACACTCTTTCAGCCTCACCTACCTCACAGGGTACCTGTTGTGGGGAGGGAAAGGGAAGGTGATTGTAAGCCAGTTTGAATCTTCCTTAAGTGGCAGAGAAAGTCGGCATATCAAAAGCAACTCTTCTTCTTCTTCTTCTTGAAATAGGTAAAAAAAAATCCCATAAGAAAACCCCCGAGCACAAAGGAGAAAGACTCAGAGGAAACACCAATAAAAAATATCCCTTTCCTGTCCTGAGGCAAAGGAAAAGAGTTTTTAGAAGGCCTTGACAAATTTTCTTTAGTTCTAGGAGCCAGCCAAAAAAAAAGGATCCAAACTTGTTTTTCAGAGTTTTGTATCAAAATTACCATATTTTAAAATTGCTGCTACCACAAAACCTAATCCTAACCCCTTCACAGTTTTCATAATTTTATTAAAACTCTGACAAAAGTGTTATATATAAAGAAATATAGAGATAGTCCTGGTTCCCATCACTACAACAATTAACATATAATCAAGCAATGACAAGAACTTTATGCCATTCAACAAAACATATTCTGATATGAAATGAGAAATAAGTTTTGTATTTCTCATTGAAAGTCACTACAATAAAATCATTGTTAGAAATACTAGGCACTACAGTGAAATTTCCAGGCTGCATCATGATTAGTCAAGCATTAACAGCAAAGAGTCCTGTGACATAAAATGACCACATGTTCTGAGGCATGAGCTCCTGTAGGCCCATTTGTTAGTTGCCAAGGTGCAACAGGATGCAGGTCAGTTATTTTTGCTACATCACACCAATATGGCTACTCCTCTGATTTTTTTCCATCCTTGTTTTAGAGGAACATCTTGATGGGTTTTGCTGTTTTTGGACACCTGACATTCCTAACAGAAAGCCAGTGGGAACTATGATCACAGCACTAATGAAGAAGCGGCTCTATATTATTTTGGCAGAGTTTATTCATAACCCACGTAGAAGATTTCCTGTGTGAACCCCAGTGGAATGAATAGGAGCGATGCAAGAGCTCTCCAATAAGGCTCAAATAGGGCCTCTAGCGAGTCTCGGGCCAGGAAAAGGTCCAGTATAATATGCCTTTTCTTTATTTGTAGTTCTACCAGGGTCTTTTAACTCTGCGCTTATACCCCACTCTGACCAGCCCCTTTCCCAAAGGATTTCATGACCAGTAGTTAAGGTTACTAACCTCCAGGTACTAGCTGGAGATCTGCTATTACAACTGATCTCCAGCCAATAGAGATCAGCTCACCTGGAGAAAATGGCCACTTTGCAATTGGACTCTATGGCATTGAAGTCCCTCCCCTCCTCAAACCCTGCTTTCCTCAGGTTCCACTCCAAAAACCTCCTGCTGGTGGCAAAGAGGGCCATGGCAGCCCTACCAGTAGTCCAAGAACCCCAAAAGTTATTTGCACTTGTCCACTTCCTGATTCCCTATGAAGAAAGGCATTCCCACCCCATTGATTCCTTGGTAGCTACTTAGAAGCTTCCTACAACCTGACCCTCACTGTATAGTGAGGTCCACTAAGGTTAGTTGTGTGGTTTTTATAGAGTCTATATATGGAAGGGAAATGTTCTGGGACTGATTGGGCCCAGAGCTTTCCATACTTGCCTTGTTTCTGGACAAATATGCATCTTGTTTCTGGACAAAAGGAGCTGCACTCCTTTTTGGCACACAAAACCTGCTTCTTCCCTGAATCTTGCGCCAGCCAAGCAAATATTTATTCATTAGCTGTATTACCAGCAAACTACGGGATTCTCTTGGACAATCTTCTGAACAAGAGCCAATGGCAACTATCATTTGTATGAATGAAAACTGTATCTAAAAAGTTGTGGATTATTATTTCATCCAGTCAATTGATCACTCTGATCCTTACAGGGGGGTTTCACACTGTAGCCTAATTCCGAGAAGTGGTTCTTCTGATAAGATAAATTAGTAGTAAATCTTAGCTTAACTGTTCGTTTACATCTGGCATGGCTGATCCTCCTTTCGCAATAGCTTTCATTTATACAATTTGGAATGTTCAGCACATTCTCTTCAGTGTTTTCATTTCGCTCTTTCATCTCCCACTAAAATTTCTCCTTCTAACTGATTTCACAGGCAAAGCTTGGGCATGTAATAAGAACGTACACAAACATGCATGCACTACGGAGCACTGACTGTAAAAGAAGAAACAATGATTCAGACAACATGTTAAAAGAGACCCCTGTGAATTTACATGTTTTATCCTCATAGGTAGCTAAGTATCTTCTTTTTAAAACAAAGAGGAAGAGATTATTTTCCATAGTTCAGAAGCTGCTGCAGGCAGAATCCCATATTTGAGACAAAAGATTTCCTGTTAACTGTACTCAGATGTTTATGGTGCAGTTATCTTGCATTCTGTAGGGGTCAGATGCTGCCATATGAAAACCTGAGATTTCATTTGCCTGCAAGCACTTTGTTCATTCATCTATTAATTAGGGTTGTGCATATCAGTAAACCTGAACCAAAAATAAATCCGAAATTAGCCGTTTCAGTAAATTTCTGGATTTGGGTTTACAGGATACCAAAACCTGGGGATAAAGCCGAAGCCGAATAGGCAATTCTCGAAAAAGTCGAATAGATATTTGGCTGTTCGGGTTCGGCTATTTGCCTTAGCTCGAGGCATGGCTCTGTGATTTCTCCCCTTTTTCTTTTCTTTTTTTGACTGGTTTTGTTAGGGCCCCATAGTTGGGGCCCTTTTGAGATAGGGTTATTTAAAAATATGGGGCTCACCCAATCCCATCCGGAGGGATATACCCTCTAACTAAAAGAGCCGGCTTCAACAGCCACCCACCAGGCTTCCGAAGGAGATTTCTTCATCCACGTGGATGAGCAATCTCCTTCAGACAGCCCCTGTGGTCATGACTTCAGCCAGCTCTGATATCACCACTACCACCCCATGAAAACTTGCTTTCCAAAAGAAGATTGCCCTGAGTAGAGGCTTCGTTTCCCCGCACCATGACCATCTCTTGCAATCAAATTTTTCATGACCACAATAAAGGACTGCTCACAGTATGTCATTTGCCACCAAAAGCAACATTTTCCGTGCTTTATTTCTCTTGCATTTAACACCTTTTCCTCCGTTTGGAAACTAATTTGCATGGACATCATGCAAAGCAACCCAGAAATGAAGGCAGCCCCCAGACTTTGAGGTGCCAGACAAGCAATTGGCTCTTTCCATCAGTCCTCGGCAACGCTGAACTTTTGAACCTGAAAACCAATGGACAGTTTGGCTTGCAAATGCCTGGAGGACGGTGGTGACCCCTTTGCGGGCCCATAAAATTAGAAAAACCCCTGAGTCCCCTGCAGCCACACTGCAAATTTGGGAACTCTACCTCCAAAAATGCCCTCCCAGGAGCTTCAGAAAAAATCCCCAGAGACTATAATGGAACCTTTTTTTCAGGAAACCCGAAAATAAGCCTAATGCTGAAATTTACCGGTATGGGTATTTGGCTTATTTCAGGTTTACCCAAAAAAATCGGGCCCAATAAACCTAAGCCTGAAATTTACCAGAAATTTTTTTTGCACAACCTTACTATTAATACTATCTACTATTTTAAAAAACAACATTGCAATCTTTGTATCAACAGCTTGTATGATACTAGCATTCTTCTGCTGAAGGGTTGCCAGCTCCTGGTTGGGAAATACCTGGCGATTTTGGGGTTGAGTCTGAGGAGGGCAGGGTTTGGAGAGGAGAGGGACTTCAATGCCATAGCGTCCAATTGCCAAAGCAGCCATTTTCTCCAGGGGAACTGATTTCTATTACCTGGAGATCAGTTGTAATAGCAGGATATCTCCAGCCACCACCTGGTGGTAGGTAACTGTATTCTACTGTGCAGTGGAAGTTTGGTCAGAGTAGGAAGGAAGTTGGCAAGGCATAGGGTTGCCAACATCCAGGTAGTAGCTGGAGATCTCCCACTATTACAACTGATCTCCAGCCGATAGAGATCAGTTCACCTGGAGAAAATGGCCGCTTTGGCAATTGGACTCTATAGCATTGAAGTCCCTCCCCTCCTCAAACCCCACCCTCCTCAGGCTCTGTCCCCAAAATCTCCAGGTATTTTCCAATCTGGAGCTGGCAACCCTAGCAAGGAATAAAGTTCAGATTGTGGGACCCTAAACAATAGAAGTTTCCTGTTCAAGAGAAAGTGGACTATAGATGTTGCCTGCACAAATATTGCCTTATCTTGCACTTTACTGCTTTGATTAAACTGAGCTGGTAATGCCTGAGCGCAAGTCTGAGTTACTTATTTTGGATTATTTATTTATTTATTTGTTCGTTCGTTCAAGATTGGAACAGGAAGTTCAGAAACACAAATTACTACATTTCTATAACCCAGCACGGAAGCCCGGATTGACCACAAAGGAGGATTTGTCCTTCTCATTAGTCTCTGGTCCTTCTCTAGCCTTTCAGATCCAGTTTTTTTTTTAATAGGATAATGAAAAGCCTTTCCTTGCTACCTAAGATCCCTCTTAACTAGACATTCAGAGCTCTGGAGTCCTTCTTTGGCCATGCCTCAAGGCAAGTGATATAGCTGCCATCTCCCCCAGCAGAAGTCACTGTGCAGAGGGCATTGTGCAGGGTCAGTAATCATGCTTCCAAAGTCCATCCTCTTCTTCTCTGTTCAGTGTTGGCCTTTTTAAGTGGTAAACATGGTAAATATATCAGGAGGGTTTTATAGTTTTACTTCATTATTACATATGGAAACTTCCCTGCTGCTAATGATAAACAGAGACCAGGAGTGCCTAAAAGTAACCTTACAAGAAGGAACGCTAGTCAACCCAGCCCACAAAAGATAAGGAACCATGCTGCAATTGCCTAACAGTTCATCTATTTAGCCCCATGCCCTCTTCTCCCTCCCCTCGGCCTTCTTCTAATCACACTTTAATCCTACTAGCATTCATTTTCTTCCAAGATATTCTTATAAGTCCACATCACTTTCAAATAAGCCACTTCCTCATTTCCTCTGTTTACAGTAGGTGGATTCGGTGATTTCCATGTACATATGACACAGAGTTTATCACACAGTTTCATTAAGAGGGTTACTGTAGTCCAGTTAGCAGGAAAGCTGTGCAAGGGGTCTTTCAGAGCCAATGTACATGTTATGCCAGGAGATCCAGGATTGATTTCTTGGATACAGAGATACGATGGAGGGGGCTTTTGATCAAGCATATGGGGATGTGGGGGTTAACACTTTTCCAACTCTGTCATTTGCCTTATCTAAATTGCTTTCCCAGCTTCTATTTGCTACTGCAAGTATGATATAGGCTTTTATATCTCCCACTCAGGTGGCAAATAGCAAATGGGGCATTCAGTTCAATTTGGTGTTGTTGTTTTTTTAAATTTAGTGCATTTTTACCTTGTCCTTCCTCCAAGGAGCTCAGGTGGCATATATGGTTCTCCCCTTCTTCATTTTATCACACATCAAGCTGCCTTTTACTGAATCAGACCATTGGTCTATCAAGGTCAATATTGTCTACTCAGATGGGCAGGAGCTCTCTAGGGTCTCAGGTTGAGATATTTCACATCATGTACCACCTGCTTTATTTATTTTTATTTATTATTTATTTATTTATTAGCTAAAGAAGTTAGAGATTGAACCTGGGATCTTCGGCATGCAAAGCATATACTCTCCCACTGAGCCACAGCGCCTTCTAGCAACCCTGTGAGGTAGGATAGACTAAGAGAGAATACGCAGTCCAAGGTTCTTCAGTGAGCTTCCATGGTACAGTGGGGATGTGAACCTGGGTCTCCCAGATCCTAGTCCGACACTCTGAACACAACATGACATTGTTTTTTTACTGGGGGAGGAGGAGGGTGGGTTAAACATCCATACCACCTTGTTCAATCAAACTAGCAAGACACACCTAGTTCAAATTTGCAGTTAATAAAAACTGAGAAATCAGGTATGAATTGATATGTAGCTTGATGCTCAGACAATTATTTGGACACAGTAATTAGTTAACATCCACAACCCTTCTCCGACTGGAAATTTGAGAAATACTGTTTGTGTGTTAAGTGCCGCCAAGTTGCTTCCAACTTCTGTCTACCCTATGTATTAATCTCCCCCAAAATATCCTATCATCAACAACCTTACTCAAGTCTCTCAAATTATTACTGTAGCCAAAAGAAATGAAAGGCTTTGGTGGATGACTGAGGAAGCTCTTAAAATTGCTACAGATAGACAAAAAGCAAAAGTAAAAGGTGACAGAAACAGATTCAAAAGTCTAAAAGCAGCATTCCAGCAACTTGCACATAGAGACAAAGAGAACTATTATAATAACCAGTGTAAAGAAATAGAACAACAAAAAAATTAAGAACAAGAGATCTGTTCCACAAGATCCAAGAAATCAAAGCGAAATTTAAAGCATAGGTAGGCATGCTGAAAGATCAACACAGAAATACATTACCAACAGGAAAAAAATTAAGAAAAGATGAGAACAATACACTGAAGAACTATACAAAAGAGATGAAAGGATGACAGATTCCTTCCAAGAAGAATCTTTTGAAGAAGAACCTACAGTTTTAGAAAATGAAGTGACAGCTGCACAGAGAGAAATTGGGAGAAACAAATCACCAGGAGTAGATGGGATATCAATAGAGCTATTCCATGTCACCGAAATGGAGTCCATCAAAATATTAACAAGAATATGCCAACAAATATGGAAAACAAAACAATGGCCCACAGAACAGAAACACTCAATCTACATTCCAATTCCAAAAAAAGGAGATATCAAAGACTGCAGCAACTATCAGACCATCGCAGTAATTTCTCAGTAAAGTGATGCTCAAAATCTTACAACAAAGACTCTTATCATATATGGAATGAGAAATGCCTGATGTTCAAGCTGGATTCAGAAAAGGCAGAGGCATGAGAGTTCATATTGCAAATTTGCACTTGTTACTGGAGCATATGAGAGAATTTCACAAAATCAGCTTGTGTTTCATAGATTACAGCAAAGCTTTTGACTGTATGAATCATGAAAAACTATGGTTGGTTTTAAAAGAAATGGGTGTGCTACAACATCTGATTGTTTTGATGCACAACCTGTATTCTGGACAAGAGGCTACTGTTATGACAGAATATGAAGAAACAGAATGGTTTCCATTCTCTTCAATCTATATGCAGAACATATCACAAGGAAAGCTGGATTAGATTTAGATAAAGGTGGAGAGAAAACTGGTAGAAGGAACATTAACAATTTGAGATATGCAGATGACACCACAATACTGGCAGAAATTAGTGAAGACTTGAAACGACTACAATGAAGGTTAAAGCAGAAAGTGCCAAAGCAGGATTATGGCTGAATATCAAGAAGACAAAACTAATGACTTCTGGGGAATTACACAACTTTAAGGCTGACCATGAGAAAATTGACATTGTTAAATATTTTCTATTCCTTGCGCCATCATCAACCAAGACTGCAACCAAGAAATCAGAAAAAGATGGAGAGACTGGGAAGGGCAGCCACGAAGGAGCTAGAAAATATTATTAAGTGTAAGGATGTGTCACTGGAACCAAGATCAAGTTCATTCATGCCATAGTATTCCCCATTACTATATATGGGTATGAAAGTTGGACAATGAAGAAAGCTGACAGGAAGAAAGTTGATTCATTTGAAACGTGGTGTTGGAGGAGAGTTTTACAGATACTGTGAACCACCAAAAACACAAATAAGAGAGTTCTAGATCAAATCAAGCCTGAACTCTCCCTAGAAGCTCAAAACTGAGTAAACTGAAGCCATTGTGCTTTGGTCACATTATGAGAAGACAAGATTCACAGGAAAAGGCAATAATGCTAGGGAAAGTTGAAGGCAGCAGGAGCAGAGGAAGACCCAACATGAGATGGATTGACAAGGGTGATGGTTTTCCCATTATATGTAGCTTACATATGAAGTTCCCCATTATGTGCCACAAAATCCATGTTTTCTTCGATCTCCTGCACAAAGTAGAAGGCAAGAAGTCTTGCAGAAACTTATGAACTCTTTCTTTGTGACTATGGAATTTGTTTACAGAAGCACAGTGGCTGTGGAACCTGTCATAGAAAAGAACAAGGCTTATGATATATACAAGAGGAGAACCTGCAAGGAGCTGCAAGGGGAGTCTCATTTTCCCCTCCCCCACTATTTCCTCTTCCCTTCCCTGAAAGCCCCCATAAACTCTTCCTTTTTCCTGCTTCCTTCTCTCCTTCCTATCCACTAGCCAACCTACTTTTATCTGCCTCCTGTCTTCAGCTTTCCCTCCTTTCCTCTCCCTGGCAGCCTCTCCCCAGGAAAACTCTGGCCAAGTCACACAAGGCCTGTTGTGCAGGCTGGGCTCAGCTGCAGGTGTTGGCTGAACTGGGTCCAGTTGTGTGGTGCCAGCAAGGCTGGGCCCAGTTACATTGTAGGGAACCTGTAAGGACTTGCAGGGGCACCTCACCTATACCCCTCCCTACACTAGTTCCTCTTTCCCTGCTCCTGAAGCCCCCGTATTCTCAGATGTCCTTGCTTCCTTCTCTCCTGTCCACCCACCAGCCAACTTTCTGTGCCCCCCTCATCTTCAGCTATATGTATTATTTATTTCATTTATACTACAACTTTCTCCACAATAGGGACCCAAAGCAACTTATATCATTCTCATCTCCTCCGTTGTATCCTCACAACAACCCTGGGAGGTAGATTAGACTGAGAGTGTGTTACTGGCCCCAAGTCACCCACTGAGCATCCATGGCAGAGTGAGGACCAGGTTTAATTCCCCACTCCTCCACATGAACGACGGACTCTAATCGGGTGAACCAGGTTGGTTTCTCCACTCCTACACATGAAGCCAGCTGGGCTAGTCACAGTTCTCTTCGAGCTCTCTCAGTCTCACCTACTTTATAATATGTCTGTTGTGGGGAGAGGAAGGGAAGGAGATTGTAAGCCAGTTTGATTCTCCTTAAAAGGTAGAGAAAATCAGGATATAAAAACCAACTCTTCTTCTTCACTTCCAGGTTTACCCTGGAAGCGCCACATCGCAATGGAATGCTTTAGCACTCAAATCCCCAAGGGGAAGTGACGTAGTTGAGTGGTTGAGCCAGGTGGATTGGCAAGAAATGGCCCACCAATCCCAGCAACCTGGCAACCCTACCAGGGAGACTCATGTAAATCCCATGGCAGTGAGTCACCTGGTGGTTACTGGTGGGCCTGGCCTTGAGGAGTCCTCCTTGAAAGGCCATAACAGCCTTTAAGGGACTCTGCCCCCTCCCCCTTCCTTTTACTGATAGAAGCCCAAGCCAGAAGGCTGGCAATATTATTGTGGTTGCCTAGCAACAGCCACTGAGGCATCCATTCTTTAAATCTATAGATGCTGCTTGTATTATTTTGGGAGATTTTGAACCTCTAGTGATTTGTTTTGTTTTTAATTTGGGATTTTCTGCAAACTTTTTTAAAATAACCTTATTACATCTTATATAACAGTACATTTTAATATAGTATCTATCTTCCATCCAGCTTTCTTAAAGTACATTAGCTTTAAAATTAAATTCAAAAAGTGAAGAAGGATACAAGAGTATGGCGAAGGCTCTACAGAGAATAGTTTCATGGGGGAAGGTGGAGGGGATTTTTAATTTTTATCTTTATGATTTGCTGCAAACCTTGAGCTTTTCTCAGATTTGTAGAAAGATCTGTCTGGTCTTTTCATGGCTCTGATCTCCAGATGTACGTATCTACAGATGGCGCCATGTTGAGAATTAGGTCAATTGATAATGGGGGCATGTATTGTGGGGCTTTTTGATTACAAGCATACAAATCCCAAAAGGCTTCTCTGACAGGACTATACCACCACTTGTTGCTGCTTTTTGCTCGGCAGAGTTTCAACATGGGCTCTTTCTCTACAATATAGCCAGTATGCTGCAGTCCTGGCTGTTCCTCTCTTCCCAAGGGACTAGGGACCAATTTAGATGTCCATTGTCATTGTGTGATGTAGGCTACTACGTCATCGGTGAATATTGAAAATATGGTCATCTTTTGACTGTCTATTTGTGCCCAGAGTCCGTCTCCTTTCCTTAACTGTTTTGGAAAGGTTGCAGATGCTTTGTATAGCAATTGAGTTACTGGGTTTAGCCGTATCACCGTGCTTAAACAGCCACATGGCATGACTGAACCTGAACAGAGCTTACAATACGGCAATTCTATTCGTCCCATGCAGGCTTTGGTTGATTCTGCATGAGGGCAATTCCCTGTTTTAGTCTCACTGCCACTGTGAATGCAAAGGCATTTGCAGTTGCACAGAGCCTCTGCATGGGGCAATTCCCCCATTATTTTCCCTTCTGTCCCCCACTCCCATCCTTTCTCTAGTGGTAGGTTTGCCAACTCCAGTTTGGGAAAATTCCTAGAAATGTGGTGCCTGGGGAGGGTGGAGTTTGGACAGAGGAGGGAGCTCTGCAGGGATGTGATTAGGGTTGCCAACTTCCAGGTACTAGCTGGAGATCTCCTGCTATGACAATTGATCTCCAGCCGACAGAGATCAGTTCACCTGGAGAAAATGGCCGCTTTGGCAATTGGACTCTATGGCATTGAAGTCCCTCCCCTCCCCAAGCCCCTCCCTCCTCAGGCTCTGCCCCCAAAACCTCCCGCCTGTGGCGAAGAGGGACCTGGCAACCCTAGATGTGATGTCATGGAGTCTGCCCTACAAAGCTGTCTTTTCCTCCAGGGGAACTGATCTCTGTAGCCCAGAAAACAGTTGCAATTCCAGAATAACTCCAGGCCCCACCTGGAGAGGTTGGAGGCATACATCTGGCAACCCTCGTCCAAAGTCATCATTTGATGCTGCAGTCATCAAGGGATGGACATGCATGTGTGAATCAGCCCCTAGTTTCACCCCAACCATCACAAAATCAGCATGTGATTTTGAAAAGTCACTATCTCTCAACCTCTGTTTTCTCCTCATACCGTCCTCTAATGCCAAGCCCAGCTGCTATAGGCCTCCTTATTATCTGCCTGGCTTAGAGGAACCACCGCCTTACCTGGTTTTTGTTTGTTTTGAGTATCTTGGCTCTTTATAACAGACAGCCCAGTCGTCATATTATTCTTGTTCCATTTTTCTCTGGTGCCAAATATGAGGCAGCCTGAAATTTACTTCACAGTATGAGCCATGTGGGAAATAATGAGGCCCCGTGTGGGTCTTGTGCCAGGCTCTTTTCTTCCTCCGGGCCTGGTCAGTGCCAATCCCCCAAAGGCATCCATGCAGCAGGTTAAATGTCTCCATGGAGATTTCAGCTGCTCCTCTTCTTCCCCTCCCCTTTCCTTTTATAGTTTTTTTCTCTCCCTGTTTATTGTAAACAGCATCATGATCTCGCCACACACTGGCAGAGCTGCTGCCCAGACCTGGTCACCTGCTTGCCTTAGTAGCCTTGCTGTCCTGCTGTTGCCTGGGAAAGGAGTAATGCCACTCTTTCAAAACAGCCCACACATGACAGAGTGGTGGTGGTGGTATTGCTTTTAATTATGCCCTATTCTTTCATCATCAGTGCCTGGATTTTGCACAGCAGCTGGCAGGAGCCAGTCTGCCAACAAGGAAGGATGCCAGGGGAGTATTTTGCAAAGGGTTTGGTTATGTGGACAGAGGCCTTGGGATCTGGCACACAGTTGCATGCTTTGTGGGGGGGGGGCAGATACGAAGAAGTTGGAGGTTTTATCTCACCTCTGATCTCTTGTGGCTAAGCTGCCACAGCCTGTGCCAGGGATAACACAACATGCTGCAGAAACCCAGCAAAGCCTTGGGGGGTTTTCTGCAGGTGTTTTCTTCTTTTGTGTATCTTTTTCCATCAAAGGGGGGGGGGAGGTTTCTACTTACATGTTTAGTTTTTGCTTTGTTCTAAAATATATTTTAGCGCCACAAACTCCCAAACCTACAATAAAGGCCAATTAATATGTATATTCTGAAGATGTTAACAAAATTTTGGCATGTGTTAAAGTTGTTCTTTCTAAATAGGTTTTATATTTTTTTAAGCACATTGCCTTAAAACTGCGCTTTAAGGGTGTTCATAGGTCAGTTGTGGGGTACTTGCCGTGATTGCAGAAGCTCCTTGGCACCTCTGATTAAAAGAATATCAAGTAGCAGGGTAATAGACTGAGACCTCAAAGCCGAACTAAAAGTGATGACGGCCACAGGTCCATCCCATGGCTGCCATCGCCATGTTAGAAGAAGTAGTTTTTGTTTTTTTTTAATGCCAGCCAAGGTTCCAATCAGTAGTTAAAAAAACTACAACTGCATCTAAAATGGCGTCAGCTGTCACATTTTTAGTTTGGTTCTTAGAGAGCTGCTGCCACTTGCAACATCCAGTGCTAGATTTGATTCATTATTGGTCTGATTTTTCTTCAGTTCTTATACACTCAGTCTGTAGAAATGCTTGCACAGGGAAATGATATTAGTCATTTTATGTATTTCATCTAGAATCACACAACACAAAGAGGAGAGTTCTGTGAAACCTGAAAGAGTACACGCAACATCATGGACCGTGGTTATTCCAAATGAAAAAGAAGGACTTTGTGTTTTGGCATCTCAAGTTAAAAGGACTGAGTAGTAGGCGATGCCAAACATCTCTGCCAGAGATCCTGGAAAGCTGCAGCCAGTTGATAATGTTGACCTTGAGGGGGTCAGTGCTCTGACTTAGTATAAGGCAACTTCCTGTGTTTCCTTGCATATTTAACGGCACCTTATCATTACATCTTTTTCCTGCTGGTGAGACACCCCTTTGCCTGGCACTGTTTGAAGGTTTGATGAAAGGAACATGAAACTTTAGCTTCTGCCAATACTACTGCTTTCCCTGTAAACTACAGGGCTCTCCTGCAAGAAGCAGAAGACACGCTAATCCATGCTCAGTTCTAGGGCAAAACAGCTTAACTCAGAACTGGGGGTTGATGAATGACATTTCCTAAATCCATCTTCTATATCTTGCTAGGTCAGCCCATACAAGCCCCAGACAAGTCGGTAGATATGCCTGTTATGGAATTGCAGAACTCAGGGTTGGAAGTTTAATGGACTACAGTAAGGAAATCTTGGGAAGCTTTCCACATAGAAAGGTGTCCAGGTATCTAGCTAGCATGTACAGGTGGAACTCAAGAAGATCCATGATCCCTCTTGCCAATATTTTTAAAAGATAAACTTATTCATTTCCACACTCTGGCTGCAGTTTAACTATTTCCTCCCCCACAAAGTTTTGACAATCAAAACTGACCATCCCAGGTTGTTACCAATCCTAGAAGAGAAACAAAACAAACAGGGAGAGACCAAGAGAATCAATCTGTCTCTGTGTTGGAATATTTCCTCATTTCCCAGCAGGGACTTTGTGTGCTTAAACCAAAGATAATTCCACTGCCTCACCTGAAGAGAGTTTGCCCTGGATTTTAAATGAATGAATCATTTATTGAACGGCATGCCTGATCAGATTTCTTAGTGTTGTACTGCTGTTTGCTTTATGGGTAGGATAGTTGACAAAGTCTGGCATGTTAGGATTCTGACTTTAAAAAAATATACCTCTTTTTAGTCTCTGCCTAAGAACATGATAAGAGCCCTGCTCAATCAGACCACTGGTCCATCTAGTCCAGCATCCCGTCTCACACAGTGAATTTAAATTCTGGTTTCTCAGCAACAACAGACCTACAATTACTGCCCCACAAAACCAAGACCATAGTAAAAAGGTGTGTTGTGATATGTTTGGATTGTCTACTATAAAATCCATTTTTAAATACTGCAACCATTCTAGATCTGTCAAAGTCTCCCTTTTTGGACAACTAAAGTCCTACACTTTCACATGTAATCCCATGAAACTACCTTGTTCTGCATCAGATGAGCACATTAAGCTGCCTTATACTTATATTAAATCAGACCATTGGTCTATTGAGGCAAGTATTGTCCACAATTGATGGGCAGTCTTGTTTTCTTTTGTTATTCTCTGGATGGATTTACTGTACATGTGACAAACGAACTGGTTGTATCCACGGAGTGATAAGTGGTGGGCATTTTCTCACAAAGATTATGAAAGCACATCCAAATGCAACCACACATTTGTTTTATACCCGCGGGATAGCAGTGGTCTTTGATCTACCCCAACTGATTTTTCCCTGTGCTGTCACACTCAAAAGGTCATGTGAAACTGAACCTTAGTGCTGGTTGCACCCTGAGCTTAACTGACCTGTCCATTGCCACTGCTGCAAAATCTGGTCATAGTAAATAGCTGATGGTTGCTAGTCTGTCTGGCAGACTGGGGTTAGCAGAGCCAATGGGAGGAGCACAGTTCCAAATAGGAAATAGAACCAGTACAAATCCACTCTTTGTTGAGATACATTTTCCCTCACTTCTGGTCTGATAATCTCCGCTGTGAGGACAGCTATCTAGACTCTGCCTTTCAACAATTTTGCTTCATGTGTTATTTTATATATTAGAAAGCTTCCAACATGGAAGTCACTTCCATTTAGGAATATGTCCGATATGAAGGGGTGGATCTACTATGAAACTAATGACGCTTAAGCTTCAGTGCTCCTAATCCTGCAGGCCCTGAAGCAACTTTTTTTAATGAGTGAATTTTTCAACAAAATCAATGGAGTATTTTTTAAGTGTTTGTTATTAAAATAAGGCTATTTTAGTGATAGAATCATAAGCCAATGGGTTGAAGAACTTAATATTGACCTTAGAATATGCTCTAATATCCATTTCATATGGCCTTCTGATATCATACTGCCCTTGTACAAATCTATTGTGAGACCACACTTGGAATATTGTGTACAGTTCTGGTCACCATACCTAAAAAAGGATATTGCAGAGCTTGAGAACGTGCAGAAAAGAGCAACCAAAATGATCAGGGGACTACAGCAACTGCCCTATGAGGAATGGTTAAAATGCTTAGGGCTGTTTAGCTTGGAAAGAGGGCGGTTAAGGGGCGACATGATAGGGGTCAATAAAATTATGCATGGTATGGAGAGTGGACAGGGAGAAGCTTTTCTCCCTCTCTCGTGATACTAGGATGTGGGGTCATCTGCTGAAGCTGGAGGGTGAGAGATTCAAAACTGATAAAAGGTAGTATTTCTTCACACAACACATAGTTAAATTGTGGAACTCCCTGCCCTAGGATGTGGTGATGGCTGCCAACTTGGAGGGCTTTAAGAGGGGAGTAGACATGTTCATGGAGGAAAGGAGTATTTATGGCTACTAGTTAAAATGGATACTAGTCATGATGCCTGCCTATTCTCTCTAGGATCAGAAGAGCATGCCGAATATATTAGGTGCTGTGGAACACAGGCAGAATGGTGCTGCTGCAGTTGTCTTGTTTGTGGGCTTCCTAGATGCACCTGGTTGGCCACTGTGTGAGCAGACTGCTGGACTTGATGGGCCGTGGTCCGATCCAGCTAAGCTTTTCTTATGTTCTTATGGACTCAAAATGTCCCTGTAATTGATCAAATTTCAAAATTTTCTTGCAGCTCCCGAACCCCCAGTTGTATGGGTTTGCTGAACTTGCCAGAATCTATTCATAGCCTACATTTTGGCAGCTGGATCCTCAAATCCTTCATTGGTGCACAGCTTAATAGTTCTATAGCTCAGACCTTAGGCTAGAGCCAATCAGAACCATAAAAAGACATCTGAATTCTCAATTCAGGCTGCACTTGTCTTGCTTGTGCATTTTAACACTAAAAATCAGATTTTCACCTCTTTGTCCTAATGAGCCCCCTCTGATGACCTTCTCTCTGTTAGAGAATGAACCAACAGTTCTGCCATAGAACAACCCCACTGAAGAAGATAACAGTGGTTACCCAGACCTTGTTGCTGGTGGGAAGGGGCTCACTATACGTCCCATTTTCTAGGACTCCACCCCACCACCCTGTTCTCCGCCATTTGGGCCTCAAGGTCCTCAAGGTCCTTGCAAGGGCAGCAAGGCCCTTTGGAACTTGTTGGATGTTGTCCTATTGTTGCTGGTTGCAAAGGGGCCCCCATAACAGTTCAAGCTTCAGGGTCCCAAAAATGTAGGTCCACCACTGCCGATATGTATAAAATCTACTCTGTGGTAAACACACGAAGATGGCTTATACTGAGTCAGACCTGTGTCTCTCATTGGCAGTGGCTTTCCAGCATCCCAGGCAGAGGTCTTTCACATCATCTGATACCCATTGATATTAAGTGAATATGCTGGGGATTGTCCGAGTCCTTCTGCATGCAAAGCTGATGTTCTACCATGAAGCCATAACCCTGCCCCCAAAGCATCATCCATACATAGCCTGGCATTTTCTCTTCTGCCTGGCTGTAACTCTCCAGGGTTACAGGCAAAGAAAGGACCTTCCTAACACCAGCTACCTGAGATCCTTTAACTGGAATTGCCAGGGACTGAACCTGGGACTTTCTGCATGCAAAGTATGTGAGCTACCATTGAACCACATTCCTTCTCCTTTCTTCTAGCCCACAAAGTTCCTGACTCATAAAAGCTGGTAATATTTTTCATAGAATCATGAATAAACACTACATTGTACAGTGACAAATCAGAGTTCATGGGACATCTTAGCGGAGGTACACAAGTATTTCATCTAGCCTGCAAAGTGCCCTGCAGAAATGCTGACCTGATTTTGTTGTATGCATTTGCCTGTAGCATTTTATTCTACCCCAAGCTATCCAAATAGGCCACGAGACTCCCATATTAGTATAACCCTACAGAATACCACATCCCCAGTTAGATGGACTTCTGATTCTGGAAGTGCTTTGTTTGCCTCTTGGGTCAGTCAGATACATGGAGTTGCAGTTTTATCCACATACCATCTAAATTGTCTGGCTTAATAATGACCCCAAGCGAATCAAGTTTACAGGCAGGCAGTTTACAGCGAATCATGTTTATTACAGCGAATCAAGCGAATCAAGTTTACAGGCAAGAATTCTCAGTGTCCTTGCCCTCTATTTGTTTCCTGGCAAAACTGTGGGATGGAAAAGAAATTTGGATTAACATTAATATCTTCTTTCTTTGGAAAACAAGAAAACTATAAACCAAGTTGTCCCAGAAGACCCACTGGTTCAGATTTTTCTTCAGCAGAAGAGGAAGCATGTGCTGCATTCATTGGTGAAACGGTGGAGAGGGAACAGGTGGCACGTGCAAGTCTTTTAGATCTGTGAATTTGGTGCCAAGAAAAACATCTCCATGTAGCTTCAGCCACGGTGTCGACGGAGCAGGACAACTCCACTCATTTCCTCTTAAGTGGTTGGTAAGCAGGCGAGTAACAAAGTCTGTTACGTTTGGATCTTATCTTGTGACCAGCTGAGTTATAGTATTGTATTATTCAAAGAATTTATAGGCCATTTCTAGTATTTTTAAAAACTCCTTAACAAGGGATACAAATAAAATAAACCAAAATCAATTAAAAACCATTAAAACAATGGCCATTTATGCAGGGCTATTTCCCTGCGGTCACCCCCGCCAACTGCTTCGGGGCTTCCTTTTGATTATGCATGCCTTTCCTGATGGTCAGAGGTCGTGTCATGCTCGAGGCGCATTTCCGTACATTTTGCCCTTATTTTCCAGATTCTGGCTAAAATAGCATCCAGAAAGCACAGACAAAATGCGCGGAAATGCACGGGGAGAGCGAGGCGACCTCTGACAGTCAGGAAAGACATGCATAATCAAAAGGAAACCCCGAAGCAGTTAGTGGAGTGACCGCAAAGGAAACAACCGTGCAAAAATGGCCAATGATTAAGAGTCACAACTCAATGTACAAAGCAACTTTTTTAAAAAAAGATGAAAAGAAAGCAAATGGCACAGAGTAATCAGCCATTAAAGGCCCAGGAGAATAAAAGGAGTTTAACCTCCCTGATCTGTCTGGGAATGATATTGTAGAAACAGGGCACTGCCACTTACAAGGTCTCTCCCCTGGCATGCAGATCACTTGCCTAATGCCCAAAGGCAGAGGCTCCCAGACACACACTGATCTCAAAAATCAGGAGGAAGGTTCCGTTGCATGGAGACAGCCCACCTCTGAAGTTTCAGATGAATGAGTGAGTCACATTCTATGTACACTGCACGGCCTCAGTCCCCTGCAACTTGTTTTCTCCTGTTCTCTATTTGCTACTTGGCTTTTAAGCCACAAACAGATGGGTATGAAGCTGTGTAAATTTATGCCTAGTCAAAACTGACAATGGTGCTTCTGTTCTAGTAACCTTTACTATCTGGTCCTGTCCTGTATTTAGTATTCACTGCTATGACTTTAGATCCTATCAATGGTAGATAAGCAGTAGTGGTCTTAATATTGTGTATAATATGGAGTTATAGCGTGTATACCTCTAGAAACACATGCATACCAATAGAAACAAAACATTAAGGATGATCACTGTAATAATATTTTGCTGTGGGAGAAGTCCTCTTTAGATGCATTCTGAGAGCTCACCAATAGGAGTGCATACAACTTGTGATACTAATACAGGTAGTCACGATTTCATGTGAATAGGGCAAAGTGTGGATTTTCTATGTGCGTACAACTCTGATATGTGTGTGTGTAAAGTGCCGTCAAGTCGCAGCTGACTTATGGCGACCCCTTTGGGGGTTTTCATGGCAAGAGACTAACAGAGGTGGTTTGCCAGTGCCTTCCTCTGCACAGCAACCCAGGTATTCATTGGTGGTCTCCCATCCAAATACTATCCAGGGCTGACCCTGCTTAGCTTCTGAGATCTGACAAGATCAGGCTAGCCTGGGCCATCCAGGTCAGGGCCACAACTCTGATATAAACCACATGAAACCGACTATATGTGCATTAAAAAATCTGCAAGTTGCCCTGTGCACAAGAAATGTAACTGTGCAAGCTTTCAAGAGACCACTTTGTCAGATGAATGAAGCCACGTGTAAGGCTGTCAGGTATTCTGCTTGCCAGAAGGAGAGGGTCATGACATCCAGTATCACAAAGTCAAAATAATACTTTTTTTTAGTTAATTTTTTTTAAAAAAATACAGCGGTATCGAAAGGATTTATTTCACTATCTTCCCTTCCGAGTAAGGTTTGCCTCAGCTAATCCCTGCTCATTTGGCTGAATTCATAAGATGAAATTACTGCCACTTTTGTAAGGGTGTTGTAGCCTCACCACCTCACAGGGTTGTTAGGATAAAGTGAAAGAGGGACGAGTGATGTTGCAATCCACTTTGGGTCCCCATTAGGGTAAAAAGTGGGGTGTAAACAAATACATTTAATATATTTCAAAAAGAGAGAACCGGGACATTGGTATGGAGATGTTTTCAATGCTCCTCAACATGAGGCCCAGACAGACGATGCCCTTAGTTCAGCTCTTATTCCCAACCAGGCCATTGTCCCATTATCACAACGTAGCAGGGAGACTTTTGTTTCAACAACCTCCATTGTTCCTTCTTTTCTGAAGCCACTGATACATGCTAGAGCATAAATTTATCACATACTCCTTTTCTCTCCCATTCACTAACCCATAGAATTCAACCAGATAAGAAGTCACAATTGAATAAAAAAAACCAACAATCCAGTTCACATTTTAAACCAGGATGGACATCTTGTTACAATAAATCAAGGTGTTTTTCCCCCCATTTTCAAAAATAAACAGAGCAGCGAAAGTGAACCGTGTCACCATTCATACACTTTAAAAAACATCTTTAATCTGCTTGGGAAAATCTTTTTCTCCCCCTAACAGGAAAAAATATTAGTTGTCCCGATAAAAGCAAAACAAAATCAAGCAAAGTGCATCAAGAGACTTCCTGAAATTGAAAGGGGGGGGGAGGAGACTAACAATGTTTTGTGTAGCTGAGGTTCTTTTCTTTTCTTTTAAGCATGCACAGCAAGCAAAAGGGTCCTTCCAGTTTTCTCCACGTCGCTTCAAGTTACAGGAACAGAAGGAGGAAGAAACATGGGAAGGGGTGGGGGAGCAGAGAGGCAGGGAATTTTGTTTTTAACCTTGAAATGTTTTATAGCTCTCTTTTTACAGACTTAAAAGAAGATGGAATTGTTTGTGTTTCAAGAGGACCCCATTAAGCCATTAGCAACGTCAAGAGGAGCAATTGTACAACCACTAGGATCCAGTCAGGGCTATGGCCATATTTTTAAAAAGGCAAATTCTATCATATACTTAAGTTCAAGTTGGAACCTTTGCCCAACTCTCAAGGTCAAGGAAATGGCCTCTGCCCTAAACAGACTGGTACGTTAGTTATTCCCCAGGCCCCATTTTCCAAGCATGCTGCAGAAGTATGCACTTCTATCTCATGTTTTGTCCTTTTGGTTTCAGGGTTTACATCAGTACAATATTTACAGTCACAGTCAGGGGGAAAACTAATAAGCCATCATCCCATAACATTGCTGGTCTCGTTGCCCTTAAAGGATGGAGCTAAACGACAAAGACTAAAGACAACATCATTCTGTTGCTCAACCCTTCAAGGTAAGGTTGCCAGCTCCTGGTTGGAAAATACCTGGAGATTTTGGGGGCGGAGCCTGAGGAGGGCGGGGTTTGGGGAGGTGAGGGACTTCAGTGCCAAAAAATCCAATTGCCAAAGTGGCCATTTTCTCCAGGTGAACTGATCTCTTTCGGCTAGTGATCAGTTGTAATAGCAGGAGATCTCCAACTAGTACCTGGAGGTTGGCAGCTCTACTTCAAGGAAATCCTAAGACGTCATGATATTTATACCAGGCTGACCAAATCAGAGCCTGCATACTGCTTGCCAGTTGTAGATACCTTAAACCACCTGTGTGGTTGCTTCCATGCTCCCAAAGTGCAGCTGGGATTTTCAGACTGTTAATATGATGTCATCCCCCTCCTCTTGCTCTTCTTCCATTGCTTTCTGCAACTTTCCCTCTTTTGTTTTGATATTTCCAGAACCTGCTTGGATCCTCCCCCCGTAGTTCCTGGGGTAAGATGAACCTTCAGAACAGCATGAGGCATATGACCTAGAAGTTTGCAATGAGGAGGGGAAATAGGTGAAACTCACCCCACCCCCTTTGTACAAATGGCAGTGTCCTTCCAGTCACGAGAAAAGCACTTCAGATCTAACCTAAGATGTTTCTTAATTAATCGTACATGAATAGGGTTGCCAGCTCTGGGTTGGGAAATACCTGGAGATTTTGGGGGTGGGGTCTGAGGAGGGTGGGGTTTGGAGAGGGGAGGGACTTCAATGCCAAAGAATCCAATTGCCAAAGCAGCCATTTTCTCCAGGGGAATGAACTCTGTTGCCTGGAGATCAGTAGTAACAGTGGGAGATCTCCAGCCACCACCTGGAGGTTGGCAACCCTATATACGGCCCCTCATAATGGCCAAGTTGTGGTTGTGTTTAATTGCTCCATGATACCAGGGTGGCTTTTCTTGTGTGTCGGTGATAAGCATACTGAAATATAAAAAATACTTTAAAATCCTCCACTACCAGAGTCATTTGGCGGTTATCTTGATTATTCAAGGGTACAAAAGAGGCATCATACTATTTGTATTGCATATTGTTTTGGCACAACATGTCAAAAACATTGGGCAGTCCATACTTAAAAACCTGTTCTGTAACTGGACTCAGGAGGCAATCCTAAGCAAGTCTGCTCAAAAGTAAGTCCCATATTATTCAATTGAATTTCCTCCCAGTAAAGTGACTTAGGGTTATAGCCTAAATGAGTAAGCAAATAAATAAATAATAGTGAATGTCAGACTAAATATCACTACGCCTAAACACAACATAGGCTGTCAAATACACTCCAATGTAGCCAAGCTGCAATAAACAGGTGCTAACAATAGCAGATGTGTCAGGATTAAAGGGTACTTCTTCAAAGCTCTTCCCTCCAGTCTATGAAATGCTTCTCAAATTATGCTTTCGTGTCCTGCAAAGTCACTACTGTCCTAATGAATCAAAATTTGTTTACCAAAAACCACTGCATCCTGAGAGGATACGTGACAATACGCTGCATGTAAATTATCACGCTCCATGATCAGATATTTATTATTACTGGTGATATGCAAAAGAAATTCTCAGCAAAAAATAATATACAACAGTTTAGTTTCTTTATCAACATGGGATATCTGCAAACGTTACGTTTGTCACTGAAATTTTTTTTTTTTTACTGAGACAGAATATGGCAATTTTTATGTATACTTTATTCAGTTGTTTAACAAAGACATTCTGTGCAGTGTTTACAAACTATTCCTGATCAGTCTTTCATTTGGGGTGCTGATAAATTGTTGTTGTTTACTGACCTTGTTTAAGGGCCTTTTAGAGCAGTCTAATATGCAGAAATATATTAGATGAACCTTTCCTTAGCTTATGGAAATGTGTGGGGAGGGGCCATAACTCAGTGGTAGAGTATCTTCTTTACAGAAGGTCCCAGGTTCCCTTGCCAGCATATCCAGCTTAAAAGAATCAGGTAGCAGGTGCTGTGAAAAACCTCCACCTAAGACCCAGGAGAGTTGCTGCCAGTCTGGGTAGACAGAACTAACTAGGGTTGCCAACTTCCAGGTACTAGCTGGAGATCAATCTCCTGCTATTACAACTGATCTCCAGCAATCAGTTCCCCTGGAGAAAATAGCCGCTTTGGCAATTGGACTCTATGTCATTGAAGTACCTCCCTTCCCAAACCCTGCCCTCCTCAGGCTCCGCCCCAAAAACCTCCCGCTGGTGGTGAAGAGGGACCTGGCAACCCTAGTACTGACCCTGATAGACCAATAGTCTGATTCAGTGTAAGGCAGCTTCATGTGTTCATGAGGTGGAAAGACCTTCACCCTGTTTAATGTCTGGATATTACAGTACTGTTAAAGGAACAGGATCCGGGCAAGTAAAAATACCTAGCAACCTTAACATTGGTGTGGTTAATCAAGCCAATCTGATTTCCTATATCTAAGCCTACTCTCTACTTCTGCCACCCTTTATCTTCTGCCATTACTAACTGCTGCCACTAGCACTGTGATTCGTACGTGCAAGTGATTGATAATGTCTAACTCCAGACTGTGAAAAGCATCAGTTGGTGATTTCTGCATATCATGAGCCTACCCAACCACTGCGGCCATCTTTGGTGGCCCTGCTTTAGGTGCCCCCATCCTCTCAGATGGGATGGCAAACTGGGAGGGGGCCTTCTCGGCCTTGGCTCCAAAATTCTGGAACTCTCTCCCCACGGAAATTCGTCAGCCCCCTTCTATTGTCATCTTCTGCTAGTCGATGAAGACTTTTTTTTTGTTTCGTTTGGCATCCCCTCATTGATCCTTTCTTCCCGCCAATGTTATAATTGTTTTAATTATTTCAATTGTTGCTTTTATGTCTTTGTATGTTTTTTAGGTATGGTTGTAATGAGATGTCCCTCTTGTTTAGTTGGTCTTAATGGTTTTAAAATGTGATTTTACTATGTATGTTCTAATTTGTTAGCCACTCTGGTGGCACTTGTGAAGGCAGAAAGGTGGAATATAAATTTTGTAAAATAAATAAATAAAAATAAGGGGGGTTAACAGATCCAGGCCATTTTTGATCAGTTGGCAACCCTAACAAACACACCTATATCCTACCAATCTGTGCATGGAAGGTAGAGTGTTCCTTCTTTCCTCATTGTTCCTGGGCTTGTGAGACTGCCCATCCCCAAGAATTACCAATTGGTTTGAAGGCCGGAAGCAGGAAGACAAGGGGGTGAAATTGCTCTTCCTCCAAGCATTGCACTGTGGAGGAAAGGGGTTGATTTCATCCCATTGTCCCCCTCACTCCAGCTCACTAACCCACATAGATCTCACAACCCCCACTAATGCCCGGGGGGGGGGGAGGCAAAAGGGACTGCAGGAATGGAGAGGCATACAAAAAAAAAACCTCCATGTGCCTTCCTCTCATTCATGGCTGGGTACACTACAGGGCACACTATGTATATAATTACATACACATCAAAATAGATCAAAATTGTGGAAGCAGGCCGCAATTGCCACAGCTGTCAGTGGCACAGCGTGTTCATATAAAAAATCATGGGACAGGAAGCTACAGGAGAAGCCAACAAGGCAGGGAAAGCAGAAGCTCTGGACAGAGGACAGTGAACCCTAATCTTTCCAAGCCACCAGATCATTATAGCTACAAAACCCAAGGTTAGGGTTGCCAACCTCCAGGTACTGGAGAGAATGAAGGCTCAGTGCTGTATAGATGATGGAAAAGATCCAAACAGCACTACAAGGTAATATAAACGCAAGATAAATTTATAAAGGTGCAGGTAAGTGCAAGGAGTGAACATATGTACAAAAATTAAGGGAAACACAATCAGGTTTTTTTAAACAATTAGCATAAATAGTCCAGCAAGATATGCAATATGACAAAAGAAATGCTCGGGGGTCGCATAACTATGTCCAATGGATCACATAAAAACAATATAGCTGTCCATGAAAGACTTTCCTGTACTTCTCGGTAGCTGGATACAAAATGTCAAAAATGAGGACCACAGCGAGGAGGTGCCAGAAGAGGTGCCCGGACGTGTCGTCTAGATCATGCACACGTTTCGCACATGGCTTGATCAGCTACACATATCTGCATAACGTGATCAAAAAAGTATACCATGCTAATACAAAGATATCATGTCAATAAATAATTGTCAGTTTCATTATATGCTCTGGAGACCTATATAGAAATCCTCTCGCTCCCTCTTTGAAATTGATATGATTGTTATAAACTTTTCTGGTAAGTTTTTAAATATATATTTATGATGGTAGTTGCATAGTTTCTTAATATTAATATTTTTGATATAATGTGAAATAAAGGTTTAATTCTTAATATTTATAAACAATTATTTATTGACATGATATCTTTGTATTAGCATGGTATACTTTTTTGATCACGTTATGCAGATATGTGTAGCTGATGAAGCCATGTGCGAAACGTGTGCATGATCTAGACGACACGTCCGGGAACCTCTTCTGGCACCTCCTCGCTGTGGTCCTCATTTTTGACATTTTGTGTCCAGCTACCGAGAAGTACAGGAAAGTCTTTCATGGACAGCTATATTGTTTTTATGTGATCCATTGGACATAGTTATGCGACCCCCGAGCATTTCTTTTGTCATATTGCATATCTTGCTGGACTATTTATGCTAATTGTTTTAAAAAAAACCTGATTGTGTTTCCCTTAATTTTTGTACATATGTTCACTCCTTGCACTTACCTGCACCTTTATAAATTTATCTTGCGTTTATATTACCTTGTAGTGCTGTTTGGATCTTTTCCAACCTCCAGGTACTAGCTGGAGATCTGCTATTACAACTGATCTCCAGCCGATAGAGATTAGTTCACCTGGAGAAAATGGCCGCCTTGGCCATTGGACTCTGTGGCATTGAAGTCCCTCCCCTCTCCAAACCCCGCCCTCCTCAGGCTCCACCCAAAAAACCTCCCGCCAGTGGCGAAGAGGGACCTGGCAGCCTACCCAAGGTTGTCCACTTTTCAGCTGTCCTCTGCAGCTAGGGTTTGGTGTTTGGAAGAAGTATCAGACACCCCAGAGGCGAGTGAATACCGCAGAGTCAGCATGTATACAAAAGTGCTATTTTATTTCACAGTGTCAAAGTGCTTCGCAAAGCATCCACTTCTCTCAACCCACAACCAAATACATATATGTTACACTTATATACATTACTGGCATAGTCTCCCAGCCAATCAGCAGTTGGCTGCCTTGTCTCCAGGACCATCTAGCTCAGTCCAGTGCAAGCCAGTTTTTCTGCTCAGACATTGAGCTGTCATGTGACATCACCAATCACCTGGCTGTCACTTAAATCTTTTCTATCTGCTTGCCATGTGCAGTCTTACATGTCAACATGCCAGGTCCCTCTTCGCCACCGGTGGGAGGTTTTTGGGGTGGAGCCTGAGGAGGGTGGGGTTTGGAGAAGGGAGGGACTTCAATACCACAGAGTCCAATGGCCAAAGTGGCCATTTTCTCCAGGTGAACTGATCTCTATCGGCTGGAGATCAGTTGAAATAGCAGGAGATCTCCAGCTAGTACCTGGAGGTTGGCAATCCTATCTGAAGCTGTTTTATTTTATTAAGCATTATCACCTGAAAACTGCAAAAACAAGCTGTAGTAACAGGCTCAGCTGTAGAGGACAGCTGACGAGTTGGCCACCTTCGCCTGGTCAAAATATTGGTCCCTCTGCACCACTTTAATCTGAATGGTGTGGTTTACTTGCCCTTGGTCACACAAGTGTGGATAATTGTGCCACTTACAGCACTAATCTGTGGGGATTTCACAGATTTATATACAAACACTCCAAGGTAACTGCAGATGCTGAAGGGACAGACCTAAATACATTTATTCCATACAACAAAAGCAAAAAATATTTGAATGTACCCAAACTGAATAAGTGGAGCCTTCCTCTGGCCTGTTTTTAAGGCGTCCGAGGCCCTGGATCTACCTTTGCTTCTGGTCACCCTCCTAGATGACCCAGTCTGCAGCAGCAGCAGCACGATTTAGCTTAGCCTAATTAAAGGTAATTGATATCAATGACTGTTGTCATCTCTTCTGGATGCCCTGGCAAAATAACAGCATCCCCCACTAATTACTTTTAACATGATTTTACCAAGAGGAACCTGGACTCGACAGAACAAAGATGTCTTTTTTCACCCAGTCTGCTGCCTCATTATTCATTAAATCCCATGCTGGTAACATCTAACAGCCTCCAAAGGCCGTTCTTTTATTGCTAAGCATGTAACAAGTCTACTCACTCCTGATTCTTGTGATTGTGGAAGAAACATTCATTTAAAAAAGAGGGGGGGATCATTTTGTTACTCTAATGAGCCTTTCTATCCCAGGCTCCATAACCACCATCAGTTCACTCACCACCTGCTTTTCCTTGTTTTCTTTCCTAACCACTAATCACTAAGCAGAGTCAATTCCTAATGAGGTCGTTTGATTTCCTGTTTTTCATACTTCTTGAGCCACTTAAAGTGTCAGCCCAACATAAAAGGAGCCTTTTTTTCTAAACAGATTTGAAATTCATTACCATAACCTTGGTGGTGGTTGCTATGTGCAAGTTTTCCATGGCTGCATTTCTCATTTAATGCTTCCATATGAAACAAATTCTCCGTGTCCTTTTCCCCACCCTAGCACCTCCCCCACCCCCCACCCCCAGCACCACCAAGCTAGAAATTCTGGTTCAGGAAACGGTTTAGTTCCAAAAACACTGTGTCTAAAGGCTGAGAAGGAAAGGCTGGTGATGTCATAGATGACTGGACTGTGAGAAAAAGATGGAGCACAAATAAGGAGGAAAACATTCTGACATCCGTCGTAAAAGATGGAAGATAAACATTTGCCATGCCTGGTGCCTGCCACCTTCCACAGAGCCAGCTCGAATAGGAATAAGAACAATGTTAAAGCCAGAGAGAAAATAATAGAGGATGTCTGTGAATATCTTGTTTGTTTAGCTCTCCATCTATCCTTTTATAACCTAGTTTTTGACAAGCAAAAGCAGTTAACTGCAAATGTAAAGCATAAAAATCATCTAGTACCACAACTGCAAGTGGTTAGGGTTGCTAACTCAGGTTAGGGAAATACCTGGAGATTTGGGGGTGGAGCCTGGGAAAGGGAAGGGACCTCAGCAGCTTACAGTGCCATAGAGTCCACCCGCCATTCATCAGCAGCCTTATGTCATGCTTAGTCTTTAGTTTAAGCCCTGTCAGGAATTCCCACCAAGGCCATATTTCAAAGGGTTCCACTGAGCTATGTGCATAACAATGGAAGCATCTCTACCACTCTGCAGTATCCTACTGGACAATCAACAGTTCTGTTCGTATCCTCTGATTAATCCCCAGCCCTGCTTCCCTTCCTACCTTACCAATGCCACACAATGCTGATCTCACCTCCTACTTTGTTCTCCAGCTTTAAATCATGGCGTAAGTGGCCCTTCTGGGTCATACAGGCATCCATTGTTTCCAGCTAGCTTGTGGCTGGTGCACCACACCAGCAGGATAATTGCAGGAATCCACCAGCCGATCTAGGTGTTAATGAGATCCCCCTTTTACTCCTTCGCCCTTCAGGGCCTGGATAATTGACACTGCAGAATGGGGCATGCTGGCGCTAAGGGGTTTCTGCAGCCTGCAGGTCAGGTCTGTCTTGGATATACTCTGTCTTATGGCCAGCTGGTACAGCCAGCAAGATGACTGTACTTTCCCTGTATGCATGGCCATCAGGGGTAAGTACAAGGAAAGAGGGGGATGGGGGTTGCCCTACGCAGCATTGCTCCTGTTGAAACTAGCAGCCAAAGTGTGACTGTGAGAGTTGGCAGCTTGATTGCTGATAACCGGTTCAGTGCCGTTAACAACTCAACACCTCTGCAAGTCAGGAAGGGCCGCCTGAATTGAGGTGCTTTTATTATTTTTTCATGCAACTGATTAGAGGCCAAGAGAATCTTTTCAAAAATAGGGAGGGGGGAAATAGCAACTCTACAATGCAGGCTATAGTTGCCCCTTACACTTAGTTGGCGTTAAGTTGCACAGTAGCCCAAGAAGGGTTTGCTGCCAGTTAGCATGCTTTGGGTTGCTTTCAGAAGCCACAGTTTCTCTTGTTTAAGTGAAGGTGATGCAGGGTTTGGCAAGCCATGAAAGAGCCTACACACCAGTTCATTTTAGCCATTATAGGGAAAGAGTGAAACAGCCGCTCATTTTCAGTTGGGAGGATACTGAGTGCCTTTAACGCGAGCTGCACAAGTTTAACACAAAACCAGAGCCTCAATAAGAAGCAGTGTGAGAAGTTGGCAGAATAGCATTGAGGGCAGGCTTACAGTGTGGTTTATTATGGGTGTTATCTGGGAGTTCTCTTGCAAAAGCCCCATTGCAAGGAATGAGATCTCAGTGCACAAGTACTATTACAGTGCTCTTGTATACTTCCTGTTCCTTGGTTTGCTCAGAACTTCCAGGTTAGGGTTGCCAACCTCCAGGTACCAGCTGGAGGTCTCCTGCAATTACAACTCTTTGCCACTGGCGGGAGGTTTTTGGGGCAGAGCCTGAGGAGGGTGGGGTTTGGGGAGGGACTTCAATGTCATAGAGTCCAATTGCCAAAGTAGCCATTTTCTCCAGGTTAACTGATCTGAATTGGCTGGAGATCAGTTGTAATAGCAGGAGATCTGCAGCTGCTACCTGGAGGTTGGCAAGCCTACTGGCAGGGTTGTAAGGATAAAAGAGAAGAGGGAAGTTCCATGTGCACCCCCCTGAGTGTCTTAGAGGAAGGGTGGGAGAAAAATGCACTAAATAAATAGAACAGTAGAGAAGCATGAATAAGCAATCACATTTTTAAAACCAGGCTTCTGTCTGAGTTTGGTTTTTAACAAACTTCATAAACCTCTGAAGTCAAGTACAATTGTCCCTACAGTAAGCCTGCTTTCTCCATCCACTGCCCTGATATGGTTAAGAGTATTGGTTTGAGCAGTAGTCTCTGATCTGGAGAACCAGGTTTGATTCTCCACTCCTCCACATGAGCGGCGGATGCTAATCTGATGAACCAGGTTGGTTTCCCCACTCCTACACATGAAGCCAGCTGGGTGACCTTGGACTACTCACAGCTCTCTTAGAGCTGTCTCAGCCTCACCTACCTCACAGGATGTCTGTTGTGGGGAGGGGAAGGGAAGGTGGTTGTAAGCCAGTTTGATTCTTCCTTAAGTGCAGGGGTCGGCAAACTCATTAGTCAAAAGAGCCAAATATCAACAGTACAATGATTGAGATTTCTTTTGAGAGCCAAATTTCTTAAACTTAAACTATATAGGTAGGTACACTGTTTATTAACTTAATAAACTTTAATTAAAGTTTTAAGTCTTAATTAAACTATAGGTACACTGAATAAAACTTGATATCATACTTAATAGTGATCTTATTTATTGATAAAAATTAAATTGTAAGTCCCTGCCATTTCCCCCTCCCCGTCCGGAGTCCTCGTCTGGAGGCCTGGTCTACCGCCATAAAAGCCTATTGGTAGACCTGGCCTCCGGCTGAGTCCCATTGGGAGGCCAGGTCTACCCATTGGCTTTCTTAGCAGTAGACCTGGCCTCTGGAGGCCCATAGAAGCCAATTGGTAGACCTGGCCTCTGAAGGGGGACTTTTCCCCCTCCTCGGAGTCCAGGTCTACCGCCAAGAAAGCCAGTGGGTAGACATGGCCTCCCAATGGGACTCAGCCGGAGGCCAGGTCTACCAAAGGAAGCCCGCCACGCCTAACAGCTGATAGGCGGGCAGGGGGGCCAGGAACTGCCGAGCCGCCCGCCCAGCAATCGCGCGGCTAGAGGGGAGGGCAGGCTTTAGCCTCCCAACCATTGAGGGAAAGGGAAAGGGGGACCAGCCATTCTCCACAGCGGGGGGGGGGGGAGAGACAGCGTGCCCGCTCTCTCTCTCAGGCGCGCCGGCTCTGCAGCCCGGCTGCAGGCGCGAGCAGGCACAAGAGCAGGAGAGCCGCACTCAACGGGCCAAAGAGCTGCATGCGGCTCTGGAGCCGCAGTTTTGAGACCCCTGCTTAAGTGGTAGAGAAAGTCGGCATACAAAAACCAACTCTTCTTCTTCTTCTTCTAATACGCAGCTCTGTTTTTTCTGCCTCGTCTGAACGAATGCCCCGGCATCTAGTCCCTGCTTCAAGAGTATGTAAACTGGTGAGCACACAGCATTCCTTCCCCACCCAAATCATAAAGCTGAGAAAACTTCAATGGGCTCAGGATTATTATTATGACAGGGTTTTCCTCTCTGGATTCGGCCTCTTTCTAAATGGTGGGAAAAACTGCTTAAACAACCTCCAGTCTCTGCATGACAAAGTGGATGACCATTCCTACTACCCTGTGAACAGAATAGACGGAATAAGCCATTGTCTGCACTCCAGGCTTAGTTGCAACTGCAGCACTTGATTGGTCCAGGATGTAAAAGAACAAAAAGGTCATTGAATAAAAGAGGAACAATGCTGTTCATGAAACAAATGAGCGCTGGCTAATTTATGCGCTATTTGGTTTGTGCATCGTATACATTGCAATGATGCAATTGGTAAATGCTATTTTCCACAGTGAGATCAACCAGTCCTGTGATTATGGGAATTTCCTGTCACTGGGACACAGGCACTAGAGTGTTGGGACATTGAAAGAGACATTGAGATTTTGCAGTGGGGTTGCCAACCTCCAGGTACTGGAAAACAAATTAGACACCTCTATACACTTATCTTGAGATGAGAAATTCAGTATAGGAGTAGCTGTAACTAATATCAACAAAATTGTGGCTATATATTAACAGTATGTGGTAATATACCCACCAACATCACATATTACCAACAAACACATGTATTTATTTCTTACACAAATAGAATTTTAAACAAAAACATATATTCAACATTTCCTATAGAAGGTAAGTATTGTATTAATTCAATATAATTAAAATGTCCTTTATGATGTATTTCTTTTCTTTTGCAGCAGCTGATTGGTTGAAGGAGAAAACGATCGTTTCAAGGCACAAAGGCCAATTTTTCTTCAGTTCTTCCTATATGATACAATAAATAAAGCTCTTTGATAGTCATAAATATCTTAAAAGTTATTCCATATCAAAACTGCAATAAATAACAATTCCAACACTCTCAGCAATAAATATACATAAAAATTCCATCATATACTTAGAAAAATACGTCCTATGCAATTACTCATCATCATCCATAGTTTCAGGTTTCAGCCGAATAACCATTTATGGATATAATATATGGTAAGTCCCCACACTGGGTAAGTGAAAGGAATCAGTCCGCTCCGGTAACGATCCCAATGGCGTTATTACAATAATGCAAGCTAGTTACCTAAATAGCTCTCCGGTGTTCGCTCCTTGATACAGCTGATGTGCATAGCCTGTGAGCCAGATTCTTAAAGTGCCAGTGCACATTTACAGAAAGCATGAAAGATCGTTCTCTAAGTTTAAACCATGAGGAGTCTATAGACGCAAGGAAGCATACTTTATACATGTTCTAAATACCATGGCTCCTCGTGGTTTAAACTTAGAGAACGATCTTTCATGCTTTCTGTAAATGTGCACTGGGTTGTTCCCCCCTATCACGGATCAGGGGGTGAGTGGCCGCAAGCGGCCAGGGGAAATATAAGCGGGGCCGGTTTTCACAGTTCTCAGTTCTGTTCTGTACTGCAATAAACGAGTTGTGTTGGAACTCCGTCTCGACCTTGTGTGTCCTCCCCAAGCGGACTTAACACCTCATGTGGTATTTCTCCCGATTTAGAGATAAACATGACACAAACAAGCATGCCAGTTAAAACCTACAAAGAGTGTTTTTATGTACTGAAAATAAAGAATAATGTTCATTGTTTTTTAAAATTAATTATCTCTTCAGGGAATCAAGCCTTCGCATACTTGTCTTGTCCATTGAGTCTATACATTTAATCAACATCTCCGAGGAATAATACAATGTATTTTGGGTTCCTCTGATGAGACTGGCATCCTGTCCAAAAGGGAGTAACTTAATGGGGGATTTCAAGGGAGAATGTCAAATAGAAAATTTGCCATGTGAAAAAGAATCCAGTTCTTGGGCTTATGAAATGAAATCATCTGGGAAGTTGAAGAGTCCCTCTGAGGTGTGAGTGTTAGGAAACTGCAAAACCTCCGCTTTCCTCTCAGATGCACACACAACCACATGAATAGGAAGAACTTAATTTGATAATATCTATTCCTTTTTTTCTACAGCAGTTTAAGTCATACCCAGCATCCAGTAACTTCTCTGCCTTCAGTGTCCAAAAAGCCAGTATTGTGCAATAAGTAGTGTGTTGAACGTGTTGGAGGGAAACCTTGGATTAAGTTTTCCTCCTCATCCATGGAGTCAGCAGATGGCCTTGTGCTTATTACAGCACATTGTCTAAGGGTCAAACTAAACATTACAGCAGCTGTGGAGAACAACTTCTAAAAAAAAAAAAAAGAACCCAAATGGGTTTCTCGCAGCACCATGAGGGGAGAAAGGGCTCCTACCTCCCACCCAAGCCATTTTCCCATGCAAAAACCACAAGGAACCTCCCAGACCCAACTCTTTAAAAACAGTAATGGTCAGCTTCACCCTATCAGTTTGTCCTGTGCAAGATGGTTAATAGCAGCAGCTCCTGACCTGGAGCATTGGTTTCCGCTGTCACGTCCGGCCCCAACGTTGGAGCCCATGAGCAGCAATATCACCGTTTTTATATTTGAAGCTTTTATTTATAAAAGCAAGAGATAAGAAAGAGAGAAACAAGAGCCCACTGTGCCTGTTTCAACTGATTTACATGCTCTAAGGCCATTCTCAGCGTGTCTGTTTTAGACCATTTCCAAGGCAGCAATCTTCAGCTTTCAGGGAGTTTTGTGCCCACTTTTTTTATTATTAAGGGATATTTTCAATGTGATATTCTTCCTTCTCAGGAAATACCCTTGTACTTTCCTTTAGCTCAGAGGGGAAAGAGACTTCACTACCTAAATGACAGACACCCCTTCTCTTACGTGTTATTTGGTGGTTTTTAAAAAGTCATTGCTGCCAAATATTCCATCGTTCACGCAGGCTAATTCCAGCATTTCCCACATCTGTAAGCAGCTACAGAGGAAGTCTATTTAATTAGTAACCTTGACGTGACACAGTTACATCCTTATAACTCTCTGTTTTGTCACATTCTTAAGTATGTGCCTGACTACCCTTGTGAATAATATCACAGAAGGGATGCTTCCCACTGGGAAATCTGCCAACTTGGACATCAACTCAGTGAAGGCAAATGTATGTGTAAAATGAGTACACCCTTGCACCAGACACCTGTGAGAAGAGAGAAACAAGGGCCCATTGTGTCCCTGTGTCAATGGACTTAATCTATATACTTATAGCCAAGTCTGCCAAATCTGATGATACTTAAATCTGGTGACTCGAACTGTGAACTCCAGGTTAAGAAATTCCTAGAGATTTATGGGGTGGAGCCTGGGGAGGGTGAGGTTTGAGGGGGGGAAGGACCTCAGAAGGGTATAATGCCATAGACTCCACCCTCCAAATCAGCCATTTCCTCCAGGGGAACTAGGGTTGCCAACCTTCAGATGAGGGCTGGAGATCACCCAGAATTACAACTGCTGTCCAGATGACAGAGATCACTGGAGAAAATGGCTGCTTTGCATGGACTCTATGTCATTGTACCCTGCTGAGGTGGTTTCCCTCCCCAAACCTTGCCCTCCCAAGGCTCCACCATCATATCTCCAGGAATTCTCCAACCTGGAGCTGACAACCCTAAGGGGGAACTGATCTGTGTAGCTGGGAGATCTGTTGTGATTCCAGGATTATTATTTTTTAATTAATCAGGGTGCCACAACCAAAAAGGCCATGCCACTTGACCCTGCCCCATCTCAACAGAGATAGTGGAAAGAGATGGAGAAGGCCCCTATTAGGAACACTGAACATTAACCACATAGGTTCTTGTGGGTTATCCGGGCTGTGTAACCGTGGTCTTGGTATTTTCTTTCCTGACGTTTCGCCAGCAGCTGTGGCAGGCATCTTCAGAGGAGTAACACTGAAGGACAGTGTCTCTGCCACAGCTGCTGGCGAAACGTCAGGAAAGAAAATACCAAGCCACGGTTACACAGCCCGGATAACCCACAAGAACCAATGAACTCTGACCGTGAAAGCCTTCGACAATATTAACCACATAATTTTTTTTTTTGCATTACTTTCTTCAATTGCCAATCTAAGTTGGTTTATGTTTTTCCAAATTTTATTTTGAAGCTGGCCAAAAAGCCTCTCTTTTGTTTGGTAGAAAGCCTGTTTACTGATGTATGAAATGTGGAATTTCCTGTGTCTGACACTCTCAGCAGTCCTTCTCAGTTAAGTACTAAAGCTGCTGGACAGATCTTCCTGCTGGACAATGGTTAAATGTCAGTGGCAAAGAACCCCTAGCCATCAGCTTGATTCTCTGATCATTCACAAGTGTCTGACTTCCTGAATCTTACTCCCTGTGGTTGGCTGCTTTAATTCTTTCTCTTATTGACTAAAAAGACATTTGCCAAGTCAGCCCGCACTGTATGATTTCAGTCCACCTGAGCATATATGTTGGATTCTAGTAGAAAGGTATAAGGTTGGAAAGAGTTACAATGGATATGCTTGGTGTTCCTTGGACAGCATGTCTGGGAATTGTTCCTTCTTCTCCTATTTAGAAGCCAACATGTCTGAGGCCATCTTGGAAATAATCTAAGAACGAATGACTATTTCTGTAAGTAAGCCTGGAGTACTTTGGAGCTTTTATATCATTTTATAAATGGGTGTCATCACCTTGTCCCAGGATGTGGTGATGGCTGCCAACTTGGAAGGCTTTAAGAGGGAAGTGGATATATTCAGGGAGGATAGGGCTATCCATGGCTACTAGTCAAAATGAATACGAATCATGATGCATACCAATTAGCTCCAGTATCAGAGGTGCATGCCTACTATATTAGGTGCTGTGGAACACAGGCAGGATCATGCTGCCACAGTCATCTTGTTTGTGGGCTTCCTAGAGGCACCTGGTTGGCCACTGTGAAAACAGACTGCTGGACTTGATGGGCCTTGGTCTGATCCAGCATGGCTTTTCTTATGTTCTTAAGTTTTTATGATCCAAAATGGTTAAGACACCTGTCTTCAGCCCCCAGTTTTTGTGTTTGTTATGTGTTATTTAATTATTGTATATTTATATATAGATATATTTGTATTAACAATACTTTTTAATGTTCAAAACATTGTGGACCTTGAATTGAGTGGAAAGGTAGCATAGAAATGTAGCTGGCTGGCTGGCCTGGCTTGGCTTGGCTTGGCTTGGCTTGGCTGGCTGGCAGAAAGAAAGAAAGAAAGAAAGAAAGAAAGAAAGAAAGAAAGAAAGAAAGAAAGAAAGAAAGAAAGAAAGAAAGAAAGAAAGAAAGAAAGAAAGAAAGAAAGAAAACTGGTTGGCATCTCATGGGTTTTTTAAAGGTGTTGGTTTCGGTCAAGGATGACTGGCAACCAGGGAATTCACTCTGCACGCTCCTGGAAACTAGAACCTCTATCATAGCCTTCAAAAAAGATCTTAATTGATGGGCATGTTGGTATGGTAAGTAAGTTTATTGATGCGGTCTGTTTGACCAGCCAAAAGTTATGCATAAGGACCACACCACTGCATTCTGGACCAGTTAAGTTTCTAGAGAAGTCTTAAGGGCAGCCCTGCGTAGAGCGAGTTACAGTAGACTAGTCTGGAAGTGACCATTGCATGGATCACTGTGGCTAGGTCAGGGTGAGAGAGGTAGGGCACCAGCTGCTTTGCCTGGTGACGATGATAAAACACCACTCTAGCAACAGCAGTGACCTGTGCCTCCATTTTAAGGAGCATCTAAGGTCACTCCCAGGCTCTTGATGGAAGATGCTGCTGTTAATTGCACTCCATCAAGAGGTGGGAACTGGACCCCCCAACCCCATTTCTCCCTGGCCCAGCCACAGCACACTTCAATTTCAGCTGACTCTGCTTCAACCACCCCACTATGGCTTCCAGACAACTGGCCAATATATCCAGGGTGGCATCTGGACAGCCACCCATCAACAGATACAGCTGAGTATCACCTGTGTATTGATGACAGCCATGCCCCAAACTCCAAACCAGCTGGCCGAGAGAACGCATACAGATGTTAAAAAATATTGGGGAGATAATTTTCCCCTGAGGAACCCCACATACCAAGGGGTACTGAGGAGACATCCTCCCCCCTGTGCCCCACTCTATCCCCGATCTTGGAGAAATTAGATCAGCCATTGCAGGGCTGTCTCACAAACACCAACATCAGCAAGGCAGTGAGTCAACAGATCATGATCAACCACGTCAAACAGTGCTGGATTTACGTATAAGCTAAACAAGCTACAGCTCAGGGCCCCATTCTCTTGGGGGGGGGGCAAAAAAATTTAAAGGGGAAAAAACTGGATGTACATTTCCAAAATATACAATAAAAAACAAATAAAATAAAACCTACATACAGCAATAGTGTTTTGTGTTGTGTAGGCTCCTATGATGTAAGTAATGGGCCCCACCTGCTAGCCTGCGTAAATATTGTTGTTGACAAAGGACAGCTGGACATATAAAGGGCCCCATTACCTCAATAGCTTAGGGCCTCATCAAACCTAAATCCGGCCCTGCATCAAACACTACTGTTTGGCCAAGCAATACCAGCAGTGCTGACCAGCCCCAGTCCAGCTGCCTCTGGAGATCATCTGTGAGGGCAACCAGTACCGTCTCCATCCCATGGACAGGTCAGAACATGGATTGGAATGGGTCTAGCGCTGATCCAGGAAAGCCTGGAGATATCCGCTGCTGCTCTCTCAACTACCTTGCCCAGGAATGACAAATTTGATACTGGGTGGTAGTTGGATGGATCAATAGGAGCCAGTGATATCTTCTTCAAGAGCGGTCTTACCACTGCCTCTTTTAAACTCCTGGCAAAGACCGCTGAACCCAGGGACAGATTTATGATACCCTCGGGCGGGGGGCTGAATCCCATCACCACCAGCTTTCACTAGCTATGAGGCAAGAGGTAAGTTTCATGGCAGCCAGGATCCAGTCAACATCGGCCTGGGAGTCAACTGAACTGGTCCAACTCAGGACCTGAAGACAACCAAGGGGCCTCCAGTTTGCTCACTGAATCAATATTGGCCAGGAGGTCTTGGCGGACTGACAAGATTTTATCCACAAAAAAGTTTGCAAAAGCCTTGCAGCTAACTGCCAGTTCGCTAGAATTTTGAGATTTTCCCAATAGGGAAGTTAAAGACCCAAAATAATTGCGCTGGACGTGAGCTAGCAGACACAATGGAAGATACATAAAACTCCTTTTTAGCAGTCTTCACTGCCATCTCATAGGTTTTCATCAGTGTCCTATAAGATGTTCTTGAAGCCTCGTCTCGAGTAAGCTGCCAAACCTGCTCTAGTCATCTATGCTCCTGTTTAGTTCTCTGAAGCTCCATGGTATACCATGGAGATAGCTTGGAACGGGGGCGAAGAGGATGTCAGGGAGCAATCTCATTGATGGCTTCAGAGAGGTGGTTATGCCAGTCCTCTACCAACACATCTAACAAGCCATCAGGATGCATTGGATCCCACAGAGCATTCAGTTAGATCCATTAGTCTCCATGGGCGAGCATAAATCAGCTCATTGCCTATGCAGGGAGGGGCCAGGACCTTCAGGCCAGTTATACCTCTAGAGACCAGATCCACATTCACCCCCATGCCAAAGATCAAATCCAGTGAGTGGCCCACTTCATGTGTGGGACCTGAAACAAACTGCAAGTGTCATCATGGAAGACACTAAGTCCACAACCTGTGAGGATGTAGCCACATTGGCATGGATATTAAAGTCCGCCAGAACTCTAGGGCTGGGGAACTCCAAGGCCCACCTCAATAATGCCCCCAGCAGGCTTTGCAGGATAGGCCCCAGTATGGTAGGTGGCCGGTACACCAACCAGATAGCCAAACTCTCATCAGCATCCCACACATGGCCAACACAATCAATACCGGAGATCTTAGGGATGGGGAGTGCCCTGAAAGAGTGGCATGAAAGTAAAGAGTATGTCCCTGGAACCTCCTCCACCATCACCCTGACCTTTGTTGACAGCCAGCTGCAAACTTCCAACTTCTTTCTCATTTGATAGCTGAAGTCATTGGTTCACATTCTAATAAACTTGTTAGTGTGTAGCCCTTACCTGTTTTGTGTGATCAGTCTCTAGCAGCTACTAGCCATCAAAAGCCATCAATGTCCATCCAAGATGCATCTTTAGCTATTTAGCTAAATAAAGACCTAAATAAAGGACTGTCTCCACTGCACAGCCATTAAAGTCCACTGCCTGGAGAATGGGAACACACGAGCCGGAAGGAAAATCCAAGCTCTGCATGTGGGAAAAACTGGACTATCCATAATGGTACTTTGCTCTGAAGGGGGGGGGGGGCTTCATGAATGTGAAAGACCAGACAGGAATAAAAGGGGGTACATCATGATGGAATAGCAAAGTGCCGTTCAGAAAAGGAAGGTGAAAGCAACACTTGAAAAGGGTTAAAAAGAAGACTGGGAGGAACACAGATAACTGTATGAAGATCCAGGAAGCAGGAGAGAAACGGAAGGAAGGAATAAGTGAAGGAAATTGAAGCAGAAATTAAGACAAAGCAAAACAAGACAGACCATTCAGTAGCACCTTTGGGTTAGTGACTTTATTTTATTCATATATCTGGCTTCCTGCATTTCACTCTGGAAAATGTCGTACTAGCTCTTTTGAATTTGGGTGAAAGAGGAGGGAGGTGATGGAATGTGATTGCAAATGGGATGTAAGCCAATTTTCTACTCCGCACCAAGTTTGAAACTAGGTTAGCATCACAAGCAGGTATTTTTAAATTTTGCATGGCAACGAGTAACAGGAAGATGCAGATATATTTATAGGCCTCTAACTGTGCTGAAGCCAAAGCACTTGCAAAACTAATCGCCTTTCTCCTGTGATTGCATAGTACAGAAAATGAACTGGAGATCTTGGGGGCAACTGAGAAAAACAGCTCCAGGTTGCATATCCAAAAGATTAATCCAACTTTGCTTTGGATGAGTAATGATGAAGTAGGCAGATTTTATGCCTTCTTTAATCAAACAGACACCTCCCACCCCCAAAAAAATTACAAACAACAATCCAGTCCAAGTCAAGTACTATACATTTAAACCATCTTTCAAACCTACTTGTCTGTTATAAAAAAAAAAAAACCAGAGTCCAGTGGCACAAGACTTAAAATTAATTTCAGCGTAAGCCTTTGTGAGTCAAAGCTCACTTCATCAGATGCATAGAAGTGTAAATCCAACAGGCCTGATTTATATACACAACAAAAAGGTTGTCTATCATAGCTCCCAAACAAGCAGGACTAAAATCAGCAGTCTACAAAATGGTTAGCAATCATTGGCAGTGCCATGCAATGCTCATTGAAGAAATGACAGGTTAGAAATTAAAAGCCAAAACTATTCTCCCTTGGAGGAAGTCATTAGAGTTATAGTTTTCAAATGTGTAGGATAGATGTACCCATAACAAGCTGGATCCAACTGGTTTGTTCTGCTGCTGAAAAAGAGGGGTCCCCACCCAAAAGGACTGTGCTGGTGGAGATCACGGGACCTGCGTGAACAAAAGCCATGTGCAATGGGGACGTAGTAAGAAGGGGAACTGGGAGAGTTTGAATGAACAAGCTGGCTGGATCCAACCCAATGACTTGGCCAAGTCCTGCAACAAATCCTTGGCAACAGGCAACTGAGAGATGGTGGCTGATACACAGTGCATGGCATGTGGGTTGGACCTACTGCGAACCCAGTGTAGGTGGGTTCCCTGTCACAGTTATTTGCCATCTATGCTGCCTTTGTGGGTCGGTCAATGCTAACTTATACCTCTGCAATATTAAAGGTCTGTGTCACACCTATCCCTGAGATCTTCAGCAAATCCACGCCAAAATAAAAAGGGGGGGGGGGAGAAGAGAGTTACATAATATGACCATCAATGTGAACGTATAGATGGCGGCACACAGTGCCATATAGGTTTCATTCTTTATTATTAATGACTGAGGATGAATAATGAATAGTAATCCAGTGTCAGGCATGGCAGCCAGATGGCAAGCTTGCTATTGCAGTTTTCAGCGTCTATTAAATTTCTGTTCACTTCTGCTGCTTCTTGACCTGTCTTTTTTCAGTTTGGGGATAAAGGCTCCGATACTGGGAAAATCTCAGTAAAGTGGAACAGAATACTCACTGCTCTCCTCCACAGCCCAGATCAGCAGACAATAGGAAACAGCCAGGGCAAGCAGTATGACACGTTGGCTGTTTTTCTTCTTTATGAGCTACTTTGCCTTTTTTGTAATCGACTCGATTGCCTTTGCATTGTGACTAAATGGACTCTCCATGCTCAGGGGCAGTAAACCTCTGAATAACAGTGCTAAGAGGCAACATAGGGGGAAGGCCTCATCCTCGACACTGACATTGAATGAGAAATGTACTATGACTAGGATTGCCAAAATCTGACTGATCATGCATATTAGGCATGATACAGAGCATGGGTATAATTAAGAAAAATAGCATTACACCAGTAGAAAACAATGAAATGACAACAGTGTGATACATACAGCAAACTGATAATACATATATAGTACATAGTAGTATACTCCCTTTCCCCTTATAAAGTGCCTTCCTGAACTATACTGTTTACAGGCTCTGCGGAATTGAGGTCCCACAGGGCCCTGGTCTCGTTAGAAAGGGTGTTCCACCAGGCTGGGGCCAGGGCCAAAAAAGCTCTCCCGAACAAATCTGTTTTACATCATTTGCAGAATGACAGGAGTGTGGAAGCCCTCCTGACCTTCTCAGGCAGGTCATCTCACAAGGTGGAGAAAGCATATGTATGGGCAGTATTTGATGTTGCCGTTTTGCAGGGCGGCACCTGCAGAAGGTCCTGAATAGATGAGCAGAACTGTCAAGGCTGAACACAGGAGAAGTGACGGTCCTGCCAATATGAGGGTCCAAGGCCATGCAGGGCATTGTATGTGACAGTCATTACCTTGAGCTGAACCTGGTAGCTGATGGGCAGCCAATGGAGTGATTGCAGAATGGGTGCAATGTGAATGTCCTGTCTACCTCTTGATAATGACAGAGCTGCGGCAGACTGAATCAACTAGAGTCTCCGGGTTGACTTCAAGTGTAGACCCATGTAGAGTGCATTACAATAGTCTGATCTTGATTTTACCATGGCACAGGCTGGAGTAACTCTTCCCCCTCCCGCCCACCAGCCAGCAAACGTTATTTTATAAACACTGAGCCTGTAAAGAGTCCAGACCCAAGTATCCCCCTTTAGGTTGTAAACTTTGGCACTAACCCTGGGGTAGTTTATTACACAAATGTTTATTGAAGAGCATCTGGAATGGAGCTCTAAAAGCATGGAGTTGCTAAGAAACCCCCTTCCCTTGTTTACCTGTGTGGGGTGCACGGTCTTTGCATCATAGTTGGAAGAGTGGAGATCCCTGTTTGTGTCCTAAAGTGGACTTTAGGATTACTTTGTCAGACTGGGTTAACAGCCTTTCCTTCTCCCACAGGAACAGAACTTGAATTATATGGTGTTGCCACTGATACACCACCAAAGTTCATAATGCCTATACTTGGTTTATTCATTGTGGCGGCACGTACCACTCACCTTCAGTTCCATAGGTCCTAGGCAGCAACCATGACAGTTACAAAGGTATAAAACCAAGAGGTCTGTAGCGTAACTTTAGCCTGACATTGACTCCACTGTCCATTTCTGTTCAGGGAGAAGCACAGGGGCAAACACCTCTTCCCAAGCACTAGCACAGCTCCCCTCCATCAGGCTGCGACATGTCATTGTGGACTTTTTGTTTAGGTCTTAAACTGTCTGGGGTATTTTGATTTACATTTGGGGGGGGGGCTTTTTAAAATACACGATACGCCTGCTTGGACACTAAGAGCGGCCGGACCAGGAGAAATGCTTTAACTAAATCCTCCTGGACAGGAGCCCCGTGGCGCAGAGTGGTAAGCTGCAGTACTGCAGTCCAAGCTCTGCTCACGACCTGAGTCCGATCCCGACGGAAGTCGGTTTCAGGTAGCCAGATCAAGGTTGACTCAGCCTTCCATCCTTCCGAGGTCGGTCAAGTGAGACCCCAGCTTGCTGGGGGTAAAGAGAAGATGACTGGGGAAGGCACTGGCAAACCACCCCATAAACAAAGTCTGCCTAGGAAACGTCGGGATGGACATCACCCCATGGGTCTGGAATGACCTGGTGCTTGCACAGGGGACCTTTACCTTTTTTAATCCTCCTGGGGATCACAGCAGTTGGGAACTCCTTTAATGGGCAGTATCACTCAGGAGAAAACAGGTTCTATTGTGGGAATTGATCAATTAGGAGAACGCCATGGCTTCTCCTCAGTGCTAGAAGTTAAACAAACAGAAGTCTTGTGGCCCCTTAAGAGACCGACGCATTCTTTAGTCTCGCCTAGGCTTCTGCCCACCTTCTGGCCTGGCCTGGAAAACCCGCCCGCCCGCCACCATCTGCGGGAGGTGGGGGAGCCCTGGCGGCCGCATTGGAAGCTGATTGGGGGCGGGGCGGGAAGACGTCAAAGCAGACCGGAATCCAATCAGACCGAGGCCTTTGCCATTCTGTAGCCAATCCGCTGCAGGCCTTGGAAAGAGCGCGGGCTTCTGGCAAGAAAAACAGCGACGCTCCACCGAGCTGCGCAAAGTGCGGAAGAGACAAGGAGGCGGCTGCAGGTGTCATCAGCCGCGATCCACCTGGAGCCAAGAAAGGCGCGAACGGGGCTCCTTTTCAACAGGCAATAGCAACCCCCCCCCAAAAAAAAATACCCACCCCAAAGAGCCCCTGCTCGCACCTCTGCGATCGATCAGCATTTATCCGGGGAGCTTGGGAGGAGACCCCTCCCATGTAAAAATCCAGGCCCATAAAGCGAATGAGATCCAGTGACCAGGAGGCCCGGCATGTTCAAATCGCTTTCTGCCCGGGGGAGGGCAGTCGGTAACGCCACGCGCAGGGCCGGCGCTACCATTAGGCGAACTGGGCGGTCGCCTAGGGCGCAGATCTTAGAGGGGCGCAGAACCGGCCAGAGGGGCACCGTTTAAACAGATTAGTTTGTTGGGGGGGGGGAATGCAACTGAAAATTTATATATATATTTTTATTTTAAGATAAGTACCACAACAGTGCTATGGAATATAATTAATTATAATGTCTTACAAAAAGTGTTGTGCCTTTATTTTCTCTATAAGACATCTGTTTTTGAAAATTGGTTAGCAATGGGGGGGTGCACAAGAAGTTCGCTTTGCCTAGGGCACAAAAATGACTGGCACCGTCCCTGGCCACACGCATTTCAAGGGCTGCGCTGACAAACTCTTGTGCGGGGAAAGTGGTCAGAATCCGGCCCCGATCAGCATCTAGGCCACCCCACCCTGATAGAATGGGTGCCTACAAGTGTCCCAAGATAATGCTTCGGTCCTATGCATGCCTACCTGGGATCCAGTCAACCGTGCTCGGGGCAGCGCTCTCCGCTGCTTGAGGCGGCCTGGGAAAACAGCCCCCCTGCGGGGCAGCCCCATCCCCTCTGCGACCAGCGCCAGACCTTTCTGAAATCAACCTGACAGCCTTGTTGCCACCGCGCCTGCCTGGAAGTGTGTGTCGGATTGCAGCCCTTCTTCCGAGTAGACTGGTTGAGAACTGCCTCTGGGCCGGTGCAGAGGGAGTCAGCGCTGTGCTCCCATTCGCCTCCCTGCCAGGGACGCTTTTGGCCATTTGCCCTTAGGCGATCTCCTTTTCCCCATCTGTGAAAGGGAATGAGGCGAGCCCGTGGCAGAGGGCTGTGTATGGCCGCTGATGTAACAACCACTTCACAGCTACCAAAAGCGATCATAGAGGACTCTGTTATTTATGTTTCTTGCCACAATAAATGCCCACTCTTACTTGACAGTGTAAGCCCACTGAATTCAGCTGGGTTGCTTCCGAATAAGCATGCATAGGATCTGGCTTCTGGTCTGTAAAGTATCATAGAATCATAGAGCTGGAAGGGACCACCAGGGTCATCTAGTCCAACCCCCTGCACAATGCAGGAAATTCACAACTACCTCCCGCTGCCCACACACATACACACGGAGCTTCAGATTCTAGGCAGGGGCAATAAAAGCATAACTTCTGCAATACTGTGACCAAATTTAGGGTCCTGAGCTTGTTGGCCCTATAAAGATGCCGGCAACGGGTCGCTACTCTTGTTTTGCAAATGGGAAGCTGAGTCAAGGGATTTGCCCGTTCCAGTGACTTCAACCCGAATCTGATCCGAATTCTACACCCCACCGCCAGTTCTCCTCGGCCCAATGCCCTGAGCATCCTGCTCTGGGACACCTGTTCAGTCCCTTAATTCCCCCCCCCAGGCTTTTCTTTGGGCTTTCACCGCAGCTTGCAACCCTGTGGACTCCCAGCCTCCCAGCAGGGGACGCTGGGAATGATCTGGTTCACCATGGTCGAAATCCATCGCTCCCCGGACTTCTCAAAGTACCTGCAGCCAGAGGAGCCTCTCTTCTCCCCCCCCAAAAAAAAACACGAACACCACTGCGGGCACACTGATTGATCTCTCCACATTTGGCTCACTACAGGGCTTAACTCGAAGGGGAATCTTTTCGAATGCCCTTAAATGCGTGAAGTGTCAAAAAAAGCAAGAGCTTCTCCGAGAACGTGCAGAGTGCAGTTATAGCGGAAGTCAGTGGTCTCCATTTTTCACGTTTGCGCCCGGCTCCCGCACTTGGGGTGGGGTCAGAAGATGCTCAGAAAAGAGCAATCCTATGCAAGTCTACTAAGGTTCCAAATGAGGTCTACTCCACGGGGCTTACTCCCCGGAAAGCGTCCCTGGGATGTCACTGTGAATTCTGCGCGAGTTCTCTCCGGGGAGCAAGCGGGCAGATTGAAGCGGCTTCGGAGGAGGAGGAGGAGGGCCCCGAGCTCGTTTGGAGGAAGAGGGGAAGAGCTGGAGCTGCGGCGGCATCTGGCCTTGGGGGTGGGTGGGGAGAATGTCCCGAGAAGCTGCTACACTACATTGGGAGATCGATTTATTGAATGGCAGGTGTTAGCCCCCGAGCAGATGGAGAACTCGGAGGCATAAACAGGCATTTGTATGGAAAAGAAGCCATCGATTTGGAACCGAGGAGTCAATAGTCATCGTTATCCCATTGCGGAGAAAAGGCCTCGTCTTTATGGGTTAAGTTCGGAATAACAAGAGGAGGGGGGGTCGACAGCCACGGAGCCGGAGCCCGGCCCAACTCTCACATCCCCCGCCCCAGAAACTTACCAGCTTTTGCCGCCCAGAGTTCAGTATGGGGAGGGGCATTTGGGGACACTCGGTGCTTGTCCAGCGTGCACGACGGCCCAGCTCTCCCTCTCTCGGACTTAGAAAACGGACTTAGAAGGAAATGCCTTTAGGATCGGGCTTCGCCGGGTCTGTGCTGGGGAGGGAGGGCGGGCTGGGTTCCAATCCTGCCTCTCCTCTTCAAAGCCGCCGTGCAGCGCCTGGCGCAAGCTGCCGGGTGAAGAAACGAGGGACCGGTGAGGCGCCGTCCGCGGGTCACCAGGGCGCCCAGCCCGCTCTCCTGGCCTCGCCGGGCGTTCGTGGGAACGAGGCTGGCTTTCGCTCGTTCGCTGCACCTCGGGCGGTCTCAGTTGGCCCTCGGTAAAAGGGAGCCGCGGCGACCGGCTTGCCTCCTCCCGGGTCAAGGGGAAGAAAGGCCCTTTGCAAATCCAAAATCGCCGTCCAGGAGGGCGCGATCCTTGCTTGGGAAGAAACCTTCCTGAATCAAACATACAGAGGACCCTACAGATCGGTAGGGTTGCCAACCTCCAGGTAGTAGCTGGAGATCTCCTGCTATTCCAACTGATCTCCAGCCTGTAGAGATCAGTTCCCCTGGGGGAAATGGCCACTTTGGCAATTGGACTCTATGGCATTGAAGTCCCTCCCCAAACCCCGCCCTCCTCAGGCTCCGCCCCCAAAACCTCCCGCTGGTGGCGAATAAGGGCCTGGCAACCCTACCAATCGGTGAAGCCTGAATTAAGCCAGATCTTCCTTACGTGGCGGACTTTCATTCCCCTCCCACACACACACACACACACACACTAAGAGCGCAAGCGGGACCTCGGGGGCGCACGGCTGAAGTGCTTTGGGGACCGATCCGCGCAGGGCAGGGCAGGGCGCAGGGTGCTGCCGGCTGGGCAGACACGTGCTCCGGGCAAGCCGGCTCCTGGCTGCGGGCTGGCTGCCGGGGCCGCCGCCTCCAGCTGCCGGGGCTGCAGGTGGCCTTTGTGCGCTCCTGGGCTGTCCCAGTTGGCACGTGGCGGCCCGGACTGGCTCGTGGCAGCTCCCCTGCAGCAGATGAGGCACGCGCCGGCCTCATTACAATGAGAATAGAGCCATGTGGCAGCAACAGTTTGCAAATCTCCCCTCCTTCTGTGCAGATCGGGAAACATTTCCAAACACTTGTCTCCCAAATCGACCACATTAACACACCCACACACACCCCAGAGTACGCCACCGGGGGCGCGGGGTGGGGAGCGGCGTGGGAAGGGTGTCTAAGCAGGTTGGGAAAACAAGGAAGTGTGTGAACGTATGCTTTCCCCTTGGCTTGCTTCGATTCTTCAGCATCCAAAGTCCCTGGATCAGAGTGGTGGCTTTCTAATCAAAAGATAGTAAACTCTTATAGATTATAATATTACATGATAAAAGATAATGAGCTCTTAAGACCCAGATGGGGAGTTGAGAAAAGCTAAATTTTTATTAAAAAGTAAATCAAACGATATATCATACATTTTTGTAATCAGAGTGTTAAGTAGGTAATTTTGTATAACTAGATATGCCAGTTGAAGGTGTTAGAAATTTGGATATAAGCAATAGTTTGTTACGATATTGTGTAGTTTTATTAGACCATAACATTGGGGGGCAGGGTAGTAGTGTACACTAGAAGTCAAGATATTGTGTGTGTGTGTGTGTGTGTGTGTGTGTGTAAAGTGCCTTGAAGTCGCAGCCGACATGGCAAGAGACTAACAGAGGTGGTTTGCCAGTGCCTTCCTCTGCACAGCAACCCTGGTATTCCTTGGTGGTTTCCCATCCAAATACTAACCAGGGCTGACCCTGCTTAGCTTCTGACGAAATCAGGCTCGCCTGGGCCATCCAGATCAGGGCAGTCAAGATATTGGTATCACTATATTCTTGATGTCACACAGTATCCATAAGATGACAGTTGGGGTGGTAAATAAGTATGGGCTGGGATTGAACACGGATGTAGTATGTAGAATACCCTTTTGTTTTTCCCCTTCTTCCTTTTTGTACCCCTTATTGAAAAAAATAATAAAAACTAATTTTAAAAAAAGATATTAAACTCTTATCAGGGAAGCCAGGCCACACAGCTAGGGATACCATAGATGAAGGGGAACAGATTTTGAAAGGCTCAAAAGGTCTCAGGCCACATAATCATGTATTCCCACTAACTTCCCCAAGATTGCTGTGGAGTAAGTAATTTGAAGAGTGCAGTAAAACCCTACAGGGTTGTGATAAATCGGCTACAACTTGATAGCACTTTACACACACAGAGAGTATCAAATCTAGGCATGTGGGAGTCAGAGGGAATTGTAAATTTAAACTGGTAAAAGTAGACCCCTGTGCAAGCACCTGTCATTACCCATGGGATGATGTCACATCACGAGGTTTACTAGGCAGACTATGTTTATGGGGTGGAAAGCCATTGCTTTCCCCAGTCCTCTACACTTTACCCCCAGCAACCTGGGTACTCATTTTACCAACCTCGGAAGGATGGAAGTCTGAGTCAACCTAGAGTAAATTGTAAATTTACTGAGCAAAAAACTGACACCATGCTGGGTACACAATGCTGGATTTAATTTTTTGCACTGAGCTACTAAGGGATGGCCTGGTTTCAAGGTTAGAAATTCGATCTGAAGCATGGTCTGACCACTACCCACTTAAAGCCAAGGTAAATGTGGCTCCAATACCTTGCATGAGAAGGGGTCCGGTGGAAAGGGTCTGCCCATGGAGATTCATGACTCCTACTGGATTCCACAATGCTCTAAGGGATTTTAGGATCCTAAACCCATGCTCATCTGAGGCTTTAGTGGGAGTTTTTTGCTGATAAAATATCTAACCTGGATGTCAGTTGTAACTTATGTATACCAGTAGACAGGACTAATATACCACCTGGCCTATTCATGGATCATTTTGCCCCAGTTTCTGTCATGGATGTCATCAAGGTCCTAGGGTTGGTGAAGGCCACTATTTGCACTCTGAGTCCTTGTCCAACCTGGCTGCTAAAATCATATAAGGACCACATCAACAAATCCTTAGTATTATAAATCAGTCACTAACTCAGGGCACCTTCTCTCAGCCACTCAAAGAGTCCACTACTTTAAAATGATGTCCGTACAGAAAAATGATGTGACCATTTATTGCTCGGTCTCTAACGTGTCTTGTCATGGCAAAGTGATTGAGACTGCAATAGCGGACCAACTCCAGATCTTCTTGAATATTTTAAAATTAAGAATTGTTAAATAGTAATTCATATGTATTAATATGATTATTTAATTGATTGTACAGAGTGTTGTTTATATTGGTTGTAAGCCACCCCGAGCCTGACTTTGTTCAGGGAGGGCCAGGATAGAAATAATATATCTGCTCTATGTTGGCAGAGTGCTAATTATGCAGAGAAGAGGCAGACTCACTGATTAAAGATAAAGCTAAATGTTTATTGGAGAACTACATTGCAGATAAGAAAGCTGAAAGACAAAGAGCCTCTAGCTGTCTAACTGGCTAAGAATAGGGGGGAGGAGAGGGGGCTTCTGAGAAGGAGGAGGAAATTAGTCCTGAGATTATCAGTCTAACGATGGATGAAATGGTCTCTAACCTATCTAGCTGACCACTTGCCCGCTTCCTGCGGGGTCTTCTTCTCAGTTCCTTTGCATTGCAGACATTCTTCCAACATGCTAGACCCTTTTCAGTCTGGCTTCAGGCCAGGCTATGGGACAGAGATGGCTCTGCTAGCTTTAGTTGATGATCTTGGTCTGAGTATAGACAAAGGACATGCCTCCTTGTTGCTCTTGTTGGACTTATCTGCAACCTTTGATACAGTACATCTTGTTGAGGTGCTTGGAGGCAGAAGTAGGTATCAGGGGATGCATGCTAAACTGGTTCAAATGATTCCTCACAGATCGGACTCAAAGGATTGCTATGAGAGACCAGTTGTCATCAGTGTGGGACCTATCCTGTGGAATTCCACAGGGCACAATCCTATCCCCCATACTTTTCAATCTCTATGTAACACCCTTAGGACAAATCATTCGTAGCTTTGGGGGTGGATGTCACCAATATGCGGATGATACCTAGCTCTATATGTCCTTATCCAGATCCTCTGGTGATACGGTAGAGGACCTGAATAACTGCCTGGCTGCTGTGCTAAACTGGCTAAGAGTGAACAAATTGAAACTAAACCCTGGAAAAGCAGAGGTAATGTTGGTTAGGAAGGTGATCTTGAAGGACATTGCGCTCCCAACATTTAATGAAGTTCAGCTGACCCTTGCTGACTCAGTTGAGAGCCTTGGGGTTATACTGGACCCAACTTTATCAGCGGAGAAACAAGTTAATACAGTTGCTAAAAAGGCTTTCTTCCAACTCAGCCTAGCCACAAAATGGCCCCTTGTCTTGATACGGCTAACCCAACCACATGGACCCATGCCATAGTAACACAGAAACTACACTACTGCAATGCACGGTACATTGCAGTACCCTCAAAATCAATTTGGAAACTCCAGCTGGTGCAGAAGGCTGTGGCTCAGCTATTATCAGGAGCTAGATGGAGCATGTAAGCCGATTTGATTCTCCCTTAAGTGGTAGAGAAAGTCAGCATATTAAACCAACCAACTCTTCTTCTTCTCATCCTCATCCTGCTGGCACTTCACTGGCTGCCCATCAGTAACCAGGCTCAATTTAAGGTATTAACTATCACATACAGAGCTTTCCATGGCCTTGGACCCTCATATCTGTGAGACTGCCTCTGCTCCTATGCTCTGCCATGACGGTCATCGGAGCAGGGTCTTCTGCAGGTGCCAACCTGCAAATGGACAAAATCAGCAACTGCCCATGCATGTGGCCCCACCTTATGGAATGGCTTGCCTGAGGAGGTCAGGAAGGCTCCCACCCTCATGGCTTTTCACAAACTATGCAAAACTGAATTATTCAAGGAGGCTTTTCTATGCAGGCAACAGACTTGCACTGTACTAAATGATTCACAGAGTTACTTAGAAAAAAATATTAGGGACTGTGTCCTGTGTACTACTGTGTATAGCTTGCTGAAACTATGATCCTGCTATGGAATTCTGCATCATTTAATGTGTCATGTTAATACTTGTGCTTTGCTTCAGTTCTGTTTTTAGACTTCTGGCTGGTTGTACAACCCTTATCCTATTGCATTGTTTATTGAATGTCCCATCCGTCTAGCTATTGACCTACTCTCTGTAATCCACCTTGAGTCCAAGTGAGAAAGGTGGGGTATAAATAATGGAAACAAATAAATAAATAAACTAGGTCAGGTGTGTTTTTGGATAGAAGCAAATCAAAATCCCACCTGAACAGATGCCATTTATTAATACTGTTATTAGAACATATTTATGCAGAAAATTAATCACATGGAGCAAGAATGAGGATAGGTTATTAATACTTTGCATATTCATGAATGCCTGTTTTTCATTGCATGTCAACGGGGGTGGGAGAGAGAACAGGACTCAACATAAGGGGTGTAATACAACCCCCCCCCAAATTGCCAGTGTTACTGCTGAACAGGAGAGTCGCAATGGGTGTGCCTGTGCCAGTTTGCATGTTTCTTTGCACAGCTGGTGTCACCACCTTTCATTGCTCCACTTCAGTGGGTTGGGCAGGGCTTTCTGATTCTCCATAAGCATATACCTTGTTTGTGTGAGCTGTTTTATTAACGGTGTCTGCACTGGCTACCAACATAAAGGACTACGGAGACTGGGGTAGGGAGATAGTGGCAGAGGCTAAGGCTTTGCCACACTGCTACATCTCTTACCAGCATACTTCTCCCAGGCAGGCAGTAATGGTAGAAGTCATCCAGGAAGGGAGCTCAGTGTCACAATCAGACAAGCATAGTGAGATATGACCAAGAGGGAGGGTTTAGCTCCCTTCATCTGCATCCTACATTTTTGTCTCAGAACAGACCCATTCCCAGCTAAGGGTCCCAGTCATTGACATGCTTCCTTGGGCCCTGTATAGAAGAATTTAGTTACTTCTAAAATGGGGATGCTCTGCCTGAAATTGGGCTGGGAGGATTCCCAAACTGAGAGGTGCAAATCCTATGCTGGCTGGAAAACAATAAAAGTTATAGCCAGAAAAAAAAATGATTTCCATTGAATTGGTGTAAGTGAAATTTCTAAGTGTGTCCCTACTAAATAGCACTACATGTCTACTGGTGTTCTGGCTGTGTGCTTCTACTACAGCACCACTCCAAGCCACATGGCAACACAAAGATTTTTCAGAATCAGTTTGTGATATGGTATGGTGGTGTGTTCCAGGGACAGTTCCACTTAGCCTATCAAAGCTGATGGGTATGTCCAATAATATAGCTGTCTGGATTGTGTTCAAAGCCTCTTGATCTGGTACAGTCAAGCACCAAGATAACAATAGACCCAGTTTTTATTTTGCAAATAAAACTTGTGAACAGCATCAGTTCAGACAACCAGTTTCCTTACTGCAGTGGGACCACAGGTCATCTGAACACACAGTGAAACAAACAAACAAACAAACAAACAAGCTCTGACCTGACAATCTGACCTTGTGGGGCCCACATTGTTTCCTTTTGCATGCATGTGACATGAGCACAGGGCGAACTCAACAAATTCATTTTTTCAACAACAGAACTTATAAGATATACAGCCTTACAGGAAATCATGCACACCGTTTGGCTGCTTGTATCCCATTGAAGTCAATGGCCCTCAGCCAGATAAAGTTAGTGATATTATGGTTTTTGTCATTGTTGTTGCTATCCCTTTTTCCTTGTCAGCATATCTTACTGGCAGCGCAATCTAATGCAGAGTTAATCCAGCCTAAGCCCACTGGAGTAACTCTGTTTAGGAATGCACTGCTAATTACTCAGGTGACTGTTCTTTTAATATTGTCTAGTATTTTGCTCTTGGTCATTTAAATTGTTGTATTTATTACATTATTTTAAGTGATCTGTTGCTCTCAGTATTTGTTATTATTACAGGACGTTAAATGTTATATTTGAAATTAATTTTATTGTTTTTTAAGGGAAAAAATTGAGCTGAAAAAGAATCTTATTTGGCTAAAAACACAAATTAAAATGTGTTAAATGAATAAACAAAGTTCCATTGACTGCACACAGTATAATAGTGAGAAAAACTGAAGCCTCAGCTGACAAATCTTTAAGTAGGATTTAAAGTATGATGCAGAAGAATGTCATATGGATAAACTAAAATACCAAAATGCATAGGTAAATCCTATTGATTTGCATAGGGCTTGCCTACCATGTATATGTTAATCAGGTAATCAGTAACTCACTGGTTTAGAAGAAGAAGAGTTGGTTTTTATACCCTGCTTTTCTCTACCTTTAAGGCAGGGGTGGGGAACGTCAGGTGTGGGGGCCATATAAGGCCCGCGAAATAATTTGGTCTGGCCATGGGTCCTGGCAGATCTCTAGCTCAGAAGGATCTAAGACTGGCGATCCGCCTTCTCCCATGGACAGGAATAGCCTCTATTCAAGGTGGATGTGAGATTGTTTTGCCAAGAAAAGGAACCTTTTTTCCCCCTTGCAGAAACCGCCCAAGAAACTGTGTTAACCCTTTCCCACCCGGGCCATGGAGAAATGTATTCCCTCTGTACTACAATATGGCTGGGGGAGGAAGTAGCGACAATGGAGGGGTTAAAGGAGGCAGGGCCAGAATGCGCAGGGGGGGGGGGGAGTTCTTAGCCAGTGTGTCCTCATTTCATCCCTGCAGGCGGAGGTAGCAGGAGCTGGCTGTAGAATCCGGCCCCGACCATGCGGAGCAGGAGCAACTCCAGTTTGTGGCTGGACGGCTACTCCCGGCTGGTGCAACAGACCATCCTGTGCCACCACGTGGGCAAGTGCACCACTGGTTGGATGCCTGCCTGCTTGCCCGCATGCAGGGGGGGGTCATCTGGGGCAGCTGCCTGCTTGGGGTTTGGTCTGCTAATTTTTACGTTGATAATTTTGTATTGCCCTCGAATGATGTTATAAATATCGAAATGGCCCTTGGCGGAAAAAAGGTTCCCCACACATGCTTTAAGGAGTTTCAAAGTGGCTTACAATCTCCTTCCTCTCCCCACAACAGACACCTTGTGAGGTAAGTGGGGCTGAGAGAGTTCTGAGAGAACTGTGACTAGCCCAAGGTCACCCAGCAGGCTGCATGTGTAGGGGTGGGGAAACCAACCTGGTTCACCAGATTAGAGTCTACAGTTCATGTGGAGGAGTGGGGAATCAAACCCAGTTCTCCAGATTAGAGTCCACCGCTCTTAACCATTACACCACACTTCAGAAATGCCACTTAATCACCACACCACACTTCAGTAATTCACATCACAAATTCAATTAAACCATTCTTTCTGAAAACTGCAAACCATTCCTTTAAATCTAAATGGGCAATATGAAAAATATTTAAGGTATGAAAGTGCAAAGAAATCACATAGGACCTCATGCTTCTTCCCTCCATAGCTGCCAATTTTAATAATGAAAACCTGTTTTTGAATCACAGACATTTCACTCAAGATATTAAAAACCAAGCAATTTTACATTTTTAACATTTGGAAAAAAACAAAATTAAGCCCAAATTACATGAATGTTATACTTATTTGAAAGTAAAACCACTATACTTATGAAAACTGTTATTTCTTATTACACATCATTCAAAAGTGTAAATATGTTAAATTAGATTCTGACAAACATGAAAAAATTTACAATCATTTTCAACCTTTAGTCCCTACTTTGTGAGCGTATGTAGGCCATTGGAATACAAGTGTGCATTTACAAGATTTAGGGGGGAAAACCCTGACAAACCTAGTCCAGATAAAATACCTTTTTCTAAGGACATTAGAGTTACAGGCTTCAATGGATTGAGAAGGCATGAATCCTGCTTAGGTTGGGTTTCCAAGGAACCATTCTAAACACCACAGGAACAGATAGCCCACTTTTAACCATGCTGTAATGCTAAAAATAAAGGTAGCTTAAGGATAGTATAATTATTCTTTCATTACTGGTTTAGGAAGGCTCTAACTAGGGTTCTAATGTTTAGCCAATTAGCCAACAAGATTAATCAATTAAAATAATTTTGGTTATTAAAGGGTGTCCCAACCAGGCAGCAGATATTAAATTATTCGTTGCTGCTGCTGTTATACAAGCACCTCAGGTGTCAGCCATCATGTTGTAAGAGGCATTCTCTTTTCTCTGTCAGATAAGAAGCAATGCCTCTTCCAAGATACTTCTTGTTGTGACCCAGGCATGCAACTTTGGGAGCCAGGCAATGCTTTTTCCCTTTTCTTTCAGAACTATTGTTGTATTTGTATGCGATGTCATGCAGATTTAATTGATTAATTGTTTGATCGATGGATTCTTTAATTGGATGACTGACCTAGTTTTGCCTCTTACTGTTTGTAGATCAAAGGTACATGTTCTGGGTTAATTTACATGCTCTTAGATATATGGCAAACCCACCACCACCCTTAGGCCCCACATAAGCGAGAGAACACGCCCTCGGAAATGCTCCCAAAGAATTGGCTGCAGGCAGGCAAAGAACCAATAATGACATATCACTGTCCTTCGAGCCTGCCCTCAGCAAACTTTTCAGTCCACTTGCCTGATGTTACCTGATGCAACTTTTTATCTGTACTTTTTTTTGTCAATACAAAACAGATGGTCTCTTATAGTTCATGTTTATTATTTTACTGCAGTCTCTTTAATAGCTACAATCACAACAATATAATACCCCCAGACTTTCAAGAAGATTTCACATCTGTTCTGAGCCTCCAGGAAGAGGGATGCTATTGGGCAATGTGTGTCATTAGAGTAGTCATTCTCTGATTGGCGGGTGGGGGGGTGATCCCCAAAAAGGTTTGGAATTAAAACTAGTGCCAGCTTGAGGTTTCTAAGGGGGTGGAAACTTCACTGCCCACAACATAATATTTTGACCGAGGAAGGGAAGTCGATGCCTGACGCCTGCAGATTAAAGGTGAAATTCTATCTGCGAAGGTGCCGGTCGGGAGGATTGCAGTGAGGTTTGGCAGAGTTGTGAAAAGAAAAAGAGATCTGTTTGTCTTGCTTTAACCTACATTAGCTCAGAAGAATAGAGAGAGTCCATATGGTAGATGCTGCCTGTGGAAGTCCAGCACCAATGCGATGCCCTGCTCCTGCACGCCGCCCGGCTTGTGCCAGATGGTGCCTGGGCCAAGTGGCCATGCGTGGGGTGGCTCTGGTTAGCCTAATAAACCTCCAATACAAGTCAAAAATCAAAACACACACATACTAACATCTGCTAGAGCCTGCAGAACCCAGCTAGCCTTTCAATAGTGAATTAAAGAGCCCCACCGCCCTTCTGTTCCCCCTAGGTTAGGCACTCATTACCATTTATCAAGCACTGATGTTATCTGGCCTTCCATTTTATTTAGTACAGAAGCTATTAGCATCAGATTTGATTTTGACAGTTGACGCTGTCGCTAGTGAAGCGGGGAACCCTGGCTGGGCAGGAGGACATCAGAAGGATCGCCCAGTTCTTCTACCCTGACATTCCTCCCTTCCAATTTGTTTTCTTGGAAATGTCACCCAAGGTAAGCTGCTTACTTGAGAGTAACTTTCAACAAGACCAGTCTTACTTCCAAGGAAATGTGTTTGGCAACTGCCTTTAGGAACACTTGAAGAGCCGATGTGGTATAGTGGTTATGGGATCGGGCTGGAATCCCGGAGACCCAATCTCTGCTTGCCATGAAATTTACTGGTTGACCATGAGCCAGTCACTCTTAGACTAACCTACCTTACAACAACTTTGCTGGGTTGTCGTGAGGGGAAACTGAAGGATGGGAGAACCATGTACACTGCTTCAAAAAAAGAACAGGTAACACAAGTACAAGCAAGAGATTCAGATAAAAATAAAAAAGAAGTGGCAAAAGTGAGTGAAAATACTTTCTGATAACTATGAACTGCAGAGGAGGAGGAGAAGGAGAAGGAGAAGAAGAGTTGGTTTTTATATGCCAACTTTCTCTGCCACTTAAGGGAGAATCAAACAATCATCTTCCCTTCCCCTCCCCACAACAGACACCCTGTGAGGTAGGTGGGGCTGAGAGAGCTCTAACAAAGTTGTGACTTGCCCAAGGTCACCCAGCTGGCTTTGTGTGTAGGAGTGGGGAAACAAATCCAGTTCACCAGATTAGCCTCCGCCGCTCATGTGGAGGAGTGGGGAATCAAACCCGGTTCTCCAGATCAGACTCCACCACTCCAAACCACTGCCCTTAACCACTACACCACACTGGCTCTTCTCTTAAAAGAGAAATTGAGGCTGAGTGTGTGCACACAATGTTAATGGATCTGTGCCAGTGACCGCTGAAATCTTGAGCCCATACAAGTGCAGATAGTACAGGAGGGCGTCACAAGCGGACCCATCCTTCTTTTTTTTTTTTTTAATGAAATTTTTATTTTATTTTTCCAAATAATCATTATACATTCCATTGCGCATTTTAAAAAGTATAATTCTTTGACTTCCCCTCCCCCCTCCTCTGATCTTTTAGTTAACATTTTTTCCCTCTTTGTATTGTTTTTCTAATTCAATTATAACAAAGCCATCCATGCCCAATACATCCTTTCTGAATTAGATCAAAATACATTTGTTAATATCACATTTAAGTACATCTCTACAATAATTAATCCATGCCTCCCAATCTTTTGCAAATTCATTATCATCCTTTTGATTTACCGACGCCGTAAGTTTTGCCATTTCTACTAATTCCATCATTTTTTCAATCCACTCCGATTTGTTTGGTATATCTGTCATTTTCCATCTCCTAGCATATACCATTCTGGCGGCAATAGTAGCATACATCAAGGTGACCAGGGGTGTTCCCTTGTTACCGTGGTGTGTGTTAATGTTCCAGGGGGATGTCTTTATCCCCCTGGAATATACCTTCCCTTTCATACTGTGGATATTTGGAAGAAGAAACAGGATGTTTGAAGTAAATGTGTGTCTTTTAAAATGTTTAAGCCAATAGAAGCCCAGCAATTCACAAATGCTTACATTCATTAGCCTCCTTTCCCAGTTTTCTAGAGCCAAATAAGATGAACAGAAGTTTCCAACCATTTCTCAGTATGGCATCCACCCACCCACCCCGGCACCCATCAATTTTCTGGCATGCATGAATTTTACTTATCCACTGTTGGTGCATTATAAAAAAAGTTAATTGCACTCTATTCTCCTAAGATTTGCAGTAGGGATTGTCCTTCTACACAAAAGTTGCTTCTTTCTATGGTGCTCACGCATTAACAAACCTAAAATTGGCTTTTGGATGATTGGGAGGGGGGATCCACAACTTTTGTTTTCTCAGTCACATCAAAACTTGCTATTTCCTAAAGTCTCTTCAAGAATTAGTCGCATATACTAAAGAAAAGTCTACTGTCAAGGAGAGTGTTTTTCAAAAATAATGTATCAACTGGTTATTTCAGCTCTTTTTCCAGGTGAAGGGCAGCATAAACCTTCTGGACAGGGGCTGGCATAAAGGTGGCAAGACCTCATTATCATACAGCTGAAGGTTTATCTTCTCCCAGCTTCTCGCTGCCGCCCCCCCCCCCTTAACAAGCTGAAATAAAAGCCACATGAAAGGCCTTCTCTGTGCTCGGCTTTAATGAGGGACACGCGACCCAACAATAAGCACACATTGCAATCAGGCCAAGGGGTTTACTGGCACACACCAGCCCATGGCCAGGATACAATATGAGCTCAAGAATAGCTGCTAAGGTCTGCTTTGCAAAACCTAGGCGGAGTAATAATGGACACCACCCAGCTCCATTAAATCGAGTTGGGATTTTGCAGCTGAACAGGGTTGCAGGCAAAGAGTGTTCTTTATTTACGACCAGAGTTTCCCAACTTTAGCCAGAATTGGTTTAGTTCACCTAATTCCGTCTGGTGACAGAACAAATGTGAATACATGATGCCCTGCCAATTTTTTGCTCCCATTCTTAAATTTTGAGCTGTACCTACTGGAGTTTAAAACAGATACAAGGGTTATTAAGATAGGGAAGGACTTTTTCCACACGCTTGTCTCCTACTTAAAGCATGTTAATCTGGGTGGTTTGGCAAACAACCAGGTTGCTGATGTTTAGAGAGGTGGGACAACATGAAGTCAATGGTGTCTTTCGGTTTCTCAGGGACAGATTCGTTTCTCGTTTCTACTGGCTTATCAACTAGCCAGGTAACACTTGTTACGCAGAGAGGGCTAGAAGTACTCTGAGCAGTTGGTCTTTAGAAATCACCCAAGATGCATCATCTTGATAAAAGTGGGACTAGTGTGGAATAACCACAATGATAAAACAACACTTTTTGGGTGCCTGTTTGAGTCTCTATTGTCTGGTGAGTTGTAAAATCTTCTTTCCTCTCTTCTCCAAAGCGCCTGATTTGCAAGGGGACCGTCTCCGTTGTGAGTGCTGGAAATATCTCAACAGATGCTTGGCTGGTTAATAAGCAGCTCCGCTCCTTGGTGGTCAGTGCAGAAGCAGCAGCAGGGTATTAATTCTGGATCTGAGGCTCTCTGCAACATTTGGTTCCTTTTCCAGAATGATGAAAAAGGGGAGGGGCCGCCTCAGTCTGACTGACAGTTGACATAATGAGCTCGCGAGGACAAGAGGCAACTATATAAACAGCTCGAAGGGAAGCAAGTTTCCCATTTACCGAGCGAGCGCGGCCAGCCCCGGGAGAGGAGCCGTCCAGCGCGAAAGAGACCCCCTTGCGCGTCTTTCCACCCGGCTTGGGAGTTTACAAGGGCGATCGCAGCCAAAGTTTCCTGGGCGAGGACAGGATTAATCCCTTCAAGTGGATGGTCTCAACCCCCTGGATTATTATATCTTCCCGTTCGGACTGGGGAATCTTTGGAGCCGGCCGCTCGAAGTGAATGCGTCCGTCCGGCAGCTCCAGCCAAAAGCACATCCCCGGGCAACCGGAGGACTACGGCAGCGAACTAAACGTCCATCCCAGGCAGAGTTGGGAGCCTTAAGCCAACGGAGCAGGAGGATGGCGGCAGCCTCGCAGCTCTTGGCCTTGACGCTTGCCTTAACGGCGATCCTGCAGGTAACGGCGCGCCCGTCGGCGGAGGGGCTTCTCCGCAGGTGTGTTTGCTCCTAGCGGGAACCGGGGGGCAGCGACGAGCGGCAGGACCAAGCTGGGGTAAGGTGTGACCTGGCTGTTGTGTGTGTGTGTCTCCTCTTTGTGCAGAGGGCGTCCGGCTCCGGCGTCTTCCAGCTGGAGCTGCGCGAGTTTGTGAACGGGCAGCGCTCGCTGGCCAGCGGAGAGCCGTGCGCGGCGGGCTGCAGGACCTTCTTTCGCGTGTGCTTGAAGCATTACCAGACCGTCATCTCCCCGGGGAATTGCACCTTCGGGAGCGTCGTCACCCCCGTGCTGGGAACCAACTCCTTCGCAGTCAAAGAAACGGAGGGATTCGGCAGCCCCATAAAGTTACCTTTCAACTTCACCTGGCTGGTGAGATCTCACCTTCAGCGGCTTTGTAAAGGGGCGGGGGGGGGGAGGTTAAAGCCAAGGGCAAGGGTTCAGCTGCTCTAGGAGTCGCAGCTTTCTTACGTTGATGGCCATAACTTCGTTGAATATAAACAGCTGCTGCAGTCGAAAGGCATCCATTGCAAAAGCATTTAGAAATTGCATAAGATGAACAGAAATGTAAATATGTGTAAAACGGAGACATTTGTGTTCGTCTCAAAGTGGAAATAAAAGCCAGAGAGACTCCCCCTCTACACAATACAGAAAAGCAAGAGAAACGTTTTCCCAGGAGATGAAAGCTGTCCTGAGGAAGCTCCATTTCATTGACTCAGACAAAGTAATGCTATCTGCAATTAGATTAATTGAAATGTATATCTACGTCCTGCCAGCACTACCAGCCAGAGGTTTTCTGGTTTCACCCAATTGTTTTAAACTCCAAGGCGGACCGTGCCCCTTTCCGATCACTTTTCGAAAGAGCTTTCTCCTTGTCTTAAATTCTGTACCTTCCTCTCACTCCTTCTTTTCATTCACAGGGCACTTTCTCATTGATCATTGAAGCCTGGCATGCTCCTGAAGGTTACCTTCCAGCAGGTGAATATGTGTGTTTCACTCTGTAGTCACTAGGGGGCGACAGCTTTTCAAAACTCGCCTTTAAACTAATCTTTAAAAGCAACTAGTTAATTCAGTGAAAATCATGATAAAGTAGCTTTCACAAAGCTAAATAAGTTTACCGTCATGCAGATGTTTAGAATCTCTTTCCACTACTTGCTTTAGTTTGCAAGCCAGAGCCATTCCCTACATCAATTTTGCTTTGATTTTTGTCCCCTACTTAATCTCCACACAATTGCGTTTCCTCCCGTTTATTTTTGGCGTGGGAAAGAAAGGAGCTCTTTGGTGAGAAAACTACAAGGCTGCCAAAAAGTCCTGACTGCCTTTTCCTGTATTTTACACCTTTTTCAAATTCCGCCCTTTGGAAAAGGAATAATGGCTTTGGGATGTTTTTCTGACACAGAGGAAAAGGATATTTCAACAGTACAACAGTTCTTACTTTGAAAAGATTTCTGCAAAACTTTTCAGGAGCATGGTTAACAATAATTGATTCTGAAGCCCATAGAAAAATTATGTAGTACAGTACAATTTCTTCCTGGTTTCTCCAAACAAATGACTTAGCTTCAGGCATACCTAGTTGTCTCCACATACTACAGGCTGATTAATATTTTAATCAACATTTTTAGCTGATTACTGTTTTAATCAACACTACATGGATTGCATTCATCTGCAATTAATCTTCGATGACAAACTATTTAATGACAATTCAAATACAATGGCAAAGCTCTGCCACAATGGCCATTGGCAGCCTAGTTGATTCTCTTTACTTGGAAATCATTTGCATTAGTTACTCTGTTAAGTCTTCAAACTCTGTTAATGCCACCAATCAAATGGAACAAAGCTTTTTTTTTTTTTACTGAAGGCATGGCTGATAGATGGTACTCCTGCATTTGTATGCACTGGAGCATTGTTGCTGGTTACTGTTATTTGTTATCACTGGGGAGAGGTAGCTCGTGCAGGAGTGTAATAGGAGAATGGTTTTAATAAGGGTATAGTGTGTAGTAGCATTAGGCGCAGTAAAATGAGATGGCATGTTGTGTGGGGATTGCCTGCATTGTGAGCAGCAAAGGTGCATTGATAAAAAAAAGCATGGCTAGTTGTACAGTGCAAGTACAAATATATCAAGGAGTGACCTGTGACTCAGAGTTACTGTCTTGTGTCTGCCAGCGAGGAATAAATTCAACAAGTGGTGTCTGCACAGAGGAGGTAGTGATAAGAAAATGTTAATCTGTTGAGTTGTAGCTTGTTACTCAGCTCCTAAAGACATGGAAGCCCTATAACATTTTTTTGGGGGGGTAAAACTGGCTACCAACCTGTGAGGGTGCAGGAGCCGCTGTGAAAAATACTGCATCATATGTGGAAGATGGTGTTTGGGGAACTGACACAGGAGTGCAGTGGTAACATGGGGACTCTCAGAAAGTTAAGGGCGGCATGAACTAGATAGAGAGGGGCTGACTTGGAGGCCACAAGCGCTTTTTCTCTAACGAGAGTCGCTGGGTCTGGTCTGCCTGGAAGTCTTCAGGGTCTGCCTTTCAAGATGCAATAAATGGCACTGCCCAAACTCAGGGGCACTTGCCTTTGTTATTACGTCACATATTCCTTGCCTCATAAATTGTGGAACTCCCTGCCTCAGGATGGGGTGATGGCTGCCAACTTGGAAGGCTTTAAGAGGGGAGTGGACACGTTCATGGAGGAGAGGGCTATTCATGGCTGTTAGTTAGAATGGCTACTAGTCATGCTGCATACCTATTCCCTCTAGTATCAGAGCAGCCTGCCTATTATCTTAGGTGCTGTGGCACACAGGCAGGATGGTGCTGCTGCTGCTGTCTTGTTTGGGGGCTTCCTAGAGGCACCTGGTTGGCCACCGACCGCTGGACTTGATGGGCCTGGGTCTGATCCAGCAGGGCCTTTACTATGTTCTCATAACAGGAAAACAGATCCAGCAGCACGAATTAATTTCTGGGGAAGAATGGCCGGTGCTTTTAGGCTGCTGCAGGCCACCACCTGGGGTGCACGTGTTGTGGCAGCATCCCGCCGCTTTCTGCCTCCCCCTCCAACAGCGCAGGATGGCTCCTTCCCCCGCTCACCGAGCGCCTCTTCCCGCCGCAGGTCCCGAGCCGCCCGCCCAGAAATGGCTCATCGGCAAGCTGGCGATCCAGCGGTCGCTGGCGGTGGGCGAGGCGTGGTGGCAGGAGGAGCAGAGCAGCGCGGGGGCCCGGCTGAGCTTCTCCTACCGCGTGGTGTGCAACGAGCATTACTACGGCGACAACTGCTCCCGCCTCTGCAGGGGCCGCGACGACCACTTCGGCCACTACCTGTGCGAGGCGGACGGCCGCGTGGCCTGCATGGCGGGCTGGACCGGGAACTACTGCACCGAAGGTGAGCGCGGGGGGCCCCCCCGGCCCGGGGCTTGGAGCGGCGGCGGCGCGCGGACGGGCAGCAGAGCAGAAGGCGGGCCACGGGCTGGTGGCGGGGAGGCGGCGCGGCGGCTAAAGGCGGCAGCTCCCCCTGCTGGCCGAGGGCCTCCATTGCAGGCCACAAGCGGCGCCTGGGGCCAGGCTGCTGGTGCTTGAGGCTCGGTGGCGAGCGCGGGAGGGGCTTTCTGACGCCGAGGGTAGCCCGGTTGCTCTGCAGGTAGAGTCCACTTAAGGAACCCACAACTTTTGGGGGAACCAGCTTTCCAGAGTCAGCGCTCCCTTCGGGGCGTGTGTGTGTGGAGTTTGCATGTGTGAACGCATGAACACAAGAAGCTGCCTTATCACTGAATCCGGACCTCGGTCCATCCAAGTCAGCATTGTCTACTCAGACTGGCAGCGTCTCTCCAGGGTCTCCGGCAGGGCTCTTTCCCATCACCTGCTTGCCTAGTCCCTTGAACTGGAGATGCCGGGGATGGAACCTGGGACCTTCTGCGTTCCAAGGTGATGCTCTACCACTGAACCACAGCCCCTTCTTTTTTGCGAGCTATTTTGCATGGGTGCACGACAGAATTGAAGGGCAGATGGACTGGCAGGGCGGGCGTAAGGCAATAGCAGCTCCGAGTTTCATTTACAGGGCAAAAGCTCTGGGGTGGCTTTTCTTTCATTCTTTGCATTGGCTTGCTGAGAACCAGAAGTGTCACCCCGCCCTCCCGCCGCCATTGGTGTCAACACCTTCATGCCTGCTGGGGAATTGGGTGAGGGGAGAATTTGCCTAGCTTATCCAAAACTGACATGTTGCAGACACCCTCCCCGAGTTTCTCTTTCATGGGGAATATGCGCTTTTTTTGGTCTCAGAACGTAATTATCTGCATTACAGTGTACTTATTCTTTGGTATAAGTACTCGGAAGTATGGCACTCAGAGCAGGAAAAGTAATATGTGAAGCGCTTCTTAGTTCTACACAGCTCACTCTCAAAATGTCATTTGGAAGGCTTTGCCACCATTTCCTATGTCCACACTGCAAATTAGCAATTTTTTGGATCCATGTTCAAATGTTTTTCAAAATTTTTAGTTATAGTCACAGGAGCTGCTTCAGATCGTGCATATGGTGGCAACAGGTGTGCCTTCCTACTGGCTACAGGCGGTTTCCTGGCTACAGTCCCTTCCCCTTTCTCTACCCAGATCACTAAAACAAATGCCACTCTGTAAACTTATGGGGTGGGGGGTGGTCTATAGCCATGAAAACCACAGGATGGAAAGCCCTATTTGTCCGTGCCCTATTCTCTAGGAATAACAGGGTTTGTAGGGAAGGTGTGTGTGTGTGTGTGGCCCTGTCATAAATTATTCTTCTAATTCCTTCTGCTTTACTACTTCTACTTTAAAGAAAGCAGTAATTTTCAAGCTTTCACCCTCAGCACATTGACTACATAGCCACCTGCAACCGCCACTAAGGGCTTCTTAGAAGTACTGAAGGAAAAAACCCTGTTGTATCCCTGTCACTGGCATTTTAACTAACCTAGTGTATACATACTGCGAAGTTCAGAGCTTATACCATTGCTAAACATTGTGCATATATACCACTGTTGCCACCAAACCTAATAAAACTGAAGGCAGTGCAGCTGTAGGAGAGTTAAAAATACAAACACATTTTCCTCCCCCCACCTCCTTCATCTGAGAGAACCAAACCTATATTTGTTGTGAAAACAAATCCAATTCTGGCCTAAAGGAAATCTATATTTACATACAATGGCAGTGTTGAGGCCTTCCTCTATATCCTTTAAAAACAGTACATATATCTTGGTCGTACAACTTTATGTAAAACTGGTATGTTTGCACACTTTACATTGATTAGCATGATTCTATCCGTGACATATGAATATCTTTAGAACAGAACTCAAGGGGGGTTGCCACAAAATATCCAAGTTACAAACTGGCATTTATATGGGTGATCCAGGGCCAGTTACTCTTTGCCAGCATTAACTCAGGGCCAGTTTCCTCCTTCCCACCCTAACATAACTCAGAGTTGTTTTGAAGATAAACTGTGGGGGTGGGGGGCTCAAGATTATTGCAGGAAAGGCATGATTTAAATGTGACAAGTGTTTAGAAATATATTCAAGTGAGTTCGAAAAATCTAAATTTTAAATTGTAACTGAACTTTCTTTTTTTTTTTTTACAGCTATCTGTTTAGCTGGGTGTACAGAGAAAAATGGATTTTGCAGAAATCCAGAAGAGTGCATGTGAGTAGACACTGTATCTCACCTTTTATGTAAAACCCCCCCCCTGTTCCTGCGCCCATTATTAAAGTCTTATAACATTTGGTTTCCGTTAATTTTCGATTAATTTTCTTCCAGCTGTCGCAGTGGTTGGCGAGGCCGTTATTGTGATGAATGTGTTCCTCATGCAGGTTGCCGCCATGGGACCTGTAAGAAACCAGGGGAGTGCATATGTGATGAAGGCTGGGGAGGCCTCTTCTGTGACCAAGGTTAGTTGATGTTGTTATGGCAAGAATGGATTAATATCAATTCAATTTTCCCCCTCTTTTTAAATCATTGTGTTCTAAATGTTGCTACTGTCAAAAAGTCTGAATTATAGAGTTTGCAGGTTCTCCTGGATTAATGTTACTTTTGGAACCAAATTTCAAAGTTTCTCCTCCCTTAGTCATACTAACAATAATTAGATGAAAGCCTGCAGGAACTTTCCAAAATATCTATCTTCTTCAAAATGGATTGACATATTCAGCTTTCAGTTTGTCATTTGTTCCATACTAAGAGCCCGTACAGTCAGCTATGTATCAAGAGAATTCATTGAGGTTGTTTTCTGAACATTTTCCATAAAAATATATTTCAGACCTTTCTTATTTCTATCCATGACGAATAGCCCCATCCTAAGATACTGGTGATGTTGGCCAACTGCTGCTTTTGTGGTGTTGTTGCTTTGCTGGTGGCCCAAGTTGACATCCTATGGAATTGCAATGCAATAGAAGTGGCCAGAAATGTCTGTTGGAACAGGCCAGGGACCACACCAGAGTCCCAAGCTAGGGTGAGCGTGATAGTCAGCCGTGATGCAGCCGATCAGCCCCACCTGACATGGCCAGTGTCCCAAGGCCACCTGGATGTGTGACAATGGTGCAATTGGTTGTGGCAGGACAGGCTTAGAAAGATGACTAAGACCTGTTTTGCCCACATTACCCCCCAGTTTCACCTGTGTCTACAGCAGGATAATGTCTAAATTAACACAGCTCTGGCATACCTTTGGGATGCTGGTGTCACTTGGACATATGCCACCTGTAACTTGGACAAATGCAGAGTTTAAAATAAATTAAATCTCCAGGTTATGTTTTAAGGGACACTTTTGACTTTGCAGGTTACTTAACTTCCAAACTGGACTCAGCTGTATAACTATAAATCTCCAAAGTCATATAGATACATTTAAAACAGAGTTTTAAAATGGTTTTGATGCTATGTAATCCTTATGGAGACAGTTATAGCCTAATTAAGAATTATATGTCCACATAAGCAGTAAAAAATATTCTGTTTTGTCTGCATTTGGTTCTTTATTAACCATGCGTATAACCTGTCTACTTATGTTAGCTATATTTATTCTGTCAACTGGTCTGATTAACTGCAATCCTTCATTTAAAAATGACCCCAAACCTTTGTTTAAGCAATCTGCAGCTATTTATGCAAGTGTTAAAAAATAGAAATTTAATTCATAAAGCACAAGACAATATAGGATGCTGGTTTAGTTTCTTTCGTTAAAGCATCACAGAGTTAAACAAATACCTGGCAGATACTTTGTCAAGACAAAATGTTGGGTCGCACACACCTGTTCTGCTAACAGCAGCACCTTCTTTCTATCACCATTAGCAGAATGGATTAGCAGTATCCAGTCCAAACAGTGTGCTGTTGATACTCAGTGTTGTTGCATGAGCTTTTTCATAAGATATCTGCTGTACAGACTTACACTCCTCTCAAATGCTTAGTTCAATCGCATTATTGCTAATAGGTTTAGGCACGTACTAATGAGAGTGGGGGCTCCTAATGCACTAATACAGTTAAAGGCTTGTCCAGCCTCTCAGAGTTCAGGGCTTAGACATTCTGATGGTGGGCTCTAAAGCCATCAACCAAACACAAACAGTCACTAAGGACTTCCACTGATCCCCTTGTAATGGGAGGGGGCGTATATTTTGATAGGACTAGTAGGTAAAATGCTGACTGACCCCTACAATCAATGCATTGTACATATTAAGAGCATGCCATCCTTCCTTGGTTGTTTTGGTGACTCTGAAAGGTGATAACTTTTATTTTTCATGAGCTGTTCATTTGAGGTAATTCTAAAGCACACCCAAGGCCATCTCTTTTCCTGTCACTTTGATATGCCATCCTCTTGACCTGTGACAAGTGTGAGGGGCCATTGGCTGAACTGCCTCTGTGCTGTGTCTTCATTACACAGAGGAAAGCTTTCAACTTTGCTCATTCCAGTAAAAACTGAGAACCTTTCTGTGGAAGAAGGTTAAAGAACTGACCTCACACACCCCTTACACAAGTTTGTTTACTTTAGGCATGCAGAGTAGTCCTCTGATCAGGCCCTTATCCTAGTCCTTTTACTTCTAAACCCAAGTTAAGCAGTTTTCAGTGTTTCTATTGACAATAAATTAAAGGTGTTTTGTCCAAACTCTCGTTGTTTGTGGTGCCTCATCTGTTGTGCTGCCATTTGTTGAAACATAAATATCTCATTGACTGGAGGTTCCCCCCCGCTTCTTGTGTGCTTTTGTGTCCTTATAGATCTGAACTACTGCACTCATCATAAACCCTGCAAAAATGGAGCCACTTGCATGAACACTGGCCAAGGTAGTTATACATGTTACTGCAAAGAAGGTTTCACTGGCATTGACTGTGAACGGAATATCAGCGAATGTGACAGTAACCCCTGCAAGAATGGAGGAACCTGCACGGTGAGGACTAATTTTATATTGGAGATTGATTTGTGAAAAGGGGAATATTTTATTCATGCCCTGTCTTTCTCCTGAAGAGCTTAGGGCAACCTGGACAAGATTATCACACTTTACCTTGCAAAAACCATGCAAAGTAGGTTACAGTAAGGAATAGTCATTTACCTAAGGTCATCCAGTAGTAGGTAGTATCTTGGAGGCATTGTAGTATTAGTGAAAAAGTAAGGCCACCCTCTATGTGGATAATACAGTTACAAGCTGATTCAGAGATGGTGATACCCTCTCATGCTGTATTTTAGAGATTCCTTGAAATACCCAAAGCATGAACACACATACACCCCATAGGCCTTATTTTGATAATGGACTTGTCCTGCATAGTAGGAATGAAATGCTGTTATATAAAGGTGTTCTCTAATTCTATTAGTGTAATGTCAGTAGTTTTCATATGCACTGCTGTCATCTTATACTTTTTAGTCCAGATGGTATCTTCTCCAATGGCATTCTCAGCCTTACCTGTTTCATTTTGATAGTGTGTACATGCACAACTCCACAAAAGGTTAATGACCTAGTTCCAGCACTTGAAAAGAACATCATTCAGCATTTCTGTTGGAGAGGAAAGATGTAATTAAATTAGGTATCACTTGTACTGTCTCTTCAGTGCTGGTTCCCTAGGATACACGGTAGTAATGAATTATGATTTAATTATGCAGCGACAGCTAGTCAAGTATAAACTTAGCGCAGTGGCACTTCCAGTGTTTGTCCAGTAATAAATATGTAGTATATTGGTAGTATGATCTCTTTTGAGTATCATCGCTTAATCATTATGTTGGTTTATTTTTCTTTACCTGCAAGACAATTTAATTATGTTCTGAGCACAGTATTCAATAATAGCCCTTATTTGGTATAATGAAACTTACTCCTAGCCAAAAATAACAACTCCGAAGACAAACAGGTAATTCGTGATCACCAGCGTCACCCAGCAATCTCCCGTGGCAGATGTGAATCCTGACTCTGCCATGGAAGCTTGCTGGGTGACCCCTGGGTCAATCACATACTCTCAGCCCAACCTCGCTCCCAGGGTTGTTGTGATGATAAAATGGAGAAGAGGAGAACGATGTAAGCCTCTTTGGGTCCCCAGCGAGGAGAAAGGTGGGGTATAAATGAAGCAAGTAAAATAAATATTCAACATTCAGTGATTAAATAGTATATTTGATTAGCTGCTTCCTCAGTCCCCATCAGTGTAACAGCTCAAGCTGTTTTGGGTCCTCTTTGAAGAAACCACAGTATTTCATGTTAACAGGAGAAGCAGAAAAGAATACAGAGCTGACTTGCTTCTTCAAAGTGCCTGCAGTTCTATGGGTCTAAATTTGAAATGTCTTGTGCTTGGTTTTTTTCCTGCAGGATTTGGGAAATGATTACAAATGTACATGTTCCCCAGGATATGATGGTGTTAACTGTGAACATAGCGCCTTGACTTGTGCTGACTCTCCATGTTTTAATGGTGGCACATGCCTGGAAAAAGAAAAAGGAACCAGCTATGCTTGCCTTTGCCCTATGGGTTTTACAGGATCCAACTGTGAAAAAAAAGAAGACAGATGTACTAATAATCCTTGTGCTAATGGTATGTCCTTACACTAGAAGGATTTCACATTTTAAAGATAATAATGGAAGCAACTTTAATCTAATTAGTAGGTTAGATCTGTCAGTTTTCCACTACTAGAATAATGTATACTGAGCATCTTCTCCTGGGCTCCATTTTTTAAAAACACACAAATCATTCTGGCAGACTGAAGGAATGAAACACACAAATCAGTCTGGCAGACTGAATGAATGGAAGAAGTTGAGATTAAGAGAAGCTGCTAACCCTTTACGGTACAATGATTTTTTAACCCAAAATTACCTTCTACAAACTTCTTGTTTACTTATGGGGTGGGGGATTGTGGAAGTGGCTTGAAATGCTGTTTGCATGCATATATGACAACAAAATATGACTTATAGTAGATGATACCTGAAGGGACAGAGTGATCAAGGATAAAAAAGAAGGATGTAGTCTTACTGAGGCACCGCCATTTATTTAATGGAATATTTTTGTAAATTAAAGTAATTATGAAACTATTTTTCTTTAAAATACAGAAACCTACCTGTTTCTCATAAGTAGTCTGATCCTATTTTTCCCATAGTTGCTGGTGCCTAAGCACAGGCTTCTGGTCTACTCTCTTTCCCTCAAGAGGTTCCTTTGCAATATTCCTGTAGCACACGAGAGCTTTTCTTACTTTACCTATGCAGGGGCAGGACCAGCTCTCAGAACAATGGGATGGGGGCTTAGTGCAGCAGGTGCAGCAGCCCAATAGAACTTGGCTTTTAGTGACAATTTTCACTCTTCAACAGTTTTCATGGCCCCCTTCTTTTACCTGTTTCCTGCCAGTAGTACTCATGTAGTATAAGTTCCAAGGGCAGAGATTTCTGTGCTCATTATGGTATACATCAAAGTACTAACTGAACTAGTAATTAACCAGGACATTACTCAGTATCTTGATTTTAAAGCTTTTTACTGTGTTTTTTTCTATACAGGTGGACAGTGCTTTCTTTTGGGCCTGATGCGTGTGTGTCGCTGCCGCCCTGGATTCTATGGACAGAAATGCGAGATAAACGTCAGCAAGTGTTCCAGAAATCCATGTTCCAACGGAGGAACTTGTCATGACCTTGTGGCTACACATGATTACACATGTACTTGCATGCCAGGTTACACTGGCAGGAACTGTGATATCAGAACTAGAGATGGGTGTACCTCTGGGCCATGCCAGAATGGGGGAACGTGCTATTTTGGGCTTTATGCTACAAGTTTTGCCTGCCACTGCCCTCTTGACTTCATGGGCACTCATTGTGAAGTTCCGCAGAATAATACAGAGCTTCCCAAACCAGTTCCTTGGATGGCTATATCCATGGGAGTCGGGCTAGTTGCTCTTCTCATATTGTGTTGCATGATAGCTATAGTTATCCGGCAGATGCAGAGGCACCCAGAGCAGAGTTCAGAAACAATGAACAACTTGTCAGACTTCCAGAAGGAAAATCTCATCCCAGCTTCTCAGCTTAAAAACACAAATAAAAACAAAGACCTTGAAGTAGACTGTGTACTGGAGAAATCAAACTACAAACCTAAGAATCACACATTGGATTATAACCTGGTAAAGGAACTGACAAGCAGAGGAGCTCAGGAAGATAAATACCATAAAAGTGAAAAGTGTATAGGAGAGAAATCACCCTTCTGGTTACACAGGTATGAATTCAGTTTTTTCCTGTTCGTTTAGTATGCCTGTGTTCCAGTATTCACCTGCACAAGGTGAACAAGGAAGGTTGTGTGTGAGTGCTAGGAATCTGAATAGAGAATAAATTAGAAACAGGTTTGATCATTAGTGTGCAAGTAGATGGAAAATCTCTAATTTCTACCGTTTTGTATTGTGGACTTCCATCATGAGTCAAGTTCTGGAAGTAATTTACTTTCCTAATTAGAATAGCAAAAACAAAAAATGGAGCTAGGAACTAATTTGTTTCATTGAGAAGGTAGATAATCACATTATAGACATCTATATCAGTAGAACTCAACCAGTAGACCTCAACATTTTCAGATCTGAAACCCACCTTTATCCCCAGCCTTCAACATGACACCTTCCTTTGGGCCTTGCATGCAATATTGGAACAAAGTTGACCAAGGGTTCTAAGGCATCAGTTGATTTAAGGTGAAATCAGACATGTATTTTAAAGCACAAAAAAGGTGAAATATGTATACCAACCCTTTTGCATAGCTATCATCAAATTTAGCAACATGCTACAAAAGCATATAAAGCTATATTTCGGTTTTTCACATATCAAAAATGTGATGCTCACATATTGAGACATGCCTTTTGGTTTTACACACACGTGTGCCAACAGAAGGAGAAAAGCTGAGAAGCTCTTTAAATGGCACATTTGAATTCATGGTCCTGAGAAAATCTCTCAATCGCATTATCCCCTTTCTGAAATGTGAATAATATTATAACTCATGGGATTGTGGGGAGAATAAACAAGATAAATATTTTTAAATGCTTGGCATTTTACCATAGAAGTTCTGTAAAACAGATAAATATTAATAACTAGTGAAGTGCTTGCTAATCCCATTGACGGACTCTGTGTATGTAAAGGGAGGAGGGTCTCTGTGGCAGGGACCCCTCAGTGGGGTGCTAGTGCAATTAATCTCTGTACCTTCTGGGCTCAAACCAAATTTTCCCATGTTAGTGGAGGACAAACTGTTCTATGCCAGCAGCGCTGAGTGATTTTTCCTCCACTATAATATTGTTTCTTAGCGCAGCACCTTTTATAGGAGTGGGGAAAAGTAAAGGAGTGCATTCAGGAACGGGGGCGGGGGGGGGGGAGGTAAAACAACTCGTTCCTGGTAACTCTCCTGTACAAGGAAAGGGCAGGTTTCGACTGCTGTCACACGATCCAGATTACAGCTGTTTTATTTTGTTGCAGGATGGGATTGGCTTCCAATAGCTCTCATGATCTTATAGTCCAGCCTGGTTATACTTCTTAGTCTTGCTAGAGTGTAAATGAACCCCTGAACTGGCATCCTTATTTGTAATCTAATAGTAAATTGGCCAGCCTCTGTGTTGATAATGAAAGCTACACAACAAGGCCACAGTAAAGGCAGAGGTCTCCGCTTTTTTGGGTGGCTCCTCAAGTTGGCAGACAAAACATGATTTTTAAAAAATTGAACCAAATAGAAAAGGATAAAACCCTGAAAAACAGCCTGAGGACTAAATGGGCTCAAATAGAATGGAACGTTCAGAGCAGCTGGGAATCAATTACATGAAAAAAGAGGGAGAAGGAAATCAAGTCCCTGTAAGAATACGGGAGGGGGTGTTTTGGGGTGTGTGCTGGGATTTCCAAACTGTGCCTTCTCCCCACAGTTCCTCAATGGCCCCCAGCTTGTTTTTATATATCTGCAATCATACAGGACCCTTCTATACCAGCTGTGCTATAAGTTTAAGATCCTTTTTTCTGACATATGAAACTGGAATATTTTGTTCAAAGTTTTTATGGTGTTTGTATATTTTCCTACAGTGAAAAGCCAGAATGCAGAATATCAGCAATATGCTCTCCAAGGGATTCCATGTACCAATCTGTCTTTGTGATAACAGAGGAGCGAAATGAGTGTGTTATAGCCACAGAGGTATGTCATTCATGTATATAGACTATGTATGTAGTACATACAGAGAAGAGTTATCTAATTTTTTATAATGGAAAACTGAAAACAGCAATGCAGTTTCAAGTAGCATTTGCATACATGGCTAAATATTGGCAGGTGGAGCACGGTACTTTTCTTAGTGCTACTTCAGACCATGCAAGCGAAGGAACTAAATATGGAAAACAAAGAAATCAATAAAATAAATATCTGTCCTTCTTTGTTTAAGGGGCTCAGTACCAAAGAAAAGATACTGATATTTGAACATGCTAAACATAGAAAATAGAATCAAATTAATCCAGATAATAATCCATAAACTCTCTCATAGGTACTGAAGAAAAAGGTTTAAAATGCTTACCACAGAGCCTGCTACTTAAGTTAGGGATTGAATTGGAGGTACTTAGTCTAAATTTCCCTTGTTTTACTTAAAATATACATCGGACTACCTATGATGAGTTTCTGTATTCTCTGAGCTGGATCTATTGGAGAATTTCCAGAAATGGAAGGGGGAGGTTGCCAATTCCCCCTCTCCCATGGAAGACCTTCAGCTTCCCCCCCCCCCACTGTGTTTCTGGGGTTTCCTGTCCTCCAGAAGCTGTGCTGGGAGGATATTTTAGGATGCTGATGGGGGAGGCAAGAAAGTCATACTCTGCAGGTAGAACTAACTTCTGTCCAAGGAAATTCTTGGCTGCATTCAACTTCCTGTTTCTCTCTCTTTTTTTTTTATGGACAGGTATAAGAATGAAGGCAGTTCTGTTTGCACCTCAGACTCGGAGATGCCACAAGGTGGATGCTCCCACTACATTGTTTACAATTCAGAATTGGATTGGACTTGGATTTTTTAACTATATGCAATTTGCTGCTCTCAGGGGGAGACGGAAAGGATGGAAGTGGGTGAACTGGACAGTGAATTTATTAAAAGATGCAACAGAGCTTTTTGTTCCCTTTTCCCTTGTTTTGAAGTCTCATACAAGGAATGTAACTGACAACAAGGAGGAGACAAACAGAAATGACATCTTTTACTAGCCTTTGAAATTACATTGCTGCCAGTTGCTCATGAACTGTTAATGAGAGTTTCTGGAAATTCAGTCTTGGGACATGCCAGTAGGTGCAAAAGGCACTCAGTCATCACAGATGTGTACCAACAATATCTTGAGAAGAATGAATTAATAAAGAAGCAAATGTTGCTATGCAGATAATGGATACAAATTAAATTAACTCACTGTTTCTTCTGGATTTGAAAAAGTGCCTAAAGCTTGTCTGAGAATCTAGAGAGCCCAAATAAAGACAAACCTCCCTACAACCTTTTTACAGAACCCAAGCAGTATTGGCCAGGGTATAAACCTCCTCTTGCTCATCTGTTTTACATCCCTTTTGCCCTTTCATGTAATCCAGGCAATGTGAGAGCAGATAGGATGATGGATCTAGAAGTGACATTTTATCTCATATGACAATGCTTCAGTGAACCAAGCAGTAAAATTAGGGATTTGGTCCTTATTCTCAACCGCAGCCACATCCATGAAATGAAAATGAATGTGCCTCCTTCTCCTTGACATGAGGATACTTAATCCCAGTGCTCGCTGAAAGCCTTACAAGTGCGTAGAAAAGCAATCAGCTGTATTCACACCCTTTGCACTGCTAGTCACCATAAACAGAAGTGTGTTTCTTTTCCATCATACAAATTGGGAAGGAATTTGGATTTTGTGTTAGATATCTGAATCTGCTTCAATCACACCTAATCTCGAAGTCCAAACTGTCTTGTTGTCACAGGCAGGGAAGCAGTTACTAGCTCTGGCCCTGCTGCAGAACCATTACCACCACCACTCGCTATCTACAATTCACAACCCTTTCCGCAAATGTTTAACAGAAATACAGCAATTAAGGTGACTTCTGGAGCAACATACCATGGGGCAAATCTTAACTCTTTTGGTCTGCCCTGCTTTTTCATTCACGTTGCTGCAAGGAAAGGGATAAGGTTAAATCTTTGAGTCCAAAGGAGCAGTTCACACAGACTAACGTATACATTTACAGCAATAATAATAGACATTTCAGATAGGAAGCGCTGTGATGTTTGTAGTGATAAACAAATACTGTGGGAAAGAGAACATGGCGGAAGCAGAGAGAGGAAGCGAATTCTCATTCAAGGAAGCTGTGATTGTGCTTTCTGTGGTGGAAGAGTTCCTGACCTTGTAAATCTCAGTGTTAGATTAGTCCGCCTACAGTCTTGAATTGTGCAAGGAAATCTTGCTTGGAATGTTCACTACTGACCTTCTGTTCTGGCCATTATGAAGATGACCTTCAGAAATCAATAATATGGTTTATATTAGTGTCTGTTTGTAGCTTATTTTGAAGTCTAGTATTTCAGTAATTTAAAGAAAATCAGAAGCACTGAACTTTCTACATTTTGTAACATTATTTTGTATATAATGTATATTTATAATCAAAAACAGAAGTGTAAATATGTTTATTACTTCTCATGCAATGTTTTAATGTGATGACAAAGTTTGAATTTTATTTTTTTTTTCAAATAATGAAAACATGTTCCTGCTACTACAAAGTTTAGTGTGGTTAATCGTTATATCATCTGGCCTTCATGATCTTGTTATATTTACAGGGTATCCCATATTCATAGAGACAAAGAGGTCATACTGTACAAAGGTCATGTGGGTGTTCTTGGTAAATGCATTCAGTGTATTTTTTGAGTTGCAGGCAGTACAATCCTGAGGGCTGTCATGGCAGAGGCAGCTTGTTTCTGACACAAGAGTAGCACTGCTGGATTGTTCCCTAGCATGGGCTGGGGACTGGGCATACGGCCTTGCAGTAGGGACGCATGGGCCATGCCTGCATTAGCAGCCCCAGCAACCATGCTGTTGTACCCACAAGACATCACAGTAGGATTGCCAGTTCTTCTTGGCCACCAGTGGGAGGTTTTGGGGGCAGAACCTGAGGAGGGTGAGATTTGGGGAGGGGAAGGACTTCAATGCTATAGAGTCCAATTGCCAGAGCAGCCATTTTCTCCAGGTGAACTGGTCTCTATTGGCTGGAGATCAGTTGTAATAGCAGGAGATCTCCAGCTTGTATCTGGAGGTTGGCAACCCTACATCATAGGCATGACGGGGGAGGCAACCAACCACAGGGAGGCAGCCATGTGAGCCAGCCCCAGGGACACGACTGGAGGGGAAAGGTAGGGCCATGCAGCACCAGCCCACTCCAGCATCCCGCACCCCCTTCAATGTGTACCTGCCACCTGCCCATATCAGTGACAACCAAATGGAATGGAAGCAGTGACAAAGGGAGGGGATAGGGCCCTCACCATCCCACTGTCACCCAAAGCTCAGTTGTACCCCTGGGCCCATCCGGGTCCAGACCAATGTGGGCTCTCACAGGAACATGGGGCTGATCACAAGCGAGTGACAATCAGCAGCAGGGGCACTTCTCAGCACCATGGGCAGGTTGCAAAGCCTGGCCTCAGGAACTACCCCAGGCACCCCAGCTGTTTTCATTGGAGGGGGGGGAGGCTCGGGCAGAGGCTGGCAGAAGCCCATGGAGCACTACTGACAGGTTTGCAAGCAGACCTTCAATGTGTACCTGCCACCTGCCCATATCCATGACAACCACTAGCTATACAAGGTGGCTGGTAGCCATCCCTGGACCACTGCAAAACACTGCTGACTTGGGTCATAGTATTCCTTCGCTCGCACCTGGTCTCCAGCCACCCCTTCCCAATAGCTGCATTAGAAGATGGTGAGATGCACTGTGCAGGGGGTCAGGCAGAGGCTCTGAGTCCACACACCCACCAGGGACCACACCAGCCAAAGCATGGGGCCAGTGGAATAGAGGAGGTCTCCCAAAGCAGCCCATGCATCTAACAGGCCCCCTCTCCAAGCACTGGACGGCCTGCGCCAGGATGGTGGCCCTTCCACATGCCACCCCCACCCGGGATCTAGATGATTCACTTCTTGCATGTGCTGTACATCTGGGTGGCACAGCAATGCCACAGGAGGCACCGTGCCAGGTATTGCCTTGAGTGCATCAGCACCTTGTGTCTCTTAGCTCTTTCCAGGTAGCCCCCGCAATGGAGAGAAAGGCCAGGATGAACCCCATTCACAGTGCAATCCCAAAGCTCTACTGAGTCTACAACAAGGCCAAATGATGCAGTGACGAGTGTTCATTTAGCTGCTCAGCTGTGGAGTTGCCAACACTTTTTCTAGCCTGGCTCCTGTACCATTGTAAAAAGCTTAACAGACAGCTCTGAGAGAACATACTCAGATCTTAAGACTGAGCTGTAACAATGCAATTCTCTGAGGACTGCAGTTTCACAAATTAATTTCTCAGCTTCACCATCTGTTAACAGTTAATAAAGAACCATTACTGACTTCTCATTGCTGACTGTTCTAACAGAAGTGCAAGATGTATCTGACCATCCATTCCAAAACCCTGTAAAAGCGGTATCAGTAATAAGGCGAAACATCATATGCAAGATAATGCTAACCAAGTCTACTGTATAAACTGCAGATGTGGTACCATAACTGACTGAATCCTTGTCAGGCATCAGGTTGGTACAATCTTGCTTCTCCCAAGAGTGGCAGGTTCACAGCCCCATGGACAGGGAGAAGTTCCTTACGGAAAATATACCTAGGCATCAGGTTGGTACAATCAGATGGCTGCTTCTCCCAAGAGTGGCAGGTTCACAGCCCCATGGACAGGGAGAAGTTCCTTACGGAAAATATACCTGGGCACTGCAGGTTTTACACCATGGTTTCTGGCCACCATGTAGATCCTTTTCATCTATTTGGACTAGCAACAATCAGTATGGAGCCTGGGTCCTTACTGTGTAAATTGCAAGTGGAACGAATACTTTCAGCCCACCTGTCACTTGTAAAAGCTCATATCTGATGTTTCCCTAACGTAAAAAAGGTCTACTAAAACTATTATTGCTGACTTATTATCAAGTAAGTTTTTAAAAGTAAGTCATTAGTTCACAGGGTTGTCATAAGTCAGAAGAAACTTGACAGCACATAACACACAGAGATCTACTGAAGTACAACCTAGTTGTAGGTGATGGGAAAGACCCCTGCCTGAGATCCTGGAGAGCTGCTGCCAGTCTGAGTAGACAATACTGACTTGGATGGACCAAGGGTCTCATTCAGTATAAGGCAGCTTCATGTGTTCATGTGTGTGTATGCTGGAGTACTTGGATTGAAGCCCATGAAGTTAGTGGAAATAACAGTGCACCCTAAGCAGAGTGAGACCCTTCTAAGCCCTTTGACTTAGGGCTATACTGTCAATCAGTTTACACCCAGCTTCGTTGGCACATAGATTTTAGTGCGTATTTTTCAACAGAATTTGAAATTACAAAAAAACTTGACACAGAATTTCTACCATGTTGTGAACCAATGGTCACGAGAACAAAACATGGTGAGTGTTCTGTAGTGTTCTGTAGTATGCCCAATCTCTTTTACTGATATGCAATGTTGTTTACTTTTTCAAAAAGACTGTGCATGTGTGTTTCCCTTTTAATTCTTTTCTTAGTCAAATCAGTTGAAAATCTTAATCAGCCTCCTTGACTACCATCTGAGGCAAACAATAATCAAGATGGAATACAGAAATAAAAGACCCCTCCCATCCCCAAACACTCACCCTGTAAAGCAAATTATGAAAACAAGCCATTGACAAAAAGCTGAGCAGATGCTCCTGATTTGCAGACTTTCCTTGGCAATGTGAAATAAACCCAACAGATGCTTCTTTTAATTGAACGTACGGATTACACACACACACACACACAGTCTTGCTTCAACCCCCCCTCCCCAAAATAAAAACATTGAGCTCTTCTTAAAGTTTAAGCAAGCAGAACTGCATAGAATGAACCAGGCTTTTGGATCTGAAAAATTAAACAGGAAGTCATATTTTAAGACAAGGCTAAGAGTATACTCCCAGTTTCCATTGTACAAACAAAAAAATTGTTTTCAGAACTTGTAAGAGAAAGACAAGAGGTTCTATATTTCAATGCTACATCATTCTTTGGGCTTTGTATGCTATGCTGCAGCTATTCCAAAGTGCATGTATTCCATAACAATAAAGATTTAATATGTAGTAGTGCTAGGGTTGTGTCAGACTTCAATATGTTGCGTTTCTTTCATAGGGAACTTCACTCCAGACGTAGTCGCAAGTTTAAAAGTTTTATTAAGAAAGCCAGCAAGTTCAGTAGGTCCATAGAAACATAAGGCTAGAATACAGACGTGGGGAAACACCGGTACATTTATAGGGTACATACAATAGGATTGATTATGTTCAGGGCATAACACAAAAGGACAAGGTGTGGCAGAGCTGTCTTGATACTTCAGCTACAAGGAAACGATACGGAAGGTAACTGCTGGTAATTACTCATTGAAAACGCATACAAGAAATTAACGTGTGAAATAGCTAGGCGATCTCCAGGGCTCCCAGGCATTGTTCTGCGGGACCTGGTATTATAGTAGTGATTGTCCGGGCGGGTCTCCATTGAAGTGCAGATGCCGGGGGGGGGGGGACAGAAAGCCCTAGCTGACATCTTGCCTCCCCCAAGACCCCTCCCCCGGGCCTCTCGGTTTGGTGGGGCAATTCCGGTGGAATTCAGCTATCAGGGTTTACGTGCACAGCGGACACCCATTTGTCATGGCTAGAGTTCAGGTGTTTCCAGTGCACGAGGTATTCCAGCTGACCCCTCTATATTCTGGAATCTAATACCTTGGAGATTTCGAAGTGCTGTTCCCTTTGAACCATAATTGGGGTTGCCGCCATGGGTTCGGGGTGTCAATCGGGGGCCGGCAAAAAGTGTTTCAACAAACTCACGTGGAATACTGGGTGTACCCCCTGTAAGGTTTTAGGGAGGTCCAACTCTATGGTGACCTCACTGATAACCCGGGAGATTGGGAACGGGCCCACATACCTTTGTGGAGAGATACACCTTTTCCCCGACCCTAAGGTCCCATTGGGGCGCTCTGTGTTTATCCGCCTGCGCCTTGTACTTTTCCTTCGCCTGCTCCAAAAGCTTCACTAACTGGGGCCAAGTATTCCTTACTGTGTTAGCTCACACTGATACTTCCGGGGGATCCCCACCTGGCGGGGAAGGAATGGCACCCAAGGGATCAAATTCCATACCATAAACTGCCTTAAAAGGGCTCAAGCCTGTAGCTGAGTGTACTGAATTGTTGTAGGCATACTCAGCCAGCGGTAGCAGGTCGACCCAATTGTCCTGGTGGTAATTTACAAAACAACGTAAGTAGCATTCTACCACCACATTAACCCTTTCCGTTTGACCATCAGTCTGCGGGTGATAGGCCGACAATAAACCTTGTTGCACTCCTACCAGTCCTAAGAACGCCTTCCAAAATTCTAACACTTCTTGCCGCAGTTTCTGGGGGACATAAGTCTTATCCTTCAGGGGGCTATCGTCCTCCCCCACCTGAGGAGGGAGGGACTTAGCCCTTCGCTCCTCCTGAAGGGCTTCCCCCCACCTATTGTGGATGGCTGCGGGAAGATCCCTTGGGACTGCTAGGGACCGGGGGGTAGAGTCAGCCCCCTCCTGTGAGGAGTCCGGGACTGGCTCCGGAGCCGCCGCACGGGCTTGAGCTCTGGTCAGAACCCCTGCGCTTGCCCCTTCTGGGTCCAAGCCTAGGTGTTCCGGGGTAAAGAGTGACCCTACCAGCCGCTCAACCTTGCAGTCGTACTGTGGCATCCGGGACAGCCCGTCAGCCAGGCTATTCTCCCTCCCCGGGACGTGCCTAATTGTGAAACAAAACTTGGAGAAGAAGTCCGCCCAGCAAAGCTGTTTGGCCAACAGCTTCCTCTGCCCCAAGATAGCCTCCAGATTTCGGTGATCCGTCCAGACCTCAAAAGGTTCACCTGCACCCTCTAGGAACTGGCACCAGATCGTGAGGGCATGCTTAATCGCCATGGCCTCCTTTTCCCCAATCGGCCAGTTAAGTTCGGGACCGGAGAATTTCTTAGAAAAAAAGGCGCAAGGTCTGAGCACCCCCTGAGCATCCCCCTGAAGGAGCGTGCCTCCCATGGCCTTCTCTGAGGCATCCACCTGAAGGGTGAATGGACACGAATAGTCATGGTGGGTTAGAATGGGTTCGGAGGTAAAATGCCTTTTCAGACTCTCGAAAGCCGCCTGACAGCGGTCATCCCAAGGGACTTGATAGTGAGCAGCAGTAGCCGCCTGCCCCTTCCCTTTAGTCTTAAGCAGGTCCGTGATCGGCAAGGCTACCATCGCAAAGTCCAGGATGAAATTTCGGTAAAAATTAGCGAACCCCAAGAACTGCTGGACCTGCTTGCGAGTCCTGGGGGGTTCCCATTCACAGAACGCTTGAACTTTCTCGGGGTCCATGATCAAACCTTTGGGGGACACGACATACCCGAGAAAGGACAGTTGGTTCTGATAGCACATTTCGAAAATTTGGCATACAAATGGTGCTCTCGCAAGCAGCGCAAGACCTCCCTCACCAACTCTCTGTGTTCTTCCAGGTCCCTGGAGTAGATCAGTATATTGTCAAGATAGACGATCACTCCCTTAAACAGTAGGTCATGCAAGATCTCATTGATTAGTTGCATGAAGCACGACGGAGCCCCCGACAAGCCGAATGGCATGACCATGTATTCGAACAACCCATAGCAACATGTTAAATAGGGATACAGGAAAAAAGGAAAGGAAAAGGGAAAAATCCATCAGATAAACCATCAGTTAACCGTTCATCAGACAGCATTGCGCAGAGAATATATATATATATATATATATATATATATATATATATATATATATATATATATATATATATATATATATATAGTTGTATCCCCTTATAAAGTTCAAATTACCATCACTTATTAACATAATATATTTGGTCGTCCACTTAGCTAGAATACAGACGTGGGGAAACACCGGTACATTTATAGGTACATACAATAGGATTGATTATGTTCAGGGCATAACACAAAAGGACGAGGTGTGGCAGAGCTGCCTTGATAGTTCAGCTACAAGGAAACGATACGGAAGGTAACTGCTGGTAATTACTCATTTAAAACGCATACAAGAAATTAACGTGTGAAATAGCTAGGCGATCTCCAGGGCTCCCAGGAATTGTTCTGCGGGACCTGGTATTATAGTAGCGATTGTCCGGGCGGGTCTCCATTGAGGTGCAGATGCCAGGGTGGGGGACAGAAAGCCCTAGCTGACAGGTTGCCACATCAGGGTTAAGAAATTCCTGGAGATTTTTTTTGGGGGGGGGTAGAGTTTGGAGGGGGGGTTGGGGAGGGAAGGGAAGGGAAGGGAAGGGAGCTTAGAGGGGTATAATGCCATACAGTCCACCCACCAAAGCAGCCATTTCCTCCAGGGGAACTGATCTCTGTAGTCTGCAGATCAGTTGTAATTAGGGTTGCCAGGACCCTCTTCCCCACCGGTGGGAGATTTTTGGGGAGGAGCCTGAGGAGGGTGCGGTTTGGGGAGGGGAGGGACTTCAATGCCATAGAGTCCAATTGCCAGAGCAGCCATTTTCTCCAGGTGAACTGATCTCCTGGAGATCAGGTGTAATAGTAAATAGGGGGGATATCCAGCTAGTTCCTGGAGGTTGGCAACCCTAGTTGCAATTCTGGGAGATCTCTAGGCACCACCTGGAGGTGCCGACCTTACAGTACAACCTGATCTCCTGGAAGGTGTTCAGACTGTGTGACAAAACACATGTCTGGTTGTTGCATGGGCCTCAGAAAAATGACTTCATCACTCACTGCCAGTCCCACTAATTTGTTCACCGTAACTTACAACTGCCGCAGCAGGTACTATGGTTGCACCTGCCTGCTACCTGCCTGCAAGACAGTAACCAGAAGTGGCAAAGCGCAGTAGTTAATGTCAACATCCACTGGACAGCAGACAAGGGAAAGCTGTGCTGCCCAGGAACTCATCCTCTACTGCTGGTTGAAATCCCTTTTTCATATTAACTTTAAAAGTTATCTGGCATTCATACTTCCTCTAACTCCTGACATGCTTCAGTTTCTCTAGCTTTTGTGCTGAAATAGAATAGATTTTAGCAATCTGCAATCTTTTCTTGGCTTCATATTTCTTATGCATTTTTATTCTTGCAAGTCTGATTTCCAAAATAAGCCTAAAGAATTCAGTCACACTACATGCAGTGGGTGATAAGTACCCACTCAATTTCTAGTTTTGAAAGACAACAACTATAAACCGTTAATTTTAGGCCAATGTTCATGTTCATACCAGGGAACAAATAATTCTTCCCCACTTCATAATAGTTTGGAGCAAAAATCTATTCATCAGTGTTTGTAGATGATTTTCTAGCAAGCCTTGCTATGTAAGTGAATATGCATAGGAGCGCAAACTCTTTCCCAGAAAATAAAACATCCAGGCTGAAATTGTTGCAACCAAAACAGTACTAGTAGGGGAGAATTTTCCCTTCAGTCTCAACCCAAAGCAAGGAGAGATCTCATTGTGTTATAATCATTGCTTCCTGTTTGTTACCTAATGACATCATTTCCTGTTTCCTGTTTGATTACATCCTTGCCAACTGTTTTTTCTCAAGCATTAACCAACTTCCCACTCGCCCACCCCCTTTCTTGTTAAACAAAAATACTATAATAAATATTTCATTGGTAAGAGGTCCAGACAAAAAAAGAGTGTGGCTCCCTCAGTTAACCATTCTATAGCCAGTAAGCTCATCAGTCATAAACTAAATATTACTAAGTAATTTACTTTTGATGTATGATTCAAGGTATATTATGATTTTTGATAAACATCTGTCATGGGGGCCTATCTACTATCGTACTGACCCTTTACCATTTAATGTGCACATTTTATTTAATTGTATATTAAAGAACATGTTTTGTACCCCCCATAGGGTTGCCAGCTCTGGACTGGGGAAATACCTGGAGATTTTAGGGGTGAAGTTTGAGAAGGGCAGCATTTGGAGAGGGGAGGGACATCAGTTGGGTATCATGCCATAGAATCCACCTTCCAAAGTGGCCGTATTCTCCCGATGAACTTATCTCTGTTGCCTGGAGATCAGTTCTAATAGTGGGAGAGCTCCAGCCGCCACCTGGAGGTTGGCAACCCTACCTCCCCCACCCCATCCACCGCCTTGATTCCACCACAGGTGGGCCTGACATTCTGATCCCTGCTTTCCCTTGCTTTGCTCCAGTTTGTATCCAGTGGCATTATTTTCCTCTGTCCATTACACTCCGCAGAATTTATGACCAGCATCTTGGCAAACAGTGTGCAGTCTGACAAATATGATACACAGAACACACCCTTTCAGAAGCAAAAAAAAAAAAAGGATGTTAAAGGGCTAAACAAAAAATGTATGTCATCCTGAGGTCTGTGAAAACCTCAAGAGCTTAGTCCATGATTTAAATGACATAGCAGGCTTTTATCTAAAATCTGCCTAGAAAGTAAAAAAGGAATTGTATGCACTGAAGTACTTACCTTAGTTCCCCCGATTTCTTGGACCCTTCAGGTTGGGAAATTCTTGGAGATTTGGGGGTGGAGCCTGGGGAGGGCAGGGTTTAGGAGAGGAGAGACCTTAGTAGGGTGCAATCTCTGTGATCTGGAGATCAGTTGTAATTCTGGGACATCTCCAGGCCCCACCTGGAGGTTGGCAACCCTACCTGTATTAGTGAGATTGGGCCTGGAGGAGGAAAGTGCTCTGGGTAAAGAAATGGGCTTGCTGAAACACAGAACGTAGAACAATGATGCCTGTTTGTGCCCTCGGTTTTGGAAAACAATCCTATTTCCTTCCCATTCAGAATTGGTTCTCATACTAGCTTTCTACCAAGTTCCATGAACATATGAGGACAAAGTCCTAGATTTGTAATTGTAACACCAAAGCATGGGAGGAATCCTTTTTGCACCCTGTGCTCAAGTGTAAGACTCGTTGAGTGGACTGAAACATGATCCTTACTTGTGAGGATAGGGTTACTGCTTTCCATGGAAGTAAATATTTACTTTGAGGTACAGCTGGGTAGGCTTAAGACACAGCAGCTGAAGAATGGCTGCTCTCCCTTGTTTCAGAGGCCCTTAGGTACATCTTTCACACACACCCAGCAGCTTCAGCTTGTGTTTACAAGCTGGGTCTTGGGCATGCACCTGGAAATGAGGGAGGTCCCTGAAAAGGGCGGGTATTGCTCATTTCCCCAGAAAGCCCCAGAGCAGCACAGCGTTGGCATATCGGCTAGGGATCTAACTTTTCCACCCTTGAATTCTGAAGTTCCCTAAACTGGTGGTTCTCAACCATTTATACCTTGTGTCCCACCAGTCATTCCGTCAAAGAACCTGGGTCTCACCTCAATAGAAGAGTTTCCAGGCATTCTGTTATTACTACTAGCAGGGCAAAGCTAACAGGTGGATCATCTAGGGCAGGTAAGGTCACCAAGAGACGGCAGTCACATCTGCAGGTAGACACAGGGATTGAGGGAGAGCAAATTCTTAGGTTAGCTCAATCTTGTTAGATCTTGGAAGCTAAGCAGGGTCAGCAGGAGATATCCAGCCACCACTTGGAGGCTGGCAACACTACTGAGGACAGCCAAATGCTTTTTGGGCCAGGGATCACCAGGAGATTTTCACCAGATGAGCAAAGAGCACTTTGGGGGGTATATTGGGAGAGAGTCCCACAGGTACAACGGTCCCAGACCGTTTAGGGCTTTAACCGTCAATACCAAAACCTTAAACCTTAAACATTCAATACCAAAACCTTAAACTCAGGAGCCAGTGCATTTGGCAGAGCACCCAGTTGAATGTGTGCCTTCCGGGAGGTCCTCATAAGCGCCCATGCCACTGCATTCTGGAACAGTTGAAGTTTCCAGAGCAGTGTTAAGGGCAGCCCTGTGTATAGTGAGTTACAGTAGTCTAGCCTGGTGGTTACCATTGCATGAATCATTGTAGCTAGATCAGAGTGGGAGAGGTAGGGCACCAGCAGCCTAATCTGGCATAAATGGTAAAACACCACCCTGGCTGTATTGGTGACCTGTGCCTCCATTGAAAGGGAGGCATCCAGAGTCACCCTAGGCCCGTGTTGGCGAACCTATGGCACGGGTGCCACTTCCGGCACTCGTAGCCCTCTCTGCCGGCACGCGCGGCTCCTCCAAGCCGCTGGCCTTTCCGGCTCTGCCCTGTCCCGGATGGGGGAGGCTGTAGCCCAGGGGTGGGGAACCTCCAACATCATTGGCGGTGGCCCCCGGACTCTCCCACAGAAGCTGCCGCCATTGCCGCTACTGGAACGTGCGTGGCCGGCCAGGTGGGTGGGAGAGCGGGGAACAGAAGCCGAGCGCTCACACTCGGCATGGCCGGCGGCTTCTCCGGCGCCCTCTGGGCCTGTGCGGGTGGAGGGGCGCGGCTGGCCGGTGGGTGCGAAGGAGGCGTCCTCTGCCCTACCCTGCTCGCCTCTCACAAGCCTGCCGCCGCCGCCACGCCCCACCGAGTGGCAAATCCAAGGCAAAACCTCCCATGCATAAATGGCCTCTTTCTTTTTCTGTCTCCCTCTGTCCTTTTCTTTCCCTACTTTTCTTTCTCTTCCTTGCTCCATTTCCTTCTCCCTTTCTCTCTCTTTTTCTTTCTTTCTCTCCCTCCCTTCCTTCCCTTTCCTTCTCCCTTCCCTTCTTTCCTTCCTTCTTTCCCTCCAGCGGCTTCTCCGGCGCCCTCTGGGTCTGTGCGGGCGGAGGGGTGTGCAGTCCTATTCCACCTTTGAAGTGCCCACAAGCCATCCTTCAAACACCTTTCCATTTGTCTTGATATGTAGAGAGAAAACACTAAGGAACTAGTTGCCAATCTCCAGGTACTAGCTGGAGATCTCCTGCTATTACAAGTGATCTCCAACCAACAGAGATCAGTTCCTCTGGAAAAAATTGCCACTTTGGCAATTGGACTCTATGGCACTGAAGTCCTTCCCCAAACCCCGCCCTTCTCAGGCGCCATCCCAAAAACCTCCCACTCATGGCGAAGAGGAACTTGGCAACCCTAGCCTCTCCCTCTGGGCCCCCTCTGGGGGTGGTATTCAGGTTAAATTGCCGCATTGGCACTCGGCGATAAATAAGTGGGTTTTTGGTTGCAGTTTGGGCACTCGGTCTCTAAAAGGTTCACCATCACTGCCCTAGGCTCTTGTCGGATGCAACTTGGCATAGCACAGATGGATAAGAGTGTTGGATGGGGACCTGGGAGTCTCAGATTCAGATCCTCAATCAACCAGGAAGTGTACTGGGTGACGTTGGGCCAGTCATTTTCTTTACCTAAGCTATCTCACAGGGTTGTTGTGTGGACAGAATGGGAAGAGAATGATATTTGGCACCCTCAGTTCTTTGGAGGAACAGCAGAATGAATGAATGAATAAGACATAATATTATTTCTGCTTTAATCCTTGCTGGCCTTTTGAGAAGGGTGCTCTGGGAGCCCTGTTGAGCTGGGAACATGATGTAATTAATAAGACACATACTAACAGTGGGAGACAAGCACATGGGTAGTTACAGAAGGTTCCATTCTGCCTTGAGTCCTTTGCAGAGAAAGGTCAGTTAAAATATGTGTTAAATAAATAAAACTGCCTTAAAATAAATAAACAGGAATGTTCCTGTTCCATTTAAAAAAAGGAGTTTGACTCCTGACAAGTAGAGGCTGCTGTGGGAATCCCTTGCACATAAATTACTTGTTTGGGTCACATCCAATGATGCTAAAGCATGTTACAAATTAAAAAAACATGTATCCTCAGCCAGCTCAGTTAAGACTCTCTGTGGTAGCCCTACTTCAGGTAGCCTTCAAAAGGAAGTCCAATCTGTGGGGTTTAAGAACAGGGATTTTTCTATGGAATGTCATCCTCAGAAAGGTTTGTCACATTGACTTATAGAAGGTTTGTTAAAATTCTTGTGTTTTTGCCAGGCTTTGGAAGATGACTTATGCTTATGTTGCTACTGAACCAGGTTTGGTTTTAGGATTTGGTTTATGGCTTTGTTAGTTCTAATGAGTCTTTTATGATTATTTTATTTTAATGACATGTCCAGGGGCAGCTGGTTGGCCACATGGACAACAAGATTATGAACTAGATGGACATCTGATCTAATCCAGCTGAGTTTTTCTTGTGCTTTAGGCTGCTATAGCTAATAAATTTGCATACCACTTTGGGTGCTTTTATGTGGAAAGATGGCCCTGGTCACTGATCTTTCATATGAGCAGCCCAATAAAGCTAACTGGAACAGTATATACCTCTTTTGACCAACATCAGTGGTTACAGATTGCTCATGCAAGTTCCAAGGCAGTACACTCATTCATTTATCAAATTTACTTACCTTGGGACATTAATTTTGATGAAAAAAGGATTATTTGTCATAGATTTGGAAAACTGTTTAAAACCTTTCTATTTGCTCTACCGTCAGAGAAATTCTTAGCTGTTGTATCATTCATAAACAATACATTCTCCTATAAACATTGAAGCAAATGTTGCATGACTATAGTTAATATGATCAAAAAATATTATTATTATTAATTTTGGGAGTCCAGAACATGACCTGTAGTATCGTAAGAACATATTGGTGGTTGAATCATCCAGTGCTTAGTGAATTCTGCTCCACAACCAAAGGCTCCAAAGTAACATTGCTGGGATTGCTTGGTTTCCACAACCCGGGTATCCTTGTAGAAACTTTTCTGCTTAAAATATGAAAAGTTAGAAAGACAAGAATTCTGAATTTCTGCTTTCACAGCCTGTATTTATACTAAAAATCAAGATCAAGCAAGGTTATGCCCTTCTGCTGCATAGGAAATACTGTCCTCCCTGAGGTCTCCTGCAGATCCCTTTAGCACAGTTAATTTATTTAGACCCCCCCACACCAATTTTGTGATAGTGAATGGACAAACTGTATGGTATGATGATTTTGCAGAAAGTGATGTCATCAGTGGTGCCCAAAGTAACCACAATTCTTTTCATGAGTATTAGTTTCAGTGTCTTAGTATTCTGCCTATTTCCCATTAGTTTTAGTTCTCTGAGCTAGCCTGGCTTTGACTTTAATTGCCAATATTCATTTAATTGCCTCCCTGAATATCTTTTGCTCTTAGGGCTGCCAAATGTTGTTAGATACGGGAGATGTCCTGCCCCCAATGAACATTGCCTTCTAACACTCCAGCAGCCAGAGGGAGGCAAAAAAATAAATGTGATCAGCAATAGTGTAATGACACTTCCAGGAAAACCATAGAGTTTTTGAAAATTCCTGACATCACATCCAGGGCTGGCATCACATCCAGGTTTTTCCTGGAAGTGATGTCACACTGTTGCTGATGGCCATCCCCCTTACCGCCGTCTTCATATTTGCACAACAGGTTGTTCAGTCTACTTAGATAAACTTTTTGAGTTATATTAATTTTTTCTTTGGGATATTCATTTTTATGTTTTAAGATGTTTTCTTTTTGTTACACACTTCTGATTATGGTTATACCTTATAATAAAAACAAAAAGGCCCTTTAGTAAAAGTCTATGACAAAAAAGGAAACAATATTTAGAAATTTAAAAATAACTATAACATTAAATGTTGCAGGAATAGTGTTTCATACTGCCTTTATCATGTAAAGTTTGCTTTGTCTTTATTCTCTGTGTTCAACATGACAGAATAATGTTTTTGAAATTTCTCCTCAGCCAAGGAAGTACTTTATGGCCTCAACTGATTTCCTTTTGTTTGTATGACTTTTATTTTGTTATATCCATTTATCAAATGCACTTGTTTATGCCAGTCCATAAGTAGTGGGGGATGGTGGAGGTTGTGCCCTGCTACAAGGATGCAGGACTGATTCAGGCTTCCTGTTGATTTGGATCCTGTATTTGAACAAAAGTCAAGCAACAATAACAACAAAATCTGGAGAGTCTGTGCTTGAGAAGCTGTTTGTTCTGCAACCGTTAACCAACAGAGGGCGCTACAGGCACACTTCTACAATGTCAACCAGTTTCTCAAAACAAAGGGGACGGGGGGGGGTTTAGTTGTACTTTGTGATTCTTACAGGCATTTTCCTAGTGATTTATAGGCTTGGGGCATGCTGTCTCTCCTTTAGAGCCCCCTTCGGTCTGGCTAGCCTACACATGGAAAGCTAACATTAGCAGAGCAAGTGGACCACTTGAAGTGGGCTATTTAAAGCCACAGGGTTCCGTGAACGTCGACTACACCATAAACCCCAGCCATACTTAATCCACACAATCTCTGCCTAGCAGCCGACACCTAATCTCCCATGCCTACAAACCTACCACAGTCCAGTAGAGAGTTTCTGGGGGGGGGGGTGTTCATTTGCTATTCAAGAATTATATGCTCAGATTAGGGATGCCAGCCTCCAGGTGGGACCTGGGAATCCCCCAGAATTACAGCTTATCTCCAGATTACAAAAATCAGTTCCCCTGAAGAAAATGGATGCTTTGGAGGGTGGACTCTACGGCATTGTACCCCACTGAGGTCCCTGTCCTCCCCAGGCTCCATCCCCCAAATCTCCAGGAGTTTCCCAACCTGGATCTGGTAACTTTATGCCTCCATCCCCCGCCAGTGGCCAGGGGGGACCTGGCAACCCTAGCTCAGATACACACACACCATTGTTGAACAGGGATTTGAGATCTCTCACTATCATCATTCTCTTTTAGAAAAGTCTGGGACTTGTCCACCCATTACAGGTGTTAACTACCTTGGCAAAACTAGTGAATGGTCTCTGTACGTTTCTTCATTAGATCTGAATTTTACAAATTAAATTTTATCATGTACTTCCTTTCATGGCCCCTTGACCCTGCAGGTTTGCTTATGAAGATCCACCATATTGTGTCTAAAGAAGTGGACTTTAATCCATGGAACTTTATGTTGGAATAAAATCTTGTTAATATTTAAGGTACCATAAGAGTCCTCTTTATTTTTGCTACAGCATGATTACCCCAAGCCCTCTAAAATACCCTTCTTAGGTGGCTTCCACATGCTCTCATTGCCGCTGTGACTGCAGAGGCATTCTCAGCAGCAATGGAGCCTCCAAGCAGAGATAATTTCCACGTTTTCCCTTCACACCCACCAGTTTTCCTCCCTTGCTGCCAGCAGACTTTTTACTAAGGTTGCCAAGTCCCTCTTCGCCACTGGCAGGAGGTTTTTGGGGTGGAGCCAGAGGAGGGCAGGGTTTGGGGAGGAGAGACTTCAATGCCATAGAGTCCATTTGCCAACATGGCCATTTTCTATAGGGGAACATCAGTTGTAATAGCAGGATCTCCAACTAGTACCTGGAGGCTGGGAATCCTACGTTTTATCTTTTTTTTAAAAAAAATGGTAGTAAGTATGCCACTACAGTGTTCATTAAGGTTGCCAGCCACCAGGGGGCTGGCGTTCTCCTGGAATTACAACTCATCTGCAGACTGCAGAGATCAGTTCCCCCGGAGGAAATGGCTTCTTTGGAGGGTGGACTGTATGGCATCACACCCACACTGAACTCCCCCCTCCTCAGGCACTGCCCCCAAACCTCCAGTAATTTCCCAAGCCAGAGATGGCAACCCTATGCTAAAGCACTGTATCTACTACAGATTTAAAACACGGCAAAAAGGTAGGTGGAGCGAGTGTGCTGGATATAGGCAGAGAGGATTGGAAATCTGCATCTTCCTGTCCACATAACAACCGAACCCACTTTGACTGGATCTTTCAAGATGCATTATTGAAGATGGAGAATATGTGCATTATAGAGAAGATAAAATACAGTGTTTAAAACTCTAGAAATGTTTGCTGATCTTTCTTAGAGCCAATGTTGTGTAGTGGTTAGAGACCTGGACCGCTGAGACCTCGGTCTGATTGTCTGCTCAGGCCATGAAACTCATTTGGTACCCTTAGGTCATTCACTCTCTTTCAGTCACCTAGGCTCCTCACAGGATTGTTGTGAGGGTCAAAAATGGGATAGTCCATCCATGAACACCATCCTCAACTCCCTGGGAGAGAGGTGCAGTATAAATGTGAGGAATGAATGAGGTACTTATACATGGCCCAAAAGACAGTGGCGCCTCATTCCACAGAGTAAGGGGTCCAGGTTATCTAGCCTTTCTATTCCCTGAACTGGGTGAATTTAAAACCCTGTTTCTTTCCTTGTTTCTTCAAGAAGTATTTTGGGAGTTATCATTTGGGAGTTTATTCTTGTAGGATTTGTTTCTTACTAGGCAGGTTTTATCTTATGTCTTGTATCTTCCTCTAATGTGGATGTTGCATCTTGATTTGTCTCTTACTCAGTTTTATTTAGTAAAGACATTCAACTTTATTCTTATCTCAATTAACAGGTAGGACAGTTACCTTCAAAATAATTCAATGACAGTTGGCAGTATCCTTAAATGGGGAAATTCTTGCTATTTGGTCAAAGGCTTTCATGGTCAGAGTTCATTGGTTCTTGTAGGTTATCCGGGCTGTGTAATCGTGGTCTTGGTATTTTCTTTCCTGACGCTTCGCCAGCAGCTGTGGCAGGCATCTTCAGAGGAGTAACACTGAAGGACAGTGTCAAGTGTGTAGGAAGAGTAATATATAGTCAGAAAGGGGTTGGGTTTGAGCTGAATCATTGTCCTGCAAAAAGTATCAAAGGTAATGTGTTAGTCATTGTCCTGTAAGTATCAAGATAATGTGCTAATGAGGGTGTGGTATGTTAATATGGAACTATTGTATCCTGAAGTGATCTGTTAATGTGTGAAATCCAAAGCTAATCCGCATGATACTTTTTGCAGGACAATGATTCAGCTCAAACCCAACCCCTTTCTGACTATATATTACTCTTCCTACACACTTGACACTGAGAGACACTGTCCTTCTGTGTTACTCCTCTGAAGATGCCTGCCACAGCTGCTGGCGAAACGTCAGGAAAGAAAATACCAAGACCACGGTCACACAGCCCGGATAACCTACAAGAACCAATCTTGCTATTTGGGTTTCTATCATTACATATTTTGACTGCTGTGTGTTCTTGAGGCAACAGGTGCTTGTGATAGGGGCTCTTTTTGAACCTAGGAAACTGGAGTGAAGCAGATAAATGCCAATCTGTATATAAACTATCTGATGCCTTAGAGGAATTCGAACAGACTCCCGATATACCTGCTGCCTGATCCCAAAAATATATGAAGAGGAAAATTCATTTCTTAAGAAATGAGCATGTGCCCAGAAGCAAGACAGCTGGTGTTCCTTGAGACTTTTTGACCTCGTTGTTAAGATGCATATAAACATCTCCTTGGATTTAATCCTGCTAAGCTACTTGACCCAGAAATGTCCTGTGGCAATGCATTCCACAGGCTTGCTGAAGCTTGATCAAAGGCAGCATCCTTTTATGTTAGTTGGTGTTGCTGCCTTTTCCTCCATTGGAGCAGGTCTGTTTCTTTTCTTATAGAAGAGGCTTAATACATAACCCTGCAATCCACTTAAAAATATAAGAGTTGACTTACATAGGACTGACCAATGGTCCATCCAGCACAGCCCTCTCTCTGTCTGCCTCTGGCCAATGATGGTTACAGCGACACCAATTCTGTGTTTTATTGCCTTCTCTTGCTTAATTATTTGATGGTGTTTTTATTATTTATATTGTTTATTAATTGTTTGTGTTTTTATTCCGCTACGTGGGTTTTATATATGTGTTACTTTGCATATACTTTTTGGAGAATGCCTAATAAGTACTTTGAATGGAAGCTTTGCTATTAATAATACTGCCCACTTGCAGCTTCCACTGTTAGCAAGAGGATGTGCGCCCTCCCTAAACTACAGCACAGTCTTTGCAGGGCCTCTCCACCCCATCTGACCCAGGTTCTTGATATCCAGAGCAACTTAAGCTGGCTTTGTGTATTACAAAACGTAGCAGGAAAGAGGGAGAAAAACACAGATTCGGGTTTCAGAGGATAGCCCGTGCTGTTCTGCAGTAGAAGGGCTAGATTCAAGTCCAATCACACATTAGAGAGCAACAAGCTTTTCAGGGTATAAACTTTTGAGAGTCAAAGCTACAAGTATGGTACAGTTTTTCCGTGAGTGCTAGAGCATCCCCCCAGTGTGATGTCAGAACTTCCGCATAAACCGAAAGTGACCACATCGCATAGATGATGCCAATCGCTCCCCGCCCTTCCGCCAGCCTGCTTCCTCGCCATCAACTAGCTGAGAGTTGGCAGGCAGCAGAAGTGACTGCCATAACCAGGCAGTTGGGAACCCTTTCTCAAGCACAGGCTTTTCATATCACCTACTACCTGATTATTTTAAGTGGAGATAGGGTTGCCAACAGGACCTTGAGACAAATGTGGAAATGAAGGTAAATAACATTACCTGATTCCATTAAAGATAAAGGTAGTCCCTTGTGCAAGCACAGGGTCATTACTGACCCATGGGGTGACATCACATCCCGACGTTTACTAGGCAGACTATGTTTACAGGGTGGTTTGCCATTGCCTTCCCCAGTCATCTACACTTTATCCCCAGCAAGCTGGGTACCCATTTTACTGACCTCAGAAGGATGGAAGGCCGAGTCAACCTTGAGCTGGCTACCTGAAACCAACTTCTGTCGGATCAAACTCAGGTTGTGAGCAGAGCTTTTGACTGCAGTACTGCAGTTTACCACTCTGCACCACAGGGCTCTATAATGTTCCATTAAGCTTCTATTAAAGGGACAGGGCTTTTTTTTCTTTCTTTCTCCAGGCATGTTAGCAATCCTAACTGTAGATGCCACGTATTGAACCTGGGGCCTTCTTACAGTTGCCAAGTCAAAGTTGGTAAATTCCTGGGTATTTGGGGAAGGAGCCTAGGGAGGGCAAGGTTTGGGGGGAGGGACCTCAATTGGGTACAATGCTATAGAGTCAACCCTTGAAAGCACTCATTTTCTCCAGGGAAATTGAACTGTGTAGTCTGTAGATCAGTTATCATTCTAGGCTCTTGGCTTGCTAGATAAAGGCTTCCCTCCCCAGTCCACTCACAGTAGGCTTGCATGCACACAGTAAGGGATGATCAGCATGTGAATTGCATTTTCCAGATCACAGCACCAAATTACCTGGAAATAAATTCAGTGGATTTCAAAATAATATACTTCCAAGTAAATGTTTAATATTTCCAAGCCCTACAGAACTATACCCATGGATCCTAGTTCTACACAAAGGCAAGAAGCTGAGTTTGCTATTGAAATTACATTGGGTGTGTAGAGAAGAGGTAAAGAAATGCAAAACAGAAAACTGACTCAGTTGCATGAAATGGCTGTATCCAAACCGACACTTCTCCAAATGCTTGCTGACACTTTGCCATGCAATTAAGACATATCACCATGGAGTTTTTTTTTTTCTGCGCGGCCATTACGAATGGAATAATTCCACTTGGTTACTTTTATTTCCTTCTTGTCAAATTCCCAGTAATTTAACCTTTACATAACCACATAGCATGGGGATTACTTGCTCCTTTTGTGACTGAAGTGTTCCAATTATGATGCAATTATCCAGTCTTTTCTATTTCTGTGTTAATATTTACCATACCTAAGGTTGCCAACAGGTGTAGAGAAAAATGTCCTATCCCTTTAAAAGAAGCTTAATGGGCTGTTATTTACCAAGTGATGCTATTTACCCCCATGCCAGGAAAAGCTTCAACTGCCAATTTCCATACATCACGATTCTATTAATTGTCCAGGGTATTTTTCTTCAGACCTACTGAAGAACCCTACAGTTCATATAGTATGTATGCCTAGTGCAACCATGGGGTTGTGTTTGTTCAGACCCAATATGGGGCCACAACTGTGGGTCAGGTGAGTCTGAGGCTCACTGTGGGTCATGTGACTCTGAGGCATGCTCAGACATGTCACCTGCATATGGTTCTTCCCTCTCAACACTAAACAATGAGCCCAGGTGCATCAGACATGGAGACCCAATGGCCAGGCCAGCAGACAAAAATGTGCCTCTGTCCCAAATATCCTGGCAGTTTTACGCTCTCTGTGTCTGGCATAATAATCCTGCCTCTGTACTCATGTCACTCTCCTTTGGAAATTATGAGCACGCCCCCCTCCTGAAACTCCTTTTCCAAGGTCCCAGCATAAGAGAGCCAGCTGGAGCACGGTGTGGCAAATTTGTCTGAAGGGAATGAGGTTTTTTTTCCCAGGTGAGAGAAGGTGCCTGCGCAACTAAGGTGAGCCAATTGCATTTAGTGGTTGGAACCTTAATGCCTTAAGGGCTGTCTCCTTAGTTGTTCTTTCACCTGATACTATCCTGTTGCTATTTATGTCACCGGGTACCATTTTTGTGCAAAGCAACGAGTCATAATCAGGTTATCTTTCCCCTCAGGGGTTACATTTCCTTTTCTCTTCAAGAACGCCTCCCACAATTAATGTTATGTAATGAAAAAGCAGTTGTGGTTTTATGGTCACGAACTGACTCCTGTCTTTTCTACATGAGCAATTTCTTCTGAGTTCCTTTGCTACTCACTACCTGATACCACATTCCCCAGCATTAATCCAGAAACAGTTCCTAGACAATCTCCCTTTTCCCCCAATGACCAAAATAGATTAATGTGTATTGTTGGACCCCAGGTCTGACTGCCAAGGAATTAAGGTGGAAATGATGCATTCTTTGCAGTGAATAAACCTCAGACCAGATATTTTTTTCTTGCCTTGCTTCCCTCTGTGTTGGATCCCCAAGAAGGTACCATGTGTGATATCATGGTAACTGGGTTCTTAGAGGGAAGTGGCTGTACTCCTGAGAGCTGCTGCCAGTCAGAGTAGGTAATATGTAGCTAAGTGAAGCACAGTTCTCTTTGTACAAAGTATATTATTCTATATATTCAACTAATAACAAGCTCCCATGGGAGTTCTAGACAACACAGGAAGCTGCTTTCTACTAAGGAAGACCATTGGTCTGTCTGGGTTAATACTGTCTACTCTGACTGGCAGCAGTGCTCAAAGTCTCAGGTAGAGGTCTTTCATGTTACCAGCAACATGACCCTTTCAATTGGAGGTACCAGGGATTGAATCAGGGACCTTCTGCTTGCAAAGCAAACGCTCTACTACTGAACCATGACTCCACCCCTGAATCTAGGTGCTAGTCTACAGTATGCTTGAACATACATAGGGAGTCTATTCTGAAAATAATGTGCTTCTTACAATTACAGTCTTGGGTTGTGATCCAGGCTCCTCTGTGCAAGGGTTCTTCTAGTCATGCATACTGCTACCTTCAAGCAATACAATCCCAGGGTATAATTCGAGAACACATGATCCATCAATCTTGCTGAAACCAAGAGTGTCTGGACCTGGATGGGAGACTTCTTGGAAACTCTGACATGTATCCAACCATCTGTGGAGTTTTCAAAGCAGGATTTCCCCACATCCCTCTCCTGCTACAGCCCACTGAGGCATACACCCCATCCAGTTTTGTTCCTGGGAATCAGAAAGTCATCAAGAAATTCTTGGGGGGCAAATGAGGGGTCCACAGTAAGAGGAGAAAATCAGTCAAAATTGCTATCCCCCCTTCCTCAAAGAAAAATGCCATTCCATCAGAGGAACTATGTGGTTGGATACCAAGCCCCTGTGTGTGTAATTCTGAATTCCACGATGGAAGAAAAGCAGAATATAAATATAATAGGCCTTGCTCTCTGTCAACCTTAACTAAGAACAGCCGCGCTTCCATTGACTTGGTAAGTTTCATACTTTACCTAGACTCAATCAGGACTCTAGGATCGTCTTAACGTTTAGAAGCGATACAGTTCCTAAGGCCTTATGGGGGAGAAAATCCCACCAGGCTCATTTTAAGATCTCACTCACAAGGGTCTTTCAAGATCCCTTAAAAAAACCTTTGTTCCCTGGGAATTGCATTATAAGACCCAATAACCATTTCTCTATCAAGAAACGCCCGCAGAGGAACCCCATCCACACAGGTGAAAATACCACTAAATCGCCTGTAGACCTTGTGGCAACGCTTGATCATAACCAATCTGCTTTCCCGCCGGATAACAACTTATCAACGTTCTATGAAAAATTGAGCACTATGAGGAACCAAATCCCCTCTTCATTATCACCTAATTCTACGGAAATGAATTTAGCCACTGTAGCAGATACCTAGAGAGCTAGCCCACTACGGGTTATTTCCACTTCTTTGAATAAGACACGTAACATCCCCCTAATAATTGAGGAAAATACCCTTATCCATCTCGACTCACCAGTTGCAGGATATATTGAAACCCCTGACTTTAACCCACCCTTGCAAACTTTAACCAAGACGGTGTTTACTAATGGGTGTGTCTGTCCAGAATCCCATGACTCTATAAATTTAATCACCTTGGAGGACTGACTGCTTCAGCAAAATTTACCTAACCCGTTTATGTCCACCAACTTGCACTTAGTTTCCTGGAACATCTCTGGCTGGGGGAGGAAATTTAAAGACCTGGATTTTATGAGATATCTGCACTCCTTTAACATTATATTCTTGCAAGAAACTTGGTGCTCTGATGACCCCTTTGCCCCTGGATTCACAGTTTTCTCTTTACCAGCTCATAAATCAAACTCCAAGGGACGCCCCAAAGCAGGCCTTTGTTGCTTGGTGAACCCTACAACAAAATATAAAATCACCTGCCTGCCACCTGAGCCACCCTATGCTCAAGCTATCCTACTTAGACATTGTACGGGCCTGTTTCTAATGATAAACGTCTATATCCCTTCTATACCCACGATCAAATTACGGATTGAGGCCTGGACAACCTTGAGGAAATATCTGGAATCACTGATTAATAGTTATCCATCAGCTCTCATTATTTTGGCAGGAGATCTTAATGCCAGAGTGGGCCCCAATAACGTTACTCTGACATCTCATATACCATGGATTCGTGACGAATTGTGTTCATCCTCTTTCTTTGCTCCAAGGATACCTAAAGACCAAGTTATTAACCATGTGGCTTCACTTTTGATTGACCTTTGCATCGGACATAATCTAAGGATCTTGAATGGCTCCTTCCCTGGAGACATTCCGGGGGAGTTTTCGTTTATCTCCCCTCAAGGCTCAAGTGTGGTCGACTATATTTTGGTTTCTCCTGATGATCTCCCCAGGGTGACTGATTTTTCATTTGGACTGCATTACGAAAGTGAGCATCTCCCCGCTCAGTTGACCCTATCGTTTGTCCCTCCGGACATCCATCACTCCGACGCAAATAATTCAAACAATTCGTACACAACCCATCAGAGAGTAAAATGGACCAGTAACCTGAGGGATGTTTTCCTTCAGTGGTCATCCACAGACCAAGCCATGATGCTGAAATAGACCATCTCTTTTGATGGCTCTTTACTCAAGGTCCTAGAAGCATATCAAGATGCCATCAATTCCATTTTTGGCCTTGTAGGAACAACAGACACTCCCAAAAATGGCAAAGGTCCCTCCTCATGGTTTGACTTTGAATGCTGGACTGCTAAAAAGAACTTACAACATCTTTATCACCAACTACATTCTCACCAATTGAACTAAGTGCTGCTTGTTTTGAGGCTAGAAGATCTTGTTTACGCTTGTTTGAAGGAAAAGAACATGCTCTAGCCCTGACGAAGTGGTCCCACCTAAACCAGGCATTCCGAACTAAGAATATGAAGGATTTTTGCGGTGAAGTTTCTAGGCGAAATCATTCTGCCTCTGCCACACAACCTTCTCCAATCTCTGGATTGGGCACTATTCTAAAGTTTTTACTGATCCCATATTAGCCGATCTTCCCGAAGATTTTCAAATCCCTACTAATATTCCTCAATGGCCTCCCGTGTCTAAAGAGGAAATCCTTGACATTTTAGCCTCAATGAAATCAGGCAAGGCTCCTTGCCCTGATGGCATTCCCCTGGAGCTGATTAAAAATAATCCCAATTGGTGGGCTGATCCATTAGCCCATCTATTTACCCTCATTGATAAATTTGGGATACTACCAGACTCCTGGTTAAATTCCATTATAGTCCCAATTTTAAAAAAAGGCGACGCCAAAATGCCCGGGAACTATTGCCCCATAAGCCTATTATCAACCATGGGGAAATTATACTCAAAACACCTGCTAGGCCACCTGACTGAGTGGATGAATAAAACTAATCTGCCGGGTAAAGAACAAGTGGGATTTTGCCAGGGACATTCTTCCATCGATCATGCCCTCATTCTTTCTTTCTTGGCGGAAAAGTATTCCATACATCTAAAGGGTAAACTTTACGCCACTTTTATTGATCTCCGTGGGGCCTTTGACTCTGTAAATAGAAGCCTTTTGTGGGATAAACTCGCTACCTTAGGAATGGACAAACGTTTACTTTTCCTGATTCGGAAACTCCACTCAGTGAATAGCTGCCAAGTTAGACTTGATAAAAGTGGCCAATTGACCGGGAAATTTCCTGTTTCCAAAGGAGTGAAACAGGGCTGTTTAATTGCCCCGGCTTTATTTAATTTGTTCCTGTCAGATCTTCCATCTCATTTATCTGCATCTGAAGGCCACGCACCTAGGATGAACTCATTACCAGTCCCCCTTTTGTTGTATGCGGACGATGCAGTTCTCCTATCTATCACCAAAATTGACCTCCAACGACTTTTATCTGCTTTTTCTGCCTTTTGTTCCCAGAACGATTTAGTAATCAACTTTGAGAAATCTAAGATCTTGATTTTCTCTAAAACTTGGAAAGGCCATATATGGAGAGTGGATGGCAACCCTGTAGAACCTTTAGATATTAGTGCCTCCTCTTCCACTATAATCTTAACTGGTCTTACCATTGGAAAGCAGCTATTATTACATCAAGGAACCAATCTCAAGTGGTGGTACGATTTCACTATCAAGACAGGCACCAGTTCATCCCTGCGGCGACTCAGATCTACATGGCGAAAGTCTCCAACCAACTATTATACAGGATTCCTCTATGGATCCAGGCTCTTACCCCTGACATTGACTGTAGCTTGGCCATTTTCCTGTGCCGAATTTTGGGCTTGCCCAATATGATTAGACTCTATACTCTCTGTAAAGAGCTTGGGCTCCACCTTTTGTCTACTAAAGCTTCGATTGCCACTGTCAAGCTGTGGCTTTGCATTCATTTCCGTATGGATACATCCACCCTATTGTATGACATGTTAAGTGACTCGTATGTCTCTAAATGGTACCAACACATCCTGCTGAAAATCAACTCCTTAAGACAGGGGTGAGGAACCTTTTTCCTGCCAAGGGCCATTTGCACACTTATAACTTCGTTCGGGGGCCATATCAGGTCTAAGCCAAATGTTACACAATATATACACAATATGCTTAAGCTAAATAAAAAGTCTCAATTGAACAAAATAAAATCTGGGCAAACTTGCTTCAGTGAGTGAAATCCAAGCCGGGAAAAGAATCATCCCGGTGAGCAGTAGTCTTGTCGAAGAACGCACACTCTCAGCACTGACGAAGCGGGTATACAAAAGACCCGGAAAAAGGGTTCCGGAGCCTGAAGTGCAGTCAGGAGAATTGCAGGCGAGTGGAGCCTAGAAAACCTGATGTTTTTGGGCGAAGTAAGCCTGCTGGACCGGCAGTACGTGGACCAAGCCAAACTGCTTATGTGGCTTCAGAGGCAGGGAAAAAAACCTGCTTATCCCGAGATAACTTGCAATTCAGTCGGATAGCGAAGGAAGGAAAGGAAGGAAGGAAGGAAAGAAGGATGGATGGAAGGAAGGAAGGAAGGAAGGAAGGAAAGAGAGGGAGGCAGGCAGGCAGGCTTCCCCCCCACACACACACATGCACTGGGATCTCTCTCTCTCTCTCTCTCTCTCTCTCTCACACACACACACACACACACACACACACACACACACTCACCAGGCTACACAGTGGCCCGGGGATCTCTCGCGCAAACACAAATGCACTCACTGGGCTGCACAATGGCCTGGAAATCTCTCTCTCTCACACACACACCCACACACACGCACGGGGATCTCTCGCGTAAACACGCATGCACTCACCGGGCTGCACAATGGCCCGGGGATCTCTCACTCTCTCACTGGGCTGCACAACGGCCCGGGGATCTCTGTCTCGCGCAAACACACACACACGCAGTCACCCGGCTGCACAACGGTCCGGGGATCTCTCCTGCACACACACACACACACACACACACACACACTCACCCGGCTGCACAATGGCCCGGGGATTTCTCTTGCGCACACACACACGCACTCACCAGATTGCCCCGCTGCATGGGTCAGAGGCAAGCTAGGGGGGTGGGAAGGAAAGTTTGAGGCTGGCATGGCTGGAGAGCCAGCTTTACCTTTTGTCCTCAGCCTGGGGGAGAGCAAGGGGAGGGCCGTGTAGGGGCCCACCGAGCCGGCGGAGGGAGAGGCCAGTGGCAGGCAGGCGAGGGGGGAGATGGTGGCATAAGCTCCAGGAGCCCAAGCAGCTTTAAGTCGGAGAGTGGAGGGCCGCGTAGGGGCCCACTGAGCTGGAGGAGCAGGGCATGCCACCCACTCACCTAGAAACAGCCGGTGAGACAAAGGGGAGGGGGGCTTCCGGCCAAGCGCACTTTTTGGGCAGAAGTTGTGAGTCTCTCAAGGAAGAGAGGAGAGTTGGGAGAAAGGGCCCCACAGTCACTCAATTGGCAAAGCCTGAACTGCTGAGGAGAGAGCCTAGCTAGCGAGAGCTGGAGTAGCATGGCCCTGGAGCTCCTGGAATCAGCACAGGGGCTGGATAAAATGATCTCGCAGGCCGGATCTGGCCTGGTGGCCGGAGATTCCCCACCCCTGCCTTAAGAATTAGTCTAGACTCCTTAAGCAACTGCGGCGAGTCTCAAACCTTCTTTATTATCCAGCAAAGAATCAGGGATATAGAGAAACAGACTATAAATGCAGGCATCAACATGACATGTTCCCCTTACTTCTATGGACTGTCAACCACTCGGCCTGGAGGAGCATCATATATTCAAAATGTCACTAACCCCCTTCATCGGCGGGCCTTTATGCTCGCCAGGTTAAATATTTTTCCCTCAGCTGTTCTTTCCGAGAGATTTCACAACATCCCGCTTGGAGACAGACTATGTAAATATTGCCATCTTGAACCTGATTCCATAACTCACATTTTATTGTTCTGCCCTCTCTTCTCTAGCTTAAGACATCGTTTTAGTGATCCAACTATTGTGAATTTTTCCAGCTCAGCGAAGAGGACTACTCAATGTCTACTGGCTGATAAGTGCCCTAATTTGGCAATTATTTTAACTAAGGGTCTTGGTAACGATAAGTAATAGTCCATTTTATTGCCTATTTTGTTCATGGCGTTTGTTGCGGAATTTTATTACCGAATTTGTACTGATTTTGATTGGTACTGTATTATATTATATTATTCTGCTTTTCTCTTTGTTTTTTATGCCATTAAAGATTTTGAAATTGAAATCGAATTCCACAATGGAAGAAAAGCAGAATATAAATATAATAGGCCTTGCTATGGCAATCTGAGGCCTTCTGCTGAATAGTCCACTGATCTAAGCCCCATGCATAGAGACTGCACACCTGCTAGGATCACAGGGGTGTGAATCACCCATGGGACAAATCTTGAATCACCACCAGGCTATCGCCACTGAGTGGCAAAGAGAGCACATCTGGAACAGCAAAATGCAAGCGTACCTGCATGGCTGTTAATTGGGGGAGATTCTACTGTTTCTTTATGGGACACTTCTGTCCACTAGTAGTCTATATAGCTGAGAAGGTTGACTGGAGGACCAATGGAGACATCGGCATGGCTGGCTTGACACAATGTATATTGAAATATGCTGGAGAAAGGGTGCCTTCGTTTTCCAGAACAGTGCCCAGCTAGAAGACCTGGCAGCTGCCTCTTGGAATACCCCACTTCAACCCACCCACCCCCACACACCAGGGTCTTTCACATGGAGATTTTCCCATGGTTTGGCTGCCAAACTGCAGGGTATTTTTCCCACTGAGATTCCTCATGATGTCATTTTCCATATGTTGTATTTCCTCATAGTTTCGCTGCGCTTTTTCAACCCTCCTTTGATCTGATTTGAGAATGCATGGAGGAACAACCAGGAAACCATGGAAAGATAACAAATGGAAGTGTTGTTCAGTTCAGCACCCAAATGGTGGGAAAACCTCCATGTGAAAAGTCCTGATCCCTGCCTAAAGCAGGGTTGAACTGATGGGAGAGACGTGTGTAACCAGAGGACTGGTTTTGCCACAAGCATCAGGAAGTGGGAAGGGCTGTTACTTAACAAAGAGATAGGATCTGTCAGATGGAATTGGTTCCAAAACAGCCTGCAGCTGAGAAGAAGAGAAAATGTATTATAACCCATCTGGGAGTCTTGGGAAAACGGAGTGTTCTGGAGTGAAGCGGCTCCCAAATAGAAAGTTGACTCAGCTGGTTCCACGCTTGACACCAGGCCAGGACACTTTTGGACTCTACAGCTGCCAGTTCTTGCAACATGATGCAATTCTGACACCGTTGTGTCACCTGTGTATCTAGTGAGCAGCACAATTATCTTTGTGCTCAGAAGACACATTCCAATACGATGGTTATGTAACGATGTGAATGTTGTCTGCTCATGTTGTGACTCTGATATTCCATTGTGAGTCACAGTAATCATCTGCCAACATGTGAGCCTGAAATGGTGGTGGCGTGGGGGAAGGGGAAGAATAATTGTATTTATTTTATAGATGATGTAACATTGTGCACTCTTTTGCCTGCGTGAAAGGGTCACCTAAAATGCATCATCTTGTCTGTTTTCCCACTTACCCATAAAATATGATGCATTTGAGGTGACCCTTTCATGCAGGCGAAAGTGTGCTCAATGTTACACATAACACCTTGGCAGTAGAATGAAAGATTGCTAATTATTTTAAGAGAGAAGGGTTGTGCACTAATGCAATTTAGGCGAAACTGAACAATCACAAAACATTTAGCTCATCTATTACAACCTTTGAAGAAGTAGAAACTGCTACAATGACCCAAAGGACAAACTACAGTATGAACTGTTTGGGCCCACTCCTATGCATGTTTGGGTGGAAGTAAGTTTTACCGAGGTCAATAGAACTTGCTTCCAGGTAAGGGTGCCCATTTTTTCTTCTAATAATGTCCCAAGTAGGGTCATGTAAAAAAAAAAATTGGTAAATCTCAGATTCGGGTTTATTGGGACCGATTTTTTTCAGTAAACTTGGAATAAGCTGAATACCCATACCAGTAAAGGGGTATTTTGGCTTTATTTCTGGGTTTACAGAAAACATTCGGGTCCATTATAGTCTCTGGGGATTTTTTTCAAAGCTCCTGTGGGGGACATTTTTGGAGGTAGAGTCACCAAAATTGCAGCGTGGCTGCAAGGGACTCTCCTTAGACGGTCACTGAAGTTTGGTGAACTTTGGGACAGGGGGTCCAATTTTATGGGCCAGCAAAGGGGTCACCCCCATCCTCCAGGCATTTGCGAGCCAAGCTATCCATCGGTTTTCAGGTTCAGAAGTTGCCAAAGGCTGGCAGAAAGAGTCAATTGGCAGGCTGATGCCTCAAAGTCTGAGGCTCCCTTTGTATCTGGGGCACATAGCATGATGGCTATGCAAATCAGCTTCCAAACTGAGGGAAAAGGTTTAAATGCAAGAAAAATAAGGCACAGAAAACATTTCTTGTGAACAGTCCTTTATTACAGTCATCAAAAATCTGATTTCAAGAGATGGTCACCATGCGGGGAAATGAAGCTACTACTCAGGGTGACCTTCTTTTTGAAAGCAGGTTTTCATGGGGGGGTGATATTGGAGCCAGCCAAAGTCTCAACCACAGGGGCTGTTCTGAAGGAGACTGGTCATCCGTGTGGGTGAGGAAGTCTCCTTCAGAAGCCTGGTGGTGAGAGCAGTTCTTTTTAGTTGGAGGGTATATTCCTCCAGATGGGACTGAGTGAGCCCCGTCTTTTAAAGAACCCTTATGCTTGATCCAGATTAACCCACTGAATGGTGATGGTTAGTCAGACCAAGTTGGCTCAGATTACACGGCCCCTACCTCAAAACCAGTCAAAGATAGAAAAATGGAAGAAAGCATAGAGCTGTGCATCTGAGCAAAGGCAAATAGCCTATTCGGAATCGCCTATTCGATTTCAGGCAGATTCCAGATTTTGGTATTCGGTCAATCCGAAACTCGAATATTGCTGAAATGGCTAATTTCGGGTTTTTTTTCGATTCGGGTATATCGATATGCACAACCCTAGTCCCAAGAGGTTAGCCCCACGTGAGAAGGATAGGATCACCCATAAGTGGCCTTGCACCGCAGCAGCACAGGCTTTTTCTACTCCAGCAGCCTCATGTGGCAGTTGTGCCAAGTTGGCATGTGGGTGCAAGAACATCTGCAGGATACAGAATGCTAGAGGAGGAATATTAGCAATAGTCAATATGATATTCAGATCAGCACCACGTTGGTGCATCTGGAATACTAATGTTAACTTACAGTACAGTCAGTGTATAGCTTGACTGGGCAAACAACACCTACATGCCATCCAGGTTTCTGGGCTGGGACAATTACATCACTCAGCCCCAGCAATTATGTCCATTATCACATCCCCATTGCAAATGGACTGAAAAGTTTGAGAGTTGTTTGGTTTTAACTTTTGTTTACGTGGAACCGTTGACTCTAGGGCCACTCCCTAACACAGTGTATACAGTCTGCTGAGGAGATTCTTTGAGACACCCCTGGGCACAAGCCCAGTCCTATGTGTGTTTACCTTCTTCCTATCTCTCATTGTAATACACAATCAAAGCTTTAAGTCAAAGCAAGTTCTTTTTCTCCCATGACATTCTGGCACCGTCAGAAGCCTACCTTAAAGACTGCGAGGCCTGTCTTGCTCTGCATAGTTTCATACAGTTCAACATCTAGTGCTCAAAAATGATACCCGGTCTTTAAGGCCAGCTACACCTTTCTGCAGGATCCCCAGGCAAGTGATCATCAGGGTCCTATCTCTGCAGGGTTGCCAACCTCCAGGTACCAGCTGGAGATCTCCTGCTATTACAACTGATCTCCAGCCGATAGAGATCAGTTCACCTGGAGAAAATGGCCGCTTTGGCAATTGGATTCTATGGCATTGAAGTCCCTCCCCTCCCCAAACCCTGCCCTCCCCAGGCTCTGCCCCAAAAACCTCCCACTGATGGCGAAGAGGGACCTGGCAAGCCTATATCTCTCCCCCCCCCCCATACTCTACTCATTTCTACAATCCCTAATCCACCTTCCCTGTTGATCTTCCAAGTGCCCATACAGCTGTGGGAAGGATGGATTAATGACTGAAGTAGAACAAATGACATTCCTTCATATGGGAAAAAGCTGTTTATCCAGATCCAGTTAAACAACAACAGTGAACTTCATGCATTGTTCATACAGTAAAATTGCCAAGATAGCAGCAAGAAGGAAGGCTCGAGGAGGCATTGTGTTGAAACCAGGACTTGATGGGCCCTCCAAACATCCCTGGGCTACTGCCCAACCTTGCTGGGTGCCGAAAACAGCCACACCCATCGTTGAAACATGATGCCTTTCAGTATACTTTGCCCCATGCATGAAATATCCAAGATGTCTTTGTAGCTACATTTGCTCAATGCACTGATCTAGAAGGAAAGCAAACAAGCTCTACTATTTATCAGATACTTAGGAACTGCTTTTCTAATAGTAAGAATAACAGACCCCAATCCTGATTATATGTGTGCCCCCCCCCCAGTGAGGAAAATGGCATCCCCGGGGGACATTTGGGGTCAGGAAAATGGCACAAAGGGAAGGCTGAAGTCCCCTTGCCCCATGCATCAGAGTCCTAATCCAAATTGGTGTCTAATGCACTTGGGAAATGAGGTCCCAGTAGGGCCCTCGCAGTGGATGTGTTACTGGCTGATTCAAAACCAGGTCATCGAAAACCGTTATGTGCAGTTTGGCTCTGAGGGCCACATTCCAGTATAGCCCAAGAGCAACAAGAGGTCATTTTTATAGCATATAAACAGAATATCTTATTTAAAAGTTGCTGGGTCTGTTTGTACCATTTTTAATTACCGTTGTCATCATCATAACCCCCCCCCCAATAATAGCAACACAGCACCTTTTTTTAAAGGAATAACTTACATGTCACAAAGTGGTGAGCATTTTTTTTTTTTAATTTCCTAGACCTGGCTGGACATTTTCTGAGGCTGGATGTTTAGCATGCATAAGTACCGTGTTTCCCTGAAAATAAGGCATACCCATAAAATAAGCCGTAGCAGCATTTCTAAGCATTTGTTTAATATAAGCCATACCCCGAAAATAAGGCACCCCGGGGCTAGTGTGGAGAAGACCAGGAGGAGCCCAGCTGAGCAGATACAGTCTCCCGCGGCTGCTTCAAAGGCCCGGCAACCAGCGCGCCCGGGGCTGGGGTGGAAAAGACCAGGAGGAGCCCAGCTCAGCAGATGCAGTCTCCCGCAGCCGCTTCAAAGGCTCTGCAACCAGCGCGCCCGGGCCTCTGGGGGCGGGGAAGACAGGAGGAGCCCAGCTGAGCAGATGCAGTCTCCCGCGGCCACTTCAAAGGCCCGGCAACCAGCGCGCCTGGGCCTCTGGGGGCGGGACCGGAAGGGGGTGGTAAGGGGAGAACGGGAGCCGAGAGGGAGGACAGTTCTGATTCCCTCGGAATAAGACATCCCCTGAAAATAAGCCATAGTGTGTCTTCTTGAGGAAAAATAAATATAAGACAGTGTCTTATTTTCGGGGAAACACGGTAGGAAATGAACGTTCTCTGCCTAACCCAGTAATTTACAAATTAAGAATGTACAGGAGGTGCTTACAAAACTCTTCTCTGACCTTGTAATCCCCTCAGGGGAGGCATACGCTTCTCCCTCCGCTAAAATAAAAATGAAGTCCACTCCAGGTACACATCTGAGGGCATGTGGGTCTCTGGATCAACCACATTCCACAGCTGGAGGCTGTGAGGCTGGTTCAGTATCAAGGGACTCTATGCTGGCAATCACCGTGTTATCCATGCACAAATACAAGGACCCTGGTTCAGCACAGGAGAACATTTGCTTGTGCACACGTTTCACCCTGATTGCTATACAAAAAGCTAATGTCTTTTTTTTTTTAAAACCACTAAGCAGTTGCAAGATAACTTTTGAGCAGTTACAAAGACTATCCAAGTGGCAGTAAACAAGAAACTTGGATGGTGGGTTGTAGTCTCTATCTGGTGTAATGTGCAGAAAGTGGCAGCAAACCTCGGCCGAGGCTGCAATACTATGCCCATTTACCTGGAAGTAAGACTAGTTTAATAAAGTGGGACTTCCTTCTCCAGTTCGCCTACTAATGGCTCTTTGTTGCCCTTCCTTTGAGCAAAAAATAAAATAAAATCAGATGACGAGGAGTAAATAAAAGCAAGGTCAGAGTTTTATCGCTCCTTTAAACTTCCTTTTTTTTCTTCACTGCGTCAGAGTTCTTTCATGAGTTCACTTGGATCAGAACAGCTTATGAAAATAAATAATGTTACCCTAACTGAAAGTGCTGCATCACAAAACCCTCAGTACCCAAGACAATATGCGCAGAGAAACAATTGCTTCTTTCTTTCTGTTTGGGTTGGTTGTAGAACAGGTTTACAGAAGCACTTAGCAAAAAAATTGCCCAAGTTTGGGGGGGGGGTCTTTCCCTTGGCTACTCTTCATTTATACCTACTAATTTAGCATTTTATTGCTACAACTCCACTGTAAAACAACAACAAAAAAGGCCGGGGGGGGGGGGTGCTTTCAGACATTGCAATCCTGTGCATGCTTACTTGGGAGGGACTTCTGTGCCAGTAGTAAATGCTCCCCCTCCCCCTCCTCTTGGTCAGGTTCACAGCGGGAGTATTGGCCACTCAGTTCAGTTAAAATGAAAGAATCCCACTGCGGGGCTGGCGGGGGCTAGTGACGCATTACAAAACAATACACTGCAGCCAATCACAAAGCAGCTTTTTAAAGAGGAGGGACTCAGAAGCTCTGCATTTTCACTGGGTGTGCATAATTGATCCCAAGGTACTCCTGGAATTTCTTGGGTGGGGGGAGGAGGGAAGCCCCCATGCACAGAATTTTGAGAATTTGGATCAGAAAACTGAGCATCTGCAAGGAAACGCAAGGCAAACTTCCCAAGCATAAATGGCCTCTGTGTGATTGCTCGATTAATTCCTGGTGATTGCCCTGTACAGGTATTAAAGCTTGGAGGGCTTTAAGAGGGGAGTGGACATATTCATGGAGAAGAGGGGTATTCATGGCTATTAGTTAGTATGGATACTAGTCACTTTACTCTCACTGTAAAAAAAAAAAAATTCCCCCTAATATCCAAACAATACCTTTCAGCCTGTAATTTAAACCTATTATTGCAAATCCTATCCTCTGCTGCCAACAGGAACTGCTCCTTACTTCCTCTAAGGGAGCCTTTCAAATCTTGAAGAGAATAATCATGTCCCCCCTCTACCTCCTCTTCTCCAGACTGAACATTCCCAAGTCCCTCAGCCTTTCCTCGTAGGGCTTGGTCTCTAGGCCCCCGATTATCCTCATCGCTCTCCTCTGTACCCACTCCACTCTGTGTACATCCTTTTTTAAGTGAGGCCTTCAGAACTGGAATATTTTAATTCTGGAGTTGAGGTAATAGCAACAATAACATGAACTAATTCTGATTTAGATGTTCTGGTAACTCAGGCCAGCCTCTTTCTTCTTCTATAGCTAGCTGGGCCATTATTTTGCTGACTGATGCAAATCCTAAAGCTGTTATTGCCCCCAGTGCCATTTTCTATGAGCAATATAACACACCACCATAGTCCTAAAATCCCCATTCTGCAATTAGCTATGTGCTCACAGCAATGCAAGAATAACCCATAATTAATTGTGGAAAGAAAAAGAACATGAAATGTTATGACTGAGGTCATGACGGAAGACTTTCAAACAGACAGGTTTGGATGTTGACTCTAAGAATCGTTCCTCATGTCCATGCATTTCTAGAGCTGGGCCGTATCATTCTGCAAAGAGTTGGCCCAGCTGGCTACAAAGCAAGAAAGAGACTGGCCTGAGCTACAGGCCCACAAACTTACTGTGTTGGTTTATATTCTGCTTGTCATTACTTCTCCAAAACAGGACAGAAAGTAATGACACATTACTCAGTGCTCGCACTAAGGTGCCCCCTGCTCAGGCCAATTAGGGGTTTAAACAAGGTGATACTACTTAGAGAACCTGGTTCATCTCCTAGTGATAAGGGCTGTGCCAGAAGGGTAGCATACCAGCAGGTGAGAAAAATCTAAGAAAGTAGCTCATTCAATGAAACAAATGTTTGCAGTTATCAAAGGCAAGGCTAAAACTATACATGAAAAAAAAAATAAGCAGGACACTTGAATTTAGAGTGTGGGTAAACCTCTCACAAGTATTCTGAGCAGCTGCTACGGAAGGTGTCAATGCTGCCCTCAACTCCACCCTTATTATTCTCCCACATTCAGCAGCTGCCACTGGGGTACTGTTTAGGGAAAGCAGTGGACAGATTTGTTCCCTGCCCCTCTATGGAAATTCCCTGTAGAGAGCCCACCTGCCTGCAAGAGCTTCGTCATTCAGTTTAGTGGACAGGATGGCTCCACAAGACTTTGAAATACAAGCCCAGCTTTTTTTCCCATGATGGGAACACCATCAGAGCTAAGGGCAGGCTCTGGATGTGAGTTTTTGTTTGTCTCTAGTGTAATGAGAATAGCAGTCATAGCCTCCAAGCAGAACTGGAGGCAAATGTGAAAAGGGACCCCAGCATCAGCAGCTTCTGCACTAATTCTGGAGGGTTCCAACTAGGGTTGCCAGGTCCCTCTTCACCACCGGTGGGAGGTTTTTGGGGGCGGAGCCTCAGGAGGGTGGGGTTTGGGGAAGGACTTCAATGCCATTTTTTCCAGGGGAACTGATCTCTATTGGCTAGAGATCAGTTGTAGTAGCAGGAGATCTCCAGACACTAAAAGATATAAGGGCTGGTTTAGAACACTATGTATTCATACGCACACACATGGAAGCTTTGGGAAGTTGGCATCTGGGAGCCATGAACCAACAAATCATGCTCTCTGTGCTTGGTACGGCCTTTCACCAGTAGAGAGCTCTGAATTACCTTCATCCCTAGGAATGTGTTTTCTAGTTACTAAGATCACAAGACCTAGAACTTGCTTAGAGACAGCCTTCGGCCAATATCTATGGCTATGCTAATTAGAGTGAAGTAGACACTTAATGTGCATTGGTGCTTTTGTGTATCAATCTGCTTGTCAGCAGCCATGGGCCTGCCCCATGTGAATGCATAAATGATACTGACTTTCCTTTGTTTCTCGGGTAACTCTGCACATCTTATTTGTGGGTTATTTCACCCCCAGGTCTGTGTTTAGCTAAATAAAGAACTGTTGCTCTTTTTAACCTCCTCCTAGTTGTCTTCATTGGACTCTATAAGACAACATGGCTCTTCAGCAATCCAAGTAATATGTGATTAATAAATAGCCCGGTGGTTTAATGGTAGGGCAGGAAAAATAGGGAAGGTTGTAGCTGCACGCACAGCATTGCGGAAAAACTGACTTTGGAGTGTGACTTCTACAGTTACTAGTTTACCAATAGAATTGCACAGGCTCAGCAGTCTATCAGGCCTTTCTTTTCCTGGGCTGATCACAACTGGAATTGTGCCCCAGAGCGATCTCTGGTTTCAGTCTGCTGATCCCTGAAATCTTCCACTCAAAGTCTCCAGAGTCCTCATTTTAGGCCCTAGTCCTTTCTAGTGTTTCTCTCCGTTTTCCAGTTTCCAAAGGCAAGGCTCTTTCCTCTCCCTGAGAAAGAGCAGATCTTTTTCCCTAGGTCATAGTCAGATTCAGATTTAGTTTAATACCGTCCAAGACCACAATAAAAACATAGTCAAGAAATAACTGCTGTTGGGAAATGTATTCCCTAGACTCAGCATTACCATTACTGTAGACAGGATGAAGAGGTGCCATTCTACCCTCCAGTCAGTGCAACACGAGTCACTATTAGCTGTACGCACTTTGCAGTAGAGACTAGTGGGATGACAGGCTTGTTCAGAAAGCCAGTTTCCCATACCAGAGGTCATTCTCTAAACATTTGAAGGAGATGGTGCCTCTGGGGATATACAAAGCACTTTCCCTCACCCGTGAGTAACCATAACAATTGTTCCCTACATATTTGAAATGCTGAGGCAGTTTCCAAATCAGAAAATGTGAATTCCAGGCAAATCTCTTAAAAAAAGAAAGAAAAAAAGACAGCTCTCTCCTTTTCACTGTTTTTGACATCTTTTGGATCCCTCTCATGTGGGCCCACAGCAGGCCTCTGTGGTCTTGCTGAAAGGGTGCATCAAAATCCTGAATAATCTTCCTGAAGGTATGCCTCATTCTATGAGCAACTGTAAGAGAGATTTCTTAAAATTAAACCAAGCAGTTTGCTATTAGCAATCTGAAGATATCTAGCATAGATGCAAATCACCTTTCTTAAGTTTTAAGGATAAAATAACTAGTGGGACTTCACACACAGGTCAGATCTTTCATGGAGATCAACCCAGCTCCATAGTTTGGTGCAGTTTCACCAAGTTCTGCTCCATTGCCCAATCAACTGCACACATGCTGAGCAAACTGGGACCTTAGGAAGAGAAAGTGATTTTCAACCGTTTATTTATCTGCACTGTTCTACAGACTGAATGTCAAACAGAAAGCTGATGCAATCCAGATTAAACTGAACTGAGATAGCATTGCAGAAATGCTGGTTGCTATCTTAGTGTTCTTTGTACAGTACAGTCTTTTAGTGGTTCAGTTTTATTTGAATAATACAGTCCTGCTAATCACAACCTTGGATCCACAAGCACAGCCCCAGTTTGCTTATACATGTAAGATATCTGAAGCTGCAATACCCATAATTTTTTTGGTTACCGTTTGTTCTCATGCATCACCCCAACTCTGTACGTGGCCCTCTTGCCTGGCTATGATTCACCAGTATCTGAAAGGAACCTAGCCACACCAGCACATATGAATCAGCCACCTGAGACTAACACACAGAATGTTCACCCTGGAGGGATCATTTGTTTACTAAGTAGAAACTAGTTTCCCTTCTCCCCACACCCCAGCACAGGATTAAGCTGCACAACTCTAGTCTTCAGCCCATTTGTTCACAACTGTTATTACATACCAATTTGTGTTTGTGTGTGTGTGGGGGGGTGAGGAATTGATATTGGAAATGGTACAGGAATGCAATTAAATTACTATTAAATAGTAGCAAGAATATTCTGACAAGTTCCAAGGATTCTTTAACGTTAAAAAATATCATCTATAAATAATACGTTAGGGGGTCAATTATAAGTTTTTTGCTAGATGTTTTCAACTTGGCGTTAAATCTGGCCTCTGCTTTTTATTTTAATGAAGGAATTTTGGTATATTTCTCTCATTTTTGGTCCTTAATGGTACACAAACTACCATTAGTTAGACTAACAATGACTTGGATTCATCAGTAATTTCTGTGGACCGAATTTCCTTCAGCAGAGCAGGACTTCCTAAAAATGCTCCTGAAATGCTGCTCCGGGTGGGGGGGGGGAGGGAACTCCAGGAACAGCATGAGGGAGGAATTGGAGGGCTGCACCCCGGGGTGGGAATAGGCAAATATCACCCCTGTTCCAGCTGTGGAAATCCTTCAATAGATCCCAGATCATTCATTCTTGGTAGTTAACAAATCAATTTTGAAACATTTTGAAGTAACTTACTTCTATATTAATAAAACCAGACTGGTTTGTGCATCTTGACAGCATGAAGAAAATAGTACTCATTAAATACAGCAAGGAAATGCAGGTTGAGAAAAACTAGAAACTGTTTGGCTTAGAATGTTTTATGGTTCAATCATTTCCTCCGTCATTGCTTTGACTTTCCCCCTTTTGTTTATTTTATTAAATTACTTGAAAGATGTTATGGGACTGAAACAGCTTTGGTCACCTGGGTGGATGACCTATAACAAGAGAGGGACAGGAGTGTGTTGATTTTCCTGGACCTCTCAGTGGTGTTTAATACTAGTGACCACGGTATTCTTCTAGACTACCTTTTTGGCCTAGGACTGGGAGACATCATTTTCCGGTGGTTCTGGACCTACCTGGAGGGTAGGTTTCAGATGGCAGCACTTTGGGACTAGTGCTTAGCCCATGGTATTTGGCCTATGGTGTCCCACAAAGTTCCATCTTGTGCCCTATGCTTTTCCATATCTACATGAAACCACTGAGTTGTCACCAATATGGGGATGACACTCAGTTTTACCTTGTGCTTCCAGATTATTTCAGGACAGCTGTAGAAACCCGGAACCCTTGCGTTAGTCATTCTCAACTAGATTTGCCAACAGACCTGGAGAAAATTGTCCTATCCCTTTAATGGAGGCTTAATGTGATGTTACTATATTTTCTCGAGAGGAAGACAACCCTGAATGTAAGACAACCTCTTTAAAAAGTTTATATAGACATTTAAGGGGGTTCTCTCTCTTTATGTATGTATACACAAATATGTATATATATGTATATACATGTATTTGTATATATACATACACAAATTATTGTTGGACAAAACTGTAACTTGTAGGCAAATATAAGACAATCCCCTCATTTTTGATGGAATACCTAAAGGGGAAAAACTAGTTTTATTTCAGTAAATACAGTATTTACTAGATGATGTTACTTACCTTCATGCCATGAAAAGCTTCAACTTCCCTTTTCTCACACATTTAGCCTATATTATTACTGGTGACAATCAGGGTGGTGTAGTGGTTAGAGTGCCAGACTAAGATCTGGGAGCCCTGGTTCAAATCCCCCCTTCTACTATGGCAGCTTGCTGGGTGACCTTAGGTGACCTTAGCCTAAACTACCTCACAGGGTATTGTGATGACAGGATGGAGGAGAGGGGAACAATGTAAGCTGATTTAGGTCACCATTGCAGCGAAAGGTGGGGTGTAACTGAAGTAAGTAAATAAATAAATCTATAGTATTAAGTGACAGGACATTTTTTCTCCAGGCTTACTGGCAGCCCTATTCTCCATCCTACTAGGTCAAAATCCTCACTGGTGGCTTCGGGATCTGACTTAACGCTGTGCTTTGCAGCATGCCCAAGATCTGGAAGGATACAAAGTCTATTATTGATGTCTTTGTTTCAGTGCCAGTCTGCAGCACTGGAAGTATGGGCACTGTTACCTATATTTCTGGTATATGTCCCTTACCTACTCTTCTGTTCTTTAAGGTGTCTGTAGCTTTCTCAGGCAAGTACTACTCTTGATACTGAGCCTGCAATATTAAGTGAGCCAATACCATGATGCCCCTGCCACAGGAATCTGCAAGCACACCCTGTGGCTTAGGCCTTGTGATGACACACCTGCATAGCCATCTGTGCATCCAGTGAGTTCTGCACGAGAACTGGGGCAATCAGCCAGTGTGGTCTAGTGCTTAGGTCAAGTCACAAGGAGCCACGTAGCCTTGGGCTAATCACTCTCTCTCAATCTAACCTACCTCACAGGTTGTTGGGAGAACACAATGGGAGGAATTGTGTTCAGCATTCCAAACTACTAGGAGAAAGCTACATACTGTGGCTCCTTGGATAGGTTGACAAATAGTCCCATGATCAGTGAGTCTGGCCCTCCCCTTTAATTTTTCCAGAACCCATGCAGCTGCCCCCTAGTAACTGCGGGGCATACAGTATCAGTTTGAAAATGTTGGAATCCGCACAGCAGAGGAGGAAGATGTGGGTGGTGCTTTCTTGGCCTCTGGTGCTAAATCCAAATGGCTGCAGGAGTGCCTTTGCTTCTGCTGAACAGACTCACTGCTGCATTTGGCATTTTTGTTGGCTGGATCCATCTCATTAGGGGGAGGAATTTGTAGAAGACAGGGAGGAGATGCTGAAGGAGGTGAAACTCAGATAAGGAAAAGCACCAACAGTTGTTTTCACCTAGCTGGTGCTGATGGAGAAAAGTGGACAGATATTCCTTTTTCCATATTGCCCATTATTACTGATTTCTACTTCAAAATGAACACTACTGCAGAACATCGTTCGGACCCACCCGGTCGAGTTTATGTACCCACACGGTATCTCTGTCAGTGGGTTCTAATCACTGCGGAGAGAGAAGCGCGCGCGCCCTCCCATCCTTTGCAGAAACTGGAGCAAGCCATTCCCTTTAAATGCTATTTGTACGAGACGCAGAGAGGCTCCACCTCGCCGCAGCCGCCCCTTTCTCCACGCACGTCTCCTCCTACTGACCCCGATCCTGACATTCTTCACTCACGTCTACCCAAGGGAAGGCGTGATGAGGCCGCCTGATGCAACCCCCTGCCTCCTTTACTCGAAAGCTTCCAGCCAGGTTGCATCAGCCTCTCTTTCCCACAGCGCGGAGCAAAGGCACCAATGCGCGGGCGAGCTCTGCCCAAGACGGGCAGGATTCTCGCACCTATCCGGAACCTGCGTGCCGCCAAGGAGGCGGGACTATCCGCCGCTGCGGGGACTGCGGAGGCTCTGATTGGCAGGCAGACGGCGCGAGCCCGGAGAGCTCAGCGACAATTGGGCGGGGTTTGCCGGCAGGCTGGTATTTAAGGGTCTGGGCAGCGGCGCGAGGGACTGTGAGTGCCGGACGCCCCATCGTGGCGCGTCTTCGCCCCGAGCCGCCTGCAGTGCCGAGCCACCGGCTGGCTCCTCCGCCCGACCCCGGGGTCCAGAGGCAGCGCTGCAGCGGCAGCTCCTTCTGCGGGGCCATGAAGAGGGAGCCGCCGCCGCAGCCTCCCTCCGACGGGGGCGAGCATCCCTCCGGGCGGCAGCAGCAGGAGGCGCCCTCCGCTGCGGAAGACGCGCCGCCCAAGTCCCCGCTGTGGGTCTTCGGCTACGGCTCGCTGGTATGGAGGCCGGATTTCGAATTCACCTCCCGCAAGGTGGGCTACATCCGAGGCTACAGCCGTCGCTTCTGGCAAGGAGATACTTTCCACCGAGGCTCCGAGAAGATGGTGAGAGGATAAGAGCGCCTCGTGGATGGATGGATGGGGCGGGGGGAGATGGCTGAGCAGGGGCGACGGACATCTGTCTTTTGGGGAGGGCATGAATCTCCTGATGGCGAAGGTTGAGCTTCAGGGGGGATCGGAGAGGATGCCCACTCACTCTTGGTGATGGAGAGAGCTCGGGAGTCGGAGGGTTAAAAACATACCCCAACGGAGCCCTCCTAGCACCGGTTTTCCCATCACCTTTGGCTTGGCGTTGCCCATGCAGTGACTGGAACGGGTGCCTCCCTTATTCTCCTGCAGTGTTGATGATTTGGGTCACCTTGGAGACAGGCTGTATTGAGTGCTCATCATGGAATTAGGGGGTCTTGCTACCTAAACTACAGTATACTAAAATGGCTCTCTTTCCTCTCCTTTGTAGCCTGGAAGAGTGGTCACCCTTCTAGAAGATTATGATGTAAGTATTCAGTGTCTATATCCTTATGTCTGCTTGGCCTACAGCTACATCTCTGTGACTATACTTAACCAGGGATGGGGGGGGGGTGTTATGACAATCTAGAACAACTCTTAAGAGTCCACCACTGCCACCACCCCCTGGGAAACATCAAGGTGAGGTTGACTGAATAACTGCAGCAACAGCTTTAGCCTGTGTTGTTAAAATGATCTGTGGATTCACCAGAGAAAACGCACCGAGAGTGCTCTTAACATCAGAATCCATGGATGACCAGGCAAAACAACACTGACAAGAGGCAAACCACAATGGGAAAACAGTTACAGAAAAATATTTGGAATGCAATTGAGTCAATGCCATGGCATCCCAAAGAGTTTTTGCAAAAAAGTGATTAATCATGTGATGAGTGAGTGGGGCTGAGATGAAATTAGAAGCTAAGGTGAAACACATTCTGCTCAAAGCATAAGTGTGGCATCGGCTCTCTCCAGCCCACCTAAAAACCCTTCGCAATGAATTGTGGACATGGCGGTGAGCCATTTTGTTTACATAGCCAGGATATGATCATCAGCAAAACGTCTTTGTAGTAAACTATTTTTGGTAGGGAAACTGGAGACTAAACTGTGGGTGGTTTCTAAAATTCCTTTCCTTACCCATAGTGTCAGACAGGTGATATATTAGGCAAAGAACGATGACCAATGATTTGTCTTTCTAACATACCACATGTGGATTTGAAAGATGTAAATAGTGGTGAAACTGCATCAAGTTTTCCAGGGCCATTGAATGTGCCAGCTATGCTCATCTACAGCCTATGGGGTGAGGGATGGGGAAATACCCACATGGATTTTAGAATGCAAGTGCAACCCTCAGAATGGCTGGCAAAATAGCCTATGTATGGAATTCCCATTCCTGATTGTGGCTTTCAGGGCTCCTTTCTGCCCTGGTTTGGCAGATTTAAATAAATTTAGCAAACCTATCCATTTCTTAGACAGCATCATGACCACAATTCAGTTTCTGCCTAAGCAGCAGCAAATAACCCTTTGCAATTTGATTTCTTGTTCCAGGGGTGCACGTGGGGTGTTGCCTATGAACTCCATGGAGACCAAATTGCTGCCTCACTCAAGTATTTAAATATGCGGGAAGCGGTGCTAGGTGGCTACGATACCAAGCTAGTGAAGTTCCACCCCCAGGATAAAGAGGGTGGGGAGCCTGTCCTGGCCCTGGTTTACATTGCTACACCTCAGAATCCCTCCTATCTTGGCCCGGCATCGGAAGAGGACATTGCTGCTCAAATCATTGTTTCCAGTGGCCGTTCAGGCCACAATATAGAGTATCTCCTGCGACTGGCGGACTTCATGCGCTATTGCTGCCCTCAGATAGAGGATGAGCACTTGTTTTCAATCGAGGAGGCTCTCATCTCGATCTTACCCTGCCTGTACCATGGTGAGGAATCCTTAGTGGAAGAATGAACATGACTGCCTGCTGGGAGGGGCTGAGCGATGACTTTCATTAAGGTCAAAAGAGGCGAACACAAAAGATGCACCTTTTTAATGCAAGTAGTCAGATCAATAGGATCAGTGGATGAAGTAGTGGATAGGACAGCTTTCACACAGCTGGTTTTTACACGGTACATGACTAGTGAACTATGCTGGGAATGCATAGCTGACTGAAGACCATGGCTTGAGGAAGCCTAAACCAAGCAGTGTTCTTTGCTCATCTTCAAGAGGAAGGCAGCTGAAGACTCGGTGTCCTTTTCAGTATTTCTGAAGCCCCTCTCAAGCAAAGACTTGGCTGTGATGCTGAGAAATGCTACAAACTTTGCTGTACCTCACAAACTGGCAGAGCTGCCGCTGGGGTGGTGGAGACTGACGTGCATGCATGTTCCAAGTCCAAGGGATTGGCCTCGTTCTTCTCTCTCCATCCTCCTTGGCGATGACTTGACCCTCATGCCTATGCCGGGGTTCCAGTGCAATATCAACTCCTTGCCTTCTGTAGGCTCTGATGGGGCCAAATGTCCTCAGACATGTCTTAACTGAACAGTTAATGCACTAAACTTTTTATAACTTGAAGATGTATTTATTGTAATGAATATATATATATATATTTCCTTATGGGAAGGAATCCAAATGATGGTTTGTGTCTTGGCATATGCCCTGCGGTGCAGGGAGTGTTGCAAAGGTTTGGGTGGGAAGCTCGATGCCTTCTGGTTTGAAGCCAGATTTTCTGGCTTGGGAGAGGAATTTAACCTCTGGAGGCAGCTGAAGGCCTGTGGATATGATGCCGTTCTGCACAAATAACATCTCTGTGAGCAGCATAGCTGTTCCCTACTGTTTACAAGACTGCAAGGTGTAAACACTGTTTAAAGATGAGGGTTTCTCATGGCTCAGTTCTAGCTACATACTTGTTGCCAAACAAATACCTGAACTTCCTAGCAGCATACCTCTGTAAGGGCTAGAGGCTCTGCATATGATTGCCTGAAGGCAGAATTGAGCCGTGTAAGCTGGCACTGCTTGAGAGAGATGCTGATATTGTCATTGCAGCTTGTTAACAATAGCAAACCTTGACATAAAAGTTTTCTAAGGAAGAGCGCCTAATGCCCAACATGATATTGTCAGTGGTGTACACAAAGAAAAACTGCCTAGAAATAAAGCAAGTTGAAATTATATAGCTTGCCAAGCAGATCGGGAAGACTTGTTTTACAGTGAAAGAACAGCTCCAGCCTCTGCCAATAGTTTTTGTGTGTGTAAAGGGAGAATAAAACCATCAAAGATGTTGCAACATCATTGTAATGACTAACTGATGGTGCTAATGCAGCCTTTATTGGGAAGGATGCAGCACTGTCCTACATTGGCAGTGGTAGTTTATTTGCTTTCTGCAGTACTCATGGTGTGAGTGAGTATATGGATTCAGGTAGCACACTGTGAAGAGGGCATGTAGTAGTTCCTGTGCCACCTTTCAATTTTGCCATGGTCAGGCCACATGTTTGCCCTTGCTCTGGAAATAGAAATACCTCCGTTGATGATGATATATTTTCTTCATCATCCATCGCTGACAGCAGAATGACTGCCTTCTCAAGGAGCCTTGCATGAATCAATGCATGCTCCCTCCCCCCCTTACTGTGGCATATTCTAGCATACTAGAGATAATATCGGGAGGGAAGGTGGCATGGCATAGCCCAATCTTGTCAGATCTTGGCAGCTAAGCAGGGTCAGTACCTAGAAGGGAGACCACCGAGGAAGGCAATGGCAAACCACATCTGCTTCTCACTTGTCTTGAAAGCCCCTTGCTGTGGTCATAAGTTGGCTGCAACTTGATAGCACTTTACACACATACACACAGATACTATCACAACTTGGATGTGCAGTTTTCTGTTCCTAATCTATATAAGGAGAAAACAGGCAAATGGCAGCCAATGTTAGGTATACATTTATTCCACCCCACTGATAAGTGTCCAGTCCCAAATCCTAATAATCAGAGTGGGTTGATCCTTAATCTCTAAAATACACACTGCCAGCAGTTGAGTGTGCCTAAAAATTGACACTGCCTGATCTGGTAATCTTCCTACATGAGAAGCATAGGAACTGGTTGTAGCTGGACATTGTTCTGCTGCAGGAAATATTTCTCAGGGGGAGGGGTTTGGATCTGGTTTTCCCAGTCACCAAAATATAACATTTTTGTCCAGTGGAACTTCAGTTTTACTCCCCCTCGTGACTACTTCATGCAATTTAAGCTATGGTTTGCACAGGAGGCATGATTGCCCAGTGGTTGGCAAGTGTATGATCACTGGTACTGAAACCCCAGAGCCCTCATGCATGCACTGTAGTAATGTTTTTTAAAAGAAAAAACATTTCAACCACGGAGGTACAGGGCTATTCAGTCTGCCAACCAAGACAAAAACGCTGAAGCCTGGGAAGGTTATTCTGCACTACAAGCAGCAGTGAAGATCCTTTCCCTAGATGTACAAGCCCACCCTTCTCCTTAGAGCAATAGTCATTCTGTGGTTCTAAAAAAACCCTTATACATAATTATAGGGGGATGGACAGACTATCAGAACACTAAATTGTTACTTTAAAAATAGATAGCCACATTGGTCCATTGCAAAATCCAAAAACAAAAGCTATGCAATGTTTTTTATAAAGATCATCTGAAACAACAGCGTGCAAGCTTTTGAATTCTTGGGAAAGGAGGGGATGATTCAAGGACAGAACATCTGCTCTGTGTGCAGAAGGTCCCAGGTTTAATCCCCACTACCTCGTTAAAAACAAAAAAGTATCAGGTAGTAGGTGATGTGAAAGACTGACCTTGCTAGATGAATGGTCGGACTCAGCCAAAGGCAGCCTCCTGTGGTTATGTGTGTTTCAACTCCATGATATTAAAGTCTCTTTGTTGGCACCTGCGTAGGATGCTTCACAGGCTGTAGTGTAGTACAAAAGATATTTTCCCCTAGACATCTGGAAAAAAATGTTATTTCCCTTACTCCAGCTCTTCCAGTCTTGTGAACTTTCACCCAGATGAAATCCTGGAGGATTTTCTTACACCGTTCTCGTGGTCGGAGTGCTATCAACAAATGGCATCGAGGGGGACCTTGTTGAACTCTTCTTTCCGCCTGATTCTGTGGGCAGGGTCTGCGCTGGTGGCAGTTCTTCTGAGGACAGGGACAAGTGCAGAAACATAATTCTCTGCTGCACAGATGCCAAAAAAGCTTAGAGAGAGACCGTCTGTTCGTCCGCTTCCAAGAAACAGTTATGAAAGACACAAGACACTGTTTTGCAGTACATCTCCGGCCTGTGCTAGGGAGAAAAAACTTTGCCCTTATGAGATGCAGAAGCAGAAAGCATGAAGGCAGCAACTGAAATCAGTGTAGGACAATGAACCCATATCTTTCACATTTATTATATCCCTCCTTACAGATGAAAAACTGGTCTGAAGGCAACTTACAGGGAGAAAAAGCACATACACTGTTCATGTACTGGTATTCCCATAAGTGCAGTTTAAACCAGCATCACTGCCAAGATTATTCTAGGGATGCAAAAGACTGCCAGAACAAGGGGGAAATTGCTCACAGTGCTGGTTTATCTCTCTTTGTCAAGGTACTAATTGCCTCCTATCAATAGTCACATAAATAGCCTGTTGTAGCTCAGGCTGCCAATACTACCTTCATATCATGTACGTACATTTGTACCCCCCTTCCTCCAATGAGCTCAGAGCATGATGCACCTCTCCCCATGTTATCCTAACAACCATGTGAGTAGTTTAGGCTGTGAGTGTGAGAGAGAAAGAGCTTCATGACTGACCACTGTATTGGTTAGCTTGTCCCACCAAAGGCACACCCTTATATCTATGGACTGTTTTTCGCTGACCTTTCCCCCCTTTTCAGCCTGCATAGATTCTCTAATGCGACCTGTTCTTTTCTCTACGGATGGTCTCACTGGAGAACCCACCTATCTGCCTTGAGACTATAAACATACAAATGGCTTCTTTGAGGTGGAGCTGCATCCCTGGTACATTTCCCCACCTCCTTTGCTTGCACTTAGAAAAATTTCCTAAGCTTGATTAATGACTACAAAAAATCAGCTTGTTTCCTTCTAAATTCCTTTTATGTGGCAGAAACAAGAGGCCACAGTGTGGTTAAAGCTAGGCCTGGACTAAATATGTGTAGATTTTACAATTGCAGATGAAAACAGATATACATTGTCCAAGCTCCCCTCATGTTTAAAAAATAATCAATACACTCACACTAGGGTTGCCAACTTTGGGTTGGAAAATTCCTGGAGATTTGGAGGTAGATCCTGGAGAGGATGGGGTTTGAGATGGAGAGGGACAGCAAGGTATAATGCCATAGAAATTACCCTCAAAAGCAGCCATTTTCTCCAGAGGAACCTACCTCACAGGGTTGTTGTGAGGATTAAAAAGGAGTAGAGAATAATGTAAACTGCTTGGTCCCCACTGTGGAGAAAGGTGGGGTATAAATAATATAGTAAATAATAAATATAGCTGAAGATGGAAGGCAGATAAAAGGTAGGTTGATGAATGGCTGAGAAGGAGAGAATAGGCAGGGGATGGGGAGAGGGGATGGGGGTTGCCAGGAGATGGGAAAGAGAAAATAGTACGGGGAGGTGGATACAGGGAAAGTGCGGTGCCCCTCCACAAGTCCTTGAAGATTCCATACTATGTAAGTGGGCCTGGACCAGTGGCCAACACCATACAACTGGACGATAGTTTTCCTAGGTAAATGCTGCTGGTGGAGGGATAGCAAAAGCTGAAGACAGAGGGGCATATAAATGCAGGTTGGATGTTGGATGGGAAGGAGAGAAGGAAACAGGAAAAGGGGAGAGACTATGGGGGCTTCCAGGAAAGGAAAAGAGGAAATAATAGGGGAGGGGGGAATAAGATGCTTGCTTCTCACAAATACTTGCAGGTTCCCACTTCTCTATATATTAATAGCCAAGTTGGCCAAATCGTTGGATACTTAAATCTGGTGACTGGAGATGTGAACAGGCAAGACAGATCTTTCTACAAACCTGAAAAAGGCCCCCAGGTTTGCTGGAAAATATGAAATCTAAAAAGAAATACATTTGGGGGGATTAATACCTCCAAAATGAAGAAAGGAGTGCCTGTAGTTTTAAGCAGTCGATTCTCTCAGTGGCTGTTGCTTGGCAACCATAGTATTCCTTTCCTTTCCTTCCTTTATCCCTTAGAAGTTTCTTGGTCTATTGATCTTGAGCAGCGTAAATCTAATGTTTGAGGGACATAAGGACTGAAATAAATCTTCCCACTGACAATGTAGCCTTGGGATCCCTGTCACTTAATAAAAAAGGCATTACCGGTATGTCAGAGACAGAGGCATTAGATTTGTATGTTAAAAGGGGAGATATGTGATTGAAGTTCCTCATAAAAGCAGCATTCCAAGAGGGCATGAGCTAATGAATCAATAGAGCCAGAATAGCAAGGACAGGTCCTGTCTGGGTATGGTAGATTCAAAATCCTGCCCTGCATAATCATAGAGGGGTTAGCATTCAGTCTAGCTAAACAGAAGTCTCTAGAAAGATGAGTTGTCAAATAGTAAGTATAAGCGGGCAAACCACGTGGTGTTGGTATTCCGAAAAACTGAGATGAACAAATGCAGCGAGCATGAAAAGTAGTGCTGTTATAATCAAGCTCTTTATTGCGCTTTTTAATTTTAGTGAAAGCTTCAGTTTCCCCAAGATCTAATAACATATCCTGCGAGAAGCCCAACAACCATAGTATTCCTGGCTGAGTCTCTGTGAGTAAAAAGGCAGGGGGGCGGGGGGGCAGAGTCCTTTCCAGGCATATTTTGTCCTTTGAGGGAGGACTCACTGGGGCCAGGCCTGGCTAGGGTTGCTAGCTCCAGGTAGGGAAATTCCTTGAGATTTTGTGGTAGACTCTGAGGAGGGCTAGGGTTTGAGGAGGGGAGAGGCCTCAGCCAAATATAATGCCATAGAGCCCACCCTCCAAAGCAGGCATTTTCTTCAAGGGGACGGATCTCTGTCATCTGGAGTTCAGTTGTAATTCTGGGAGATCTCCAGCTCCCACCTGGAGGCTGGCAACCCTAGGCCTGACAGCAACAGATGGGTGACTAGATACCACCTGATTTGCATGCCTCAACTAGGCCTGGCTGCTTGCTACTATTCAATAACAGCCACAGCATGAAAGCCATTGTGGCGTAGCAGTTACAGCTTCAGAGTAGGGTCAGAGTAGGAGAGAATGAGGCAGGGAAAGGGGAGAGATGTGGGTTGCCAGGAGGAGGGAAAGAGGAAATAGTGTAGGGAGGGGGATAGAGGTGAAAATGAGGTGCCACCCCCACAAGTCTGAGTGTTCCCTACCATGCAAGTCGGCCTGGCCCAGTGGCTGGACACCACACAAGTGGGCCACAGTTTGCCTAGGTAGAGGCTGCTGCGGAGGGGAGGGAAAGCTTAAGACAGAGGGGCAGATAAAGGTAGTTTGCCTGTTAGGTGGGGCAGGGCTGGCAATTCCAGGTTAAGAAATTCCTAGAGATTTGAGGGGTGGAGCCTGGGGAAGGACCCCAGAGGAATATAATGACATAGATTCCACCCTCCAAAGCAGCCATTTCCTCCAGGGGAACTCAGGTTGCCAACCTCCAGGTGGGAGCTGGGGATCACCCAAAATTACAACTGCTCTTCAGACAACAGAGGTAATTTCCCCTGGAGAAAACGGCTGCTTTGCAGCATGGACTCTATGGCATCATGCCCGGCTGACATGGCTTCCCTTCCTAATTCTTGTCCTCCCAAGGCTCAACGCCCAAATCTCCAGAAATTTCCCAACCTGGAGCTCACAACCCTCAGGGGGAACTGATCTGTGTAGTTGGGAGATCTGTTGTGATTCCCGGAGATGTCCAGGCCCCACCTGGAGGTTGGCAACCCTAGGAGGAGAGAAGGAAGCAAGAAAAGGGGAGAAGCTATGGGGACTTTCAGGAAAGGGAAAGAAGAAATAGTGGGGGAGGGGGAAATGAGATGCCTCTCACAAGTCCTTGTGGGCTCCCACTTGTCGATTACTATTCATGATTACAGGAGCTTATATCACAACATGGTGCAGCCTGAGAGGAATTTCCCTTTAATTGTCCTTTCCTCAGGTAGCTCAAAGGGAACGGAGAAATCTCATATCCATTAAAAACACTCCATGCATATGCATTACAAAATCTCCTGACCATGAAACCTCCTGAGAGCATGTGCATGGGTTATCACATGAACAGTGGTACTTCCAGGGAGCCAGGCAATTTCAAAGAAACACATAAACAAACCCAGTGAGATTAATTCTCATATGCTGGAGAGTCTTAGACACATCTTGGCCTCTCTTGCAATGAATCACCCCAGAATGCCTGTGTGAGAAGAGTGAAGCAACCTTTGTTTTAATCGTCCTCACAGACCTTAAACTACCCAAGTAAATTAATGGCGAAACAGAGGTTTTAACCAGAGTCCACCTGCGTTACAGTTTTGCAGCTCATATGCCTGTCTGGCTGATAGAGGCTGGCATCGCCTCACACATACAGCTTAGTCCAGACACAGATTTATAACATTTATAACTCACAAGACCATGGCAGAGCTGAGTTCAATTTCCTAATCCCTTTGGAATAACTGCACCAGCTGTCTAAAGATTTTGGACTGCATAACAGAGCTGCTTATCTGCTGAAGCGTGTGATGAAGTAGCGTTATGTATCAGCCGGTGAAGAGCCAAGTTCTATTCCACCTGACATCGAAAATTTATCAGAAAACAGTGGCAAGTGTAGCTTGCACTGACCATCAGGCTACTGGGCTATTTAAAAGGACTTCAGTCTACATGTGGTTAAAAGAATGATATTATTGTAAGGGACTGAGTGCGTGCAAAGTGTCCTTTAGGCTATTGTGCGCCAAGGCTATACCGGTAGTCAGGGCAATAAGGGAGAAGAGAGGACAATCACCCATTCTGACATGAGGTCCAGTCGTTCTCCTCATAAAACACCACTTAAGCTGTGGTCTCTCTTTTGCCTCATTCACCCGGCTACAAACCACTCCCAATTCTGCCTCCAAATACTCATCTATGTCCAATCTATGTCACTGAAAAAGGTCCCCAATGGAACTACTTCATGGATACTTAATTGGCTTGCATTGTCCCCTACTTCCTTCCTTGGCACTTTTCAGAGTACACACAGAGACAGTACCTTCTTGGGTTGCAACCAGACAGCTGTACAGGTTCCCCGAATACAAACTTATTTACTTGGAAGTAAGCCTTGTTAAATTCCAGGAATCTATTTCTATTTAAGAATGTTCAAGACCGTAGCCAAGGGAGCACTTTAAACAGCCTGACGGTGACTTACAACCTTCACTGTCTGCTTCTGAACATTTCAAGAATCTAGAGCAAAACTGTAGTGCTATATTCCAACAGCTACCCAAATTATACAAGCAGCTATACAAAGGGGTTAACAGGGCCCCATACAAATCACACATTTACTAGTGTGATATTTCTGACCCCAAACGGGAAGGGAAGTCAGGACCAGAAAAAAAGATCAAAGACAACAAACAGGTGGACAGAGAATATACTGGCTACAGCAAGGGTCCCCAACTTGGTGCCCGTAGGCACTGTGGTGCCCACCAGCACCTTTTCTGGTGCCCACTGTTTTTAGGAAGTGGGTGGGGCCAGGTAGGGTTTTTGCCCAGCAAGGCTTCTGATTGGCCATTGGAGATTTGAGTGGCTGAGCAGATTTTTTAAAATGTTGCTTTGGCAGCAGTTACCACAGCACAAGGACCTGCACTTTTACTGAAGTTAAGCTGTGGCAATCATTTTGTGGCTGGCTCCGCCTCCTGCAGCAGCCATTTTGTGGCCACCATTTTGTTGCTGCGCCCACCATGCCGTGTCAGAATTCCAAGTACAGGCTCAAAAAGGTTGGGGACCCCTGGGCTACAGCAATCATCTCTCACTCTCAGAATCTAAGTAATTGCTGAACAGTAGCTGTAAATGCTGGACTCGGGGACAATCTGAAAGAACAAGCCTTTCAGGTATTATGGCTTCCTGTACATTTAATAGCCTGGTGAGTGTTAAAAGGTGCAGCGTGACATGTCACAGTGTTACAGAGGTTTGAAAAGTGAGAGAAGCATTAAGGGTGCAGGATTTTGAACTCTGATGCTCTGCAGTTGTCAGGCTGTGGAGTGCTTATGAATTAAAAAAGGAAATACGAATTACAAATGCAAAGCTGCAGAAGGAGGAGGATTTTGACATGAGGGGGCAAGGAAGAAATCAGAGAACTTGTTCCCTAAGGAGGAGGAGTTGGTTTTTATATGTTGACTTTCTTTACCACTTACTGAAGAATCAAACCGATTTACAATCTCCTTCCCTTCCTCTCCCCACAACAGATACCTTGTGTGGTGGGTGGGGCTGAGAGAGCTCTAAGAGAGCTGTGACTAGGCCAAGGTTATCCTGCTGGTTTCATGTGTAGCAGTGGGAAAACCAACCCAGTTCACCAGATTAGCATCTGCTGCTCATATGGAGGAGTGGGGAAATCAAACCCGGTTCTCCAGATTAGAGTCCACCACTCCAAACCACCGCTCTTAACCACTATACCACATTGGCTCAACTCTCTAAGTGGGCTCAAGACATAGAATTCCTTTTCCATCTAAATTTATCAGAATACAAAATGGGGGACACACAGTGCCGTCATAAGGAGAGTTATACCCTTCTAAATCCCATGGGTTTAGAAAGGTGTAACTCTGCTAAGGATTGCACTGTTGGTTGCCAGCGCTGCTAAGAGGAGGTAGTACAACAGATCACAAATTGAACTGTGACTCAGTGGGACTGACAGGTTGTTGCAATGCAGAGAACTTATAATCATCATCATAAGAGAATGAGAGGTTTCTACTACTGTACTTCCTGGCCAGTTCCTTCCTAGTCTCATCAGCCTTCTTCCAAGTTAACATGGGAAATCGTCCTTGCAGTGAAAGCGTTCACACATGCTCCTTTGACTTGAGGAAGGTTTGTAGGCTGACACAATGAAGCAGCTACAAAAAGAAAGAAGGCATTTTTAAAGTTGCCTGTGGAAGTCATTTAGCTGAAGAAGCCACAACGTGGTGAAAACGCTGACACATTCCAGAAGGCGTGTTTCTTCCCTCCCCCTGCTCGGGAGTTGGTCTGCTATTTTGCCAGCAAAAGAACTGATGTGTTACCTTTGCAACCTTGATAAAATGCTAGTTCAAGTTTATGGAAACAGAGGACTTATTATGAAATTATTTGTTTTGTATTGTTGTAAGAGTAGGTTTTCTTATGTGTATAGTATATTTATAGGTTGTATGTTGTAAGTGTTTGCACAGTGTAACTGAAGATATACAATACATGTTGAGAGGTTTAGTCTAGTGCTGGTTTATTTTTGTTGCATAACCTACAGGTGCCCGTTGGATAGCAGAAGCTGGTTTTGACTTAGCTATCCACAAGGGTTTAATGGGTGTGGGAGAGAAGTATCCTTCTGTCGGCTCTCATGCCAGTTTACCCCAACCTGTGAAGTCATGCTGATAAAGCCATTTGCCCCACTCAGCAGGTACCACTTTCCTGTTTAAAGCTATTCATGGCTAAATGCTCAGTAGTACATTTCTGGTATGTGTTCCCCATTCCTTCCTAGATTAGGGTTGCCAGGTCCATCTTCACCACTGGTGGGAGGTTTTGGGGGCAGGGCCTGAGGAGGGCAGGATTTGGGGAGGGGAGGGACTTCAATGCCATAGAGTCCAATTGCCAAAGAGGCCATTTTCTCCAGGTGAACTGATCTATCGGCTGGAGATCAGTTGTAATAGCAGGAGATCTCTAGTCATTACCGGATGGTTGGCAACCCTATCTTAGATGGAAAGGGCCTTTTCCTCTACAGCTGATTCAGACAGTCAGACTTGGGCTCTGTACAACTCAAGTGTCCCCTTTGCAGGCCCACCATTTTCTTCCCCTCTGCACATGGCCATGGATCAGCAGTTATCTCTAGACAGAAGGCAGTTCTGGAGTGGTAATGGGGTGAGCTTTGGAGTGCGATGAGTCAACAAGGAATTACACAGAGAAATCTTCCTACACTCTTGAAGCCAGGGCTGCCTCACTTCAGTGTAACCTCAGGCAGGAAAGTGAGGTCAGTCTAGGGTGTTGTTATTCTAAATGGAGCGTTGCAGAGTTGTCTGATGTGCCAAACATGAAGCTCCATCATCTTCTCCAGCAACTGAAAGCTAAGATGCTCCAAACAGCTAGTTCCGATCCTGGCTCAGATCCCTACTCAGGCACCCATTCCCTGGCAGCCTCAAGCAAGTCACCTTCTCAGTTACCATCCTCACTCAATTTCTCTGCAGGTCCAGTATTGGCACCATGTCCCTGCTCAATGTGGAGCCTGATTGCATGTTATTATTTAGTATTTTTTCTCAACTCTTCCACACTATCTGCTTTCGTGGGTTTACCTCTCTAATATGGGTGAAAACGCATGGTCACTTTAGCCTCCTTTATTCCCTGATTCAGCCAGGATCGAACACATGCGTTTTGCCGAACATACGTTCGATCCTGGCTGAATCCTGACTGAAACAGGGAATAAGGGAGGGTAAAGCAACCATGCGTTTTCGCCCTATGCCTACTCACTCTCTTCCACAGAATCTTTTCTCCTACCTGTCTGAAATTTGACAGCAGTGGTTTCTTGGACGAGAGGGATACGGTCCCTGGAAACTACATCTCAATTTCAGTGGGAGAAAAGAAGCAAAAATGTGTTTTGCCCTTATTTGCCTATCAATCAGAATGCTGTGTTTGAAAATTGGCACACAGGATCCCATCAGCCAAGGGCACCATTTCTAAACTTTTTATCCCAGTTGAATGAAAAATCAAAACATCACAGCTGCAAAATTCCCATTGAAACCAATGCAAATGTAAACAAAAGTAATACTTAAACAGTTGAACAAAAGTTATTTTTTTTAATAAAACACCCAACACCCCTAATTTGCCAGTTTTTGCAGTCACAAGGGTTGATTTAGTAACCAGCCAGTCAGTTGAGGCACTTGAGATCTCCTTATGAATTCTTTTTGACTTCTGGGAAAATAGGAACATCATAATTTGGAAAATAATATTGCAAAAGTTTTAGCATGGAATCATGAAGCAAGATTTATGAATGCATGCCTATAGCAGGGAATTTGGACCTCAACCCCCAGCTACCAATGACACAGGATTGTCTTCTGAATACAGTGCTCGAGCTGGAAGACAAACAAAGAAACCTTTCTGGTTGACAGATTATTTGCCTCCCTAAATATTAGGATAGATGTTTATTTAAGGGAGGGAGATGTAATGGGTATATAAGCACCCCCTACCAGCTGGCAATCTGATGGAAGAAACTGGGGACTTCTGGATAGGGTTGCCAGCTCCGGGTTGGGATATACCTGGAGATTTTTGGGGCAGAGCTGGAGAAGGGCAGGGTTTGGAGAGGGGAGGGACTTTAATGCCATAGAGTCCAATTGCCGAAGCGGCCATTTTCTCCAGGGGAACTAAACTCTTATTGGCTGGAGATCAGTTGTAAAAGCAGGAGATCTCCAGCTAGTACCTGGTGGTTGGCAACCCTACGTCTGGAGCAAAACTGGAAACAATAACACTGCATTGGGGCAATGCTTCAGGATTCACCAAAAACTTAAAGAGTTTTGGGGTGAATCCTAGAGTGTTGCTCTGACATGATGATAACGCTTCCAGTTTTGCTCTGAAGTGACACTGCATTGGAGCAACACCTAGGAGATTGTCCCAAACTTCCTGCTAGCCTTTCAAATGGCAGTGGGGAATTGTGGGGGGTGGGCAAGGACAGAGGGTCTCCTGCTGGAGCTATCAACTTGTTATCCTGTGTTCTGAGGGGGGAGTTGCCTGTTTAACTGTTTCTGATATCGGTGCTGGAGGCTGTATACCACTTGAAAACTTTTCTTAAAGTTGGTTTCCTTGAACAAAGTGTTAACAGTATTCCCTAGGAGCTTCTAGAAACATAGTGACACACACTGTTGAACACTGCTAAAATCTTCGTACATTTACAGTGAAAATTTTACCATTCAATACATCATAAAGTATCATTGCAAATCCATTTCACAGAGCAAAACCTGAGGCTCGACTGTAAAACATATTCAAGCTTTTATGTGTTTTCTTTGGGAAAACGGATTATGCTAGTAAATATAACTTGCATTCCGAATGCACAGTTATGTTCCTGGCTGCCACTGCAAATCTTCACTTCCTGAGTTCAAATATTATGAAGAAGTACTTTCCCTATCACTCCATTATGTTGTTTGTGTGACTGAAATTCCTCTCTCACTCCAAGAATGTTTTGTGTGTATGAAGAGAAACTTCTGTACACCTACATTCACCTTGAGCTTAGAGTCATATCTCAGTAGGTGAACAAAACATGTTCTCTGTGGGATGGCGACACAAGCAACTCCCTTTGCTGTCACATGTATGGGCTCCACCAAAGTCAAGAAAACATGAACTGGCAGGACACTAAATGAAAACCTCCCACATGTTGAAATGTACCGTCTGAAGCTCAGATCTCTTCATACAGCAAAAAAAAAAAAAAAAAAGGAAAAAAAAAAGGGGGGAGGCTAGAGTTTTGTTGCATGGAAAAAAGGTTCACAGCCACTACACAATTACTGAGCAGTCTTTTATGTTTAGCATACTATTCCTCTCTCTGACGTCTTAAATGTGGTTTTTCCAGCACTGTAGAGAAGCTTTGCCAGTTTACTAGACAGTGCAATCCTATGAAGAGTTACTCCAGCCTAAGCCTGTTGAAAACAAGGGGCTTAGATCTGTACAGGATTGTGCTACGTAAGTGCTGTATGTCAGTGTCTTGTAATATGCAACAGATTTTAAGAAAATAAATTTCCAGTTTAAAAAATAAAGACTGTAAATTACACTTTGAAAAACTCCACACACAAGGATGCAGGGTGTATAATCCAGATGGCTGGTAATGCAGCTGGGCTGCACATTGGCAAGACTTTGTATACACCATCTGAAATCAAAGGTGATCAAAAGGGAGGTAGTTTAATAATGCAGCTTATACATCTGCAAGAGAGCCAGCATGGTGTAGTGGTTAAGGTGTCAGACTAGGACCTGGGAAACCCATGTCCAAATCCTCATTCGCACCATGGAAGCTTGCTGGGTGACCTTGAGCCAGTCACACACACTCAGCCCTGACCCTGGCTATTTCTTGGATGGGAGACCTCCAAGAAATACCAGGGTCATGATGCGGAGGCAGGCATTGGCAAACCACCTCCAAACATCTCTTGCATTGAAAACCCCACAGGGTTGCCATAAGTCAGCTGTGACTTAAAGGCAAAAACAAAAGAACGAAGCATCTGCAACTAGGATGTGCATTGCTTCCTTCAAAAAGTACCAGCATTTCTTTGTTGTCAACTCCAATGCAAATCAAATACTTTCCACCTGCTGCGCCAATTCAAGACTAAGCTAGTTTTCAGCAGTCACAGAGCCTTGTGACAGGGCTCCAACAGGCATTCTGAATGGCTTAGTGCTGCAACCCTCCTCCAACACAGTAACTATGTTTTTTTTCCGGGGGGGGGGGTTGTACTCTTTTTTCATCCTATCCACTTGCTTGTCCCTAATGGTTGTTTATGCTCTTCAATTCCTAAAAAGTACTGCCAGTACTTTGAACTCTGGAGAAGTGATATAATGCAAAGGGTCAGGAGAACTCCAGGACTGGGAGATGTTGTTTACCGAGAGTCTGGGACTCCAGCCTTTATCTGAGAACACTGAAACAAGAGATTTCACCTCCCTCTTCTATTTATTCACCTTTCCTTGTCTAAGGGGATTTGATACTTTTCATAATTCATTCATTTGTTCAACCATTCATCCAAGTACTGCATCTTCAGAAAAGCAACACAAATGATGTTTAAAGCTTCTTTTAAAGAAAGTACATGTGAACCCATGAAGCTGCCTTATACTGAATCAGCCCCTTGGTCCATCAAAGTCAGTATTGTCTACTAAGACCGGCAGCGGCTCTCCAGGGTTTCAGGCAGGGGTCTTTCACATCATATCACCTACCTGCCTAGTCCCTTTAACTAGAGATGCTGGGGATTGAACCTGGGACCTTCTGCACGCCAAGCTCTACCACTGAACCACAGCCCCTCCCCATAGACTTCTTGGGAACCCAATAAGATAGTGAGGACTTTGCGGTATGGAGGGGGGAAAGTCTCTTATTTACAGGCATAAATGTATTTTTTAAATCTTATGTACAGGCATAGATGTGTCTTTTTTTAATCAACCTTGTTCCTCAACAGAGCACAAAAGACGTAATAGGATAAACAAAAGACTATTAAAAACAGGCTTTATGTGGTCAGTAAAAATCAAAACCATGATAAGGACAGTAAAAACTATATTTTCCTTTAAATTTTTTATTCTTCAAATGTTACTTTCTGAAAACAGATGAATGACATGGATCTGCGAGTGGAACCACACTTTCCAAAGAACACGGGACTGGCAGCTCCCTCTCAAGTTTTTAGCTCTCTAGTTCAGCTTACCCTGGGATCTGGTGTAAGAGCATTGCGCATTTTCTGCCCCAAGGCTGCCAACTATGTGGTGCAATGAAAAATACACCCTATTGTCATCAGAACATGAGGTAAGCTATACTACATATTACAGAGGGGGAGGGCAGTAGCCCCGTGTAATGCCTACACCTGCTTAAGGAGGTGAATTGTTCACGTTCAAGTACATATTTGTGCGCAGTCGGAATTGCCATTTGTTGTCTTTGAGACGGCAGTCTCTTAAGAGAACAGAGAGGCCCTCTGCAAAAACAGCCTTTAGCCCAACTAGCATACCTCTCCAGGAGAAATGATAGAAACAGGCCCCAAGCTCTGCAATGAGGGCTGAGGACTCCACGCTTGGTCTTTTAATGAGACTTCTGTATGGCCTGCTTGCAGAGGGATACTGCAAGTTCATTTTTAAACACAACTATGATATACAGCACTGGTACAGTTACCCTCATAGGAGCCCGGTGGAGCAGAGTGGCAAGCTGCAGTACTGTAGTCAAAAGCTCTGCTCATGACCTGAGTTCGATCCCGACGGAAGTCGGTTTCAGGTAGCCAGCTCAAGGTTGAGCCAGCCTTCCATCCTTACGAGGTCGGTAAAATAAGCACCCAGCTTGCTGGGGGTAAAGGGAAGATGACTGGGGAAGGCACTGGCAAACCACCCCGTAAACACAGTCTGCCTAGTAAGCGTCGGGATGTGACGTCACCCCATGGGTCAGGAATGACCTGGTGCTTGCACAGAGGACTACCTTTACCTTTTACACCAGGGATGGGGAACGTCAGGCCCGGCGGCCGTATGCGGCCCCCGAGGACATTTTCAGTGGCCCTTGGAAGCTCCAGGGCCCAGGTGTGGAGGCGCGGCCCTCCCCAAGGGTGTTCCTGGGGCTGCAGCACCCTTTGGACCTCCTCTCGTCGACTGTTGGTCGGCGAGAGGAGGGGAAGGGACGCTTCCCCCAAGGCTGCCCCCTATAGTCATGGCATGCAGGAATGCCAGGGCACACTGTAAGCCCCTCTCACCGCCTGTCAAGCGGCGAGGGTGGGGGGAGAGGCCAGTGGCTCCCGGGGGCGGAACATGTGGGTTGGAGGGCTTGGAGGCTGGGGCCTGGTCGCGCGGGGCTACGTGTGCTGCTGTGTGTGTGTTGGGGGAGGCGGGGGACCTGGTTGCGTGGGGCCGGCGGGTGTGTTTGTGTGTGGGGGGGAAGGCTTTTCTCTCTTCCTCTTTTTCTGTCACTCTTTCTCCTTTCTCCCCCTCGTCTCTTTGTCTGTCTCCTTCCGTCCTTTTCTCCCCCTCCATTTCTCTGTTTTCCTTCCTTCTCTGAGGATCGGCTGCGGGCTGCGCCCCCCTGGCGCCTCGTTTGCTCGGGGCCCACTGCCTGGGAGGGGGGAGGGAGCTGGCTGCCCTCCTGCCTGGGAGGGGGGAGGGAGGGGGAGCGGGGGTGCCCTCCAGGCTTTCACTGCATGGCCTCCCCTGTGGTTGCCAACCTCCAGGTGGTGACTGGAGACCTGGCAACCCTAGCCTCCCCCCCCGCGCGCCGGGAGATCTACACCTGGTTATGGACCCCAAATGATGTTATAAATGAGCAAATGGCCCTTGGCAGGAAAAAAATTCCCCACCCCTGTTTTACACCTACCCTCACAATACTAGTACTCTTCATGCATTTGATGAAGCAAGCTCTGACTCCTGAAAGCTTATGTTGGAAGAGTCAACTTAGTTGGAGGGAGGCTCCTTAAATTGGGACAAGTGGTCAGATTTTGTTGAGCGGAGTGGTTAAAATACTTGCCACTGTTTACGGTCCAAGATCTGCGATGGCTCATTCACTCATGGACATCATCATTGCAGCCTCCAGGGGATTAACGTGTTTGTGTGGACCAGCACTCAGGAACCAATCTATACCCCACTGCAGCTCCCATTGATTTTAACTGCACAGCCATTACAAATTGCCTGTAAACATATTGCTAACCTCCACCCTATTTTTCCTAATCTTTAGTGAAAGCTGCCTGTTTTGAAGTTAGCTGAGGATGATATAAAAAACAGCATTTTAAAAATTAAGCGAATATTTCACACTTCTTGAAAAGATACCTTTCCCTGCCTCTGTGCCAGGTTTGAAAACCTGACTTTAAATCATATGTAGGTGTGTTTATACATCCTCACCTACCACCCAGACATTAATTTCTTGTGAGTCAAGGTAGTGTTCATGTTTACACTTTCTGATTCTCAATACTAGCCAGCTGGCATTGCAAGCATCCTGGGAATTGCAGATGAAATTATGTGAAAGGTCAGTTAAGTTCAGACAGGGATTCTGTTTACTGGGAACTGAGTGCAAAGTTTTTCCAGGTCATGGAGGCAGAGAGGTCATTCCCTGAAACTGGAGTGACCAAGGGGAAATGTCTGCTTGTGTAAAGATATCCACAGACATATTTTAATATCATGCAATTGCTCCTGGGAGAAGTCATCATCTTGGATACTTTTTTTGCCCTTTTCAGCACCTTGTGCATGTTTATGTGCACATGAGCTCATGTACCAAAGCCTATTCTTTACAAAGTAATGAGAAGTTGGGCCTTGACTATACATTAAGCCTGCACTTGCTAAGGATGTTCTCATTGCTGTGTGTTAAGGCCACTCAGGGCAGGGAAGCACAACAGGGGGCTGAAAGCAGTGGAGCATGGAGATAATGTACAGTGACAAGATCTACACCACATGTTGAAGGTCTACAGAAGTGCCTGTAAGCATCAGAGCAAGGGTCCCTAATCTGGTTGATACGGTTGCCAGCAGGTCTGGAGGAAAATGTCCTGTTTCATTAATAGGGGCTTAATGTGTGGAAATGGGCAGTTCAATCTTTTCATGACATAGAGGTAAACAGCATCTCCTGGTAAATAATATCCTGGTAAGCCTCTATTAAAAAGACAGGACATTTTTCTCCAGGCAGCTTGTGCCATTTTTCTCCTGCATGAGCTTGTGGACACTTTTGGAATTTGAGAAGGGGCCGTGGGTGATACCCCATAGCAGCCAATCATAAAAATGACTAGAAGTTGCAAGCCAAGCATCCTCCCATGACAGAGGCAAGTTTCTGAATGGGTGCTCCTCTGCTAACACAAAAGTGATGCCTCCTGGGTTCTTCTGAAGTACCTCCTGGTCCAGTGAGGTCAGGTGGAGGAAAGCTAGGACTAGCTATGTGCTTTGGGGAAGAGAGGCTTTGGGAAGAAGAAAATGGGCACCAGGAAACCTGGTGCAGGCATCATGTTGCCCGTGGCCACCACACTGGGAATTATCTATCTTTATTCCGCTCTAACTCTCTTACTGCTACACCACACTGGCTCTCTTTCTCTATGTATATATTATATGTGCTGGAGATGCTTGTTGCAGCACAGATCCCCAAGGCGAGACTGGGAGCCAGAGCCCCAGGTTATTCCTTCCAGATTAGCTAAGACAAGGCAGTGCATGTGATCTTGGGACAGCATCTGAAGAGGTGGAGTCCTAGACACAGGCATGCTCCCATGCCAATTTTCATCCTTGGGCCATCTGGTCATGCTAGGCCAAACATTCCGTGACCTTTATGATGCTTGAGAGAGGGAAGCAAAAGCTAAAAGGCATGTTCCAGCCCCCAGGTATTTAGAATTCAAAATTGCAGTGGGGAGACAGAGAAGAGAGTGTGGTATGGGTGACAAACAAAAGAATCAAGGTGGGAGAGGGGTGAAAGGGTAAGAAGCCATGTGAGTTTTATTTTGTCCAGGGCAAGCAAGACGTGAAACCAATGGCTTCCCAAAATAACTGGGTGCTGAGAATTGTAGAAACTTGTCTTCTCTTTAGGGATTAAACTGCAGATATATTGAGAGAATGTTTCTGGATTGTTCTGGAGAAAACTACAATGTGGACAAAAGAGCAGCTCTAGAAATGCCCAAAACAACAGCCGCTAGAGGCCTGTAATCAAGATTTTGGTGGATGAGTTCCCATGCACACAGCCCTTCCGCCTCTGCCTGGCCACACAGCTCTCCAATCAATGAACCATGTGGGAATCTCTCTCCCGCATGGCCTGCTTGGTCCGTTCACACCAACTTCTTGGCCATCCTTCTCTCTCTCTCAAACCATCTGTCAATCCCTCACCACATTTTCTCCCATCTCAAAGCTTCCCCTCAGCCTCCTCAACTCATGGCAGGCCTGTTGGTTTCCACTTAGATCTTCTCCAAATGCATACAAAGTGTGGTAGGGGAGCCGCACCTGAATTTCAGAGCAAAAGGGGCATGTGGGTGAAGAGAGTTTTACCATCCTGTGCCCTCTTCTTTCCTCACAAATGCTTTCCAGTTAACTGAGCTCACTTCTAATATTGGAGCTTAACTAAGGAGAAAAGTGGGCAGTGACGCAAAACCAAGGGAGTGTACAGTGGGTGGGATTCAAGATCTCCTTCCAATGTGCCCCTTTTCTTCTAAAATATGGTATTCCACCCTCCAATTTATGTGTACTTGAAGCTTGCCAATGTCTCACCTTGTTTAGCCCTTCCCATGTGCATTTGTGGTGAGTCTCACCTCCCATAAGCTCAATACAATATAAGTTTTCCTGTATTTGCTTGGACTTTTGGTCACTTTTATTTTTGCCTGGCAAAGTTGTCCAAGTTAGGATTTGCTCACCACACACAAGAATACATTTTAGACTGGAAGAGATTCTACAGTTCTGAGCACTGCAATGCCAGTATGATGTCATGTAAACTAGGAATTCAAAAGGAGAGGGAAAAATGATGAGTATAAGGAGATTAAGCAAATTGAAATGCTTATAGCACATAATGGTGACTAAAAATAGCTACAATAATTGCCTACAAAGTATAAACACCAGTGAGCAGGGATTTAAGGGCAGTCCATGAAGTCAATATATTATTTATAAACTGGCTCTCTATAATTACCATGCAGGGCTGTTGCCCATCTGAATTACTCCTGGCAAAATCCTCTTAAGAGAAACTGCCGTAAGTGCAAATTGGTAATGATACATAACCCCGGAAAACAAATGAAACCTCTCAGAAAGATGCATGTCCTAGCAGCCATCAAAGAGGAGGAGTGAAAGCTAGTCCTAGAGAAATCTATAAGATCACTAGATAATCCACACTGCAGAACAAGCCTCATCACACATTGTATTTTTAAGGTATACATTTTAAGATGTAAAATATGAGTAAGACAAAAAGCAATTTAAAAATGTGTGCATCACACAGATATATTTGTGGAACAGCAGAGATTTACTGCAGCTTCCTACTGGGAGCAGCTCCCTGTTATCAATGTTTTTCATATATCTTCAGGCATCCATATGAGATTTGGGATTTTTTGGGATACCAGTAAATGGGTCTTGGAAAATTCCAGAAATATTTGGGAATATACAGGAATATTCAGGGCCAGCATTTTACAGCTCCCAGGACTGTTTTTAAGTTTTACAGCATGTCTGTCTGTCTGGAGAGCCAGCGTGGTGTAGTGGTTAAGAGCGGTGGTTTGGAGAGGTGTACTCTGATCTGGAGAATTGGGTTTGATTCCCCACTCCTCCACATGAGTGGCAGAGGCTAATCTGGTGAACTCAATTTGTTTCCCCTCCCCTACACATGAAGCCAGCTGGGTGACCTTGGGCTAGTCACACTCTCTCAGCCCCACCTATCTCACAATATCTGTTGTGAGGAGGGGAGGGTGATTGTAAGCTAGTCTGATTCTTTCTTAAGTGGTAGAGAAAGTCAGCATATAAAAACCAACCAACCCCTCCTCACTAGGTTTTGGTACCGCCCGTCAGGTTGGTTTGCTTGGATTCTCTGGCTTGACATTGGTTGTGTTGGGCATGCCACATTAGTTCTGCTGGGATTTGCTGCTTTCATACTGGTTCTGTCAGGCTTGTTGGTTCTGTTTACAGTTAGAGGCCTTTGGCCAATGGTTGCTCTTGTGTATTTAGCTATTGGCTTCTTTGCCCAGGAGAAAACTTGGAATTTCCTCTCCCCCATAGGAAACAATGGAGGCAAGTAGGATAAACTGGGGGCACCTTGTTCAGGGGCCTGTATAATTGTACCTCTTGATTCTATCTGATTGAAACTTTGGGGGGGTCTTTAGTGGACAGGCAGGACGATGGTCCCTGCTATGTTGGTGTCATTTGCTTGAAAAACAGCCACTCCAACCCACTCCTTGCCAATGTTTCCCATAGGGAATAATGGACCTGAAAATTTTTAGAATTCCAAAAAAAGATCCAAATCCAAATGCCGAAATGGTATTAGGGGATGTGAACATTCCAGAATACCGATGCTTATATGCCCAAAATACGAATCCAAAAAATACCAAATATTTTCCAGGTGTACATCCCTACTTCCATCCTTCAATCCCTGGGCTCATTAAGCATAATGGCAAAGACCTTTGGGTGCAGGAACAAGCAGTGGTCTTCCATTGATCCCAAGAGTGATCCCAGACCTGCAGCTTCTGTTGATTGCCCTTTTTGCTTTGGGGCATGGTACAGCTTAGGAGAAGAATGCGGTAAGGCTGGATGGTAGGTGGGACTTGATCAGATGGGGACATGACAGGACCGGGCCTTTTGGTCCCCATAGTTTTGAACATTTCATCCAACAGTCTTGGAGAAAGGGAGGAGGTGGGATAGCCTGACAAAGAGAGTCAACTAGGATGCTCCCTCCTATTCAGCAAGGCAAGGGCCCTCAAGCACAAAGCACTGGGCTATTTATCTTCTCTGACTAAAGGAGGAGAGGTCACCGGTAACAGCATGAGTAGGGGAAGGTGTGTGTATCTATGGCATTCCATTTACTGTACTAGTCTGCACCAGTCATCAACTAACGAGGATAATTAGAAGCACGTGGCAGGTTTGGCATCATTGTAAAGTAATTACAAAAGGGGAGATATTAAACAGTCACAGCATTAACACTCATACAAACATCATTTAAAGGGATTCCAATGTGCATTGAAGTGACAGCTGCTAATTTAAGTAATAATTGGTCACAAAAACTACACATTTTAAACATAAATGGGACAACATGGATAAAAATGAGGGACGTGATTATGCACATTGCCTTTACACTCAATAGGAAACATTTCAGTGGGAAATGTTCATGTTTTTGCAGCAGAGGGAGAGAGATCTGAATGATAAACTGAAGCTTGTCAACAAGGAACACAAATGATAACTGCCGGTATCATCCTCTCCATCATCCTCAACAAAATCTTAGACAACCAATTAAGGTTTTTGTACTGGTTAGTATCTGCTGTGGTTTCTAGCATAATTAAGGCATACTCACGAGAGAGTAAACCTCCTTAAACTTAGTGGGACTTAATCTTATGTGTGCTTATCAGAAGTACGTTTGTAAGGCATATAGTCTGGGTGGATCTTGGGGTTGCTTCCTTTTCTTAAAAAAAAAAGTTTTATTGCACTGTAAAAGTTGGCTGACAACACCATCTCAAGTTCTATGTCCTTGGCAATTCAGCAGAAATTGAACAGTTGCTCCATGTTTCTCATCTGTTGCTGTAGATGCTTTTATAGGTGGAATTTTTTATAGGGGTTGCTTCCTGTGGCATAAGTTCAAGTCTAATGTATTGCTCAGTCAATAAGGTAACAGAAATTTGACTTTAAGGCTGCGTTTAGACAGACAAACTCTCTAGATCATTCATGATGACAATGTGAAAGGAAGCCCATGGGTTTGCATGCTCCACCCCCACCCTCATGCACAGAGCTGTGTGCAGGGTTGTTGTTTTTTACAAGTCAGAAAGTCTTCCATTTCAGTGCCAGTGTGTATAAGGAAAGAAGAGAAAGTGTGTGAGCTTGAGGCCTTATTCATGGGAAGAGTCTGGTAATTCTGGTAATGAAAAAGATGCATACATGTACGTTACTATGAGAGAGACCTAGGTGCAATTGAAGCTGGTACTAAGCCTATCCGCACCTTTTTTTTGAAAAGATTAAGAGGCCCTATGACAAGCAGAGTGCAGAAACAAACTCCAAAGACATTGGAGGCATTCACAGCAACACTCTCAAACAGTCAACAGGAACTGTACCGGGAAAAGTGAAGATGGGAAGGTTATTAGTCAGAAGAAATTAGGTTTTGAAGGCTGAGTCAGAGTTAGGTTTGGGGGGTTACTATCTCAGGAGCGTAAATTAAAGATCTAAAAAAACAGATCTTTGGTTAAGTGGACCTGCCATTAGACAAAATAATATACACAGCTTTATACATAACTCTTTGGAATTTAAAATTATTCTTTATGCAGATGATCTTTTATTATTTATTTGGGAACCTCAGCCTTCCATTCCTGCATTAATGAATATGATGAATACCTTTGGGGGCTTCTCTAGATATTCAATTAATTCAGCAAAATCTGATGCCACTTTGAGACAATATATCATGGAGTGTATTTGCCTGTCGACATTTTCGATGGTGCCTAGATGTCATTGCTTATCTTGGAATACTGATTTATAGAGCTGTGACTCATTTGATTATGCTAAATTTTAATAAGCTAACGGCTGATATATCTTTGGACTTGGACAAATGGACATTTTAAACTTGTCTTTATGGGTAAATAGTGGGCCTGGACGTTTGTATGAGTATTAAGCATAGGGTGCATTTATTTTTGTTGTTTACTGGTTCCTTTGCCTGCTGTTAGGGGAGATGTGTTTGGGGGGACAGAATGGGGTGAGAGATGGCGGCACAATTCATAGTGTATGGGGTAGAGGGAGATATGTGGGTGGGAGGTGAGCAGGCCAGGTAAAAGAAGAGACAACAGACATGTGGTGCTGTTACTCTTTCTGGCTCTACTTCCAGTCAAAGTGATGTTGATAACCATATCAACAACCCACCAGGCTATAAAATCCTGCTGGTAAATGCCAGGTTAGTCACAGGAAAAAAAGACAGCCATCCAGGATTTAATCCTAGATGAGAGGGTTGACCAGGCATGTGTCACTGAGAATTAGCTTGAAAAGGGGAGAGGGTTAATCTCTCTCCAGCTGTGTCCCCCAGGATGCTCGATGATACATCAGCATAGGTCTGGCATGTGGGTAGGTGGTGACCCATATAAGGTTTCTCCTCTATAAGGAGTCTATCCTCCAGCACAGTGCCCCATCCAGAACTCTAGTGTTTTGGGCAGGCATACCCAATGTTCGGACTGAGAGACAAGATTGGGATTGTTGGTGTACCACCCACCCGCTGCCCAACAGTCTCTCTGCCTAAACTGACAGGGATTGTCTTAGGGGTGGTGTCTTGCCAGGAGTGGCTCAGGATTTCATGGCCCTCATGAAAACCATGGGCATGTCTTGGGTAATAACTGGTCCTACACATTGTGCAGGTCACACTCTGGATCTGGTATTTTGTTCTGGGTGGTAGGAATGTGATCTGAGGGTGGAGGAATTGACGATGCTTGCTTTGCCATGGACAAATCACTATTTGCTTAGGTATAGACTTACAGGAATATCAAGATTCTACAGGGGTGGGGGAATCTAGTAAAATGCTCCATCCCTGGAGCCAGATGGATCCTAATGGATTTCTGATGGTTCTTGGGGTTTTCCTGTTGATGTGATTGGTGCTCCTGTTGTTGCCTTAGTTGAACTCTGGAATGAGGAAATGGCCCATGTGGTTGACACGATCTCTCTCAGGTACCCTCTCTCAAGTGTTAAGAGTCCAGGTAGACGCATGGTTTATTGAGGGGCTGTAGGCTATAAAAATACAAGGTTAGAGCAACAGTGGATGAAGACTTGGGATGGATCTAATGAGACACGGGCAAAAGCTCATTTTAAAGTGTACTCCACAGCAATGATTGCAACAAAGAAACAACACTCTTCCACCACTATTATGTAGGCACAGCAGAGCTGTTCTGGGTAGTCAGAGGCTTGTTGGCATCTGGTGGGCAGTGGAGGTGGAATGCTTGGTGGTATGCTGTGACCATTTAGCTCAGCGCTGTGCAGATAAAATCTCTCACATCCATTCCGACTTGGAATGGTCAAATGGTCCCAGGGCAACAACCTGTGCAATTGTTTGGGCTATTTTTCAGTTTATCCAGTCTGAGAATACAGACAGGATCCTTGGAGGTTTGAGGCCTACCACCTACTTGTTGTTCTGGAAGGTAGGAGGGTGCAGGCATGCCACTTTGTATGACCCTTGCCCTTCCTGGTTACTTAAATCTTCCAGGGGAGGGGCTGGGTGACTGGGTCCAAGTGGTAGTTAATTCTTCCTTGAGAGAGGGAGTGGTCGTCCCAGCCTTAAAACAAGCTGTGGTGTGTCTACTTTTAAAGAAAGCTACCCCAGACCCAGGAGGTCTCAACTATCGACCAGCCTCAAATGTTCCATTTTTAAGCGATGTAATTGAATGGGTGATAGCTGGACATCTTCAAGCTTCCTGGATGAGGTGAATTATTTCGATCCTTTCCATTTTGGTTTTAGGCCTGGTTATGGGACTGAAACAGCCTTGGTCACCCTGGGGGATTACCTACTCTGGGACATGGACAGAAGTGTGACTCTGTTGATTCTCCTGGACCTCTTAGCGGCTTTCGAGGCCATCATTCATGTTATCTTTCTGGACCGCCTATCTGGGCTGGGTTTTGGAGATACTGTTTTGCAGTGGTTCCAGTCTTACCTGGAGGGTAGGTTTCAGAAGGAGGTGATTGGAGACTGCTGCTCAGCCCCTTGACCTTTGGACTATGGCATCCCACAAGATTAGATAGTAAGAATCCTCTATGCTCTTTAACATCTAAATGAAACCACTGGGTGATGTCATCTAGAGATCTGGTCTGGTTTGTTACCAATATGCGGGTGATACTCAGTTTTATCTCGTGTTTCCAGGTCATCTCAGGGAGATTGTAGAAACTGGTGCCTAAAGGCAGTTTTGGAGTGGGTGTAGGCTAATAAACTGAAGCTTAATCCTGGTAAGACAGAAATGCTACTGGTGAACGGAAAGTCTGACCTGGGATTTAAGGTGTCACCCATTGTGGATGGGGTTGCACTCCCTTTGAAGGAAAAGGTCTGAGTCTGGGGTGTTCTTGGACCCAGTCCTAGTGTTGCATAATCAGGTGGCTGGCAACTGTGGCCAGGAGTCTTTTTACCAGCTTTGAATGGTTAGCCAGCTGTGGCCTTTCCTGGGCAGAAAAGATCTGGCCACTGTAGTGCATGCCCTGGTTACATCTTGAAGAGATTACTGCAATGCGCTCTACATAGGGCTGCCCTTGAGAAATGTTCAGAAACTTCAATTGGTGCAGAATGCTGCCACTAGGATGCTGACTGGAGTGGGTCATAAGGACCATATCACTCCATTCTTGGCCCATCTACACCGGCTCCCAGTCAGCTTCTGGGCATAACTCAAGGTGCTGGTACAGAACTTCAAAGCCATATATTGTTTGGGACCAGCCTACCGAAGGACTACCTTATGAACCCACCCAGCCATTAAGGTAATCTTTGAATGCTCTGCTTCTGGTGTCCCCAACTTCTGAGATTACGTGGGAGGCAACGTGGAAGAGCGGGGCCTTCTTAGTCATGGCATCAAACCTTTGGATCTCTGTCCTTGGGGAAACTCATCTGTTCCCTTCTGTTGCTATCATGTCATTGAGTGAAGATTTTGTTTTGTTTGGCATTCCCTCAGTGATCCCTCCTTCCTGACCAATGTTTTAATTGTTATTCTTATGTCTTTGTATTTTAGCTCTGGGTTTGTTTTAATGATAAGTGGAGGAGGCTGGTTTTAATGGCTTTAACATGTGATTTTATTATATATGCTTTAATTAGTTTGCTGCCTTGGTGGCCCTTATAAGGGCAGGATATAAATTTTGAAAAATAAATATATAATAAGCAGAGGTCAGACAGAGGTAGCACACGAAACATTTAGTGAAATCAAGGCTCAGAGATTAACAGATTCTTAAGTAGAATCCCATTTAAAAAATTTCTTTGGTGCCTACCAAAATGGAAAAGATGAGCATCAAACCCTGGAACAATTATTGAGCAAGGAATAGCTAGGATTGCTCGCCAGACAGAAAGCTACTTTTAGCACCTGAGAGCATATCTATAAGAAAATCTGAAAACGCAATACAGAACTTGCACTTAATACTAATCAAATAAGGTCATGACATCTACATATCATGATCTCCCTCAGCACACAAATGGAATTCAAAACTTTGTGGACTCTGCATTTCTAATATGGATTCTTTCCACATCCTCACAAGCCACTGTCAGACACAAAGTTACCAAACCATAACAGAAGAAATAAAGTGATGTTGTGCACCTACAGTGCACCTACAATCATTAAGGGAGAGGTGGATGCAAGGGAGGGTGATGGACTGGCTTTCTGGGCTGGGTGATGGAATCCATAACACCCATCATGTATGTTACTCATACAAAAAAGACTCACCACACAGAACAGTATGACTTGTTCAGCATCTGTTCCTTCACTATTCCATCCCACAATACACAGTTAAATACTATTTGAACAGGGAAATCTCATACCAGAACACCCACATAAGGAAGCCACCTATATTTTAGATCCCAATCTAACAGCCAAGTGGCCAAGATTATAGTAATAGGGAATGTGATCTCTTATATACCATCAATGTATCTTACAGCAGGTAGTCACTACTTTTTCTGTTTCAGTAAGATATCAAACATTTAGCAAAAGAGTAAACATACTTACCTAAGCACACTTTCAGAAGTAAGAGCTTCAACGGACACTGTATTTCACCAGACTTTCATGGGGGAAAAATGAACCACAGAGGCTGAATTTACATAAAATTATCTCACTCCATTTTATTTAGGATTCTTTTCTCCAGTTAGTAAAAGAAAGATGTGTCTCTTTTTATACATATGTACAAGTTCAGTTATAAAAATAGACAGCACATTCAAAGAGGAAAAAAAAGGCTTGGCATTTTTCTGATTCCCTCTAAACACTGTATATACACATGTGAATCTGAGTGGGGGGGGGAGCATGGTAAAATCTTCATGATTTAACTTAAATAACCTCTCCCTACCCAATTACCCCCTCCAAATATTTTTCTTTTTTAAAAAAAGGTATCTAACTGAATTCATTTCTGCTATTTTCAGGTGTGCAAATTAGAGGCAGAGTCAACAGGAAGCACTTGCTCTACACTGTGGGATGCCAGGCAAGGTGCGTGAGACTGAAAAATCCTTTGCTTTCTTAGCTAAGATCTTCACCTCGTAGCCTGGCTCACCTTTGAAGGATGAAAATGCCCAGAAAAACAGCCACTTAACATCGACACAAAGGCAGGAGAACCGCCTCTCTCCTTCATCTCAGTGCAATGCAGACATCATATATACCATGCCAAAACAGAAGGTTCTTGTGCATTCAAAATGGAGTACCAGAACAAAGGAGTCGCCCCTCATGGTGTTGCTGTTTTCTGACAACTTTTGCTAGCTTCACACAGTTTTGCTACAGAGACAGATCATCACAATGGAGCAAATCCTAACCTGCTGGGGGTGAAGGGTTGAACAATGAGATGCGCCTAGAAACAGCAACAAAACAAGTGAGTGGATGGCTTGGAATGAGACATTACTCTAGCTAGAGACCGGTTGGAAACAGGTAAAGGCGCATTGCCCTTGCTCTTTTATTGTGCTATGGCAGCCAGTGGTACCTAAAACGTCATTTAAAAAACTTTTCTATGGCACAATGAGAAGAACAGCGGTGATCTATCCCCTCCATCAAATCCCCTTGATAAAAATTACACACAAAATGGCTGACTTTCCCCCCCTTCTAAAACCTTTTAAGATTTCCACATAAGCCAAATGCAAGAAACTGTACTTAAAACCAAATGCTATCAAAGTAAATGCATCTGAACCTATGTACTGTGATGTAAAGCAGCAGCTTAAAGCACCTTCCGCTCTGTGGAACTGACACAGCAATGTCATTCCCAAAATATCGAATTGGTTATGCTGTCATTTCAGCTAAATGAATAGAACTCTAGTTGTTCAGGAACACGGTATTGATAAAGGATCACTTTTAGGCCACAGTGCAAAACTCCTCTCAAAACCATTTTTCATGGCATCCACTACTTATACACATTGGAACCATCAAGTTATTTGTCCATAGCTCTCCCCAAAAGACGCACTGACCAGAACCGTCTTCTGAATCTGCAGGGTACCCCCAGATTTCTGATACTTATCTCTTTATTATAAGAATACAGCTGAATTCCACACGAAACCGGAGACGCTGGTGTGAACACAAAGGGGGAGACTTGCAGCTAGTCTCACATGGAGGCCAAATCCCACATGATTTCTAGGGTGCCAGAAAAAACTTAATGGAAAAAGTTAAACACAAGCACCCTAAGGCTATGTCCCTCCTCCTCCCAAATTTGCAAAGGTACTAAAAACTGGGCTACACATGACAGCGCACACAGAACACCTCTCGCCACATTAGTGCAGTTATCATCTTATCATACCCACATATGGGATGAAAACAAGGCATCATCTGTATACCCTTTTTGCTGGTTGGAGTGGACTGCTTAGAAAGCCGATATGGATACAGGTAGGTTCCAGGGATTCAAAATTACTATCGCCCACCTGAGGTGTGGGCTCCTTTGTACTGTTTTCGGACAGGGGTTTCTGGTGCCAAGGAACTTGTCAGGTTTAAAGTTTTGGAGGTTCCACAGACACTGTTTCCTTTGCTCAAGGGAGAAGAGGCGCTTGATGGTCCAAAGTCTGCAAGTCCAGAAGGTCGGATAAGTGGCATCTGCAGCGGGCTGCCTGAAGACATACCTAGCAATAAAAGCAAATCTTTCTTCATCCTTCCACCATGACATTATGGATTCTTAACTGAACACAAAAATTAGGATTATAACTAACTTTGCACATCATGACCCTAATTACGCCTGAAGTATTTTATAAAAAATATTATTAGCCTGCCTTTTAATCCTCAGGATACTTTGGGTACTCGGGTTAATGGAAAGAATGTTTTTTTTAAACCAAAATATGCTATAAAAGCTCAAAGTATATATTTAGTATAAATTTCACCAATCATGACCTAATTTTGGTGAGAGACCACTATTAAGCTAATCAGCTCCAAAAAAAAGTGGGCAAACCTTTTAATTACAAGAATAATGACAACAACAAAAAACAAAGTGGATTTTTCTTTTTGGGACCAATTTTTACACCATTACTCTACAACATGGTTGAACATGGTTGAACTTCCAACATGGACAGATCTTATTTGGAGAGGCTAAGCTATGCAACTGATTTCTTACAAATAACTCACGTCCTGTGATGAAAACGTGCAAAGTTCTCTCCCACCTTTAGACACACTGTATCCATACGCTGCGTACGCTGCGGCAGAGGCAGCCGCTGCCCCTGCTTTAGCACCTGCCATGGCAGCTGCACTTCCTGCTGTCGATTTCCGGCTCCTGCCTTTTCCTGTGCTTTTTGATCCACTGTTTGAACCTTTGGGGCGACCTCGGCTTCTACCAGAATGACCTCTTCCTGTGACCGGCATATCCTGTATGGAAATTCCTTAAGGAAACAAAGACAACATGGACACAACAATCACTAGTGTATCACAAATGGAGACTCCATACAGTTTAGTGAAAAACACAATTTATTTAGTCTTTATCGTTCCGCAGCTGTTTAGAACAGATATTTATTATAAATTTCATTCTCTAAGTGATATCTGTCACACTGCTGAGACAGACAGAAAAAATAACTTTGGACAGCAGATGCTTACTGCCTGTGCATAAACATTCTCCCGCTAAGACTATATCTAATCTGAGATTTCAGTCTGTGTCCTAAAAGTAAACATGTTTGACATGTATAAAATATAAATCAGAGAATTTAAATGTGTGACTTCCTAAATGTGTAGCCCAACTGTTTAAATAAATGTCTTGGCTTACTGAGTTACTACTGTAATCTGTAATCCCTCACTAATTAGTGTACGGTAAGTATTTTATATCAACAATATTTTCTATCTGGCTGACGTCTCCTTGAAATCACACAATGGTATTCTTAGGGCAGGGTCTCACAATGATAGAAAAGTACTAACCATTCATGTTGTCAGAGACTGAGCCAGTGATGGAAGCAGGAGAGTTGGTGGCTCTTGACTGAGGTGCTGAAGATGCTGGATCATCTACGATCACCAGCATGTCATTGCTGCTCTCATCAGGAGGGATGGAGCCCATGTGCAATTCACTGCTGATGGAGATCTAGACGACGTGAAAACAAAGGCCTTAAAGCTTACATATGCATTAGATATCCCCCAAATCTGTCTGCAGAGGCCACAAAACTCTCACAGCCCAGTATTCCATCCCAGACGTGCCTTGGCTTGTTCTGTCCTGAAATGCTCACCCACATTTATTCATACCCTACACAGCTGGACAATCAGGTGGAAAAAGTGTCCCATGCTCAGGTGTTTCTAGCAACTAAGCTGTCTTGGATTTCTTGTGCAGCAAATTTCAGGTCTTCAGATCATTTGGAAGAACCCAAACAATGTTGAAATAGTTTCAGGGTGGTGTAAAGAAACTCTTACCTCACTAAAAGGGCTAGGCATGGCAGAGTCTACACTAACAAATGACTCATCTCCATCAGCTGAGAGGTTAGAGTTATCTGCAGAGGGAACAAACGGGATCACTAGATTCATGCCTTCTTTCCTTTTTTTCCCATCCAACTCATCTTCTTTTTTCTTCTGCAATCCAAACAAAAGCAACAAGCATCGTAAGGTTTGGAAACATACAGGAGATAACAAGTGCCAGTCCACCATAAGATGCAATGTAATTAAGTTGAATCCTATGAACAATCATCTACCAATAAGAAAATTATAGCCAGCGGCTCCGAGATAGTTGGATGATGCAATATAAGAGCAGCTTTGGTGGACACTAGTTCTATCTAGTACAACTTTGTGTTCCCAGCAACAGCCAGTCAGATGCTTCTTGAAAGTTTACAAGCAGGACTTCAAGAAAACAGCCCTCTCTCCATTGTTTGCCCCCACACCTGGTCTTCAGAGGTATGAACATGGAAGTTCCATTTAGATATAATGACTAATAGATGTCAACAGACATCTCTTCCATGAAACTGTTTAATCCTTTTAAAAGTCATCTGAGCCAATGGTCATCACCTCATTTTGTTGTAGTGAATGACAAAAGTTAATTTAATTATAGTGCGCCAACTGTCTAAATGACACTGATGATAATGTGATCCAATTAGTGAATGAAACATTGGACTTACCATGAAGGTTTCTGGGCATAGAGCAAGGGTCACTGGAGGAGTGGGGGGATGGCTGTGAATTGCCTGCATTGTGCAGGGAGGTTAGACTAGATGACTCTTGAGGCCCCTTCCAGCTCCATGTTTCTATGATTCATCAGTGTCTTGGAAGGTATCTTTGTATGGGTTGTGCCTCCTCCTCATCAGGGCATGAGTTCTCCAGCTTACGACAGTCAACATCTCCCGTCAGTCTCAAGGGTCACTACATATGCAACCTTCTCCACCAATGTATCCATTGCATGCACAGGTAAGACAATGACTTGGACTTCAGCATCTACTTTGGTGAGGCAGTACCAACTAAACAAGTTTGTCTCAGCTGTGGCTATTTTGGACAGAAATCTTCTTTAAAAAGTAGTTCCTTAATTTCTCTCCTTTTCAGTGTTTTCCTTCCTAGGATAATAGAGCTTTTCCATATAAGGACACCTTCCTCCATTGATGGAGAGTGAAACATTGGACTTAACTTGAAGGATTCTTCTCATCAGTGGATGGGAAGGTATCCTTCCCCACTCTAGTTGGCGAAGGAGGAATTTGAAAGTAACTCCTTAAGTCAAAAGGGACACTATCAGGTTTTTCCTCACCTATTTTTCAGCCTCACAGTATCTCCACGTACTGGTCTTTAGGGAGAGTTCTCTCTTATGTGACTGTGATCTAGAGGTGGATCTGTCTCCATTGGAAGCTTGGCAGGACATGAACTGGGGAGCTGGAGCGCCTCCTCAGGATAGTGGAAGCCTCTGCAAGAAACGTGCACATGCCCTGCCCACGGAGCAAGGAGGAGGAGGCACGACCCATACAAGGATACCTTTTCCAATCCACTGATGGAGAATGCTGTTTCTCAAGTTAGAAAACTCCCAAATTTTAAACTGGATCTCCTAACAAAAAATTATTCAAATGGCAGCCACATTCCTAAATATTATTTTTTCCCAAGGAAATTCAATTCAGAAGGCAAAGTTGCTACCTCGTGAGAATTTGCGTTCTCTCCAAAAGACAAAATTCAAAATTAGTATGACAGTCACCTTTTAGAGAAGGAGTTGTCACCAGATGCTGAGATGGAACTACAGCTGAGGAGACTTCCTAATCAGCTTTTGACTCTTAAGCAATCGGGAAGTGAAGGGAACAAATACAATACAAAATAGAAGACACTTTAGAAAAGAACAGAAAACATCCCTTAGAGGTGTCTTGCATCAAATTCACTCAGTACCCAGCCACACTGAACATCCCACCAGAGCAGGACCTGAAATTAGCCCAAGTGAAACAGACTGCCTTGAATACCCTTGAACATGGTATTTAAAGGTGTAAGTGGACAAATGAACCATATGCTTGTTCAGAAAATACCTTTTCAGCATATTTTTCCCTCTTTCGTTTACGTTCTTTCACACGATTTGTCTCCTCTTGCTGCCGCTTCTCCTCCTGTCGCTGGCGCACTGTTGGTTTAAGAAGTAACCATCAGGAAACTTTATCAACAGGAATTAGAATATAAGAAGAGAACCGCTGGATCAGACCAGTGGTCCATCTAGTCCAGCTTCCTGTCTCATACAGTGGCCAACCAGTTCCTTTGGAGAGCCAACATCAGGGCATAGAGGCTAAGGCCTTCCTCTGATGCTGCCTTCTGGCACTGGGATTCAGAGGTTGACTGCCTTTGAACATGGAGGTTCCTTTTAATCACAATGGCGAGTAGTCACTGATAGGCCTATCCTCCATGAATCTGTCTAATCCCCTTTTAAAAATGTCTATGCTTGGGGCCACCACTACATCCTCTGAAAGCAAATTCCACATTTTAATCACTCGCTGTGCAAAGAAGTATTTCCTTTTGTCCGTTATCACCCCTAGCTCCAGATCATTTATTAGCAAATTAAATAGCACCAGCCCCAATACCTTATGGGATCCCACTGCTTAATTCCAATCATTGTGAGAACTGTCCATTTATTCCTACTCTTTGCTTCCTGTCATTTAACCTATTTTTAATCCATAAGAGAACCCATCCTCTTATCTCATGACTGCTAAATTTATTCAGGAATCTTTGGTGAGGTACCTTCTCAAAAGCCTTTAGAAAATCCAAGTATATAATGTCTACCTGGATACCGTTATCTACATACTTGTTCACTTTTCTCAAAAAACTCAAAGGTTGGTGAGGCTGGACTTCCCTTGGCAGATGCTAAAAACTCTTATATTTTCAAGGAACAAGGCTTGGGTTGCCCATCGCCCCATTCCCTTCTGCCATGCTCTTTCCTGAAGAAACTGATACCATTACAGCAAAATATACACAAGCTGAAATACACTTTACAGAGGGAAATGACACTGAGGCTTGAAAATGGCAACACACCTCTAACCCCACAGGTTTAAAATTCACCACAAGGCAAGTGTGTTTGTGGGAGGAAAAAAAAGCTTTGCTCTCCTGCATTATGTCCACACTCCTGACTTGTGCTTGTTTGCAAAAAATTATGTAGGCTCGCCATTCTCATCTGATCTTTACCGCATGCTGCCGCTGCTGCCTGCTGAGGCTCAGCCCTGGCTGTAGAAAGACAAGTACTAGTAGCAGCCTTATACTGCTCTCTGCCTCTGCTGTGCCTTATACTTGTGCTGCAACAAGTAACATCCTTCCATCCTCCCGTACTCCAAAACATATGAAATGTGAGGCTGGGGAGGGGGGGAGATTCACCTCACCCGTCACATTTGGAAGGTCCTGCAGTAATTTAATTCTTCTGGTAATGTGGGGCATTAACCCAAAGTAAGCTGCACTGTGCAATAAACAGCCGAGGAAATGGGAGTCCAAATTCGGACACTATAATTACTTTTAAAAACCCTGATGCTGTATGCATGCTCACATATAACTATACTCTTTCATCCACTGCACATTATAATTATTGACACAAAATAAGCCAGACAACAGAAACACGTTCATGGCATTCAAATGGGAAGATTTCAAGAATTAGTGAAGTTTAGGTTAGAGTTGGGAATAGCCCCACACGTACATTTTTTCTCAAGCTCTTCATCATCAAGCAGCAGACTAACCACCTCCTTGGGTTTCAGCGTGTCTGGTTTGAAATTGCCACCTGAAATCACCATCCTTTGAATCTACAGGAGAGAACAAATCTATTAGCCTTTCTTCTTGGATTATTTAATGCCAGAGGATTCCCCCACACACACAAACAACCCCTATATTGGTATGGTTATGAGGAACAGATAAGCAAGATTCAAGTCCAGTAGCATCTTAAAGATGAACAAGATTTCCAGGGTATAAGCTTTTGAGAGTCAAACCTCTGATGTCTGATGAGGGGAGCTTATTCTCTGGAAATCCTATTGGTATTTTAAGGTTTGACTGGAACTCGAATCTTGCTCCTCTACTGCAGACCAACATGGCTACCTACATGAAACAAAGAACAGAATGAGGCACATCCCTCCCTTTTTATACTGGCTTGTAGATTGGATGATTATGAATATCAAACTAGACATAATCCTGGGTACAGATCATTCATCTGCTTAATAAATGGTTAATACTAAATGTGAAAGATATTTAAAGCTTCAACTTAATTGTATAAAATGAAAGCTTTAAAAACAACAACGTACATCTTGTTATGCATGCTTATTTATTAATGCACTAAATACCATGCCATTTCCTCAGGTGCTGGTACTCCATACCAGAGAGTACTGCCACACATAAAGCCCTGGCCATTAACATTCTGAAAAACATCCTATAGGCAGGAGCTCACTGAGCACCTCAAATAAAAACAAACAGTAAGAGACTGAGAAAACTGGGCTTGTGACTGCCACACTCAAGTTAAAGCCATTTACCCTGAGCACTTAAGTTTATAAGGCAATTTAGAGGTTGCTGTTTTCTTCACAACGTTGTCATTCTCAATTTGAGTTGTCCCATCTCAAGATTATAACTGGTCTCTTGACAGTCACTGTCCAACCTCCCTGCCCTTCCCTCTACATTTCATTGCTCCATACATGTTTCCTCTCTTACCTCACTTTTCTCCTTGGCCCTCTGCAAGATGCGCTCCTCGATGGTGCCTTTACAAATCAATCGATACACAGTGACCTGTTTTGTCTGACCCAGCCTGTGAGCACGATCCATGGCCTGCTGATCCACTGTTGGATTCCAGTCACTATCGTAGAAAATTACCTGTCAGGGCATTTTTTGAAAAAAGTTACAAATATAAAAACCAAATCCCAGCTGTTACTTGTAAAGATTATCTGTCCTTGCACCACTGCACCACTCTAAAGGTACCACCTGCAAATGGGTAAGACTGGCAGCTGCCATTCATGTCCATTATCTGTTGGGGCTTCCACCTTGTGAAATGGCTTGCCTGAGGTCAGGAAAGCTCCCACCTCTGTCATTTCACAGAATGTTCAAGAGGGCATTTTGTTCAAGTGATTAGAACTGCAGAACAATGTAACAATCCAAGAGGGCACCTTTATAATGCAGTAGGATTACAGTCCACTGCAATGATTATTGTAGGCAGCACCTGCTTTTACTACATTGTGTTGTTCTTTATAACCTACTTTTTGTATTGTATTTTGCATTGTAAGAAGGGGGCATGGCTCAGTGGCAGAGCATCTGCTTGGCATACTGAAGGTCCAGGCTCAATCCCTGGCACCTCCATCTTAAAGGATCAGGTAGCAGCTGATGGGAAGACTTCGACTTGTGACCCTGGCGAGCTGGTGCTAGGCATCCTAACTTTGATGGACCAAAGGTCTGATGCAGTATTAGGCAGCTTTATGTGTTTATAGTATACCTTGCCTTAGATAGTTTGTTGTTCACATTGTTCTCTAATTCTGTAATCCTAGTCCTAGTGCATTGTTCACTGGTTGTTTTATGCTGTCTGACTCCACTGTTTTATATCCTGTAATCTGCCTTGAGTTTCAGCGAGAAAGGTGGGCTATAAATGAAGTGATTTATAATGATGTTTTTTGTTCACAAATCAAACATTTTAATTGAGTGCTTGTTCAAATCTTTGATATTCAAATTATAGAACAGCCTATGGTGGTAGGATAACATATTTAAAGCAAGCTGTTTACTTACTGTATCAGCAGCTGTAAGGTTAATACCTAAGCCACCAGCTCTTGTGCTTAACAAGAAGACAAAGATATCATTCCTATAAAGACAGAAAGGAAAAATAAAACCTCCATTTAAACTATGTTGAAGCACACTACACAAACATTACATATAACAAATCAGGTTGAATTTCACATCAGGCAATCTTTTTATGACAAAGTAGTTATTTGACTTGATTTTACCTAGTTCTGAACAATGCATGTTTTAATGATTCAGTAGTGATTTTTCATAAAATGCCATAGAAGAATGACCATTTAATAAACAGGTATCTATAAATATCTCTCTGTCCTGGATTTTTAAGGTATGTGTGCATGTGTGTGTGAGAATGCTACAAAGAAGAAAATATTCTACCAAATACTTTGCTAAGAAAGCACAATACATGATAAAAGAATTCAATGAATGTGCAGGAAAAACATCTTGCTAGCACAGCTGTGAGATTTTTCTTCTTCCAGAAAGCACACCTCAAAGTAACTTCATAATTCTTGTATAGCCTAACTGCATATTGCACTGATTTCAAACTGATCCCACTTTCCCAACATGACCTGTTCATTGCACCATGCATCAATACCACTTTGCAGAACATCTGACAAGATGAACTGCTGATCTTTGAGGGAGACTATAATAAACTCTAAGAAAAACATTTCTGCTGATAGTATCAATTGCATTCATGATTTTCATTCCTCAATGCTAAGATAGTTAACATATATTTTAACTTTCAAAAGATTCCTGCTCAGAGTCTTTGCGTATGTTGTACATGGTATCTCCTGAGGCTTAGATAATGGGCTTAGGATGTATTTCCCCCCCCTACCGGTTAGTCTTATCAAGGATAGAGACAAGACAAGAGAGCCAGCATGGTGTAGCAGTTAAGGTGTCGGACTAGGACCTGGGAAAACCAGTTTCGAACTCCCACTAGCGCCATGGAAACTTGCTGGGTGACCTTGGGCCAGTCACACACTCTCAGCCCTAACCCTGGCTAGTATTTGGATGGAGACCTCCAAGGAATTCCAGTGGCATGACATGGAGACCAAACCACCTCCAATGGCCTCTTGCCTTAAAAACCCTATGGGATAAGTCAGCTGTGACTTAAGAGCAAACTTAACGAGTACAGGTAGATCTATTTTCACAAGGCAGTACACAGAAAGCTGCATGTCAGTTCCAAGCAACCGTTTTGCCACCTATATCAACAGCCAAGCCTGAAGAGACTTCGGCTTTTAAGCCTTTTTAAAAGACTTGTTTCCACTTTCCTTTTTTACGGCAGCTTCTGCTGGAGACGGCATCCTCCCAACTCTGCCCACTGCTTCCCCAATTCTTTGAAGCCAGTGACTGGATGATTCTTTCTCATTAGAGCTAATGACATCATGCTGCAAGGTGATAACACTGGCAGTGATAAGCTTAAGAGCCAATGTGGCGGCGTAATACCTGGGTTCAGATCCTCAGCTTAACCATAAGGTGACTATGGGCCACTCACTATCTCTCAGCTGCATCTACCCCATATCATGGCTGCAAGGATAACATGGAGGAAGGGAAAACAACAGACGTTGTCCTGTCTTTCTTAGAGGAAGCATGGCATAAAAATGTGATGTGTTTGTGTGTTAAGTGCCATCAAGTCACTTCTGACTCATGGCGACCCTATGAATGAAAGTCCTCCAAAATGTCCTATCTTTGACAGCCTTGCTCAGATCCTGCAAATTGAAGGCTGTGGCTTCCTTTATTGAGTCAATCCATCTCTTGTTGGGTCTTCCTCTTTTCCTGATGCCCTCAACTTTTCCTAGCATAACTGTCTTTTAAAATGTGATACAGACGAGTAATTCATTGGTATGGAAGAATTTAAAAGACATAATGGAAGAAACCGAACAGCCAATTAAAACAGGTGATGAAAAGCACGGGAAAACCACCACCAATAACTAAAATAAGTAATTAAATTCACACTGTCTTTCCTGCTGAAATGTCTTGGTCTGGTGAAAGTATTATGTGACTCTGCAGTGTACTGATGCATTTATTGCCGTTATTTCTGAATTGCTGTCTGATTTTCTGGCACCACACCTTGCAGAAATTGCTACACAGTATATCTGAGCCCTTACAGTTCACGTACTACTTTCTCTAGGTTATTGTGCAAACAGGATTTGGGTGGAGAGAAAAAACTGACTGACAGCATGAACTGGCCTGTCTGCATGCTACTGCAAAGAAACTGTTGGAGGACTTCTACACTTCAGGTCTGATGTGTGTTTGCACTGATCTTATTTGATCTTTAGAATTGCAGTTTACAATCCCAGGCAACACCCATGACAATATGAGCAGTAATCCACATTGTGTAATTTAATTTCTTGGCAGTGAGAAGACAGAAAAGCCCCAATGTGGAAGAATAACTGTGCATGACCCCTTTGGATTCTGACTTACATTAAGAAACTGAAAAAAATGTAGCATGCAAAAAACCACAAGTAGTCACGAAGAATTCCAACATGATGACCAAATTTGGGAGAGGGACAGTGTTCTGCTTAAATGGGAGTTTGGGAACTACTTATCAACACAATTACTACAATTTTAAAAGATACCTGTTCTGAAAGTCAGCAACCATATCCCTTCTCTCTGAGATTTTTGATGAGCCATCTAGCCGCATGTATGTATGTTTCCTGTAAACCATGTATTCCTAAATCAAGAACAAAACAAATCCAAAAGAAAATCAATTAATCTTGTACTTTTCCAATTTAAACTTCATATCTAGAATTCCAGCAGGTGAAAATTATACTAGTTATTGAACATCAAATTTGTGTATCACATGGGAGCGGCAGCTGCTATACCAAAAAGCTACATGTGTAAACCTAAATGCAAAATAATATTGGTCTGTACAATACTGTTAAAACCTATTCATTTTGAATCCAATTGAACGGCATAATAAAGAGAGACTGGTCCTCAGAAAGCCTATATTGCACAGGTATTTTGTGATTCCCCATTAAGTCTATATTTATTAACCAGACAAAACTACCAAATGATTTGAACCCTGTACTCTGCTTAATTGATTAGCTACATAATATATTGTTTGGTCATCATGATATGCAAACATAGTTTCAAATATCAATTGCCTCTCTCCAGAAGATCATTCAGGATAATTTTAAAAGGCTGTAATAATCCATAACACACAAATACTGTAGGAGAACCAAGAGAACAAGATCCCTCTCGCTACATGAAGCCTCAGTACTATTCTCCACAGACACTGTTTTTCTTTTCCCATCCATCCATATAGATGCTCAAGATTTTGGTGACTGAAGTTAGTTAGGCTCTGTAAATTAGGCTGATTAAAACAAGGATTATGAAATACTAATAAACTGACGTACAGTCTTGTTCATAAACCATGCTGCCATAATAATAACAATCTAAAGTATTTAGAGATTTTAAAATACTAAACTGGAGGCAACGATTAGGTAATACATTTACTTGTTTTTCACTACTAACTTTCCCACAAAAGTAACAACAATATACGAGTTGAGTAAAACTCTGATGGATATACTGCCTTCCAGCAGTAATCCCTTAGTCTGATTGATGCTGGTTTTCACCATTACTGGCCATTACACCGGAAGTCACCAACACTCTTGCCTTGAGCTCTAGAAGAAAAGTGTGCTGACCTTCCTACACCCCAGCTGTCAAGAATGCTAGATGGCCTTCTTGATCAGGAAGGAAGGAAGGAAGGGCCAAGCAGCCACTGCAACAGAAGGAGCAAAAAGGGCAAAAGGCACCCCAGATCCCTGTGCAACACCCAGCAAGCTCCAATCCTAAACTGACACAATTCATCCTTGGAGTTCATGTCTGCCCTTTTGTTGTTTCTGCAGCTGCTCTGGAGATCCCTCTGTTGCACTGTAAGACAACCAATAAAGGTATTTTAGGACTGCAGCAAGCTGCCTGAAAGGAGGTGAATTATCCCGGACAAGCAAGATCATCTGTCATGGTTGCTGAGTCACAGGGATGTCTGCTACATGCCTGCTACAGAACTCAGAGCAGCTCATACAAACACCAGAGTAGTCGTGTGGGGGGGAGAATATACTGGAACCTGCTTCAAATGGGATAAATATATTTGTACAGAAAAGGCAGGAGGGTGGAACTGGGGCCTTAAATGCACTACGTTCGTGCTTCTAATAAAAACCCAGAGACTGGTAATAATACACAGGTACATTCAAAGCCAAATGTGATATTTGGGATGTTAACAGAAGCACAATAATTACAGTGGAAGATTCAAGACCTCTCGCCAGCCAGATCTTTTCCAACACGTAGACTGGAGTTTTCAGCCTTTTAAGTACAGAAAGATGCTGCTGCCTAATCCTAAAAGGGTATTAAAATGACTGTGAATATCCTTCATTAAAGCTTGTTCAACTTTAAAGGTCAGCATAACACCAAAAGAACTAGTCCTGAAAAATAATGAAAATTAGTTCTGACTGTAGAGAGCGTGTTACTCAGGCAACAGAGAAGCTGACTTGTTTAGTCACTCCCTTCTTTGATCCACTGATAATGACAGGGAGTTTGCTAAGCCAAAAAAAGTTTACACACCACCCAGAAAGCAATTATTCAAACCAAGAACATCAAAGTAGTTTATTTAGATCTCTTGGTCTTTCTGTCAAAGCAAGAAAACAGGTAGGACTAGGGAGATGAGCCACTTGACAGTCATAGAGCTGGATCTTATACCCATTCCCAAGTGAAAGGAGCTTACAGAGGAGAATCCTCTCCTTCCCCTAGCAGCATCCTGGAAAGCCAGAACTGATATCCAGGGAGCTCTCCTCGGCAAGGTGCCACATGCAATTTGGGTGCAGTAAAAAGAGAGAAACTTCTCCCATCTTGTGCTAGAGGAGTCTGCTCCACTGAACTTTCACCATCACCACAAAGGGATGAGGGTTGCTCTCTCCTTGCCCTTTAGTGCAGCCCTCCCCCCAATTTCACAAGGTATTTGGTCCAGAAGAGCCCCTTGATCCTGAGTATTGGCTTTTGGAGGCATGCAGCAAAGATCCTGAGCAAAGATGTAGAAGATTGACCTCTGAGAGCTCCTCCTGATCATGCATGACATAAGCCTATCAGGACTGCAAAAGCACAGCCGCGCACAACAGCACAACTGCTCTGAGCATGGTCTTACAGAAATCAGTTGTGGTAGGAGTGGAAGAAATATGCACTGTCCTATGGTAAAAAGCATACAAACCAGTCCTAAATGCTGCAGTGCTAGCCAAAGAATGCACAAAGTCTCAAGCGATAAAGTCCCCTCTTCTGGCACACAGCCATAAGAGGAAGGGTTGTGCTACCTAAACTGTGCTCTGGGTTGAGCCCCTGCACAACATACCTAGCACATGAGTAAAGATTCGTTGGCAGTGGTGCTGCACAAGGACAACTCATGCTGCCCTGTTCTGGGCAGAGCTGCTAATTTCTTTGCACAGCATCACTAGGCCCCACTGGAGATGTAGAAGTCAATATAAAGCCTGCGTCAGGCTCTCAAGTTTAAGTTGCTCAGTGAACTTTTCCTTGGTAGTGACACAGAGACACCAGATGTTTCTACCTCCCTTGCCAGAGATAAGAGAACAGCACTAGGAACACCAAGAATACGAAAACTGCAGCTCGGTAAGTCTAGAAAAGAAAGTTCAAATTGATAATATTGTCATCAGTCCCATCAGCCTCTGGATCGGCTTAAAAGATTTTTATCCCAGATCCTAGATTTCATTGGTCATTAGCGTCAGAATCCCCCTTTGAACAGGTTACGTGGCTCCTACCTCCAACAAGTCAATCATCCGTGTCATCTGCGAGTAGATAAGGACTCTGTGTCCTTGAGATTTTAATCTTGTCAACAGAACATCAAGGGCATAAAGCTTTCCGCTGTCTGTGATCAGGCTCTCTTTGTCTAAAGGGAAGGAAGGGGGGGGGGGAAAGATAACTAAAAGCTGGCCGCAAAAGGAGCCATCACAGCAGCAGATATAAGGTTAATTTTTAAAAAACATACTTTACTTGGTTAATATAAAGATGCTCCACAATGTGACTTAGGAAGCCCTCACACCTTATTTTTAAGTCCATCATGCTGCAAAATTATAGGACTAGCCTCAAAGCCAGCCATTCACACTGTGCTTTTCAGACATTTAGACACTGCCAAGTTTAGCTATAATTTTCCTATACGAGCACAAGCGAAACAAATCATACAGTTCACATGTAGTTCTATGAACAAAAAAATGCTACGGATGCCACTTGGAGCTCAAATACTAAATTCAATAAACAGTAAATTCAGTAAACAGCCCAAAAAGAAAAATGCTGTGTCTAGCAGAATTATAGTTTTGTGAGAAAATCTGTGCACCACTCCTTTATTTTTAGCGCTAATAGAGCTGACAGTTGCAGATCATTTATATCAGGCCAATCTGACCAACTCTGTGTCCAGATCTTATAAAAACTTGCTTACTAGACACAAAACTCAGTGCTCATTATATATTATGGGAAACGGTCATCTCTACGCTCCCCCCTTTACTGGGCTCATATTTTTGTTCCATCAAGCTGACAGCTATGATCATAAACTGTGTACATTCTATGCATATCCAGAATAACAGGGAATTGGATACTTGAAAGCTTCTGGAATTACAAATTCCCCAAATTTACTTCTTCTTGCTTCAAAACTTCTCCATTCATGGCGGCAGAAAACATTAAAATATGTGCACTTGGTAGTGTCTGATAAAGACTTAGGAACATAAAAGACTTAGAAAGAGGTTTCTAGGGATGCAAAGGCTGTATTTCTCCCACCCCCTTACCTCAAATGACAAATTTTGCAAAATTAGTAACTGCACTTTTGTCTTTTTAAGTACTCCACTTTAGGCTGTCTAAACTAACTAGGATATAAGCAGAGATATTTTTTTTTAAAATCTGGTGGAACATTACCCACATAGCACGGTACCTTTATTTAACAAAGTTAAAACGCACAAATGTTTTTGTTCTGCCACCTAACTTTAAAAAGACAAACATGTTGTTTCTAAACTGTAACAACAAAACATTAAATTATTTGTCCTTTGACTGCACTCTAGCTCTCTGTCATCTCCAACAGGACTAAAAAAGGTATGTATAATTAATGTGTTACTTATTTTCTAAGCTCCAATTCTAGCTCCCATACGATACATAAAGAGTTTTAAAAAGGAAAGGTTGTTCATCTTCTGACACAAATTTGTGCTGCCAGATTATGGATCAAAATTGGCTTCATTTCATTGAACTGGGGAAAAAATTGCTTTTAGTCAGGCTTAACTGAGTTTAGTTGACAAATGAGAGGGTGTCATGGATTGCTGTTTGTGGAAAACAGTCAAAACAATAACTTAAGAAAATACCACCAAAGAGATTTTGTTGAGAAATATTGTTTTTATCTTAGTTCCTACTAGAGAATTTGAAAATGACCCCGATAATGTAAGTATACAGAAGAAAAACGGCTAAATCCCGGTGTTTGGTTCCCCACTCCCTGAGAAGTCCGCAGGGCATAATGAGGTCAATGAAGAGCTAGCTAGGTCTCACAGTAAACAGCCAGTGAAGTTGGTACTGTTTATCAATGCAAGAACGACTCAGACACTTCCTGCCATTTAATCCAAGACCATTTTTCTTTCAAAGAACAGGAAAAGCCTCAAGAGATTCCCACAGTGATCACAAGTGGGAACATGGAGTCTAAGAGACGACAGAGTTAACTGCAATAGCAGCTGTTCTGCTGCTCATTTCAATATTCACCTCACTGCACTGAATCACTCCTTGAATTGTTATTCATGTTCTAAAACAAGCAAGATCTTATCTACATTCACATTCAGTTGTCTTTTTTTCATTTTAAATCTGCTGTAATTTTTTTCTCAGCGCTTCCTGGTATGAATCTAAACCTACACTTATTAATTCCCAGTTTACTGCAGTCCTGTATCCACACTCCTACTTGAGTCAACCTGCCTCTTTAGAGTTCGTATACTTAAATTGTGGTCTTTTAGTGTTTTTTTTTTTAATGATCACTGTTTTATTTATATTGTAAGCTGCCTCAAGTTCTGCAAGGTAGGAAGGCAGCTATTAATGTTCTAAATAAAATAAAATAAAAAAAATGGGAGTGCACATATTTTGACAAAATAAGGGATGGTTGGACATCAGGAATTTTCTTAGTAGTTTCACTCCAACTTTTAACACATTATTTACAAATGCAGAAATAGCCTTTATATGACATTTCCCCTTTTTGGTCTCCTCTCTTCAGTTCTCCCGTGATCTGACAACGCAAGTATCTTCACTTTCATGTCTTCACTTATAACCATCCCGCATTTTGTCTCCTCCTTTACAAGCAATTATTAATACAGTGTAATGTAGACAGAACAGTGTGGAGATGTATGTTTTCTGTCTTGTGCTTACGTACATGCTAGGCACAGTTAAAGAAAGCACAAATCCTACATGCACACATCATCCTTGATAGCCTGTATCAGGTGTCTTGCATGAAGCCTTCATTTTACTTCCTAGCATGCTGTTGCCCAACACATGGGCCAAAGTTTGAGCACGTATAGCAACAAGGTCAACAAAAACATAGCCTGACATGTAACATATATAACTGGTCTGCAGTCCATTAAATGATTCAATCACAGGTCTGCAACCCACCTGGTATCCTGATGAATGACCAGCCATTTTGAGGCCTGATCCCCAACAATCCTCCTGGATATTCTGGGAAGAACTGAGAGCATCTTTTAAGCCAACCAGTTGCTAGTTCAGGTGCACCATGCAATATACATTGCTTTACTTCGAGGCTTCCCCCATCTTTAAGTGCCCTGCGCTCATACTCTGCACTCCGATCATTGCAGTAGAAGTCCAGCGGCACAGCTGTTACCTATGGATTAAAGCAGTACAATTATACTGGATATGAGAATTAAGAAGCAGCAATCAGTTCATTTTGGAACACAATGCTGAAGCAAAAGAGTTGACGCCATAAAAATCTTTCTATTCAACTTGCGAATAATGAATGAGACAAACAAGAGGTGATATTGCAGATGTTATGCTATGATGTATCAACAGTTATCTTTCTTTCTTGGGAAGCCATTACTATTCTTGATGCTTACTATGCCTTAGCAGTGTACTGAAGCACAAGGATTTAGGATCTTGACCTGCTCTAACCAACTTCTGCAATGAAACTGCAGAGCAGAAGCAAAATGATCAAAGTTGCATTTGTTCGTTCAGCTTATTGTAACACATCGAAAAGCTGACTTGCACAGATGAGGGGGGATGAGGAGAAAGCTTGGGCTGCCCCTGTGTTCTTGGTGCAGCAACAGCAATGGTGGCGGAACCGGCTCTCCTGTGACCCTCAAACCACTTGGGTGGACAGATCTCAGAAGGCACCCAACAGAGCATGGCCATGTTGAGCTTCAGCTGGAAAACCCCCCACCAGATTTTGTATTTTTGTACTTTCTTTAAGCTTGAGAGTCAACCTACAAACTGTCCTGGGTTAGCCAAACACCAAGTTCCTTTTCCATATTTAGAATGCCAAAATCTTTAGTTTATCTTTGCGTGCCAATTTCCCTATTATCAGCTTCAGTACGAATTGCCTTGCCAAATGAACAACATTGCCTACACAGGAATCCAAGCTGTATACCAAAGCAGCTATCTTGTGACCACCTTCATCATTTTAATTCTTGCTGCTATCTGGACAGGGCAGAATGTTAGCCAAACAGCTGTCTCCTCAAATGGCTCAACAGTCTCCTGATAAGGAGTCTGTTCCACCAGACAAGGTTGTCTTTTGTAAAAAAAAAAAAAATCCCAAAAGCTATAGTGCCCTCTATCTCTCTTTAGCAGGCAATAAGGCAAGACCATGGTACCATCCTGTGCAACAAGCCATTGTTCCCAAACACACACAGATTTCCACAGCCAGCAAGCAAAAACCAAAACAATCACAAGTAGATGTAAGATACAGTAAGAAAGATAACGAGTTATAATCTCCGCTTACATATCTGCACAGTAGATATTGGGCATGTTTCAGCTGAAAAATTATTAATCATCAAACAACACAATGTTAGTGGACAAATTCTTCTATGCACGTCAAGGCAAGGACTGGTGTCTGTACTATTATGGAATGTACTGTAGCCCCTCTATAAAAATACACATCCAGAATCAAAACAAGTAATCACCTAAGCTACTGTTCTCCAAGCAAGGAATAGCACATCCACAACTTCTTAGTAAGCTCACTAAACTCCCATATGAAATGGGAGATAAGAGACTGTCCAAACAAATGATCCCAATTGTGTGAGCATATGCTGAAAAAGCACATTCAGCAAAACAGTACTGACTAGAAGACCATGATCCCACCCCCGCCCTGCCCCATATAGAAGAGTCAGAATCTAGTTCTGGAACAGGAGCCAGTAATCATTGGATTTCCTTGTTGACTACTTCACTGAGCCACCCTGCTATTTTACAAGACAGTAACTATGTTACAGAAGATGTGAGAAACACTGTGTAAGTTGGTTTTCACCAGAACTTCTTAATAGGCTTTTGCTAATAGTCAGAAAAGTGTTCTAGGGAGAACAAAGACTGAAGAGAAATTGGAGATATCCTTGTAGCTTATCGCATGCGACAAGGTGAAGTTCTGATATGTTGGAGTTTCTCAAAAAGGCACTGTGGATTTCACTTATCTGAATAATTCTATACTATCACAAACCCAACTCCATGTGAAACATTTATACCATGATGAACAAGACAAGGGTCGTCACTGTTTGAAGCCTCTTAAAATCCCGATGCTAGGAAAAACTGAAGGCAGTAGGGAAAAGGCCCAACATGAAATGGATTGACTCAATAAAGGAAGCCACAGCCTTCAGTTTTGACAGAATGTTCAGTTTGATAGAATGTCATTAATTCATAAGGTTGACCTAAGTCAGAAGTGATGGCACATGACACACAGAAGATTTAGAGGAAGTACAAAATTATTACTCAAGCCGGTGTAATATTAGGCAGTGCGCAAGGGATGGAGCCCATGTGCCTGACATTCTGTAGTCTACGTATGGTGCAAAATAAAAAAAGAAGGGTATTGTATGGCACACTGTTTACATCTGAGATAGACATTCAACCTGTCTATGGACCACATGAACAATTCAAAGAAGTTTATTTTGGGACAATGAGCTGAGATACCAGTTACTTGATGCCTGTCAGAGGGGAGAAATAGGCAGTTTCAATGGATAAGAACAGAATGCTCTTTGGGGAGTTTGCCACTTCCTAGTCAAAAGCAATGCTATGGAAAGAAACAACAGTCACAAGTAATGCAAAACAGCACACAATAAAGGATATCCTTATACTGTACTGCCATCTGCAGTCAAGAAAATGTACAAGCTATGTAAAGATTCCTCCGATGAAACACGCCAAGCATTGATTCTGAAGCAAAGTATGCAGTATGCATCAAAACTCTTAAGTCTACTGCTGCCCAATAAAGTACAGACTCACAGACTTAAAAATTTCATTTAGGTCTTAAATGAAAATGAAGCATAAGGAATCTAAAAAAAGTTTTCTTTCCACTCAGGAGGGAATTAGAAGTTCCTAAAATAATCCTTGAGAAAGACCTCACAAGATCATACTGGACAGATGTTATGCACGCTGTTGATAGGTGTGAGTGCAAAACCCCTGAAACTATGCCACAGTGTTCTGCTAAGCCATTCTAGAGCGATGCATGCACTCCCTATTCTCACCTCAGTCATAATGAAAACTGCCCTAGTTTTCAAAGCATGGAGCAGCAGGCTTGGAAGTTGTACCTGATATTGGATACAGCTGATTTGGCCACAATGATCCACACTACTGTAGGGTTGCCTTTGAAGACAACTTGGAAACTTCATCTACTATGAAATGCAGCAAAATGTCCTGGTTGCTGACCAGGACAAGTAGGACTAGTGATATTACTGAGATACCTAAAACGCAACATCAGCTGCCAATGTGTTTCCAAGTTTTATTCAAGATTCTGATTTTAACCAATAAAGACCCACATACTTTCACAATGAGCTCACAAGGGCCCTTTGGGTCTTGTAGCAGGTATTGCTTAAGTATCCCTATAATCCAGGCAGCATCAGCCCAGGCAAGGGCTTATTCCTGTGGTACCTCCAGTCCAAAAGAATGGGCAGCCCAGTGAAATGAGGAGTGTACTATCGTTGAAAAGTGCAGAGCAGAGCTTTTAAAAAGGTACTTCGGTTGATTTAGTATGGTTTTGCTAGTGAACAACTATTTTTTGAAGCTGTTGTAAAATCCACGAATATGGGTTTTACACACTGCCTTATTTCCCTATTTATCTTATGGAAACATGCATATTTTAAATAAATAAATGCTCAAAGCTCTGGAATGCAAAGGAGAGCAGCTGAGCTGCTTTATATTCTTTCCCTCATTTGCCAGCGCATAGGTATCTATGGCTCACTTCAGATAACGCCCACAGATATATTACTACCAAAACAAACACAGATCATCAAGGGGACATTTGGGTGGCCTGGTGATAAGGGACCTTCTGCTCTTTGCCTGATTCTATTTGATTGTTGCTCTCATTGCTTCTCCACACAGAATGAGGATTTATTGCTCTGCTATCACTTTCAAATCAACAGTTGACAGCACACAAAAGAGCACAAGCAGATGTCCACACCAGTGGAACCTTTCCAGACAACCCTCAAGCATATTCAGGGTGGAGAAGATTTTTCTGGCAGCAGATGGTTAACTGTACCTGTTACGTTAAATGTTGCTGATTAAGGCTTTTCATATTATGTTAGCAAACAATAACAGCTTGCAAGAAACTAAAAGACTTTCACATTTTATTGAACAATAAAAAGTAAAGTTAATATATAAGACATATTGGCGGGTATCCTATCACTCTGCTCAGCAAAGTATGATGCTTTCCTTCAGCGTAAGGAGGGGAGGTTTCAGTGGTACAGCACCTGCTTGACATGCAGAAGGTCCCAGGTTCAACCTCCAGCATATCCAGTTAAAAGGATCAGGTGATGTGAAAAGACCTCTACTGGAGACCCATTACCAGTCTGACAGACAATATTGACCTTGATGGAACAATGGTCTGATTCAGAATCAGGCAGATTCATGTGTTCCAGGAGCCTTCCTCTAAAAGCCACTGAAGCTGAAGGATGGCGACCAATTTGTCAGATTAGAATGGTTTAGAAGAAGAGCTGGTTTTTATATGCCAACTTTCTCTACCAGTTACGGAACAATCAAACCGGTTTACAAGCACCTTCTCATCCCCTCCCCACAACAGACACCCTGTGAGGTAGGTGAGGCTGAGAGAGCTCTAAGAGAACTGTGACTAGCCCAAGGTCACCCAGCTGACTTCATGTGTAGGAGTGGGGAAGCCAGCTCGGTTCACCAGATTAGCGTCTGCAACTCATGTGGAGGAGTGGGGAATCAAACTCGGTTCTCCAGATCAAACTTCACTGCTCCAAACCACCGCTCTTAACCACACCTCGCTGGCTCTCTGTATTAAATATTTCTTTCTGGACTGTACCCCTAAATTTCTATTGACTGTTAAATATATAGGCATTTCTCAGTATCTTAAGATGTAAGAAATCGGAGACCAGATTCACTGCTCGGCATTAAAGCACATTTCTAAATACAGACGCAATGAAATGGGAGTGAGAGGGGACCAAGGTCAGGAGGGGCCAGCAGATTTTTAGACAAGACCCCCTTACTCACTTTTTCTCGACACAGCAGTTCACCCTCAAGAATACAAATGTTAACATTCATATGCAGTGTGAAAGAATCTCATTATTATCAAAAATATATTTAATATGGATGTGGGGCAAGAAAAAAAACTCCCTCAATTCCTCTTCTATGCTGCAATTAAGAGTAATTAACAAGATGAAATGGCTCCAAGAAGCTTACAAGACATCCTAGGTTATGCTGAATTTCTAATTTATACATTCTAGTACATAGTTTCAAATGTTGTGGATGCCCTATGAAGACACTGCATTTGATGGAGAGAACAAGATTGCATCTGGCCACCTGAGACTGCACTTGGGGGAGGGGCTACGGCTCAAGCAGCAGAGCACCTGCCTTTGTGTTTAAAGTACCACGTTCAGCCCCCGGCAGCTCCAGCACCCTGCCTGAAACCCTAGAGCTGTTTCAGTCACAGCAAACAATAGTGAGCTATACAGAGAATGGTCTGATGTGGCATAAGGCAGATGTTGACAGGCATGTTGGATATAACCCTGTGCAGGTCAAATGTAAGCCACAAGCTACAAAATTAGAATATGTAGGATTGTGTAGATCTGACCTATGTGCATATGCTACCATTCAACTATGACATACAATATACAAATGTCAGGTCAGCCCTGGTTAGTATTTGGATGGGAGACCACCAAGGAATACCAGGGTTGCTGTGCAGAGGAAGGCACTGGCAAACCACCTCTGTTAGTCTCTTGCCATGAAAATCCCCAAAAGGGATCGCCATAAGTCGGCTGCAACTTGACGGCACTTTACACACACACACACACACACACACACACACAAATGTCAGATGAGGATGAGGCAGGTGTATCCCATGAAAGGTAACAGTGCAGGGATTTCTAACAACTGAACAAAGCCAAAACGTCTTTTGGAAAACAAAACAAAGAGGAGCAGAAAATTTAAAATTAAATGAAACACAACGCGTATCACATGCTTTAGAAATAATTGAGGAGTGCTGGAAGAGAGTAGAAAGATAATTTTTAAATACATACCTTTGGGCTTACTACACACAGGAAGGATGGCAGCTCTGTGATTTGACAACACTGTTTCCATGAGGTAGCTGATCGTTGATGAACGATGTAATCGGAATAGCCAATTACTGCTTTACAGTGGTTCGTGAACACAAGGTTCTAAAAAAACAAGAAGGGATGCTTATGCAAACTTATCAGATGTTTTACAGTTTGGTCCTTCTTTCCTAAGATAACAACCTCAGGCCATTGCCACTAATTATCTTTTCAAAACTGATACCAAAGAGCAGTATGGTGAAGCAAAATTACCACAGAACGTCATTAATAAAGTATATTAAAAATAGGAAAAACGATTTACTTTCCTTGACCATAAAGATTAATTTGAAAGTTCTGAAACTAATATAGATGTAGAGTTTAAATGTTGTTAGCGAAATTTTCAGAATGTACTGATAAAAATGCAGACCCCAAGGAGACACATATTCGTTAACTTCTTGGCCTCCATGGAGATCCATGAGTGGAGACCCATGAAAGCATGGCTAAGATACCAGCAGATCTGAAACCTGATGGGAATGAATGGAGGAGATGTGAACAAATGCCTCCATACAGGTGATGGTTACTATGGTTTGTATGGCCACTGAAGTATGGAGCAGGACCATTGCGATTCCACAAACTACTCCCATGCAGAGGCACCAGTTGACACAACCAGCACAATCCCTGTTTGGTTAAGAGCTCACTGGTGGCCCCAAGGTACACTCTTCCAAACAATTACACAGATGGCAAAAAGCATCTGAACCAGGCCTAGATGCAGAATCAAAAGAAAATCCTAATTCACCTGCATTTCAGCAACAGGATTTATGTTCAGTTTTATCCTATTGATGAACCTGACTACTATTACTCTCAAGCAGCACCGCTGATACTCTTTCCTCTAAAAGCCCATTCTTATACAGTTGTGGGAACTGTTACTTATAGCTACTAACAATTTGGAACAAACTCAAGCTGGACAAAAGAAAACAAGTTTCAAGAGCCAACATAATCCACTTTCTACAATTAAAGACTCCTTGACAAGATAATTATTACTGCGAAGTACTCTAGAACCCTGTCCACGTCTCCTTTATTAATTCAGGTCACAGACTCAGATTTGGGTGAGATTGTCTGGACAATCAGGAGTTGGTTTCTTCTGCACAAACTAGGATTCTAAACCATAGTTTAATCCAGGCCTGTTGACGCACTAGCAATTTACCTCGCAAATTACACACATCCAGTACACAAGAATCCAGACCGCTTTTAAATTCCTGTTCCCACCGCGCCTCCTTTCCCCGCTGCACTTGAAAATCCCCAGACCGGCAAGCTTCCAGGCATGCCCAGTCGGCGCTCCAAGCAAGGACAGCAATTGGTTCAGCTTTAGTAAGGGAGGCGGGGGGAGTGAGGGGGTTGGCTGGCAGCAGGATTGAGGACGCATTGCATGTTCTCACTTTAAGGCACCGAGTGTGGAGGACGTTTTATTTTTTTAACTCGCCTTATCAGCGGATCCTCTTACCGCGGAGAAACTGTGCTCTGGAGACATCCTGGGAATCCTTCGGGTGAGTTGCAGTGGGAACATGCAAGGAAAGCCCGCGGAAGCCGGCGCCGCAAATGGTAAGTGCGGACACGGCCCTGGTTTAGAATCCCAGTTTGTGGGAAAGAACCAGTCTTTAGTTTGTTCAGGTACCAAATTTGGATATCATGGCAAACTGGCTAAACTTCTAAAGCCAGGGAGTCTGAATTCTGTATGTGAGAAGAGGGAAAGAGCAGCCATTTTAACCAGTTTGTGGCAGTCATAAACAGAGGTCTGTTTCTTGACATCTAAGAGAAGCCATTCCCTTAAGCCAATAATTGTTGCTAAAATTCTTGCATCCCAAAACCTATCTGTTTCACCACCTCGTCATGATTACTATCCCACAAAGATGTATTTAAGAAAAACTGGCTTTAGGGGATTATAGCTATCTTAAAGCTGGGGCAAAGGGCATTTGAAGATTTAGATAATAGCCCCTTTCCTACTGTCATGTTCTACTAAATGCCAGCGGTAGACATGATAGTGTGCTACACTTCCTACTAACTATAGTATCCATTGCTCTGACAGTATGTCAGATCAAAGGAAAGGGTCCTCTTTCCCATATGCATATTCTGGCAGTAAATAACCCCTTTCCACACAACACTGTTTTTCATTTACACCAGATTCTGGGAGGTAGAAGCTACAGCACCCTCATTCGTTAACTTATATATAAAAAAAAGTCAGAGTTCTCTTATTTGTCAGTATGTGCTACTAAGCTAGAGTACACACAGCCACGAACATGCTGAGATTATTGGAGGCCATAAAATCCCACCAATTTCCATTTAAATCAAGTCACCTGTAGTTGCACAGAATTGAAAGTACTGCTTACTTGCAGCAAAGTGCAGCTGTGCGTGTTGGGAAAGGAGAGTGGGAAATTGATTTCCAGCAAGAAATCTTTGTTGTTCAGACACCGAGACTTTTGCTGGTGATCCTCTTCTGGCTCTCTCCAGAAGCGCCTGTGGTGGAGCCTGTAAGTAGCTTTCAGAGACAGGAAAAGAGCTAACCATCTGAAACAAACCACAGTAGATTCTTTTAGTCACAGTTCTGTTAATGCATGCCTAAATACGCAGGAAGACAACTTTCTAAAGTTCTATTTGTTTAGCACTTTCATTTTACAACTCATTTTTTAAGACATAGTTATCAGACTTTTAAAAAACTTCTCGTAGTGTGATTTTAGCCCTGTCTTGGAATAGCCCAGGCTAACCTGATCTTATCAGATCTTGGAAACTAAGCTGGGTCGGCTCTAGTTAGTATTTGAAAACTCTGGGTCACTACGTAGAGACAGGCAAAGGCAACCACCTTCAAATGTCTCTTGCCCTGAAAACCCTTAAAGGGTAGCCATAAGTCAAAGGGTAGCCATAAGTCAACGACGGCAAAAACAAACAAGTGTGGCTTTTATTATGGGAAGGTGTTTTAATTATTATGGAAATCAACTTTATTATTCTAAATTTGTTAGCTAACCATTCACTCACCTCTCTATCGCTTACTGTATTTCAAATTGCCTACAAAAATATTCTAGCTATCAATTACCAGGAGAAAGATTTTTCTACAATGGGAGATATTGATCAACACCATCCTGAAGAAAAGTAGCATTTTGTGTAGCAGAAGCCCAAATCAGGTTTATGTAGAACATTAGGCACAAACAGAATAACCGACTATGCTGTTAAACAAAAAAAAAATAAGAAAAGGTCATCTTCATTTAAATAAACTGTTTGGCAAAAATGGTTTTAATGTGTATTTATGCAGTCCACCAATATAAATGACTCCTAGCTCAAAGACAGGACATTTTGGAGGACTTTCATTCATAGGGTCACCATGAGTCGGAAGCAACTTGACGGCACTTAACACACATACAGCTCAAACCTACAGGCATGCTTGCATATTTTCTACAACTAAAATTCTGAACTCAGAATTATAGAGACTTGCATTGCTTATGTATTCTGCTTCCATTTCATGTTTTTAATATGATTTTTTTGTAGTGACAAGGAACACACAAGGAAAGGGCAGCTGTACATTTGTAACAGCTCTATTATCTACATATTTAGTGGGAAGTATATTCCTGTGTTTAAGAAATCTTACTCCGAATAATGAACAGTGGATTGTATTCTTCATCTTTCCCCCCCTTCGCCCACATCCACCATTTCAATGCCTGCTCAAAGATTCTGAGCTTGGACCATGCATGAGCACTGAAGGTACTCACAGCTACCCCAATTCAGCTCATGCAATTACAAACATATACATCCATTTTAAAAATCTGTTACAGATCTTTATAAAATAAGCACTGCTATTTTCCTCCCTGCAATTTTATAGTTCAATAACTGGTTTTCCTCACCGAGCTAGATGTCCCTGATGCATGAGGTTTGCCATCTCTGCTGGAGAAACATCAATAAACCGTAGGAAAGAGAAACAACTTTCTTTTTCAGTACCTGTAACACAAAAATGACAATACTGAAAATAAGCACCTGCTGCAGAAGAGAACAGGCTCTGAAAAACACTGATCTTGTGGTCCAACAGTTCCCGATGCTAATCTGCAAGTTGCAAATTAGAGGTCTACTACTTTATTCAGGCCCTAACAGAAACTCAGGAGTTGATTGTTGTCCGGACAGTATTTGTTGCCCAGACCAAAAACAAAAACACAACATATTCAGCAATCACTGTATTCTCAGCCTAGTTAATTTAATCATTCCAAGGGTTTTTGCTTCCTGCATTTTATCCTCACAAGAATCTCATCACGTAGTTTAGGCTAAGAGAGAATGGCTGGACCGAGGTCATCCAGTGAGTTTTGTGACTAACCAGGAATTTGAACCTGGGTCTCTCAACTCCTGATTGAACATCCTAATCCAGGTGTCCACAGTATGGTGCCTGCTGACACCTTTCCTGGTCCCACAGTGTGTTTAGAAAGTGGGTGGGGCCAATGGGGCTTTTGCCTAGCAGGGCTTGGGACTGGCTGTGCAGATTTTTTAAAATCGGCTTCTGCAGTAGCTGCCACCACAGCAAGAGGACCTTCCCCGTATGACGGAAAGTTACCTTTGTGTATGAAAGAACTTATTTTTCAACAATATGTTTACTGTAAATGGCATCCTGCTAATCACAGGTTACTATTAGATTTTTGCATAACCTGACTCCCTGACATTTTGAGTCTGGTTCTGCCTCCAGGGGTAGCCATTTTGAGGTTGTGCCCACCACCATTTGTCAGAATCCCAAAGGTGCCCGCGGGCTCAAAGAGGTTGGGACCCCACTCCTAATCACTACACATATACACATTTTGTTTCTTCCATCTAGGACAAGATTGAAAATGAAGTACTTCAACTGCAAGAATGTAATTTATTTTTTAGTACATCTGGCATGGCAGTTAAAAATAGAATTAACTAGGAAAATCATGGAAATGCCTTGTTTTGTAACTGTAATCTGGATTAAAGAGAAAAACTGATCTAATCCACTATTTCATTTTAAATAGCATGCTATATTTCACCCTCTGCTTTTCAAAGATTATAACATACCCTTCCTATGGAAGAGAGACTGCTGGATGTGGTCTGGAGCAAAAGGCGAAAGTAAAAGCTGCAACCACCTTAAAAAAAGAACAAAATAGAGAATTGACATGAGATAATACAAATGCCAGTTAATTCTAGACTAGAATTTGTTACCTCGCTATGCTTCACGGAGTTCAGAACATCGTTGTAGCCTGAGAATAATTCTATGATGCAGGTTCAGCTACTTAATTTACAGATTAAGCCTGAGAGTAAAGGCAGATAGTCATTTGTCTGAAGCCAAACTGCCAAGTCCTCATTGAAGCCATTAACTAAACTGATTACTGAAACAGTGGCTAAATCAGAATGTTTGATCTACAGGCCTTTTCATTATAGACATCAACCTTCCACAATTCCTCTCTTCAATTTATTTTTTCAAAATCGAATTACGTAAAAATAAATTGAGGATTCTGGCAAAAAGTCCTCTAAGGTTCTTTTAGCTATAGAGACAATGGAACCATTTCACCACAATAGTAATCAGAGAGAAAATGATACATAAAAAGAGTTCAAGGGAATGGAAACACTGCTTACCTGTCCCGTGAGTGGTTAAACACCCTGATCTGCCCATGACGGTAAAGAAATTTTGAAATCTGGTATGGCTTTAGCGAAATGTGAAATGGAGACCATGTTTCTTGTCTTTCAAAGAGCTCTGGATGATTGCATACCTATAAGGAAAATTAACAGATAAAAAAACTGCTGGGAAAACCTAATGATGATGGGTACACATCTAAAGTGTAAGCAACAACATTGTCTTTTTCATCCCTCTCCCTCCTGCCTGCCTTCCAAAAGGAACACTCATTGCATGAAATGGAAAGGACTTCCATCAGCATATTCTGAACTATAGTAAAAGGTCACAGCCAAACAATGACTGAAACTTGGGTACATGGTCATTTTTGCTCTAGACAAACAATATCAGGGACTTAGGATGCTTATACACGTCACCTTTCTGAACTGCATGACAAGGTTCATGAGGCTACTGGTAGTATTCTGTGCTTGCTGGGTTGTGCCCATGGAGGACTGCAAAAGGTCATCAATAGAAATTTTGTTCTTCAGAGCTTGGTACAATAATTTTTGTCGACTGGTCTGCTGGCAATACATAAGAATTTCAATCTAAAAAAACCAGAAAATTAGATTTAGTTTTTTACTAACAAAAGGTGGCATCACAACCAGATTCTGGACCCACAAGCCATGATCAATTATACCAGAAAAAGCTCTTCTTGAGAAATCTTAGACACATATTATTCCTGTATTTCAGGGATGCATGATTTTTTAAAAATCCTTTCTTGGCCAAGAATATCGTGGATAGAAATCAATGCACAGAATAATCGCTACTGTGGAATAATGATGACTTGGGTCCTTTTCAAAGAACAAGCTGGAGTTTGTCGAAAGCTTACCACCACACTTTTGATAAAATAGTTGGATAGCTTTATATGATTTATTCTGGCACTGGAATTCAGGTTCTCGCATCATACAAATCAATGGCGGATTTGTTTCCCAATACTTTTCCAAACTGGTGAAAGCCAGTGTGATGAATTCAACATAAAAATATACTTGATATGAACATTCATGCAAATCCTATGTCTGGTGGAGAATCATCCTTGCCTGTCATTTGGGCAATGGACTTTTCACGCTTGCATACTTGCTTATATGCAAGTATGTGATTTGTATTCAATGCTGAGTTAGTGCAGACAGGGCCAATTATAAATTAGGGTGTATGTATAAGAGTCCGATGTTCGATGTGCACATGGCAGATAGAATGGGGGGAGGGGAGGCAAGGCTGCCATGTTTCCAATCTTCCTCACATATAGGATTTGAATGACTGCATAGACCATACAGAATTAGTTACTAAATATCAGCAATTTACTATGTATTAACTAAGTATTAATATTACTAGACTAAGCTACTGTTTTTAGACATTTATTTTGCTTGATGTGCATTTTAATGATGATGCTGTAAGCTGCCTAATGTGTTTTCAAAGAGAAAATCGAACTGTTAAAGCAATGTCAAGTGTGTTATAGATGCCTAAGTAAACACAGGCCCCAAAGCTATCTTGTGGAGACCAATAAGAATGAAATATGAATTTCTGATGCTAAACAAGCAGCTGGTCCTTGACCAATACTCTGCTACTGCTGTAAGAAATCTATGATGCAACTCACGGCATAAATATAGTAATGACTGAAATCCTGCTAGGGAGTTACAAATCTTGCAATCATATCACTGGAATATCAGCAAGATTTGGACATGGCATAAGGGGTTGCAGCCTTATGCCTTCCAGATGGAATAAATACGCACGAAACAAAGACAATGTTCCTAATGCATGAGAACCAGTTATCTATAAAACAATATACAAGAACCAATCATCTATGTTATTTATATATATATCATTTCTATTAACAATTGCAACATCAGTTATCTTTCAAAACTCAAACTCACAGGCGGGGCAAACTAAGCCAGCAATTACTATTTGTGTGATAATCATTACGCATTATAGTCACTGCCAAAGAACGCACACAAGCTAACTGATTGGACTGCACCAGTACAGATCCATGACATACTGGTTTGGTATAATTATTATTGTTAAATTATTGTTTCCTTTATATTTTAAGTTTGATTTTGCACTATATTGATGTTGCACTGAAATGCCAAACATTGGCATTTGTTAAAAACAGCAGAAACCTAGTGTGCACTGGTATAGAGGCTGATGTTGTAGCATCTGTTATTTCAAGAGAAAGTAGTTTAGTTTTGAAGACTTGTGTGTGGGGGCGGAAATCCCATTCCCTCTACTGGCTAGGTTTGCAGAAATTATTCGATCCGGTTGGCGTCAATATGTAGATTTTTTTATCCACAGGGGATACAATAATACATTTTGAAATTTTGAGAGTAGCAGTAGAGATCATGGGATTGTATTAATGGAAGATAAATGGGTGTTGAGGGTTTTAAAATTTCGATTTAACTGAGAACACAAGATCCACAGAAATGTATAATAAAACTTTGAAAAACATAATGAAGGGAAGGCAGCCAAAAAAATTGAATTCTCCACTAATATTGTTTGCACCTTGTCTGATAGCTCATTCTCCACATCTTTCTTGATTCTCCTCAACATGAAAGGCTTCAGGATCATGTGCAAACGGGATAGCTGATCTGAAATTTGAAAACAAAGAAACTGTGATTACTATATGGATGATCTAAAAATGTTCTTGTATGTACTTGTATGTAAACTACTACAGAAGCACAGCTGTATATCTAATATTCAACTCTGCCCTGATTTTAAATCCTGCCAGAATTGGGGCCAGGTGAAGAGTACGGAGGAAAAATTTTAAAACTTGCTGGAAAACGGTGGCTTAAACCCCCCCCCCCACAAGCTCACCTCTCAGTGCTGTGCAAAAATGCCACTGCCACAGCCTTGCCCCAGCAGCCTTGGATTCTCAAGAGCGCTGCTGATGTGTGTGTGTGGGGAGACTGGCTGGGAAAGCCACTGCTATTGCTGTGGGTGGGTGAGAAATGGGTGGCTGGGAGAACTGCTGCCATTGGTGGGGGGGAGGTGACTGGCAGAGGTACCTCCTGGGGCTGGGGAAACGAGTGGGTGGCCAGGACAGTCGCTGCTATTGCTGCCGAGAGGAAGCAGGCGAGCAGGAAAGTGATGCGGGGGCAGAGAGAGCGATAGGTTGGGGACAGAAAGAGAGAGAACGGGTGATGGGTTGGGGGCAGAAAGAAAGTCATAGGCATGGGGGAGAGAGAAAGAAAAGGGGTGATGGGAGTGAGAAACACTGAGACTGAGAGAAGTAGGGGGAGGGGGGAAAGAAAAGGTGGGGAAAATGAGATAGCCACTCCCGCAAGTTCCCAGTTGTATAAAACTATAATTATAACAGGTGTCCAGGTAAAGACCCCTTTCAAACAGTTCCTTCATCAGGCATTGATGACAAGACTATTCCAAAATGTTCATGCTTTGGGATCACCAAAAAATGCAGAGGTGCTTTAAGACATTGTGTTAATGAATGTTCTGAAACTTTCTCAAAATGTAATTTTTTTTCCAGCCCCTCTGTTCTTGAGACAGAGCTTTTTATCAGGGACTCTAAAGAACTCATGTCAGACTAATGAGACCAATAATCCCCATAATGCAGTTTGGGCAACTAAGGATGTTGCCTGTCTTTGCACCAGCATTTCTTATAATAAGCTACAAATGGCTACACTGTCCTATCTAAGTTCATGTTCAAACCTCCATATTTTGTTGTATTAAATACTGCTATTCTGTCACAAACTGGTGCCAGCTAAGCTTCAAATACACTTCTCATTTTCAGCTTTCTCCACACTCTGTCCCTGCTGTTGTCTGTCACTTCTCTAAGGTCCTGTAACTAAAAAAATTGTGAACAGATCACAACAATATTGCTATGAGAAACTGCTACATTTCTCACTGCACTTTGCTGGGATGAAGGAGTGTTAGTATATGCAAAAAAAATACGTATTGTCCCTCCCTATGTATAACAACTATTACTACTGCTCTGCTGCATACCCTTCTACAGTCTTACTACCCAGCTTGTGCAAAATGAGCCTAGAGTATCACAGAATAAACTAAAGTCTGATTCTAGAGTTATGAGACAACTGAGCAATTGTGCAATATGTATTGTGGGAATTGTGATCAACTGCATAAGCTGCAATTCTGACCTAGAGTTCACAGATTCCCATACAGTACTCACTCTCATCAATGGCAGATTTATTTTCTGCATGGCTTTCAATATCTTTAGAAAACCACTCGTTGAATTCCTCATGAGAGTCAAACAATGTTGGCATAATGAAATGAAGCAAAGCCCAGAGCTGCAACACAAGAACAAAAGAAGAGTGTTAAAAGTAGCTACCCTAAAGAAAACCCTTTTGCTGAGTGTAACAAATGGGCTAAAAAAAGTTGCTTGTTCTTCAAAAAGGCCCACACAGCCATACACGCAGGTGGCCAGCTGGGTTGAACAATTAGCAAAATATCTTTTAACAGTCATGCCAAAAACAACAGAGAAGCCACTCCTCACAAGCTGATTATAAACCAGATGGGGAAGGCCTTGCCCTCCTTAGTTCAAAACCCAACCACTTGGTTAGAGCTCTGGATGGACAGTGGGCTCAAATAGAAAGGTGGGCGGGAACTCGGCACTCGGTAGATTACTCTAAATGAACGTTCATGGATGAACATATATATTTTTAGTAGTCCCACAGGCATATATATATTTTAGTAGTCTCACAGGCAGTCACACATGTGGGCAACCAGCAAGTGTCCATGTTGGGGAAGAGTTACAGGGTAGTCAGGAACACAAAAATCATATGATCACATAAGAATAACTCATTGCTTCGCCAGAGCTTCACTTGTTATTTCTGATGTGAGTGTTCCTCCTGCCAAAGACAAGCTACCTTTTAAATTGAAAAAGGCTCATCTCTCTAACAGCAGAACAATAAATGAAGCTTTAACTGTATGCATGGTTCTCCACACTGCTTCTTTGGATCCTGATCAGAATGTTTATTTATCTCAGTCTTGTTCATAAACTAGTATCAAAAAGGTAAAGGTCCCCTGTGCAAGACCCGGGTCATTTCTGACTCATGGGGTGACTTCACATCCTGACATTTACTAGGCAGACTTTGTTTATGGGGTGGTTTGCCAGTGCCTTCCCCAGTCATCTTCCCTTTACCCCCAGCAAGCTGGGTACTCATTTGACCGACCTCGGAAGGATGGAAGGCTGAGTCAACCTCGAGCGGGCTACCTGAAACCAACTTCCATTGGGATCGATCTCAGGTCATGAGCAGAGCTTGGACTGCAGTACTACAGCTTACCACTCTGCGCCACGGGGCTCCTTCAACTAGTATAGAATAGTGTAAAGACAATGGTGGGGTACGGGGAAAATGAAAAAAATGTATACCTCAGCCATGGTGTTTTGGATAGGTGTCCCAGTCAGCAACAATCGATTTCGGCACTGGAATTGAAGTAAAATTTTCCAACGGACACTGAAATACAAATGTGTTATAACTCTTAAAAATGAGCTATACCAAAAAGTGACAACAGACAAAATTGAGTCTTTTGACACTTGTAAAACATGTGTTAACAAAATCTCTTCATAGAAAGGCAAAGATTCAGTGTTTTCCTGTAGTATTTTCCTCCACTCCATCCCTCTTATAGCAGCCCTAGAGATATTACGTAGCATAAACAATGTGATACAATCAAAGTGTAAGGCACCCAAATATCATTGAGGTAGCACCATAAAATATATATGGTAGACATGATCCATACTTGAAAGGGAAGCTACTGTTCATGTAAAACTTACTCCCCACTTCTACTTTAGAAAAAGTACTAACAGCTTTCAAATAACTAATCGAGACAGTCATAAGGAGCAGCTGCACTCATCCAAATAGTAAAAATGAAGTTTTCCAGTTACATACTGACCACTTATTCCTTTGGGAGTATAAAACACGAGCACCTTATACCCATCTTAAGACATCACAACTGTGTATTCATCCAAACTAGAAGTCATGGGGTCTTGAGGACAGATGGAAGGAAAAATCCTAGAGTATCATAATTCACCTCAACAGATCTCACTCAGAGATCAAAAGCATTCAGCAAGGTTGGTGGAAACATATTCCTTTCTTTTATATTAACATCCTGCATTTCTAACCCACCCTAGTTTCCTTCCTAGCACCAGCCAAAATAATCTTTTCTTTTCTTTTTTTTTTGTTCTGCACAAAGTTACCTGGAGCTACTCTTGAGCGCCTGTGCTTCATCCAGCACCATATATTGCCACTTAACCCGCTGAAAATACTTTACATCTTGGACTACAAGCTGATAACTGGTGATCACCACATGGAAAGGAGCATCCTGAGTATACAAAGTCTTCTGTAACCAAGAAACAAGTTGATATTTGAATTAAATAAGCAGAATCACTGGTATGAAGGTCATATATCCATGCTCAGGAATTCTAACATCTCCCAAATTACAGTACAAGGGCATTTTATTTACACTACTTGTAAGTAACATCTTTCTCATCTGGAGACATCTGCCTATGTTGTTTCAGATTCTTATCTCCCATTTTTAGAGGTTTGTACTTTTATGCATAAATTAAAAAATAAGGATAGGGGACAAATGATACGGCCTTCATTCAAGAGTTGGGGGAAGGTGGGCTAACTGCTTTCCACTGCAGCAGACACATCCATTAATGTACCTTTTATTGTCTAGACTGGGGATGGAGCCTAGTGTCATATCGATTGTGCTACAATACGTGATCCTGCCACTCAGGAAGAAATCTCCCAAATATTATCAGAGCTCTATGGAGACTGCCAAGAGGCATCATATTTAAGAGTCAGTGCCACAGTTGCTGCAGTCTCCTCAATTAAGCATTGCTCAGATGTTGGCAGAAACTCCCCAGAAGTTTATGGAACATCCAACAAGAGAAACAAGTAGTAATGCTGAGGAAGAACTTCTGAGGATTGGGAGAAGCAGGTGGGTTGAACTAGGAAATACAATAGGGACTGGCAAGAACTGGGGCACAAGAGAACTAGGGAGATGCAAAACTGTTAAGGTCTGTGAAGAAGAAATGTAGAAGTGGATGCAACAAAAGGAATAAATATTAAGAACAGACCAAGAAGGATAAAAAGACTCATCTGTATAGTCCTCATCCATCTTTTAAAAAATACAACCTCAGTTTTTAGCATAAAAGAGTTTTTAAACTAGCAGTTTAAATAAATGACAAATGTGTGTGTGCATGATAGTACCTGACTCCAGAATTTCCTGATCACTTTTCGTTCATGGGGATTTCCCCAGTAAGGTAGCACCTAGAAAACACACAAAAATAATTCCAAATAAATACTTCCTAACATTTGAACAAGAATTAAGAGATTTCATATTTCTCCCTTTAACAAAAGGCCCAGAAATAATTATAATTATGTTTCACCACTGAAGTATCCAGGAGTGGCGTTCTTGGTCCTAGACTAGTGCCTTCAGGAAGCCATGATTGGATAACGTTAAATAAACAAAGCAGATAAAATGAAGATGAAGCCAGTTGTCAATCCCAACATTCCCGAGGAAGTGGTGCCTACTTTAGGTGATACTCACCGAAGCAAGAATGAGTTCAGAGCCCAAGGACTCCCCTGCAACCTTCTCTGCTCCTAGAGAAGTGGCAATAAGTAGGAATGCCCTTTACTAGCTGCACTTATTGTGCAAGCTCACTTTAAATGGGGCTGCTCTTGAAGAGGACTTAGAAGCTCCAGCTGGTGCAGAATACCGCTGCTTGCCCACTCTACTTCAGACTTCTTACAATAGTCTTCAACATTCTGCTGTAGTAATCGAATTATTGCCTGGAGGCCCCTTGAGCCCAATTTATTCACATGTTGCGTTTTGAGTAAAGAAAAGTGGATGTCAGGCTGTTATCTCGGTTTAGATGTTTCCTTTCGTTTCTCTGCTGAACCGTCCAGACTTCAAGGACGGCTACACATACCAAAGCCTGGGAACGCCACTCCTGGGAAATAATGCTCTGTTTATGCTTTGTAATCTCCCGCCGTTTCTCTGCCTTATATTTCCAAATAATGGGCAAGACAACCCATAGCTGTCATCTTATCCTCAATGCACTGTATTGCCTATTTGACCAGTAAAGCCATCTGCTTGGAATCTGATTGTCTCTGTGGTGATTTCTGGTTCGATGGGTCAAGAGCTTACAGTGGAGCACAGTATTTTATCCCACAGAAGAAATTTCCTCTTAAAATTTAACATTGTTTATGCTACACTGCCATCTGCTGGTAGATGCAGAATCTGCACAAACTGAATTGAGTGTAGCATTTCATTAGCTTTTGATTTGCAATAAAAGTTGCTTCACACAGCTAACAGGCTCCACCTGTGTTTTCTAAGATAAATATGTGAAGAGGAGACACACATTCTTAAATACAGAGAAAACATGTGCTGGGGAGCAAACTGTGGTGCCCAGAATGTACTCACTGCCTGTTTAGGAACAGGCAATTAGGTAACCATTACGGGACACAGCAAAAATTGCTGGAATAAAAAGACAAAGAACAATGACATAAGTCAGGTATCCCACACACTCCAATTTTCAGTCAGGGAAAACTGATTATGGCAACAAGCTGAACCAACTAAGGAAATTAATTTTCTAGAATTATCCCTTAAATAAACTTGTTACCTTAAATCGAGGAACAAATCTGGCAAACTCCTGATGCCAATTGTTCAGAGTGGAAGCCGGTGAAATAATGAGAAAGGGTCCCCAGATGTTTTCTCTCTGGAAGAGAGAAAGTCTTAATTGGCGAGAAACAACTTTTCATATGACACTAACATGAATCAATGGTGCTATCAATAAAAGGTAAGATACTGATTGTAACACAGCTTCGAACTTGCTAGGTTCAGCAGATATTTAAAATGTTTAACAACATCTCCCTCACATTTATATATTTCTTCAAAAACTAGGCACAAATGGCATGAAAATAAATGGGCTTAGATATTTATTTATTTATTTGTGAGAGAGGAGTATGCAGTTGCTATGAGACATGGCAAACAGAGGACATGATTGGGTAAGGGAGAAACAGGGATAGAGATCATAGAGTGGTACTAGAGAGCTTAGAAAATGTGGAGCTGTATATAAGTCCTGGAAAAGCTTTGAGAACTTTAGGGTGACTTTAGAGACATACAGACTGAACATTGGGCCCAACTAAACCATCAGTACTTGCTCAATTAGAGGCAAAGAATCCACCTACCTCAGCTAGATGTGCTAGCAAGGCAATACTCTGCACTGTTTTACCCAGGCCCATTTCATCTGCCAGGATTCCATTGATGCCCTACAAGAAAGTAATAACTAAATATTCCCACAAATGTCTACAGCTGTACGTTTGTTGTTGGCACAAAGGCAACCAGTAGCATTAATTTACAACCATTCCTACTCATAATGACTCTAGCCATAAAGAAAATTTCCCATAGCACATGTTCGTACATGTATAGGCTTAGTGTTCTGAAAAAACATGTAAGTAAATAACTAGCTTACAATTCAGTTTGGTAAGGCACAAAATACACTCAAGAGCTAGCTAGAAAATCAGCAGAATGTGGAAGTCTACCATGTTCCCTGAAACAGCAACAGATGCTATCTGAGAGTTTCATACTGCTACTATACCTTGAAATACAGCCATGCATGAAGTCATAAAAATTGTTGTTTTTATTCTCATAAAGAATTTTCTAATTATAACAGATTCACCCAGTGTCATTCACTCCTCTCTCGAGCCATACCAAGAAGGAACCCGTCCCTAAGAACAAGTTGGGGGAAGGGTCTGTGACTCACTCAGACAGCAAACACTTTGCACCCAAAAGGCCTCAAGTTCAATCTATACCACGTTCAATTGTTTTATAAACTAGGTGTTATGGAGGATCTTTCCATGTCCCCAACCCTGCAGAACTGCTGCCAGAGTGGACAATGTTGAGTTTACCATATTAATGGTCTAACTTGCAGCTTCTTAAGTTAAGCAAGCTTCAAGAAATGCTCATACCTGCTCATAAAGGTTGGCCAGCCAGTTCATGCCTTTCAACTGGTAACCTTTCAGTTTACCATTAAAAATCGTAGGCTGTGGAATGTCCTCTCCAGCTCGGATAGATGGATTTGCAAGGCTGTAGCTCTCTCCAAATCCAGTGCCAGATTTGTTGGCAGCCCGAAGAGCTGCTGCCCGGCTCTCTTTAGCATCTTCATCAAATGACCTGGTCTAAAGAAGGAGAGGGGAAAAATTATTATTATAATCCTAAACACTGTTACTTGGGAATCAGGTCCATTAGGAATGATTTCTAAGTAAATACACAGAGAACCAGGTTGTAAGAGTCCCAATTTAAAAACAAATTAATTTGAATATGATTGCTACTTCTCAAGTTAATAATGCGCAACTAGCCTTCTTCTTCATTGATTTATTATAGTATAACTATAACCATGCAATGTAATGGTTAGAGCATCTAACTAGGACCTGACAACTCTGCCATGGAAGCTCACTGAGTGACCTTGCGCCAGTCACACACACTTAGCCTAACCTAGAAGAAGAAAGGTTGGTTTTATACAGTGATTTTCTGTACCTTCAAGGAGACACAACTCAGCTTATAATTGCCTTCCCTTCCTCTCCCCACAACAGACACCTTGAAAGGTAGGTGGGGCTGAGAGAGTTCAGAGAGAACTGTGACTAGCCCAAGGTTACCCAGCAGGCTTCATGTGTAGGAATGGGAAAACCAACCCGGTTCACCAGATTAGAGTCTGCCGCTCTGTGGAGGAGTGGGGAATCAAATCCAGTTCTCCAGATAAGAGTCCACCACTCCTAACCACTACACCACGCTGGCTCTCGTGGTGTACCACACAGGATTGTTGCAAGAATAAAATGGAATGCTGTAAGCCATTTTGGCTCCGCATTAGGGAGAAAGGCAGGGTATAAATAAACATAGCCAAATTAACAGAAATTTAGACACAATATAAAACTAGCAAATCACAAGAAATATTATATATCCAATCACCTGGGCCTGATGAATCCGATAAGCATCTTCTGCATTCTTCAGAGCCTGAACCTTATAGTAGTTACTATCTGAAAATATCAAATTAAAAATTAAAAAACAAACAAACATATGGATTAATCTCCAGGTTTTACAGATGGGTTATTCACAAATATCAGAAAAATCGACAGATCTGCACAAGCCTGCAGTACAGCAAACATTTCCAACATTTCCATAATTCCTGCTAGAATTTGTTTCCTATCCTTACCATAATCCTCCTGTGTGATGTTGACCACAACACCTCCACCAATATCAATTTGCCTCTGGACAGAACTGTCTTCAAGTTTCCTTAAGATTTCCTCCTGGATCCCATCATGTCCCATATCTCGTTTGCGGCTCATGAAGTGGGCATACAGTTCAGTTTGTGTGATCAGGAAGTTAAGTTTCCTCTGCTGTCTCTTAGCCTAAAAGTTATTTGCGAGGAAATAATTAGGTAGAGAACACCCAAGTAAGTTAAACACCACATTTAGCTTTTACAACTGCATATATATTAAAAACAAATAATTATATTATCATATCAATGACAGAAGATGGCTGTCTAACAACACAAAAGAGGTATCAAAACACATGTAAACGGCTGTAAGACTCAACCTTCTCTCTTTCACTAACTAGATGAGGATGCATCAAATGGTATCAAGATTTTTTTTTACAAAATAACTATTTTTGTTAAATATTTTTGGGCTTTGGCCACACTTTAGGAAAATAAAAGATAAAATAGAATTCCAGAAGAAAGAGTCAGCCGATGTTTCCAGACATACAATCATAGAATTGGAGGGGACCGCCAGGGTCATAAGAAGAAAAGCCCTCCTGGATCAGACCAAGGCCCATCAAGTCCAGCAGTCTGCTCACACAGTGGCCAACCAGGTGCCTCTAGGAAGCCCCACCCCCTGCACAATGCAGGAAATTTACAACTACCTCCCCACACACACACCCAGTGACCCCCACTACATGCCCAGAAGATGCCCAAGATGCGTTCCCTCTCATCATCTGCTTAAGGTTATAGTATCAGCATTGCTAACCTCTTCTTAAAAACCTCCAGGGAAGGAGAGCTTACCCCCTCCCAAGGAATAAACACATTAATAAAGAGAAACTAGGTGGTTTCTTTCTGGTGGCTGGTTTGCCGACCATCAGCCAAAACTATTCTCCAATGGAGTATAAGGAGCTCTTATTTCTCAGTCCAAGGAAATCAGTGTTACAAGAACAACAAAAATAAAAGCTGAGCACACAAAATTATAGTGTGCAAGTCAAAACACATCCAGTTCATTAGGTACACTTTAAAGTACTGCCAAGATACAGAGGCAATGTATCTTGAAACTTTTATGGCACTCCCTGTAGGGAAATGGTGATATGAAAGATATAGCGGCACTTTTTGGTACAAGGCAATTGGATCATAAAGAAAAACATGTATAGTGATTCAGATAATAAAATACTGACCATTGTGAGAGTCTTTGGGGCTCATAGTCTGGATTAGTTTTCACCTGTAATTAAGTTTTACCTCTCTCATCTCCTCATCCAGCTTGCGTTGCTCCAGTGCCTCCTTCTCTGCTCTTTTGCGGTGTTCTTTCTCTACTTTTTCATATTTCTTCCAGTAAAGAAGCATCTCCTTGGTAAGCCGTCGTGCCCGTGGCAGAGTTTCCTTACAGTTCTTTTGGGCTTGGATAGCTGCTCGACGAACCTCTCTCATACACTGGTGAGCCAGCTAACCCGAGTAGAGAGAAAAGATGGTGTCAAGGATACTCAGAGACAGTGTAAAAAACACAAGGATAGGTTTGTCCTATGCGTCTCAGCTCCAAGTGGAACAGCTGACTTGCAATCAAATTTACACTTTTCACAGCATCTCCATTCTTTTATGATAAATCCCTTCATTTACAATTGAAAATAAAAACCATAAAAACACCAATTCATTTTTTTAAATCCAAGAGGAATTAGAAGTCAAACTATTTCCTCTTATAGAATCAACAAGCTCTCTGCCCACAATAAAATTATCATGAAAGCTCTTAAAGATAGACCACATAAAAGAGCAAGATTTTCCCAAATATCAGAAGTTAGTTAGATCATAAAATGTTACAGGAACGGAAACATGTGTTAAATATAAGTGATGCAATAACTAATATTATTGCCACTTATGAAAAACAGGACAATCAATTTGAAGTTTAGTATAAGAAAACAAAGTACCTTTCTGCTGTTACTTAGGAATAGGTTTCTGGCTGACACTTTTTGCTTGTATGCCTAAATGAAACAAAATTGAAGAGAACTTGAGGAATGGTTATATTCTTAAAAAGCAATTTTACTGTATTCAAGAAGATCAACAGGAAAGTTCAACTACAACAGCTAATTGCAAGGTACACAGAAAACTGTACTTCATAAATCTACCATCAGCTGTTACATTACTTCACTTAACACGAAGTCATCAAGTCATGGTTACTATTTATTAAATGCATATTTTGTATCATGTGCTCTGCATGGCCAACAAGACAGGAGGATTAAGGGAACAAAATTCCTGAGGCCTTAGTCCCCCCACCCTCAATTACAGCTAGAGTGTGGCTTAAGTTAGCAGCCACTTTGTTGAGGGGGTGGAAAGGGTAAATGTAGCCTTAGGCTGGTCACTTTTCCTTAACCTAACCTCTTGCTGTGAAAATAAATATGGGGGACAGGGTTAGACGACGTGTACTATTCTGTGGCCCTGGAGGAAGGATGGGATATCTGTAAGCAATTAAATGGGAGGGGACGCTCTATGCCTTCCATACATTACACAGCAGTGTATTTCAATAGGATGCTTGCATTGGGTCTGTATGAATGGAATGATGTGAAGTTCAAAGGGAATCTTTTGGCTGGGGTCCAGTGGTGGCTCTTGATAGATCTAGGTCCCTCACACCCTGGTTCATAATAAATACATTAATAAAACTATACTTGAAAAATAACTACTAAGTCACCACAGATGAAATAGGTTGTATTGCTTTATATTTCTGTAAACCAGGGAACTGACCCTGGAAGCTAAAACGACTAAACTGAGGCTATCGTATTTTGGTCACATTATGAAAAGGCAAGAGTCGCTAGAAAAGACGGTCATGCTAGGAAAAGTTGAGGGCAGCAGAAAAAGAGGAAGACCCAACAAGAGATGGACTGACTCAATAAAGGAAGCCACAGCCCTCCATTTGCAAGACCTGAGCAAGGCTGTCAAAGATAGGACATTTTGGAGGACATTGATTCATAGGATCGCCATGAGTCTGAAGTGACTTGACGGCACTTAACACACACACAAACCAAGGATGTCAAACATAAGGTCCGTGGGCCAGCCCCAGCCCCTTGAGAGCTCTTACCTGACCCCCAGCCAGCTGAGGCAGCCCCCTCTCCAGTCCCAATCTGGGCAGGTGAGGCATGGCCCAAGTGACATTTATGTCAGCCCCAGCCCTCATAACAAATGAGTTCGATACCCCGCTGTAAACAGTGTGTCTGCTTCAGGTATATGAGCCTGTGCTGCCTCTTTTGACCATATGAACAATTATTTCTTCTCTGCAGCAACTCAGAGGGGAAGGGAAGGTGATTGTAAGCCAGTTTGATTCTTCCTTAAGTAGAGAAAGTCGGCATATAAAAACCAACTCTTCTTGTTCTATCTCAAGATATGTTCTGTTTATTTAGATGGTCTATGTTCAATGAACTCACACACTTATTTTTCCCACATTCCCATTTTCCCACGTCAGTTTACTGCCTTTTCCAGGCTTAAACTAAAGTCAGAAAACATGTTGTACACCAAGACTAGTACCCTGTCAGTAGTCAATAGAATATTAGCTTCAAGTCACATTACACTTCATTCCCGATTCCTGAGCCTGTTGACTCACTTTCATAGAATAACCCATAATTTCCTACTGACAAGGATCACCTTTGGCAGCTCTTTTTTAGCAATGGTGAGCCACACTTTCCGCCTGCGAGCATTTAATTGTTCAATGGATAGATGCTTTTTCTTGGATCCTGGTGGAGGAGTATCATGAGAAAACTTGGCAAAAACTCTAGTCTGATGGTGATGACGCCGTGGAGATTCCTCAGAGGAGAGTTCTTCATCCCGTCTTTTCTTTTTTTTCACCTTTTTCAACTTGGCTGCACAAGGACACAAGGACACACAATCAGCTTCCCTCCCATCTGTTGCCATTCAAATTAACACATACTTGTCCCCAACAGTAAGGAACTTGGATCTGAAAACTGTTCATAGTTACGTTGTAAATTTTCAATTTATAACACTTCGTCACTACTCGGCAAACAAATTATCTGAGGGCTTGATTATAAAATTATGCTAGTTTTAAAGGAACATCTATACAAAATTAAGATACCTCTAAACCACTTTTGAAACAGCTGAAAACACTTCCCCATCCCTCAAATGCTCTCTTCAGCCAAACCTGGTGCAATACAGGGACCATATAATGGTGCAACATATGATTCACCTGAGAGGTTATCACACAAGAAAAACCACTGGAAACCACACAAGACAAATCACTACCTACCACTGAGTGTTGTTTTGCTATTCCTGATCAGCAGCATAGTAGGAAAGAAGACAATCCACAGAAAATCAAGGCAGTTCTTACCTTTTAATTTCTTTTCATCTTTGAACTTCTTTTTCTTGGGTCCTATGAGATGACGCTGTTGCTCATAGTAAGGATCATGTGTGGAAAGCAAACCCGCACTGTAATACTGGTACTGGTGTAACTGAAGCAGATAGTTGGGTTAAAAAAAAAAGAAGAGACCCACTAAATAAGGAATATAACTGGGCTAACAAATTCAAATGTCTGTTTAGGCAACACAGACCATGCTACACTAAAAATCTACATAGCCAAAAGGAACGTTCTTAAAGGAATCCTGTTGGGTTAAATTTGCTTCTAAGAGAACTACTATAGAGATACAACTAGCTCTCCAAAGGGGGGAGGGGGAGGAGAAGAGCCACCAAACTCCACGGCAGCAATACAGAAGATACAAACTCCTGTCCTATAAGGTTGGATAAGCTTGCTGAAAAGTTAAAGAGACAAAAGGACCAGCAAGAATTCCACAGAATAAACAAAGAGATCATTGTGACAGAAATCCTAAAACTTTCTAAGGCTCAGGAGTGCCACCTAGTGTCTGGGACTCTAGATTACATTATAATAAAGGTATTCAGTTCCATTCCACATTGGACCATCCTCGTAGAATTAATCCCTTTTGGATGAAGGACGATTCGGTTTGGACCAGACCATCTATTTGTCATGGAAGTTCAGAGCCACTACCAGGTGCTTGATGGAGGTGGGAGTAGATGGGACATGGCTCTGACTGGTAAAAGTAGCCTCTGACGTCAGAGATGGGGATTTGTGTGGGATTGGAGAAATCTTCTTGTCATTCTTGGAAGCGAGGCTGGCTTCGGTCCATCTCCATTCAGCATAAATATCTGCACATTTGGGATTTTCCCTTGTCTTCAGTTTTCAGTGGAAACTGGGTTTACAGGATGTTGTATAGGAGTTAAGGACTCCTTGCTACCACAAGGAACTCTGCACTGGCTCTGAGGAACCAGCTACAGCACAGGTAACATGTTCAGCTCAATTAGTGCAACTGTATTGCTTTTCATGTGAATATCAAGGAAAGGCGCTATTTTCCCCTTCCTACTGTAATCATAATACCACCGTTTCTTATTCCCATGTTGCACTTCATGTGAGCACTAAAAACTGGCTTAAATAAAAGAACATAGAGAAGGGAATATTCCATGACACCTTTTCTTTTAGACAACGAGATGCCAAATAATAATCGCCATTCTTAGAAAGGAAGAACAGTGTGAAAGTCTGCTCTTCTGTATTGAAGGTGATGGTGTAGCATTCTACATACATTAACAGATGGAGCTAGTCAAAAGTTACTCACCCAAAAGGGTGAATAGTATGCAATGGGCAACTGACGCTTTAGAATGTTTTACCTCTTTATCTTTGTTGTATTTACTTTGATGCAGTTTCTTGTACTTGTGCAATCGCAGCATGTTGTGAAGTTCTTCCCTGGAAAGAGAAAGTTCCTCCCCTTCTTCTCCATCCTCATCTGTTGCTGACTCACTATCACTGGAGTCATCACTCAGGAGAATACTCTGCCAAGAACAAGATAATTCAAGTTCAGTATAACAGTGGTTATCACAATCTGATTAATAAGAACTCATGAAATGCATGTGTTTGTCTACAAGCACCAGAGAAGAAAACATCACATTTTACATACACTAGAAAAACTGAGGTATTTAATATCTTCTCAACAAACTTGCTTGTGCACCTGGGAGGCAAAAATGTCTGTGACAATTCTCTGAAATTCATAACATTTCTCTGTCTTTCATAGTCCTTCCATGCATTTTTCATCACTTAAGCGTACCTGACCACATAAATAATGCTACAATTTCAAATAAACTACACAAATATGGAGATGATTGTAGATGAAGGATCACAAACATCAACACATCCCTTTCAAGTTTATTAAGCCAAGAATATATAGTAGTAAGTTTTGTTGGAAGCTTCCATATTTTTCAGAAAGCATTCAGATTTCTGTATATACATAGGCGATATTGCAAGAGAAGCACCAGTAAGAACATGTAGCTTTCATCATAACAACAACAACAACAACTTACCTTCAGCCATTTCCTACTTTTCTTCAATTTGGAAAAATTATAGAGACTCCCTTTTTCTGTTTTTGGCTCTATTTAAAGAAAATGCAAACAGTAAAATGTTATTATGAAAACAACAATTCAGTTTAAAAGTGCTATAAGCCAGGGGTTCCCAGCCTTTCTGAGTATGAGGACCCCTTTTTAAGATCACAAAAGTTTGTGGACTCCCACGTAACAGTACTGCTACTACTACTATCATGTGGGAGTCCACAAACCAAATTGTTTCAATTTATTGAAAAAAACTGCTACCCGCCCTCAAATTATAGGTCTGACAAAATATTCACTAAGAAAAAAGTGCTTCTAGGGCCATATATGTGGCTAAAGAAAAGTCTGGGAAACTATCACCATCCAATGTAAAGCAAAATTCATTCCAAAGCACATTTACCAGACTGCAACACTCCATTGAGTGAATGTGTGTTCATCATTCCAGAACTTCCTGCTCCAGAAGACTCCCCGAGCAATGAACTTGCAGGCTCTTCTTTAACTTGCATCAAGGGACCCCCAGGCTGAGGCAGCAAAGGATTGTCATCCAGTCCATCTTCACTTTCATCACTACAATAATTTTGTTTAAAATATGAAAATAATAATAGAAAAGCACATTTAGCATCAGTTGTATACAAAATAATGAACCGCAGAGATGAGCTGACTTGTCTTGTCTATTTAAAAAAATAACTAGAATCACTATGTACTTTATATTTACAAAGCAAGAGAGCACATGAAGGATCTTAGCACTTAACATATATTAGTTGTGATTTAAGTTCTGTGAAGTAATTCTGAATGTGCAATTTTGCTTCAGAATCTAAGAAATGCCCTGTTGAATCAGACGAAGGTCTATCTAGTTCAGCATTTTTTGCAAATATCCAAATAACCATCAAGGCACTAGGCCAGGGGTCTCACTAAATAGTTACATAGGCCAGATTTGTCCTTGGTTGCAGATAAGCAATTTGCACCATGGTCCAGTCCATGGCATTACCTGATGAAACTATGCCACAACATGGGATAAAGCTACAGCCTACCTTATGGGGCTGTTGTAAAGATTAGTTAGAACTTGTAAAATGTGCTTTGTACACTTTAAATGTACTGTATAAAGCAGATCATCATGGCTGTCTTGATCAGGTATGTCTACCTACTGAAGCATTTTTATTAGTTTCACGGGCTGAAAAGCAGCTGAGTTACGGATTACATTTAAATGAACGGAATATTCTATTATTAGAACACTACAATTTAAACCCTAAATACTAATACAGGAAATTCAAAACTCTCGTCCTTTATAATGGTAAATCATGTGACCCTAACCTACCCCACAGGGTTGTTGTGAAGATAAAATGGAAGAGAAGAGAATGATGTAAGCAGATTTGGGTCCCCACTGGGAAGAAAAGTGGGGTATAAAAGAACTAAATAAATAAAAACACAAAACAAGAATCATATTCAAGAATAAGGTTCCCAATATCTTGCAGACTTAACACAGATAGGGATGAGAGAGCCCCGAAAGAAAACTTTCCCCCTCAGCCCTTTCCCCACCCCCAATTTTTCCAACAGAAAAAATAGAAAATTTGCAGGAAATGTTGAAGAGAAACTCAAATGAAATACTTCCCCTTTTAGAATGAGTAACATTCTTATAACAAGGTTTTTCACTTTCCAAATGTATAGTTTTGCAAATGGAAAAAAATGGGCAATTTAGGGTTCCACTGAAAAAAACCTCCTATGAAATATTTCCTGTTTTTGAGTGAGGAAAATCCTTGTTTTACAAAGCATTTCCTTCATTCCAAAAGTATAGCATGTAAAAGTCTTGAGGAAAACTGGGGAAGTTGGGGAAGCACTGGAAATAAAAAACTCATACTGCAGACATAAAAAATCTTGAAAATATTGTGTGTTTAAGTGTAAATTTTGGCACCAATTAATACACTACAATGTGTTTAATGATAACACATCATTAAAGAGTTGTGTCTTCAGTGATACAAAGTTTAGCTTAACATCCAAACATGCTGGCAGTTCTACCTATCGTGACTATTAGAGAGCTTCTGTCCAAATAATACTTTCTTTTATTAGAGAATTTACTTTCTATTGTCAACTTTTATTTTTTTTCCACATCTCTCAGATTGCAAAAATTAAAGATGCATGTGCTATGGTAGCATTGTAGCAGTCTGTCACTTTTTCTCAAGTATTGCATATACTTGCCAATTCTTATAGAAAAGGAAGATGTTTATACCGTACTTCTAAATCAGCAAAGGTAGTCTAGGTTTGATAGGAAAAATACTGTGTGTATTTCAATTTCCCCCCAAATATCAGCCCCTACCGATTCCCAAACCGCCCCCCACCCATGGCTTCAAAATTTCCAGAAGTTTTACATCTCTAAACCTAGAAATAAAACCCTTCTTTTCATGGTATTCCCAAGACCAAATAAGGTGATGTTTTCATACCTGGACACACTCCTATTGAAGATGGTGGAGGTCTGCCGCAGAAAGTGGTCCAGTTGCAGAGCTTTCTCCAGATACTGAAGATAGAGAGGTGTTGCCAGCTCTGAGCAGTTGCCATCTTCTCTTGCACCCAGCTCTGAGGCCATAGAACAAGACTTTTCTCATTCACAGAGGCCTCTTAACGCACGGCTGTCATAAAAAGGAATGGGCCATTTAGCATCATCCCGTCCACGTACGGGATTTTTTAAAAAAAGTCAAGTCATGAAGTCACAGGACCCAGACTGCCTCCCCACTCATTCCTCCCTTGTAAAAAACCCCTCAACCTTCCACTGCTAGCCTGTTCACACCTGTCCAGGATCTGAAGCCATTTTCTGAAACCAACTTCTATGACTGAGGCTGGTGGAAGGAAGGTAGGGGAATTCACACAAGAGAGGATGGCAGGGGGTTGGCAGTATTTGTCTGCCTGTTCCATGGCCCTGGAAGATGACAAAGTACTTATCACTTTACCTCTGGTCACTCAGAGGCAGAAACACTGGATACTTGTCACTTCCTCCCCAACCTATAAAGTATTTACCATCTACATGTCAGAAAAGCAACTAAAGGCACAACTGGCTGACTAAATAAAACAAAATTCAAGTAACTGGCAATAAATATAGCGTGATTTATTTCTTTTTAAGACTTCTAGGACACCTTTCCATGAAAGCAATAATTCCCATGAGGCTTACAACAAAACAGATTAACAGAGTTAAACAATATAATCAGTATAAACACTAGGGTCAAACCCAAAGATGACATTACTCAAAGACACTCCAAAATAAGTATGATTTCAACTGACGTAGAAGGTATGTAAAGAGGTGTTACATGAAGACGATGGGGAAGGGAGTTCCACAGTCTAGGAACAGCTGCCAAAGCATCTCTTGTGCATGTTCCCAAACACATATGTGAAAGTGCAGGTTCCCACAGCATAAGAGCCACAGAGGACTCCCCCCCCCCCCCCGCACAACATTCTGACAACCTCAGAACATGGACAGGAATATATGGGTGGAGACAGGCACCTTCCCAGGCCAAAATCACTACTTTGAATTGGGCTCAGAAACAAAATGGAAACCAGCATAGTTTGTACAATATGGGCTTGATGTGTTAATTCCAGCAAGCCTCAGCTACCATTTGGGGTACCACATTTTGATCTGGTTAAGACTGCCAGGCTGCCTTTGAAGGCAGTCTCATATTAAAGTAGCTGTATCTGGGTACTACCTAGACTTTGTGACAGTGGACAGCACTAATTTATGAAGAACAGCTGAAGCTAGCATACTACCCTAAGCCAATAAAAGACTCAGAACACTGGCTGTAAACTTATTCCCACATCAGTATTACATGTTATCCACAGCAGTTTTGTTTTAACTGGATTAAGTTTCAGTTGATTCAACCTCATCCAATCCTTCACTGTTATAAAACAATGATTTAGCACATTCACCATCTCCTTGGAATTAGATGGAGAGACATAGCCAAGTGTCATCCAAATATTGATGACAAATCTCTCTAAATCTCCAGATGATCTCTCCCAGACGTTTCATGTAGATATTAAGCAGTATGGGAAACCAAGATGAAACCCTGTGGAACCCCACGGGCCAAGGCTGAACAAAAGTCTCCAAGCATCACTTTCTTGGACTTACCCACCATAAAGGCCCATAGGCGTTGTAACATAGTACCTCCAAGACCCATCCCAAATAAATGGCTCAGAAGTATACCATGGCCAATGTTAATGAAATCCACTGAGAGATACAGGCTGAGGTATACTCCCCCTCCCTACAGGCTGGCTTAAATTAGGGCAGCGATGGCAACTAGTGCATAATGTCCAGACTGGATCAAAAAAGTTAATCAGTTTAATTCAGTAATACTTGATACGGATCATTTCCTAGAATACATCCATAAACCTGCACTCAATTCTGAACTAAACCTAATCTAGTTTCTGAAAATAATTTAATGTTTGAAAGGCCTAATACCAAGGAAATACAGAAAAATGAAACTATGCTTATTTAAAACAATAAAGGCCATTTCCACAAAGGTTAATTGCCCTGGGATTGATGCAGCTGGAAAGCATAGTTGTGAATTGATGCTCTTCCAAGGATTTCCCAGCTTTTCTCCGATCTTTCCCTAACCAGCATTACTGAGAAGCTAGATCACAACAAAGCCTGGATGGCTGCCACGTGGATGGGAAAGTTCAGATTTCCCCAGGGCCATACACATGGCTGCCATTTTCTCTGCCATGCGTATGACCATGGCGGTCGTTTCCTCCACTTGCCACCAGGGGCTTCTTTTTATGTCTCTATCATGCCTTCCCTGGTCCGCTTTTCTCTAAACCAAAATGCTTCAAACTCCTTAGTCTTTTTTCACACAGAAGGTGTGCACTAACCCACTGACACACTAACCCCTTTTTAGAGATATGGCAGCCAGGACTGCATTCTAAAAGCAGCCACAACACAGACTTATACAAGAGCATTATGATACCAGCCATTTTGCTTTCAATGCCTTTCCAAATGATTACTAGTGCAGAATTCTCTTTTTTCCACTACAAACATACACTGTGAACATTTTTACTTAGGGAGCTATTCCAAAATTATGGAGAAACACCCTAACGGTTCCAATCTTTAAAAAGGGTCAGCATTCTGACCCAAGTTGCTATCACCCAATCAGCCACCCCCACTTCCAGATAATTTATTAACAAAATTATGGTACACAATGTCTGCAACTAAACAAAGCTAATGTAGATGGTGTAAAAATAGGCTCCTTGTCACCCTCTGTAGTCAGGAGGTCAGCTGCAGTATTTTATACTGAAGATATGGAGAATGATAATAGCAGCCCCACATAAAGCACACTAGTGTGGTGTAGTAGTTAGAATCTCAGACTATAGCATGGGAGACCCAAGTTCAAACCCCCACTCTGCAATGAAACTGACTGGACGATTGTGGGCCAGTCACCCTCTTTCAACCTAATCCACCTTGCAGGGTTGTTTTGAGGATAAAATGGGGGAAGTGACCCTCTCTTAGATATTAAAGATATTAAAAATTGAATAAATAAATGGCAGTAGTCTAGACAAGGCAGCAAAGGATATGAACGTTACATCTTAATGTCAACATCAAATAAAGAATGGGACAAGACATCTGCTAAATACCAAAATAGAACCTTCTTATGTCCCCCCCCCCCACTATATTCTTTCTAAAGGGAAAAAAAGAACATAAGAAATCAATCTGCTAATATTACTCCAAACTACTACAATTCACACAAGGAAATTCCACTTCTTTAAAATATTATGCACAATCTCATACCCAAGTGCCACAATTAAATGTTAAATGCCACCATGAGGCGGCTCGAGGGATCCCTCCCGCCGCCTCTCCTGCTGCTGCTGCTGGGGCTGCTTTTCTGTGCTGGGGCAACGGCACGCATGCCCACAGAGAGGGCTCTGAGTGCTCCCTCTGGCCCGCGCCATCGGTTCGCCCCCACTGGTATAGGGGAAGAGTTTTAAAATAATACACTGTTTTAAAACTCTTCCCCTATACCAGTGGGGGCGAACCTATGGCGCGTGCCAGAGGGAGCACTCAGAGCCCTCTCTGTGGGCATGCGTGCCGTTGCCCCAGCACAGAAAAGCAGCCCAGCAGCAGCAGCAGGAGAGGCGGCGGGAGGGATCCCCCGAGCCGCCTCATGGTGGCAACCCGCCTGCAGCCCCGGCTCTTGCACCGGGCAGCCTCTCTCCTCTCCTTCTTTTGGCAGCCACGAGTGGGGGGGGAGAAAGTTGAGCTCCCCGGGTCCTCTCGCTGTCACCAGGGCACCTGCGAGCTTCCCTCTCTCTCCCCCTCGGCGGTGCAGGGTGACCTTGCTGCGGCCGCCCCCCAGGCACCAGAACCGGCCGGGATGGCTGGCAGCGTGTACGGGTCACCCAGAACTGCTGCTGCTTGCGCGGCCTGGCCAACTTCCCTGAGGCTGCAGTAAGTGGGCGATCCTGAGATCGCAGGGTCGCTTTCCTGCCGTCACAGGAATTCCTCCCCTGGTACAATTGCCAAAGATAGGACTTTTTGGAGGACTCTGATTCATAGGCACTACACACACACACACACACACACACAGACGATTGCCAACCTCCAGTTGGGGCCTGGGAATCTCCCAGGATTACAACCGACCACCGCTTTACACAGATCAGTTCCCCTGGAGAGAATGGTAGCTTTGGAGGGTGGACTCTATGGCATTATACCCCACTGAAATCCCTCCCCAAACTCCACTGTCCCCCAGATCTCCAGGAATTTCCCGGACTGGAGTTAGCAACCGTATTCAGGTTAAATTGCCGTGCTGGCACTTTGCGATAAATAAGCGGGTTTGGGGTTGCAGTTTGGGCACTCGGTCTCTAAAAGGTTCGCCATCACTGCCCTATACCATGATCAAACTTTTATCCAACTCTAGTTTTAGAACACATGCAAGCTTGTATGATACTAAAAGAACAGAAGCCTCATGAACTGACATTGTTCAGCTGGTACACAACAGATATTTTGTCAAGCTGTGACTCTGGCTGCATTCCCATGCAACAGCAGATAATCAAATTCCAAGTGTTAAAGAAAATAACGGGGTGTATGCCTGTAATAATCAATTCTTGGCTATGGACTGTACCTTGCCTAAAACAAATATACATAAACTTGTAAATTAGTTCTACAGAAGGAGAACTATTTGGACATTTTTCTTTTTTTGAAGAATTCTGCAAAAATGTGTGTCACAGGCACCGCAATTCCTGAATGTCACAGATTCACAACAGCAAAATAGCAATCCTTAATCAATACCACATTCTGGAGGAAAAGGGTGTCCAACTCCTACTTCGACAACATGAGATTACAGCATCACCAATTTGGTGACAAGAAAAAAATCAAGAAAATTATGAACATGATAGCCCATGAGTGAATATTTCAGTACCTCAAATAATTATTCAACTGCCTTTGTGTAAGCACTAGTTTGTTAATATTGGCTTCTGTAAAAGATACTATGCAACATAATCACAAGCATTTGCTTTAAGCATCATTATGATATGTTACTAACTTTTCTTGTTACATGGCAGAAAGCATAACCAAGGCATTCTGCACCAGTGATAATATAAACACACACACCCCACCCTCATACAAAACTACTATACAGGGCTGTATCACAGCTTGGGCATGACATTTCTGGTCCAGCATCACTGAACCAATCTAGATACTACAATTCAAATTTTTGTATTCCAAGTGTGGAAATATTCATTCTACAATTCTGAATCAGTTGCACACTGACACACAGCAGCAATGCCCTGCCACTAACTTTATATTAATCAAATATACATAACCTTGTGGTAAGAGTGGGCCATGCCCTGTTCATAACTGCTTCTGCACAAAAAATAGTCAACAGGCTTTTCAGAACGGTACTGGGGAAGAGCCGAGGACAACTACGAATAGTGCTATTCTTAATAACGCAACTAGACTAAAGCTGCAAGGATGTTCAGTTGTGGCTGTGAATGGATGCAAAAGGAAAGTCCAAAGCTGTTTGATGCATATAACAGGAACATGTGGAGTATGACTCATTCATAGCTTTGGGGTTAGTTGTCATCAATATGCGGCTGATACTCAGCTCTTTATATCCTTATTCAAGTCTCCTGGAGATGCAGCAGAGGGCCTAAATCACTGTCTGGCTGCTGTGTTAAATTGGCTATGAATGAACAAATTGAAACTAAACCCTGTAGACAGTGGTAATGTTGGTTGGGAAGGTGGAGATCTTGAAGGACATTGTGCTCCCCACGTTTGATGAAGTCCGGCTGACCCATGGTGACTTGGTTAAGCACCTTGGGGTTATATTGGACCCAATGTTATTGCTGGAGAAGCATGTTAATGCGGCTGCAAAAAAGGCTTTCTCCCAACTCAGCCTAGCCCAGTGGTGGCGAACCTATGGCACACGTGCCAGAGGGGGCATGCAGAGCCCTCTCTGTGGGCACACGCACCGTCGCCCCAGCACATCTAGAGTTGCAAATCCAAGGCAAAACCTCCCATGCGTTTTGGCCATTTGGTCCTTCCCTTCGCCCACCGGCCGCATTAAGACCCTGCGGGATCCGCCCAGGCCTGCCTCCCGCCTTCCTTTCCTCCCTGCTTCCCAGAGCCTCCCGATGGGCCTCTGAGCAGCTCCGGAGCAGCAGCAGGCAGCGGGGCAGGCATGGAGCGGCGAAGCTGGGGGCTGCTGCTGCTGTCCGCCCTAGCCGGCGCACAGTACGAGAAGTACAGCTTCCGTGGCTTCCTGGCGGCTGAGCTGCTGCCGCTGAAGCATGCCTACGCCTATGTGCTGGAGCAGTACGAGGGCGAGGGCTAGGAGAGTGTCCGTGCCCTGGAGGCCAGCCTGCGCCTCCACCACCTGCTGTGTGACAGTGAGGTGCACTGCCACCAGGAGTGTGCCGGCAGTGAGGAGCTGGGGGAGCCCTGGCTCTGGGAGCCAGCCTTTGGAGAGCCAGGCCCCGGCGCCGCGCCGCACGAGGGACTGGCTGAGCTGGAGCTCTTCGGGCGCGTCCTGTGGCGCGCCTCCTGCCTGCGGCGCTGCAAGGGCTGCCTGCCCGTCTTTCAGCTCCGCTACCCACCGGCCGAGACCCTGCACGAGTTCCAGCGACGCACCCCTTACCTTTACCTGCACTACGCGCTCTATAAGGTGAGGGGCGCACCCCCTGGAGACGGTCCGGCCACGCGATCCTGTGCAGAGCGACTCCACTAGCATGGGATGAAGTGGGGATGTTAATGTATGAGTTGTTTTTTCTAAACGAAAACCTCACTATTCAGGTTAAATTGCTGTGTTGGCACTTTGCGATAAATAAGTGGATTTTGGGTTGCAGTTTGGGCACTCGGTCTCTAAAAGGTTCGCCATCACTGGCCTAGCCCATAAGATGGCCCCTTACCTTGATACAGCTGATCTGGCCACCTGTATCCATGTCATGGTGACATCCACACTAGACTACTATAATGCACTGTACATTTGTCTTCCCTCAAAATTAATTCAGAAACTCAAGTTGGTGCAGAATGCTGCAGCTCAGCTACTATTGGGAGATAGATGGAGCGTGCATATTAATCCCATTCTACAGGAACTCCACTGGCTGCCCATCAGCTACACGGCTTAATTTAAAGTATTAGCTATTACATACAAAACCTTGAACCTGCATATTTGGGAGACCGCCTCTCCCCCCTATGCACCATCACGACAGTTTCACTCTTCTAAGCAAGGTCTTCTGCAGGTGCCAACCTGCAACTGGGCAAAATCAACAACTGCCTATACACACGTCTTCTCCATTGTGGCTCCCACCTTATAGAATGACCTGCCTGAGGTCAGGAAGGCTCCCAATCTCCAGGCTTTCTGCAAGCTATGCAAAACTGAATTATTCAATTGAGCCTTTCTATGCAGGCAATAGAGTTGCACTGTACTAAATGATTCACAAAGTTACTTAGTTAAGCTATTAGGGACTGAGGTCTAAGCTACTGTGCTTAGCTTACTGAAACAGGGTTCCCCATGATGTTCTAAAGGGTAAACTTCTGTAGATTGGACTCTAGGATAGTTGTGTGGATAGGTAACTGGTTGGAGAACTGCACTCAAAGAGTAGTTGTCAATGGCATTTCATCTGAATGGAGGGAGGTGTCCAGTGGGGTGCCACAGGGTTCAGTTCTGGGCCCAGTACTTTCCAATGTCTTTATCTGAATGAGTGTGTGGAGGGACTACTCATTAAATTTGCAGATGACACTAAATTGGGAGGAGCAGCAAACACACCAGAAGACTGAGATAGAATTCAACGAGATCTGAACACACTGGAAATGTGGGCGGATGTGAACAAGATGCAGTTCAACAAGGTGCTGAGTTCTACATATGGGTAACAAAAATGAGGGACATGCACGCTGGATGGGGGATACGCTTCTGGGTAGCAGTGTGTGTGAACAAGATTTTGGGGTACGAGTGGACCATAAATTAAATATGAGCAGCCAGTGTGATGCAGCGACAAAAAAAAAGCTAATGCAATATTGGGAGTGCATCAACAGAAGCATAACATCCAAATCGCAAGACATCATAATTCCACTGTACAGCACTGGTCAGGCTACACCTGGAGTATTATATGAAGTTCTGGAGGCCGCACTTCAAAAGGGATGGGGACAGAATGGAGTGGGTACAGAGGAGAGTGATGATCATGGTCCTGGAGACCAAGCCCTATGAGGAAAGGCTGAGGGAGTTGGGAATGTTTTGTCTGGAGAAGAGGAGGTTGAGAGGGGACATGATTGCTCTCTAAGTATTTGAAGGGCTGTCACTTAGAGGAGGGCAGGGAGCTGTTCCTGTTGGCAGCAGAGGATAGGGCTCACAATAATGGGTTTAAATTGCAGACGGAGAGGTACTGGCTGGATATTAGGAAGAGGTTTTTTACAGTAAGAGTTGTTCAACAGTGGAATCAGCTACCTAGGGAGGTGGTGAGCTCCCCCTCACTGGCAGTCTTTAAGCAGAGGCTGGACAAACATGTCAGGGATGCTCTAGGCCAGGGGTGGGGAACCTGTTTTTCACCAAGGGCCATTTGGATATTTATAACATTATTTGTGGGCCATACAAAATTATCAAAAATTAGCCGATCAAGCCCCAAGCAGGCAGGTGTCCCAGATGACCCCCTCACGTGGGCAAGAAGGCAGGCATCCAACTGGTGGCACACTTGCCCACCTGGTGGCACAGGATGGTTTGTTGCACCAGCCACAAGCCGGAGTTGCTCCTGCTCCACATTGTCAGGGCCGGATTCTACAGCCAGTTCCTGCTACCTCCACCTGCAGGGACGAAATGAGGACAGACTGGCTAAGAACTCCCCCCCCCTCCGCTGTGCATTCTGCCCCTGCCCCTTTTAACCCCTCCATTGTTGCCACTTCCGCCCCCAGCCCTCTTGTAGTACAAAGGGAATACGTTTCTCCATGGCCCAGGTGGGAAAGGGTTAGCACAGTTTCTTGAGCGGTCCTAGCAGCTCCATAGCTAATGACTCTTCTGCAAGGGGGGGGAAAGGTTCCTTTTCTTGGCAAAACAAACTAACATCCTCTTTGAATAGAGGCACAGAATCAGCATCGCTGACAGATGGAGCAATGAAGGAGCTAGAAAAGTTTCTTAAGATTTGTCACTGATGAGCAAGATCAAAATAATTCATACCATAGTATTCCCCGTTACTATGGATGTGAAAATTGGACAATGAAGAAGGCTGACAGGAAGAAAGTTGATTCATTTGAAATGTGTTGGAGTATTATGGATGCCATGGACCGCCAAAAAGACAAATAAGTGGGCTCTAGATCAAGCCTGAACTTTCCCTAGAAGTTAAAATGACTAAACTAAGGCTCTCGTACTTTGGTTATATTATGAGAAGACAAAGCTTGCTGGAAAAGACAATAATGCTAAAAAAAAGCTGAAGGCAGCAGGAAAAGAGGAAGACCCAATATGAGATGGATTGCTTCAATAAAGGAAGCCACAGCCCTCAGTCTGCAAGGCTGTTAATGATAGGATGTTTTGGAGGTCATTAACTCATAGGGTCGTCATAACTCAGAAGTGACTTGACGGCACTTAACACACACACAGTGGGGGTGGATAAAATAACAGAAATTAGCCTTTTTAAGTAGCATCCGGAAAGTTTCTGCACATTAGCGCTCAACCCAACTGGCAGCCTGAGCATGTGTTCAGCATTTATAAAACTCCTCAGTCGCAAGTTTATTTATGAGATGATCGCTGGAAGTATTCTGGCAAAAGTGGGACCAAGGCAGAAACTACCTGACCATGCTGCAAACAACAGTAAGGCTTTCTGAGAAAATATGGAAACATGCATCTTTTGCTGACCGCATTCCTGACCACCAGTCACTAATTTCCAATAATTGTGGATGACCAAGTAATCAAACTTTTTGTCGAAGGCTTTCACGGTCAGAGTTCATTGGTTCTTGTGGGTTATCCGGGCTGTGTGACCGTGGTCTTGGTATTTTCTTTCCTGACGTTTCGCCCGCAGCTGTGGCCGGCATCTTCAGAGGAGTCACACTGAAGGACAGTGTCTCTCAGTGTCAAGTGTGTAGGAAGTCAGGAAAGAAAATACCAAGACCACGGCCACACAGCCCGGATAACCTACAAGAACCAATCAAACTTTTTGTTTTGCAGCCAGGAGCGCTGGCTACCAGCACAGCGCCCACACCAGACCAAACTACCAATCTCCACCTGAAAGTATGCCATGAAGATATACCTGGCGTAAGGCTTGTGTGCTGCATGACCTACGTGGTTACGTGTTAACTTTTTCCAGGTTAGATAGCAAGAACAACACGCCAAGTTGGCTCTTAAACGTTATCCAAGGATAGCCGCTCTTCATGTGACTTTACAGTTGACTGGCAAGATATCCTAGCACGGCTTTGAGTCATCAGGCGCCCTCCTGAGCTCGGAGACGAGCCGCTCTCTTGTCACGCGCTCCACCACGCATCCGTGTTGCGCCCAAGCGGCACCCTGGCCGAGGCGGAGCGGTCCCACCCAACCGCCCGCTTGCTAGCCCGCCGCTTCCGTGGGCTGCAGGGCAGCGCACGTGTCCTGGCGAGCCGGGCGTGACTGTCACACCCTCGCCCGCCGGTTCGAGGCCAGAGGGCAGCCCGGGCCCCGCCTGAGACGACCTTCCTCGCCCCGTTGAGGTGTTTTGTGAAGGAGGGGCTGCCTGGGTCCCGCCCCGCCCGCTCCGCGCTGGGGTGTGTCTCCCCCCCCCCACACACACACACACAACCGGAGGAGGAATAGGGAAGGGCCTGCCCCTTTAAGAAAAGGCCTTGCTACCGGGGACGCTGCTGCGGGAGCCGGGAAGGTGGGCGGGTGGGGAGCGGCGGCCTGTCCCCCGAGGGTCCCCGCCGCGCCGGCACCTGCCCGGCCCGCGTCTCACCTGGGTGCGTGGCGCGACTCGGGCCGAGGGTGACTCCCGAGTTGGCCGCTCGCTCGCTCCGGCCGGCCCTGAGCTGCGTCGCCTGCGATGGCGCTGCCTGTGTCCTGCCGCGATGCCTCTCGGCTTCTGCCTCGCCAAGATGGCGGCCGCGCTATCGCTGTTGAGGAGGAGGCGGCGGCTGCGGGCGCTGGGACGGCGGCGGCGGCCACTTTCGCTCACTGAGAGGAGAGGAGCAGGGACACGGGGAGCCATGGCGGGGGGGAGGAGAGGCGCCATGGCCAGGCCGGAATAATCGAACTCAGCACCCCCGCCTGGCGCCCGGAGCCCCAACCCACAAAACACTTTCTGGCGGGCTTGGCAGGCGGCCCTGCCTAGCCCCTGAGCCCGCGCCCCGTGCTCGTCCCCCCACGCAGAACCCACAAGGACCCCTCTTGTATCGACTTGTTCCTTGCTCGACTGGTAGAGCCTGGCGCTGACGGAAATTGCCGATCGCTTTCGGCCGAAGAGAATTGCGTGAGTTAGCAGTTCTCGCGCGAGGATGAACAACTACTCGCGATAGTCAGGTTCCTACGGGAGGTGTATGGAAGTGACGTCTTTTGACTAACCGGGGGTGGGGGCTGAGTAGGATTTTGGCTAGTACGCCGAAGACGCTAACCAGTACTCGATTTTAAAAATATTGTGCAACAGACATTAAAGCGTCATGGAGTCAGTGACTGCCCCAGTGCTCATGGCTGTCCCTCATTTGCTCTTAGGCTACAGTTTGGTCAGTGCTGCTGGCTCGTCTTATAGAGACCCGTCTAGAATTATGACGGCATGAGGCTTCCCCCCCCTTTGCTTCCCCCCGCCCGCGTTGAAAGGAGTGTACGTGTGTTATGTGTTGTCAAGTCACAACCAACTTATAGCGACCCTATGAAATAATGATCTCTGAAACGTCCTATCATTAACAGCCTTGCTCAGGTCTTGTAAACAGAAAGCCGTGGCTTCCTTCATTGGGTCCTGTCATATTGGGTCATACTCCTTTCCTGCTGCCTTCAACATCTCTGCATTATTGCTTTTTCCAGTGAGTCTTGTTTTCCCATAATGTGGCTCGAGTTTGGTCATTTTAGCTTATATGGAGAGTTCACACTTGATTTGCTCTAGAACCCACTTATTTGTCTTTTTGACAGTCCCAGCACCACACTTCAAATGAGTCAGTTTTCTTCCTTTCAGCTTCCTTCACTGTCCAGCTTTCGCATCCATACATAGTAATGGAAAATACCTTAGTATGAATTGTCTTGATCTCCAGTAATACTTAAGGATCTTTTCTGTTTCCTTCACTGCTGCCCTTCCAAGTCTCAATCTCCTGCTGATTTCTTGGCTGCTCGAAGGGATTAAAGTCTGCCAACATGGAAGATATGAATGTGCTAGGTATTTGTTACAGTGACATGATTTTCTGGCTCCGCGCTGCATTGTCTCTACCAGGAAGTTAGAAAGGTTATGTATAAATTTCCTATATCGTCTGACATATATTGTCTGACACAAACAGGACACAGGGTCTTATTCCAAGACACTGAAAGACTGGACAATTCTACCAACTATTTTATCAGATTGCACAGAGAAGCCATTGAAATTCATAATCAGCACAACTTTAACAGAAAAGAAGAGAGTTTAAGAATGAATAAGGCTTGGCTTCCTGTCCTGAAAACCTCCAGACTAACAAAGACTACAGTCAACAATAGCCATGCAGATTAGCTTCGGATTTCACACATTAACAGATCACTTCAGGATACAATGGTTCCATATTAACATACCACACCCTCATTAGCACATTATCTTGATACTTACAGGACAATGATTAGCACATTACCTTTGATACTTTTTGCAGGACAATGATTCAGCTCAACCCAACCCCTTTCTGACTATATATTACTCTTCCTACACACTTGACACTTAGAGACATTGTCCTTCAGTGTTACTCCTCTGAAGATGCCTGCCACAGCTGCTGGCACAACGTCAGGAAAGAAAATACCAAGACCACGATTACACAGCCCAGATAACCTACAAGAACCAATGAACAGTATGTTTATTACTGAGATACATGTTAAAATTAAGACATACAAAGTTACTTTTTGAAATCTGGATCACAGTTGCTCAACACTGGATTCTATTCACGTGGCTCACACTTGTTTTGAAAAGACAAATGAAAACCTTACATTTAACATAATTAAGGCTGTAACTGTAAACCTACACATTTGCACACGTCCTATTGAAATCAATGAAACTTTGGCATAACAATGAAACTTTGGCATAACATGACTAGGACTGTGTTGTAAATGTTTCACTACAAAATGTAACTTACAATTCCCTTTATATAAGGACATGCTGTTCAAATAATGTTATCTATGGGTACGTCATGCAATAAATAACTTTCTTCTTGGCCCTAAGGGCAGTTCCACAGTCCAGAATGGAATGCACACAGTTTTCCATTTCTGAGTCCAGAAGGGGGAACAGTCCAGTTCCAAATACAACAGTATACATTACATAAAATATTGTGTAGGAAAAAACCAGTCATTTTGAGTTATTAGTTAATTACAATGACGTGATTGTGTCTACAAGATTATAAACAAATGTACATAACACATGCCACCATCACTAAGCCAAGGATTCAAAACTTCCTTTTCACACAATTAACATTACTGAAACAGCCACAAACTTTAGTCTTTGACCATTTATGCACAGGAGGTTTTGCCTTGGATTTGCCACTCAATAGATGCACATTTCCCCCATCTGAATTCTCAAAACTCAAAAATAAGCCCCCATGCAGAGTTTTGCATGTAGAGAGCAGCAAATCCAAAGCAAAACCTTCCATGAATAAATGGCCTTTGTTAGGCATTCAGGAATACTCTGCTATCACAAAGACCAGAGGCTCTTTGGAATGATCTGAAAATAGATCTCAGTCTACAGTGGTACCAGTAACAGCCATCACATTAGCATCAAGAAATTGTGCACAACGGCAATGACCCCACTCCCACTTCAAAATGTTTGTTCTGATAAATAAAATTTTCTAATATGTTTGGCACTCTAGAAATAACAACAAAAACACCAGGAACTATTTTCCTACTGTACTTGGGACAGGCATACGACATCTAAATTCTCACAGTATGGCAAAGCTAATTGCCAAGTCACCTTCCTTCCCCTTCAGTTTTATGAGATGCTCCAAAGCGTAGCCTCGATTTGCTTGAAAATGGGGATGCTGACTCTGTGCAGTGTTCAACAGGGTTTGGTAAAATAGCTCTACAGAAAGTGAGGGTGATCTTCCACCTTGAAATGAGACCTGAGAGCTATTCATTTTTTAAAATACAGGGGCTGAAATTGCAGTATTTGGTATGTCTTCCTTCTTGTCACTTAACTGTTTGATTTCCTTTTAAAATCATAGTAGCCTTTCTTTGTAGGTTGAACTTTGAAGACTATTTCTTTTCCCTTGCCTCAGTTTCTTTTGACACTGATTTACAACTGCTCACAGCTGACAGAATCCGTTGTTTCTATTTCAGAGTTTACATTACTAACCCTAGCTACAGTGCTATGACTATCCCAAAGATTTGTCTTCCACTCTTCTTTTACAGAGTAGTCCTGGCCAACTGGATCCAAGAAACGGACAGTACTGGCACCAGATGTTATAAGGAACGCTGCCCTATTCAAAGGAATGAAGCCAGTGCTATCTCTTTGGTTTCCCTCCTTTCTTGCTGTCTTTTTCGCCACAGTCTCCACTGGTGTTCTAATGAGGAGGCCTTCTTCATTCTGCTGAAACTTCTGCAATGCTTTTTCTCTTCGTAGCTTGTGAAAATCTGCCAACTGTCGTAGCTCTTGTGGCAGCTCCATGCAAGAGAACTAATTCACACACAAAGAGATGATCAGTTATCAGTAGGCATTATCATTAATACTGTTCATTTCATGAAGAGTTAGATGGAACTAAACATGAAGGGAAGAATTCACTGGGGTCTCAATCACAGAAGAAGAGTTGGATTTTAAATTCCGACTTTTCTACCACTTAAGGAAGAATCAAACTGGCTACCAATCACCTACCCTTTCCCTTTGCACAACAGACACCCTGTGAGGTAGGTAAGGCTGAGAGAGTGTGACTAGCCCAAGGTCACCAAGCTGGCTTCAAGTGTAGGAGTGGGGAAACAAATCCAGTTCACCAGATTAGCCTCTGCCGCTCATGTGGAGGAGTGGGGAATCTCCAGATCAGAGTCCACCGCTCCAAACCACCACTCTTAACCACTCTCATTTCTACATTTCAAAAGAAAAATGTTCTCATGTAAGGCCCTCTAAATAATGGATTACTCCCAAGTGCTCATTTGCTACTGTGGCTAATAACCTGAAGTGAGAGTAAAGTATGGTGCAAAAGACAAGTCAGAAATATCTGGTTTTTATCATGCATAAAAGATACCAAGATAATGTCCAGCCTTGGTATCACACCCAGATTTTGTCCTCCCTCCCGTGATGGCAGTGAGGCCCTCCCAATGGTTGGGCAGCTCCGCCCCCAGGGAGGCTGGCATCATCCCAAGAGAGCAGGTTAGTCTCTCCAATGACACCCCTCTGGCATGGACCCAAGCAAGCAGCCAGGGACAGGGACAAGCCAGATTGGGCCATGGGCAAGGTTAGAACCAAGCCTCCAGCCAGGATGGGGTGGGAAGGGGCCATATGGGGGAAGGAGGATGGAAATGAGACAGAAGGGAGATCCTGCTGCTGGATGCAGACTGGCCAATCTGGATGGGCAGTGGGGGGGGGAAGGATTGAGTCTTGGGTGAAAGGGAGGCTGGCGGGGGCGTTACAAGGGAGGCACATGAAACAGGATAGCAAAGAAGCAGGAACAAGAGACTTCCTGAAGGGAGAAAGGTCTGTCTCAGGGAAGAAAGAGGCAAGGTGCTGTAACCTCCTCTCATTCCTATTTGGAGGCCTGGAGACACCCTCCCCAGTCGACAAAAGCACAGCGGAAGTGCAGGGGCAGTGAAGGAGATGCCTCACAGATAGCTTGGAAGGCCCAATGATTTATAAATATCAAAAACTTCATGCATGCTTTTATTTGAACAGTAAAAAGCCAGAGTGGGGGAAAATATATTTTTATAAGTAATTATTGCATGGGGTCCATCTTTTCTGTTTCCAAGCTCATAGGTGGTTTCCACATGGGGAAAGGCTTCTGGGTTTTCCCTGTTGCTGCTGCTGATACACAAGAGTGACAATGGGGCTTCTGCATAATAGGTTTCCCCTCAGTTTCCAGCAACAGCCATTCCTGCACTTGCCCTAACCACCAGAGCCTTTTCAGCTATAAAAAAAATCAACAATTCTATATCCATATAACAATCAGAGGGATTTTTTTAATATGTGTCAAAATGTTTATTTTTTACCTAACTGTAAATTATTTTAATTATATATACTCTTTCAATTTAATATGACATAACTTTTAAACAATATCAATGTACCCGTGGTAACATTGCTATTATGTTCTTAATCTTTATTGGCGCAATGCCGCAATAAATGTACAAAATGTACATATAACAATCTGTGTTTCAGCTTCATTGAACAGGTTTTGTTTTTTCTCTAGCCCCTTTCATTGCAGAGACACGCATTTCCCCTTATATATCTAGAACAAATGGTGCTAGTCTTTTTTTTTTTTAATGAAAGTTGGGAATTCAGAGAATCTGATACACCAGGCTCAGATTAAGGTAATGTCTATCACATACAAAGCCCTTCATTCCTTTTATCTGCAGGACCGCTTCCCTGCCCACCATGCTCCGCCATAACACCTTTTGCTCATGTCAACAGGGGCTTCTGAGGGTGCCACTCTGCAAATGGGTTAAATCAAAAACTGCCCATACACGTGCTTTCTCTACTGTAGCTCCCACCTTATGGAACAGCCTGCCCAAGGTGGTCAGAAAGGCTCCCAACTCTCCTGGCTTTCCGCAAACTCTGCAAAATAGAATTACCCAAGAGGGCTTTTCCGCACTGGTAACAGAGTTGCATTAAACCTAATGATTCACAAACTTACTTCGACAGTTATTAGGGACCGTGGTCTGTACTGCTGTGTATAGCTTACTGTAAGTAGGATCCTATTACATAATTTTTGTACTGCTTAATGTGTCATGTTAATACTTATGCTATACTTCAGTTCTTTCTGGTTGGTTCCAGACTTCTACAATCCTAATGAATTCTTTATTGAATGTCTCACTTTGTTGACTGTACTGATTCAGTATGTGTAATCCACCTTTAGTCCCTGTGAGAAAGGTGGACTATAAATAACGAAATAAATAAAAAGAAATAAACATATTGTTAGAACCCAATATTGATATAGCAGTATTCAGTTGCTGATTTTAAAGAAGCCCACCAGTGCCAGGGGGAGGACATGACCACTGGGGACATCCATGCTTTACTGCAATCTTTCTCTAAACATTGCAGCCATGTGGTGAGAAAGGTCAGAGAAAGCCACAGAAGCCCTGGGGGTGGGGTGCACAAATGCATTCCAATGCTGTGTGCACGCAGGGAAAAAATTGCCTGCTTCCTAACAGCACTGAACCTGGGGCAAATAACCTGTGTAGAAATGGGCACAGTAAACTTAATAGCTGAAATCTTGAATAGCTAGAGATATTTTTAAAGCTCAGAAGAGATCTAAAGACCCACATTTCTTTAGAGTCAAGTATCTGATTAAACACCCCCCTTTTTGGTATGTGTGAGATGGAGCAAGAAAGACAGGGATAGGGGGGCTTTAACAACAAATTCTAAAAGGAAGAATGGAACAAAAGTTAAGAGGAAATCCTGTGCTGATTCCACAGTGTATCCTTGATTCACATGAGATAACGTGCTTCCATAATTAGTTTTTCCCCTCCGCTTTGGGTTTCAAAACTCATTGCTGTTTTTGTTTCTGTAGCATCCACATGACATCGTGGTCTAATAGTGTTCCAATTGACTTATGCCCATCGTTGGTCCTCTCCTTCCCAAACCTGCTTCTCTCTGATCTTTTTGGGAAGAGTGTGGTCCAAGCATTAGGCAATCTGGTTGGGATTGTGAGCATTATCCAAGGTCCCACCCACCTTCTCTCTATACCTCACAGTTGCCATTTCCCCCACTGCAGCACCGAAAGGCTTTGTTTAAAAAACAAGGGCAACTGCTATAGAGCTATAACATTACAATTATCTATAGCCATTGAAGAGCTAGTGGTTAAGGTGTCAGATTAGGATCTGGGAAACCCAGGTTCAGATCCCCACTGTGCCATGGAAACTTGCTGAGTGACCTTAGGCCACTTACACACACTCAGTCCTGACCCTGGATAATATTTGGATGGGGTGTGATGGGCTCACCAATTCTGTTAATCTCTTGCTTTGAAAACCCGATGGGGTCGCCATACGTCAGCTGTGACTTGTTGGCAAACACACACACAGAGCTATTGTAACATTATACCCCCTGGAATTGTAACACCTGTAATGGGACCTCTCTGTAATGCTCTGAAATTACTGGTATTTTGTTGCCTCCTTGACTTCCTTAGCATTCCATAATGAGTTTTGCTTTCACCAAAGGCTCTCTTGCTTTAAACCTCTTAGTTTAACCCAAAGAACAGGATGGCTTATTTACACTTGGTAGAATGACAGAACAGTGAGTGCATGGGGGTGGCTGTGAGGTAAAAGCAGATCCTTTATTCTAAACAGAACAGCTGCTTTTACTTAAAAAGAAATATAGTTTATTAAGTATAAAAATTAGCTGATGTTCCCTCAAAGTTTATTGCATTTTTTTCTATCAAAGAAATGCCTATTCAACATCAGAAACAGTCGACGCAAAGCAGAAACACAGGCATTCGTTTTTGGTGGAAGATGTGAAGTAGATCTGAATGCATTGAGACAACTATTGTTTCTATACCAAAATGCTTAACAGGTAGGGACTAGTAGCACATTGAAGACTTAAAAAATTGTATTCCAACTGCAGCTGTCATGGACTAGAGCCCATCTTCAGAGATGAAGAAGTGGGCTCTAATAAAAAAAACTATGCTGGATTAATATTTTGTTTAAGGACTCCCATTTCTTTTTACAACAGATTAACAAAGCTACCCCTACGGAATGAGCCGAAAGTATGCATCACAGGGAAAAAACCAAACCAAAAAACCTCCAACCATTTAATGGCATGCTCAGAGATATTTTATATGTATGAGTTTGAATTATGAATGCACACAGCACTCAAACTCAGGTAGTTACTACATCTGCATTAAGATGACAAGATTGGCAGAAATAAGATATTAAGTGATCTCTACCTCTGTGCTCCCCAGTGGGTCTGCAGAGCCTTCTCGAAATGCATTTAGGTATCCATCAACCAAAGTTGTTAGGTCAGACATAATTTTATCCAGGAACATCATACGAAGAGGGAGAAGGTAGAATGTTTCTAGAGCCAGCACATTCAGCAATGCAGGTGGAAGGGGTCTCACAAACCACACCTCAGGGTTTCTCTGTATGCCCAAAACATAGAATGACAAGTGTACAATTATTTAAAGAACAACAAGAATTGTTAAAAGCATCCTTCCAAAACTGGACATGTGATTTCTAATAAAACATCATGCCTAAAAGGATTGATCTACTAAATCAGGACATCCTCAGTTAGATCTTGCCTCTACGGTCAGCTTCCTACATGTTAATATTTATTTGTATTACCTAGGCCAGTAGCAAACAAAAGATAATGCTTATAAAGCATTGTTTGTCTTTGGCTATACTCCATTCATTGAAGTTTCCATAACAACTAAAAGAGATTGCAAAGGTGCTCTAACAATTTGACAAATCACAGCATACACAGTTACAAGAGGCTATATTCAGATTAAATTTGGTTCAAAAGGGTAGAATCATCCCACCCCAGCAGACTCACTACTTACTTCAACTGCATGCTGCCTTCGTGTCATGAAAGAAACCTGTTTGTAAGGCATCTCTAGGTGCTGCCTCATGCATTCTTGTAGAGTGCAAATACGGTGTGGAAGGAAGCCACCTGTTTCCATTGAAAAGGACAAGATATCAGCAACCTATGGAAGGGAAGCAAAGGTAAGTATGTCACGGCCAGAAGACCACATGGCGCTACAGAGCATGGACGATTACTGTGCTATCACCAAGCCAAAATTTTCTGTCACCCAAGCAGACATTACTTTTAATTACTTGTATATATCTTCTACATGTTTATTGAATCTAATACCTGAGGAGTTTTTGCAGAAATTAGAACATTTGTTAACAAATCAGTGATGTGATGGGGTAACGGAGAGAATAAGCAGCAGAATGTTATTGGAAATATTCTGGTCAGGCTGCATAAACAAGTACAAGGAAGTCTGCAAGGCATGACCTGGGATCTTTTGATTTACACCTGCATGTTGTTAGCCCTCGTGCCCATTTTCAAAACCATGAGCGCTAGAACTGAAGTAGATTTCTCAGGAATCTAAATTCAGATGGGTATTCAGATTCTGTGGAAGGCTGCATGCATTAAAGAGCAACATCCTTCACGATAAAGGATTCCTTTATGAAACAACTCCGTCTGGTAAACCACCCAGCAAGCTACCTGAGTATCAAAGACATTGGACAGCATAATTCCATACTGATGAGAAAGGCAATCAGAAAGCCACCGACAGTCATGGATAACCTAAGTAATAGAGGGGAAAACAACCTGGATTTTACTTGAACAGAAACAGGATAAATGTATAAGGTACTTCCTTATTGCTATGTTTAGGCTACCCCACATTTTCCCTGTATGTGCTCCCAAATATTTTCATGAGCCAAATACATACTTTCAAAATGTTCGTATCTTCCAGTACCATTTGGAGGCCATTCTTGAACACTCGAGCTCCCAGAAGGAAAATGTCAAATAAGAAAACATGGCTCTTTGTTGCTACCTATGGCAAATATGTATGCAAAACAGAATCCAAAATTAATGTCTGCTACTACCCAAATATAAACATTACAATATTTTCAAAATACTTATCTTGATGGCTGCTACCCTGATTCAAAACATATTACATAGTAAGCACCACTGAGGCCAGCAGGACGTACTTGCAAGTACTGTGTTTAGTATCAGATTGTGAAGCTCAACGTTTCCTGAATATCTGTGCACAAAACTTCTTCTCATTTCAAACAGGAAGAATGCAAAAAAAAAAAAGGAAGAAAAAAAACACCAAGAAATTATCAAACAAAAAATGAAGGGAGGCACTTTGTACTTTTTCATACTCTGATACAAGTCTTGCTGCTGAAATTAGGATATTAAATTGGCTGATCACGTACATCCGGTAGCTGGTCATGTGTAGGTCAAGCTCTAGCAACTGGGAAAACCTGTCTCAGTGCCCTCCCCCATCCATTAATATTTCAAAATTAGATAGTGCATAGGAGGTACGTGAACATTCTTTTTTCAAAAAAATGAAAAGCATCCATGTCACAAAAGGGTGTTAATCCGAACAGAAAAATGGCAGGAGAAAGAGCTGCTTAACTTTCGGTCTTCCCTAGATGTGGTGTGACATCTGCTAGAGACTCAGATCTGTGGCCAGGAATCCCATACTGATGGGTAGCTGTAAGAGTCTGCTTTCTCCTCTTCTCTGTCTCCTTAGCCTACTTTGAGTGGCACACACTGCATAATGTTTGTGGATATTTGGAATACTTGCAGTTCAGTATGGGCATTCTAGCATTTAGATCTGCTTCTGCATGCCTGATGTTATAATTGTGTGCCGGATATTATTATTATATAATACATTGATTATTCTCAGCCAGTATCCAGATCTGTGCTCTTTGCAAGCTTCCCTACCGTAGGAGGTTTGTACTATATCAAAAATAATTCTATGGCTATTTGTATATGTCGTGCATATACAAATATATGTCATGGTGCAAAAACTATGTTTAATGCTTTTAGAATAGAAGTGATAAGCAGGAGAAAGAAGGTTTTTCACCCTTATGCTCAGGCTTCATAGACTGAATCTGGACCAGCTGGCTTCATTCATGTTACAACAAATGTCAGTCTTTCAGATGCCACAAGAGTCTTTTTTGCTGTAACATACATAGCTACCTCTTCAGAATGTATATTTTCACATGCTATACTGACATTAAACAGAAACAGTATTATACCTTGGTATTAGGACCAGCCAAATTGTCACAAAGTAGTAACCAAGCTCTTCAGTTCACAAATTCCTTGTCAGGTTTAATATTCATGTGGGAAAAACACAGTAAGGGAGGGCGATGTATGTGGTAATCCACTAATCTATTTCAACAGAATTGAACTCTCTGTACACAGGTCAATGGGGTACTTCACTGTAACCGACACTCTCTGTAGCTTTACTAATGTATTTCTTGTAAGTAAATTTCATATCCAATTGAGGCAAATCTGATTCATAACTACCTGAACCACATTTTTGTCCACTAAAGAATGTTGTTGTTTTTTCTGATGAGTTTATGGGCAAGGGCAAGTTATTGCATTCCATCTTCTTCACTACACTGTGCTAGGGGCTTATTCTCCAGAAGAAAGTTTTTCAGAAAAAGGAACAATTTTTTGGAGTGTGATCACTGGATAATCTATTCCTCTTTTTGGTCTTGATTGAGATTAAAGCTTCCACCACCAGCAGCTTCTTGTGATCAGAACTAGAATGTTTAGAGCAGGGGTCCCAAATGTGGTGCCCAGGTGTGCCATGGCACCCACTAGTAACTTTCCTGGCACTTGTCAAGTGGTTTTGGAGAGTGTGGGGCATCCTGTTAAACACAGCTTCTGACTGAACTGTTGAAGACTGACTACATTAGGATTATGTATAACCTCAGCCCTGATATTCTGTGGTTGGCTCCACCTTCTGCAGTAGCCATTCTGTGGTTGTACCCACCACCCTGTGTCCGAATTCCGAAGGTGCCCACAGGCTCAAAAAGGTTGGATACCCCTAGCTTAGAGCAATGTTGGATAATGGCTGGATATTACAATATCTCTCCCTTGCATGAGAGGAGATATTCTCTGCTGCCTGTATGCTTTGGTTTGAAAGTTTTTCTTTTGCATAGTACTCAGCAATGCCCATCATTGCTGGTTATGTTGGAGCTATTCTTGTGCCAAGAGCAGCAGATAATTCATCTTCTGATAAACATTTGGCTTTCTGTTGAGCATCCAGAAACTCTACTGCCAAATATATTGGATGGGAGCAAAATTAAGATTTCTTAAGGTAAAGGTCCCCTGTGCAAGCACCGGGTCATTCCTGACCCATGGGGTGATGTCACATCCCGATGTTTACTAGGCAGACTTTGTTTTATGGGGTGGTTTGCCAGTGCCTTCCCCAGTCATCTTCCCTTTAACCCCAGCAAGCTGGGTATTCATTTCACCGACCTCGGAAGGATGGAAGGCTGAGTCAACCTGGAGCCGGCTACCTGAAACCAACTGCCGTCGGGATCGAACTCAGGTCATGAGCAGAGCTTGGACTGCAGTACTGCAGCTTTCTTAATATATAAATAATAAAGTAGACAATTCGTTTTATTTTTTCTTCATTTTTGGATACAGGTGAAAGAGGCAAAAAGATGAATTAGATTTTCATTTAGCTGTCTGAATATCTCTAATATATGGAAGGCTTGGTTTGTCTCCTTGATATTTTTTTTTATTACCACTGAAATTAATAGTAGCAAAGCGAATGCTCTTGAGGGACCTGCATTTTTCAGTCTCTGCACTCAGCACAAAGGGCCTGTATTCCCCTGTATAATAAGAAGGTTTGGTGGCAATTGCTTTCAGGAATAGTGGTTCAGATGTTGTAAACACCATGCTCAATACATGATTTCTATGTATATCAGTCCACCCAGCTGACATCAGTCAGAAAAGAATGAAAGAGAGCACAGGGTGCTGGGAAGATGCTGGGAAGTGACAGAACCTGCTGGGTGAGAGAAGAGGCAGGAAGGGATGGAGTCATGAGCAACTTTGGGGAAATATCGGGATTTAAAGTTAATCAAGAAAAAACAAAGACAATATTCAAGAATCTACCAGAAATAGAGCAACAGGAATTTGTTTCGTTTACAGGTTGGGAGAAGGCCAACAAAGTTAAATATTTGGGAATCTGGATCTCAGCGAAGAACAAAGAATTGTTAATTAATAACTACTATAAATTATGGGGTAAAATTAAAACTGATATGATCATCTGGTCAAATAAAAAGTTGTCACTATTGGGACGTATTTCAACAATTCAAATGAATGTGCTACCAAGGATGCTCTTCTTATTCCAAAACTTGCCTATAATATCACATGTCAAATACTTTGATATTTGGAGGAAGGACATTTTAAACTTCATCTGGCAAGGGAAAAAACCGAGGATTGCTTATAAATATTTGGTGGACCTTAAAGTTAGAGGAGGCTTAGCACTACCTAATTTTCAACTTTACGCTGAAGCGGTAGCCTTAACATGGCTAAAAGACTGGATAACTTTATCAAATACACGTCTGTTAGACCTTGAAGGCTTTAACAATATTAGTGGATGGCATGGCTATTTATGGTATGACAAAATTAAAATACAAGCATCATTTAGGAATCATATAATCAGGTCCTCTCTACTGCGTATTTGGATGAAATATAAACATATTTTGGAACCAGCAACACCGATGTGGATCTCACCGCAAGAAATGTTAACACTACGTCCACTTAGACCGGACAAATTTATAATTTATCAGGAATTAATTAACTGGGAGGGGAAAAAATGTTCATTAAAGGAATTTCAATTTTTTAAAGAGGATTTACAATGGTTGCAATATTGTCAGATTAAATCAGTTTTTGTACAAGATATGAAAAATGGATTTTCTAAAGAAAAGTCCCCTTTCCACAAGATGTTACTAGAGAACAATCTGAAACTGATCTCTAAAATGTACAATCTACTTTTAACAATATACTGTGAGCAGGAGACAATTAAACCAACTATGATCGACTGGGCTCAAAACATGGGACATGATATTGCTTTAAATAAATGGGAAAGACTATGGTCAAAAGATTTGAAAGGAATAAATGCGCAATCAATTCGAGAAAACATTTATAAAATGATGTATAGATGGCATTTAACACCTAAGAAGATTGCAAAGATATACAAAGTGACATCCCCTAAATGTTGGAAATGTAATAAGGAAATTGGTTCCTTTTACCATATGTGGTGGACTTGTGATAAAGCTAAAGATTTTTGGGATATGATCTACAATGAATTGAGACTAATAGTACAAAGAAATATACCCAAAACACCAGAAATTTTGCTACTAAGTATGATACCTGACGATTTGCTAACACAAAGAACTTTTTTGATCTATGCTACAACAGCTGCGAGACTGCTTTATGCAGCAAAATGGAAAGGGGCAGAAATTCCCGAGAAAAAAGACTGGATTGGGAAAATGTTTGAATTGGTGGAAATGGCAAAACTCACAGCCATTTTAAATGAAAAAGACAATGTTCGATTTTTAGGGGAATGGGAGGATTGGATGAAATATTGTGAATATGAATTAAAACTGGGGAAAATGGAAGAATACTTATTAATCTGATCTAGAGGACACAATGAATATTAAGAGTTATAATCATTTATATTAATAGAAGATGTTCTATGAAAGTTAAATGAATTTATGATAGTTAAGATCAGACCAATTACGATGGGATGAATACTTTATTAAGAGGCGGAGAGAGGTGATGGGGAAGTCATAAATTTTCCTTTAATTTGTTTTTTTTTTGTTATGAATTTAAGAAACCATAACAACATAGAGTTAGAATTTTGAATTTCATACTGCTTTTATTGTTGTTTACTATCATGGAAAATTTGTATTATAAAAACCAATAAAATTATTATTAAAAAAAACAAAAACAATGTAGCCTTGGGATCCCTATTGCTTAGTAGAAAAGGCATTATGTCAGACACAGAGGCGTTAGATTTGTATGTTAAAAGGGGGGAGATATAATGTGATCGAAGTTCCTCATAAAAGCGGCATTCCAAAAGCTAGTGAATCGATAGAAACAGAAGAGCAAGGTATACTTAAAACCAGAACCTTTCCTGCCAGAGAGAAACAAAATTTCAAGAGGTATAATGGGGGCAGGGGGGGGAGAGTGCTAATGGGGCAGAAGGTGAGGTTACCCTGCTGATTAAATGCTTGATTAGGTTTCCATTTGTGATGGATATTCTTGAGTGGAATGGAATGTTGAGTTATTGTCCTGCAAACACAGGTCATTCATCTTGGCCTGAGTGTGGGGGAGCCCATCAAACCACAGAATGAGTCCTTCAGTGGCATGTGTCACATCTTTCCTATGGGAACCTGGCTTTCTCATCATGAGATGCGCTTGATTGCCTGTAGTCCCAATCATGATTCACTGTTCTGTTACAAGATGAAGTCTCCCTGTACCTCTGGTTACCTTAGTGCCAGAGAATGAAGGGTACTCAAGGGATCATGGCTTCTGAAAAGGAGCAGAGCTTGGGGGCAACAAAGGTATTACACTGCTACTGTGTTGTTTTTTAATGAGCTGTCACAACTAGAAGAAGAGTTGGTTTTTATATGCCAACTTTCTCTATCACTTAAGGAAGAATCAAACTGGCTTACAATCACCTTCCCTTCCCCTCCCCACAACAGACACCCTGTGAGGTGTATGTATGTATGTTATGAGGGAAACCACAGACAAATTAGTAATCAAAGGTATGAATGACAAGGAATGTGTTGCTAAACTTACCTGCAGCCAAGAGAGTTTTCCATGACGACACAGATTGACACCCTCTGCTGCTATAGCACAAACATTTTGCTTTTTGATGTGCATCATCTAGTTAAAGTGGGGGGGGGGAGAAGAAGACGAAAAAATATAGTAACAACAGAAGGGCATGGAGAAAAGGTAGTATAACACAGAAGCCAGAAGTTTAAATCCGAAATTTTTTGTTTACATTATTTACAGTTTGCCTTTCTCACATGGATTCAAGGCCGATTACACACAGTGAGTCAGTACAATCAACAAAATGGGACATTCAATAACCAACACATTAGGATTTTATAAGTCTGGAACTGCCAGAAAGAACTGAAGCATAGCACAACTATTAGCGTGACACATTAACTGGTTCAGAAATTACATAACAGGATCCTACTTACTGTACAGACCACAGTCTCAATCATTTACCCAAATAAGTTTGTGAACCAATTTGCACAATGCAATCCTATTACCTGCACAAAAACTGCTTCACAGATTTACATTAAATTTGATATTTTAGTATTTTAAGAAAGATGATACGCTGGTTTATTTTTAAATACAGTAGGCACTACTCTATATAGCATCTTGTCTACAATCTGCAGCTGTGAGAGGCTTTTCTACATGGATGCTGAGTGGAATCAAGACAAGAAGGCGCTGCTTCTTTCCAGGCACCACTTCATTTCTACTTTAAGTCTTCCCCTGTATCACGTGATTGCCCTGGCCCGCCCCACCCCACAGCAGTAAATAATCTCTACCAGAATCAAGAACTGCTAGCTAGTGCCTAGGCAGATCAGTGTTCTCCATGGGATGGAAGGCAAACATCTGTGTTCTTTCATTGAAATTTATAATTGCAATACTGAGTCCATTGCAGAGATCAGGTAATAACTAGACAGAAAGCAAGGTAATCTAGGTGGATCACTGAATGGCTCCCCTGGTAACCTGCTGATCTCAGGCCCCTAGTATCCAGCCAAAAAGTATATGGATGATTGTGCAATATGAAAACTGACAAATATTTCCACCATATTCTTCCTTTACAAAGAAAACCACACTACAGGTGTCATGAATTCCTAAGAGAGTCACAAAACCAGTTTAAGAGATTAAACCAGGTTATTTTAAAGGGAAAACTCACCGCAGATGAAACTTTAAAAATATCAAAAATTGATTTTTGTCACCCATCCTGTCCAACTGTGACAGCTTCCCCAAAAGGGGGATGGGAGCAAAGCTTGGTAAGGCATTGAGGGAGCTAGAGTGCTATAGTGATTAGAGTGTCAAAGTAGGATCCAGGAGACCCAGGTTTAAATCCCTACTTGGCCATGAAAGCTTGAACTCTGGCCAGTCACAAACTCTCAGCCTAACCTACCTCACGGGGCTTTTGAAAGGATAGGAGAATGTAAGCTGCTTTGGGGAGAAAGGCAGGGTATAAATGAAGTTAGAGCTTCACGGACTATCCCCAAAGTGCAATTCAGAGAATTTAACCAGTGTGAGCTGGAAACAATCATTTCATATTGTTATGTTGATTTGCATGTTGTTATGTTGATTTAAGTCCCACAGATATCCTTCTAACTCTGGACTGCTGGCCATGCTTTGGAATGCGTGCTGTAACACAACTTCTCATAGATCTTATATCCACTATGGGCAATGACAAAGGACTGAGGGGGGAAAACAACCAAGCAGAAATAAAATCATACTCACAGCAGAACCAAATTTCCTTTGGAACTGATCGATGACAATGTATTCTATAGCCTCCTCTGTGTCTTCATCTAAAATCAAATTAACATACGGACTACTTTCTTTTTATCTGCAGTCACAGCAAAACTTTACTTAGGTATGTTATTAGAAATATTGCATTGATCATTATAAAACATTTTACACACTGAAGAGCCTCCAGTTTAAGTATTTGCTTTGATGGTTCTTATCAGATCATTCAAGTGCACTTCCTAATGAGCAGACTGTAGCTTGAGCCTGATTGAGCGAGACACTACTATATTTGAAAGGTTCTCTGTCTAACTGGTTACAGTTACATGCAAAATGATGTCAAAATTATCCAAATTTATGTACTTTTATGATTTGGAGGTGATCCCTTTAAAGTTCACCACTCTATTCATCCTATGGGGGAAAATGGTAGGGAATATTATTCTTTCGATCCAGGCAGAAGCGAGCGCTGCAAAACGGAGTGCTGCTGTTCATCCTATCAGTACCATGTGTATTCATTTTAAATTGTATCCTTTTCTTCTTGGAACATCGTTTAGTTTAAACACCTTTTAAAGTAATGGAATGTGTGCACAAAGTAGTGTGCACTAGGGGTGTTCACTTGGCAAAGCCAAACTGAATAAAAGTGGCTCCTTTGAACAGTAGCCAGTAAATCTCAAAAAGGAAGGGAAAAAAGGTTTTTGGGGGGATTGCCGGCTACAACCCCTTTCCAAAGTAAGAAAAATCGCTTTGGCACATTTGCACAGAGCGCTTTAAAGTTTTAATTCCCCCCTTCTTTTCCATTATAGTCTATGGGGAATCTTCCCAGGGCTCCTGGGAGGGCCCTGTTTTTTAGGGTAGAGACATCAAATTTGCAGCATAGCTGGTGACCCTCCTTACAAGAACCTCAAAGTTTGGTAAAAATTGGGTCAGGGGGTCCAATTTTATGGGCCCCCATTTTGCTTGATTTAGGGGCCCATAAAACTGAACCACTTGACCCAATCTTTACCAAATTTGGGGGTTCTTGTAAAGAGAGTCACCAGCATGGCGCCTCTACCATACAATAGCTCCCCCAGAGCCTCAGAAAGATTCTCCATAGGCTATAATGGAGCTGATTTTTTTCCGGATTCCTCACACACACACACACACCAAAAAAAACCCGCATACACCATACTGGTATAGGTATTTGGGGAAATTCACGAATCCTGAAAATTTTGGGGTCCAATATACTCAAATCCGAATTCCTCGAATTGTTTTTGCACACCCCTAGTGTGCATGAGAGCCCCAAATGCTAGCTGCATATTTGCCCAAGTGCATCCCACCCCTACCTCCAATGACACTGTTTAAAAGTATTTTGAGGAAGAAAAACTGGAAAGTTGTTAGGCCCTTTAACTATGTTCAATATCAACTGCTACTAGCCGTACTAGAATCCACACAACAATCCTGTTTGCAACAGAAGTGTTCTTCACTGCAATGCTTCCTTTTGTAACATGCGCATAAAGGAAGCATTAATGTATTAATGTACTATCCACTAGATGTAAAGATGGTATTTTAAGAATAAAAAAATCAAAACCAAACAAAAATCCATTGCTATATTATGTGCCTTAAAATGACAGTATAGAAACTGAAATTTTTTAAGGAACTGCAGAATAAATAGGCTGAATTTCTGATTGTCACCTGAATATGTAGATTTGAACTGACAAAGGTTCAGCTGCTTCCTCTCTTGGGAAGTGGCATTAGAACTCTGGGTATTCTGCTTCAGTGGCTTTCCTTTGTCCTCAGCAGCAATTCTAGTAGCTGGATTTTCCCTGCTGCACAAGACATAATTATTGGCACTGTGAATCAATAACTATAACGTAACAGAAAGGATACTGATTAAATCAAGGGTCCCCAGCAGGGTTCCCCTGGATGCCACAGTGCCTGCCAACACCTTTTCTAGCATCCACCAGGTGTTTTCAGAAAGTGGGTGGGCCAGGTGGGGCTTTTGCCCAGAAGGGATTCTGACTGACCATTTGAGATTCAATTGGCTGTGCAGAATTTTTAAAAGTAGCTTTAGTAGCAGCTGCTACCACAGCACAAGATATTCACTGGCAGGCACCGCCTCCTGTGGCCACCATTTGTGGCAGCAATTTTGTGGTTGTGCCCACCATCCTGGGTCAGGATTCCAAAGGTGCCTGTGGGGTCAAAAAGATTGGGAACCCCTGGGTTACATTTTAACTAATACTAACACAAAATTATATGGTGTTCTCCATGTAGTCATGGCTTTTTAGTCAAACATTCACATCTCTCCTGGCAGCAGACCCTGGAAGTTCTTGAAAGCTTTATTTATTTTGATAATTATTCAGAAGTCAAAACTATAAAGAACAAAGAGACCTTAGGTGAAAAGAAAACCAATGGCCAACTCAGCAGTACAGCTTATGACGCAGGAAGGAAAAATTCAAAGAGGAAGAAAATGAAATCAAAGAAGAAGCACCTAAGACACAGTGGTGATGTAACTGATCTGAAAGCCTAGATTTAAGGAATCTTCCTTGGTATAGGGAGTTGCCATGTTCATCCTATGTGGGAAAAATACACAAAATAAGTAAAGTGTCCTCTTATTGATTTGACTGGCATAAGAGCATGCAGGTTTTAGGATTATAGAAAATTCATCTGGCAAAAAAGGTAAATTTATGTTATTCTATGGGGAAACCTGTTTTATAAACAACTTTGTTGACAGACAGGACAAGGAGAGGGAAGGCAGCGAAGGAATCCAGCAGCGATCTAAGGGAAGAAAGAGCACAGTTGCAGGTAGATGAGTGAGAGGCCTGGATATGTGAAATTCAGGGAACAGGTATGGGCTGTGAATACAGAGATAGTACCAGAATACAGAGATAACAGGAGGGTTTTGGGTTAGGATTAGTTATTCTGGATTGTGAAGAAACTGATAATATGGGTAGGTGTTCAGTAGAAACATAGGAGAAAGCTAGTCATCAACTTTAGAAGTAGGATTTCATATTAATTATAAATATTTACTTGCACCAGCTGTCATAAGCAACATTTGTTTACATCTGAATGGGAACTTGACCCTACATTCAGTGAAATTTAGGGCAGTTACTCGACAAAAGATCATTCTGAATATTTGAAAACACAGTTCTTTGTGTCCATTGTGAGAGGGAGTAGCAGAGGTGGTACCCAGAAACAGAGGTATTTTAAATTGTGAAATGCAGAAATAGCTTGCAATGCTTTCTTGCTATACTGCACAAGGTAAAGTTTAGCTGAAATGTTTAAATTGCTAAACTCTGGAAAGCAAACCTGTACCTGCCATAAATACTTGGTATAATATAGAGACTCGTTGTCATCAGCGTGGGACTTATCCTGTGGGTTTCCCCAGGGCTCAATCTTATCCCGACCCCATGCTATTTAATCTCTATGTACATTATATTTGTGGTTTTGGAGTAGGCTGTCATCAATATTCTGATGATACCAAGCCCTATGTGTGTGTGAAGTGCCGTCAAGTCACAGCCAACTTATGGCAACCCCTTTTTGGGGTTTTCATGGCAAGAGACTAACAGAAGTGGTTTGCCAGTGCCTTCCTCTGCACAGCAACCCTGGACTTCCTTGGTGGTCTCCCATCCAAATACTAACCAGGGCTGACCCTGCTTAGCTTCTGAGATCTGACGAGATCAGGCTAGCCTGGGCCATCCAGGTCAGGGCACCAAGCCCTATATCTTTATCCAAATTGCCTGCTGTTGCTGTAGAGGTCCTGAGCACCTGGTTAATGATGAATCAGTTTAATCTTGACAAGATGCAAATTATGCTGGTTGGGAAAGCTGAGATCTTGAATGACACTGTGCTTCCGACATTTGATGGGGTCCAGCTGACACTTGCTTACTTAGTTAAGAGCCTAGCAATTATAATGGATGCAGTATTATTACTAGAAAAGCAAGTTAATGCAGCAGCAAAAAAATGCTTTCTTCCATTTTAATTTAGACCAGAAGATGCCTCCCTAACCTTGACTTGGCCGACCTGGCCACATGGATATGTGTCACTGTAAACTCAAGAAAAGTACACAAACAGAGAAGAAATTAAGATAAGAAGAGAAGAAAAGAAGACAGGCCAAGAAATGTTGAAAATATCCAATATTATTTTAATAGGCAGTTTTTAATGTATTAGTGAGTTTGCCACAACATATTCTGGGTGCCAAGGAAAGAAACAAAAGAAGAAATTTTGAATGTATTGTATATCATTCTTTTTATCTTTTCCTAATTTCCCCCCTCCTTTTCTTTTTTAATTATTTTTTAAAAAAATATATAAAAGGAAGAAAAGTACAGAAACAACCTGTGCTGACAAACTAAATGCAATTCTAATGATGGCTAGAACAGGTATTCACATTTTGGGAGGGTCTTTGTGTGAACAACTTGTAGTTGTATCAACGATATATACTAATATAACAAACATTAATGAAAAATATAACAAATGCATGTGCAATATAATTGTTTAACAACGATATATACAATTGTAACTAAGGAGAATAATCATTTAAAGTCCATAGCAGGAAAAAAACCTTGATGAGGACAAGCTTGGCAAAAACACACTTCTTAATGAAAAAGGAGTGCCTGAGTACAAAGTTCAGGCACTCCTTTTTCATTAAGAAGTGTGTGTTTGCCAAGCTTGTCCTCATCAAGGATTTTTTCCTACTATGGACTTTAAGTGATTATTCTCCTTAGTTACAATTGTATATATCGTTGTTAAACAATTATATTGCACATGCATTTGTTATAATTTTCATTAATGTTCAGTGAGGGGGAAAAGTATTTGATCCCCTGCTGAATTTGCCCGTTTGCCCTCTGATGAAGAAATGACCAGTCCATAATTTTAATGGTACGTCTATTGTAGCTGTGAGATACAGAATAGCAACAGGAAAAACCCCAGAAACCCAGAAGTCAGAGATTGATGTGCATTATAATGAGTGAAATAAGTATTTGATCCCTTTGCAAAAGATGACTTAGTACTTGGCAAAACCCTTGTTGGCAATTACAGAGGTCAGACGTTTCTTGTAGGTGGCCACCAGGTTTGCACACATCTCAGGAGGTGTTTTGTCTCACTCCTCTTTGCAGATCCTCTCCAAGTCAGTAAGATTTCGAGGCTGATGTGTAGCTACTCGAACCTTCAGCTCCCTCCACAGATTTTCGATGGGATTAAGGTCTGGAGACTGGCTAGGCCACTCCAGGACCTTAATGTGCTTCTTCTTGAGCCACTCCTTTGTTGCCTTGGCCATGTGTTTTGGGTCATTGTCATGCCGGAATACCCATCCTCGACCCATTTTCAATGCCCTGGCTGAGGGAAGGAGATGCTCACCCAAGATTTGACGATACATGGTCCCGTCCATCGTCCCTTCGATGCGGTGAAGGTGTCCTGTCCCCTTAGCAGAAAAACACCCCCAAAGCATAATATGTCCCCCTCCATGTTTGACGGTGGGGATGGTGTTCTTGGGGTCGTAGGCAGCATTCCTCCTCCTCCAAACACGATGAGTTGAGTTGATGCCAAAGAGCTCGATTTTGGTCTCATCTGACCACAGTTCTCCTCTGGGTCATTCAGATGTGCATTGGCAAACTGTAGACAGGCCTGTACATGTGCTGCCTTGAGCAAGGGGACCTTGCGGGCTCTGCAAGATCTCATTCCTTCACGGTGTAGTGTGTTACCAACTGTTTTCATGGTGACTATGGTCCCAGCTGCCCTGAGATCATTGACAACTCCCCCCCGTGTAGTTCTGGGCTGCTTCATCACCGTTCTCATGATCATTGCAACTCCATGAGATGAGATCTTGCATGGAGCCCCAGACCGAGGGAGTTTGACAGTTAGGGTTGTCACCTTCTCACCAAGCTGCTTGGCAATAGTCTTGTAGCCCAGTCCAGCCTTGTGCAGGTCTACAATCTTGTCCCTGACATCCTTGGACAGCTCTTTGGTCTTGGTCATGGTGGCTAGTTTGGAATCTGATTGATTGCTTCTGTCGACAGCAGAACCCTAACCCTAACCTGGCTGGTTGATAGGGGATCAAATACTTATTTCACTCATTATAATGCACATCAGTCTCTGACTTTTGTCTTCTGGGTTTCTGGGGATTTTCCTGTTGTTATTCTGTCTCACAGCTACAATAAACCTACCATTAAAATTATGGACTGGTCATTTCTTCGTCAGAGGGCAAATGGGCAAATTTAGCAGGGGATCAAATACTTTTTTCTCTCACTGTGTTATATTAGTATATAGTAAACTCAAGGCCAGAGTACTCTAATATACTCTACAGGGGTGTGCTTTTAAGATCAACTTAGATACTCCAACTGGTAAAGAACACAGCATCTCAGTTGCTATTGGGGCAGCAAAGCATGCATATCACACCTGTTCTGCAGTCACTGCATTGGTTACTGATCAATTATCATGTTCAAATCAAGGTACTGGTCATCACCTTCAAATTCCTTAAAAGCCTTGAACCTACATATCTGCAGGACTGCCTCTCCTGCTATACTCCACTGTGTGAGCTTTATTCATCTGAGCATAGTCTTGAGGGTGCCATCCTTGCAAATTGGTAAGATCAGCAATGGCCCATAGACGTGCATGGTGTTGTCACTTTCATCTTATGGAATCCCCCCCCCAAGGAGATGAGGAAGGCCCCAAAACTGCTATCATTTTGCAGAATGTGCAAAACAAAAATATATAAAGGTATTGTTTAATAAAGGGATTAGAACTGTAGTATAATGGAACAGCTTAGGAGGATGCTTTTAAAAGGGAATAGAACAGTCTTCTATTGATTGTATTGCCCTACTTCTATCTTTGCAATTCACTTTCTGCATTATGGTATGTCATGCCTTAGGCTTAGACTGTTTCTGTCTGCATTGTTTTCTAATTCTGTAGTCTTAGTCATATTGCATTTTAATGGATCTTATGCTGCCTGAGTGCAAAGTATGAATCACAATTCAATCTTCCTTAAGACTCAGTGTGAACGTTGGACTAGAAGTGAAGTAAATAAATATGATACAAGAAATTTTATAAGATAACCAAATAATTCCTCTTACATAAATAATTATATCAAAAATGTGATTGCTTTTTATCATTTGATGACTTAAATAAGAGATCAGGCACATGCCCTCAGAGACTGAGATCCATGCTTATATTAATAGTGGGGTATATTAAGTGGTCTTCATTAAAGACCACTTCCTTAAAAAGCTATATAAAGCACTGTAAATTGATTCTATAAATAGTATACTGTATGTTAGCCAATTCTTTGCTATATTTGGTTTAGCTACTGAAATGCTTAATCTCATTCTATATTGCAGGGAGCCCCAACATGGTGCCCATGGGCACCATAGTGCCCACTGACAACTTTCCTGGCACCTGCCAAGTGCTTTTAGAAAGTGGGGAGGGACAGATTAGGCTTTTGCCCAGCAAGGCTTCTGATTGGCCTTTGGAGATTTCATTGCCTGTGCAGATTTTTAAAAAGAGCAGCTGCTCACACAGCACAAGGATCTTCACTGTGTGACTGATGGTAAGCCAATGCAGCCATTTTGTGGCTGGCTCAACCTCATGTAACAGCCATTTTGTGGCAGCCATTTTGTAGGCTGCACCCACCGCACTGTCAGAATTCCAAGGGTGCCCACAGGCTCAAAAAGGGGGTCCCTGCTATATTGTAACATCCTGCATTGTGACTAAGGGATATACCGTATTGTCCGGCGTATAAGACGACTTTTTAACCCAGGAAAATCTTCTCAAAAGTCGGGGGTCGTCTTATACGCCGGATGTCGTCTTATAGGGCGGGTGCTGAAACTTCCGAGCCGGACTGGAGAATCTGCCTGGGGAGCCGCCTCTGCTCTGTCCATGTCCGCCAGAGGAGGGAGGGGAGGCGAGTCCGGCGAGGGCGCTCGCTGCCCGGCTGGGAGTCGGAGCCAGGCGCGCCGGGGCGCACAAAGGGAAGCGCTCGGTCGCGCTCCGGCGGCGGTGCAAGGCAGGCAGCCAGGCAGGCGGCTGGCTGGCCGGGGCTGGGGCGGCCGCTCTCCCCACGTCCTTCTCCGCCTCCTGCCCACCCGCTCCGGAGTCGCGACTGCAGCCGCGCTCCAGCCCAGACTGAGGGTGGTTCGGGGCTGAGCGAATGCAGGCGGGTGGGCTGCGCGCTCCTCCTCCTCAGCCCCCCTGCCTCCCTCCCTCCCTGCCTGCGCGTTGGTGCGTCTGGCTCTGCTCTTGCAGCGCGGCCAAGAATGTGACCAACTCCCCAGGCGGGGCTCTTCCAGGAACAGGTGCCGCCTCCCCTCGGCTCGGCTCCCGGCCCTTGTGCAAAAGGCGAGCGAAGGGGGGCGGCAGGGGAGTGCGCGAGGGGTGGGCCTCGGCTGCAGAGGAGTATATCCCAAACTCTATATTTTAACTGGAAAAGTTGGGGGTCGTCTTATACGCCGGACACTACGGTAATTATCTTTTGTTAACCTCTACTGAAGGAGGTAATGAAAAATTTAAACAAAAGAGTTTAAGTTTATGGAAGAAGGGATCATATAGCCCATTTTGTAAGTAGTGAACTCACCAACTTTTTTTATATACTCCCTTGGGCTGTGCATAATAGTTTTCATTGGCAGCATCAATACAAAGAGAACTTTTCTTAAGGCTTGTCTGAATATCGAAGTTCTTCTGTCACTCCTTGAAATGGACAACTTAAAAGCCTTAATATGTACCTGGTAGGAGTTTCCATTCCTTCAGCTTCGCATTTCTTTGATTCATCAAGCAATTGCACTGAAACATATATGAACAGATTCTATTACTGATTTATCCTTTAAACACAAACTACATTTATCTCCAAAGTAAAAGCTGAGCTAAAACCTCACATGGCAAATCACAAATGTATGTTATTTGATTTATATCCTATCCTTTCCCAGCAGGGCCAGGCTCAGGGCGGCTTACAACAACAGTCACAACAATAAATAAACATACAAATGTAGAATTAAAACACATAATTTAAAACCATAGTTCCTAATCTAAGACAAGATAGCGCCCTGAACTATGCACCCACTTCATATCAGCAGAGCTGTTATCAATAGGGTGAAGCTGGTCCAGAAGATGGTAATAGAGAAGACCAACAAACAGCAGAGAACTCACAGGTCCAAGGAAAGGAACAGAAGACAAGGAGGGAAAGGGGGGGGAGGGGAGGCCACATGAACTACAATACCGTCACTATCCTCCACCATATGCCTAGCAGAACATCTCTGTCTTACAGACCCTGTGAAACTGAGCCAAGTACCACAGGGCACGGGTCTCACTAGATAGAGTTCCACCAGGCTGGGACCTGGCCCAAAAAGGCTCTGGCCCTGGTCGAGGACAGCTGGATGGTTCAGGGACCACAGACCACCAAAGAGTTTTTTCCAGAAGAGTGTAATGCCCTTGGGGGGTGTATTGGGAGAGGTGGTCCGGTAGATATGAAGGTCTCTGACCATTTATGGTTTCGAAGGTAAGTACCAAAACCTTGAACTTGATCCAGTACTCAGAGCACTGGTTGTATACAGACTCTCCACAGGATCCCTGTAAGGACCCACACCGCTGCATGCTGGACCACTTACAATTGCCAAAGCAACTTCAGGGGAAGCTCTGAGTAGAGTGAGTTACAGTAGTCCAGACTAGAGGTGACCACTGCATGGATTACTGTGGTCAGGTCAATGTGGGACACCTAAGGAGGTCAGCTGCCAGGCTTGACAAAATGGAAAAATGCCATCCTGGCAGTATTTGTGACCTGGGCCTCCAAAGAGAGGCGTCCAGAGTCACTCCCAAACTCCTGATGGAGGGAGATGGTGTCAGCTGTAAAGTAATTAAAGCAATAAGCAAACAAACAAACCAAAAACACCAAAACAGGACTACCCAGAATCAGAGAACAATGAAAATGAAGTGAAAACTATATAGAATGTTAAATTTTAAGACATTTATACCATGCACTATTATAAGGTAAATGGGACTTCAGTCTGATATAAGCTGTTTGAGAATCAGCATACCAAATGCAATCATTCTGAAGTAGTAGTACAAAGACTGCACTGTCTCTTCTAAAACCACTGGATCTGTTCACAAAGGAAGCTGATCAACAAGATGCTGATCTAGAAATGAGGTTGTGGAGGAGGACAGAATGGGAAGAGAAGGATATGAGGACAAATTAGGAAGAAACAAAGAAAGCAAATAGGGTTCAGAGAGGGAGAAATGATGGGAGATAAGTGTTCCCTAGATCCTTTTGTGTAGCTTGTGTATTCATCATCACCTATATACTAATAGCAAAGTCGGCCAAATCTAAGGATACTTAAATTGAGTGACTGGAGCTGTGAAGGGGCAAGACAGATCTTTCTATAAATTTGAAAAGGACCCTAGGTTTATCATTTTGGGGTGTTTTTTTTTAAACCCTCGCATGTATTTTTAAAGATTTCATATTTGATTAAAGGAGTACCTGTAGCTTTAAGCAATGGATTCCTTCAGTGGCTGTTGCTAGGCAACCACAGATTCCAGGCTTGTTTCTGTTTGTAAAAGGTAGGGGGAGGGGGCAGGGCTCTTTCCAGCCTATTTTTGGCCTTTGAAGGATTCATTGGGGCCAGGCCTGGCTAGGGTTGGCAGGTCCAGGTTGGGAAATTCCTGGAGATTTTGTGGTTGAGTCTAAGGAGTGCAGGCCTTGGGGAGGGGAGCCAAATGTAACGCCTCACCCTTATTAGAATACTGATAAATCTACAAATGTGAAGACAAAAGGATTTCCAATATGCCCTTCAGCAACACCAAGGTTTGCAATCATATGCATACGTAATGGGGACAAGCACCATTTAAAAACATACTTTTTGGATCTAACACAAACTTGATTTTCAATATTCTTTGCATTTCATCATGTATCATTTTCCAATATTTTCTTGCTTTTTTACAAGACCACCACACATTGTAAAATGTTACATCTATGCTTTGGCATACATTCTTTGGAAATGCAAAGAATATTGAAAGTCAAGTTTGTGTTAGATTCAAAAAGTATGTTGTTAAAGATTTTGCCTGATAATATGTCAAAAATATACAATGAACTATTTTATATGGTGACAGCGGCAAGAGTGGAGTGTGCAAGAAAGTGGAAAGCAGAAGACTACCCAAATGTAACTGAAAGGACAAATAAAGTAGCAGAATATGCAACCATGCCAAAGTTAACATCTTTAGTGCATAATAGACCAACCTCTGATTTCTATGAAAAATGGAAAGTATTCCTTGATTATATAGCTGTTAACCAATAAAAATACTAGAATTTAAGAAATGCACTGTCAGATATGCAAATATAATAACTCAAAGAAGGTGTAATAGAATTGAAGTTATAAAGTAAGTTCCAGTACAATGTAAGAATTTGACGTGTATGTTTCTAGGTTTTGATTTATCTGTTTGAAAATTTTTAAAAGCTTATTTAAAAAAATCAAAAAAGAAAAAAAAGGAGTAAGTGCCATTTAATTCAGTGGGGCTTCCAAGCTCACATGCATAGGAGTATGATTCAAACTGCTTTCCCTAAAAACACCCCTTTAAACTGTCATTGCCACTAAACCAGTTTGATAAATGGGGTACAGATAATGCTAGATAGTGGCTTGTCTAAGGCTCCTTATGAAAATGTATGGTAGAAGATTTGAGCCAGAAATTTTCTAGTTCACACCCCAGTCTCTTAGCCACAGTGCCCCACTAGTGCATTCTAATTATGCTTACTCTAAAAACCATAAGGTTTGCACATGTTACACCTGAATCCTCCAGTAACCACTTCTATTGATACTTTCAAAGACCGTAGATTGGCACAGCTATGCTTTACAGCTGCACAAAAGCAGACAAATTCCAAAGGGGTGCTGTGTCGCATAACACCTCAAAGGCATTTATTGTGGCATAAGCTTTTGAGAGCCACAATAAGTTTGTTAGTATCTAAGGTGCTAAAAGACTCTAATATATTAAGATCAACACACATTTTTTACTTTGCAACAAAAATAACTATATTCCTCTTGTGGAGTATTACTGAGCATTGGTCTTTGTAAAATACTGAACTTTTATAGACCACCAGTTACTTATCTCTGGTGAATATTCTATGTTTATATTTTGATAGCTCATTTGTAGATTTAAGATTTCTATTACTGTATATTCTAAGTGAGTTAATACGATTATACACATTTAAGTGTACTGCAGCTCAATTCAGTGTTACACGCGGTATTAAAATTGCACAGATCATTTTAATACTGAATAATTACTTCTTTTACACTTGGTTTTGATTTCTAGTCTTCAGTGACTTTTAACTAATGCTCTTATCAGAACTGCTGCAATTGTTCTTATTTAATGCACTTCTGAAAATAAACCGAGGACCTGTAAATCTTTGTATTCTTTAACCGATGTCAAAGTTAATAATGTGTAACTTTCTAGTGGGAGACAGAAAAGACAGCATTTTGAGTAGGAAATTAGAAATGGGCTAAGAAATCCCAGATTATATTAAACATACAAAAGAAACATGGAATTTCTAAGTATTATCAAAATACATTCTCACCATTCACAATTTCATGACCAAAAAACATCTTCACTCCTGGAACACACCTACCATTTTCCAAGTTCTTAACTGCAAATAAGAGCAATATCAATCACTAACTGAACCACAAAAATATATATTTTATTCCAATAATTAGAACTATAAAATGCACATGGAAACTATTTTGCAAAAGAGCTTGCCTGAAACTCTTGATCATTTTCTTCATTTGTACCGTATGCTTGCTTGCACAGCTTAGTCATACTGATCTATGGATGTCATATTATAATATTTTGAACATGTGCGGTATAGCAATCCAGTTTATTCACACACACCCATAAATTCTTTAATGTTTTGCTTTGCTCCTCCCAATAGGGTCTGTTATCTTTGCCTCTTTTTTCTAGGGCTTGTTCTGCAACTACCCAGGGCCTTCTTGGTGACTGTCCTATTCTTATGGAAAACCTCCTGGAACAGGGTTTTCAGCAAACCTGTGAAACAGAATTATTCTGTAGAGCTTTGGGGGCATGGGCCTTCTAACTTTCCTAAAAGGACAGCAAGCAGAGGTTGCTGGAAGTAGTGGAATTGTCACTATAAATATTTAATCTCACTGTTCATTAAATTCTGTATGACTCAATCATTATCCAAGGTTTCTGTTTGGATTATCAGTTGCCTAGACACTTGGGCTGCCAACTCTGACTTGGGAAATTTCTGGAAATTTAGGGGTAGAGCCTGAGAATGGGAGGAAGCCAAGTAGTGATATGATGCCATATAGCCTGAAGCTGCCGTTCTCTTCAGAACTGTTCTCTGTAGTCTGGAGATCAGTCATAATTCTGGGAAATCTCCAGGCTCATCAGGAGGCTGGTAAACCTAAATTATCCTGATCAGTCCCCATTTAGGATACTATCAGATTAAAGGTATAGGTCCCCTGTGCAAGCTCCGGGTCATTCCTGACCCATGGGGTGACGTCACATCCCGACGTTTACTAGAAAGACTTTGTTTACGGGTTGGTTTGCCAGTACCTTAGGCAACATGAATGTCTCTTTTCTACCTCATTCTTCAAATCCTTCCAGAACAACTTCTTCATGGACTACTTTATATCTGTCGCTGTTACTACTCCCAGATAACTAATGATACCCCAGCCTCACTCTACAGCAAGCTTTTATCTCCTAGAATATACTTACTTGGAAGTAAATCACATTGATATCATTGGTTAGGACTGTTAAACCCTCTAAGTGCTACCTATGCTTTATACAGTGCCTCATACACTGCCTAGGTTAAATATTAAATAAATATAAGTGTAGTGGACTGAACCAGAAACACTTACACAAATACAAGTGCTGCTAGACTTCAGTTCAGAAATCACTTATTATGAATGCTTGTCTTTATTACTAGCTTACTGAAATCAGTGGTGACTAACACCCCATGGGTATGTTCCCAGCCTCAAGGGCTGCAATCAAAAATCAGAGGAATCTGAGTGTGTGTGTATGTACACACACACACAGCCATCACTCATATTAAGTTTGTACAAATCCAAGAACCCCAGCTTCATAATGTCAAGAAATAGGCTGCTACGTTAAGTATCAAAGTGCTTTTAGTACTTGGTCTTTTCAGCATTACTACATCTGCATAGAAAACAACAGAATGTTAAGCTGTTAATTGGTAGGCAAAGTTCAGCAGGAACCTTCCGCATGCATGACTGAGCAGGATGGCTCTATGTGTATGGTTCAAGTTATTTCCTTGGAGCTTGTCAGTAGATGCCAGCTATTGAGCAACCCAGGAAGTGCAAGAGTAGCCAGCGTCTTACAGCTGAATAAAATATGGAGTGTCGTTCATATGCCACTGCTGTTAAAATTCACTCTTGCTCAAGATGACTTGAGTAAAGATTAGATATATATTTCATCTAAAAAGACAAATCTCATCCAATTACACTGGAGTGTGCTTCCAGTACAATAAGTCAGTAGGAATAATTCCAGAACTTCTGGCTTATAGACAGTTGCTGAGGAATTTTCAATTAACTCTCATTATTATAAAGTATGTCCAGTATTAGATAAGAAACTCTTGGAATCTAATCAGTGTCACTGGCCTTGAGATTCCACAAACAGGCTCTGAGCGTACAAAGGGCTGAGAGGGATTGATATTAATAACAGTATTCTACTGATAACAACTGCACAGAAGAAGGAATTATTTGCATTAATGGATTATTGCTTATGTAAACACGTAACACTTTTCAGCATAGCTACATCTTAAGTACTGGAAAACTACATTCACTATACTCTATCTGTAAGATGAGCAATGCATATCAGCAAATATTTCTAAGACTTGGCTCCTAAGCCTTGTTTCTTCTTGTGCAGCACCATTTTCCATTGTGAAACCCATTCCTCTGTCATTAAGCACTTCCACTTATGAAACACCAATAAAGTGATCTGCAGCAGAGAACCGCCTCTGCAAAGGAAGAAGAGGGGCGCAAGAAGAAAAAAGGCGTAGGATCCTAGTCCAAGAGGCCTGGGACAAGTTTCTGTGTTGTCCTTGCTACAGCAGACTAAATATTGCCACTTGTCTAGCCATTTCCAGTGCTTATCTTGTCCAGTCTCACAAGCTAAGGCCCTTACTTATTGCACCTGAATATTAAAAGAAACAGAGGGGCATTCAGCTTTTCTCTTATTGATCCAGAACCCCATATTCTTAAATACAGGAAATGACAACAGACAGAACCACAGGCAGAAGAAAGGAACGTTGTTCTTCTGTCTAGTCTGTCAGGAACAGGTACCTCAAGAAATGCCAACTAACCTTCTTCCTTAGTTCCAGAGCTACCTGGAATTTGGGTGGTTTAAAAAGAAGGCTAAAATCCTATGCTCGTTCACTTGGCAGTAAAATCCACTTTACAGCTCAACATGGGCAAATCAGGCTGCTCCTACAGGGAACCACCATTGGTGGAATAATAATGCTGTGTTTCCACATTTGAGCCATACACAAATAGCGTGACACACCTATAGGACATCTTATATAATCATGCTGAGATTCCTAACAAAGAACAAAAACTATGATGAGCACTTCCTTGTCTTTTGCTTAGGGATGGTCAATTGGAGGCTTATGGATCAGATTGAAATTGGAATAAAGGCCTCAAAACATTCTGCCAATGGATTCTGCTCTATGACAAAGAAGTTTTCCCCCCAAAGGGCAGAGGGGTACTGTGACAGATAGGAGGCTGTCCTGCCCTTGGAAGGAAAAACAGCCACTCAGAGTAGCCCACAGGACTACTGTTCCAGCAGCTAATCACCTTTTAGGAGGGGGTTGGGATGTTGGAGGGAAGCACATAAAGGGAGTTCAGATCTGCCTCAGGTAGAGAGCAGACATAATTCAGGTCTGGCTCAGGAAAAAGAGCGGGCAAAGTGAGGGGTAGCGTTGCCTGGGTGTGTAGCAAAGTGGTTGAGCTCTATTTCTAGGACAGAATAGAGTACCGCAATTATTATGCCTGTTTCTGGTGATGTGCAGAACTTGCAATTTTTAGTCTGACTCTTGTGAAAGGGCAGGCTGGTGTGGGCGGAATCCTAAGTGGGTATGAGAGGATCCAACCTAGGGGCTAAACAGTAATAGCCTGTTTGAGTCTGAAAGGGTTACAGAAAGTACAAGCTACAACTGATATAATTTTAAGTGCCTCAGTCAGGTTTCTCCTTTGTCAGCCTGGAGACCTGTGCCATAGTTCTATTCCTTAAAACTAAATAATATTGTTGTTTCTGTTCAAATCCTGCCTCAGTGATCGCCTTAAACCACGCATACTTGCCTCTCAGCAGCGAACCCCAAAGCCTATGCTCATGCTACCTTTAGAGCACCTAATAACTGAGGGGAAGGTTTCTAGATTAAAACAACCCTAGATACCAGAAAATCATAGGAGGCTGTGTGTGTACCCTCAGCAAGAAAGATAGGCATGTCACAGGTACATTCTATACTGTAGGCTTGAGCATAATAATCCATTTTAAATCTACAACTCAAACTACACATTATATGTAATATGTGTTCTCTATGGGGAATTGCACCCATAGAGCAGCTGCAAGTTTCTCAGTGGAACTCAATTATGAAGAACAAGAACCCAATTTGGATTGGGACTGTAGCATGGGAGGAGGAGGGGCTTCAGCCTTTCCCATGTGCCAATTTTCTGACCTAGAATAATCGGGAGGGGTGTTGTTTACCCCATAAGAGAGCTGCAAAGCACTCAATACTTGCACATACAGTCCCCCATGGGGCAAATAACACCCCCAAGGATGTTTTGGTACAGGAAAATAGTGCAAGGGGGAAGCAGAAGTCCCTCCTCTCCCCTTGTGGTATGGGCCCAATCTGAACGCCCCCTGAAGCATTTCAGAATTAACTTCTTTCAGGAAACTCACAGCTGGCATCCTCATGCAAGTCCCATGGTGATCATGTCACATGCTACATGTAGCTCATGCCTATACAATGCACGGTTTCCAGGCCAGCTCAGGGTTCTGCCAAACAAATGTACATTAAGAGTTTCCAGTTGAAACTTAGATTCTCAGGCACTTGAGGCCCAATTCGAACCATGGCTTGAACGGATAGGGAGCCTTAAGCCTCCCCCCACCATCATTTCCCCAACTTGAAATGGTCTTGAGGGAGCTATTATTCGTCCTGTTGTGGAACAAATCCATATTGTACCCTGCTGCCGCCCTTTGCCTGAGAGTCAGTTTCAGCAGGGAACTCCCAGTGCACATCTGTTTAACAGTGTTTGGGGATGAGCCCAGGAACAGTGTATTGCGAAAGGCTCTCAGAGATTTTATTAGGGGAACCACCTGATACCTTGTGCTTCAAAATATACTTCTAGTTCCTAAAGAATAGTGTGGGCTCTGAAAATATGTTATAGATACTGTCTCCACACTGATGTAGAAGACAAAGAATCTCACTAATGTTTACATACTATTGGATAGATAGTAAAATAGTTCTAAATAAAAATAGAACCTCTGTTTATAAAGATACTTCGGTTGGAATCCACATGTTGCAACACTCCTTGGAATACGCCACATTTCAGTGTGATTTTCACTGTTTTCCCTAGAACATCACTGAGGAAGTGGTAATCACTGCTAGGATCCATTATAGCTCGTCGTCAACGGAATCTGGCTTTCAGCCTAAATGAGAAACTAAACAGAGAAAGCTTCTGTTAAAATGTTTCCAGAAATATCCATATCTAAAAAAGAACTAGAGGTATTGACACATTTAATAAAACATTGTCCATGTTTAGCTTTATATTCTATATACTTTGGGGAAGAAAAGATACAGCCACCACTTTCCACCACCTTTAAAAACACAGGCCTTGTAGTGATTTCTTGACACACATAATAGTAAAATAACATATCTGGTTTGAATATAGGAACTTCTCAGCATAAGGTAATGCAGACAATATAATAACTTTTAGATTCAGAAACCAAGTAGCCATTTAAGAGTCATATTTAATCTTTATTTTAAATTTCAGGTTATAAGATTGTGTGTGTCTGTGTGCAGTACCATCAAGTCGCTTCGAACTCATGATGACCATATGAATCAATGTCCTCCAAAACATCCTGCCACTTACTTCCTTGCTAGTTAAAAAAAGATGAAAGTAGTAGACAGTTATGTCTCCTACTTAGGTTTAAAGATTAGATAGGCTACCTCAAAAATGGTGAATGACAATTTTTACTGTGATAGCTAGTTTTTGTTTAATGTCAGCAATCTGGTGTGACAATATCAATTAGATCCATTTTTACAAGCTAAATTAACATTGGCCAATCCAGATCTAAAAAATTAGAAGAAATCTTTTTTATTGAAGGCTTGGATCAGTAGGGGAATTTTAACATTGGACCAATTGATAGGTTATGATTATGAGTTTCTGCCATTTTCTGAGCTGAGGTCTAGATATGACTTGCCATCTTATGTAGAAGGGCGATACCTACAGTTGTGACATTTGTTGCTATCTAAATTTGGCCCTGAGGCATTAAGTGACTCAGAATCCCCTTTGCTCCTGGAAACTCTAATTGGATCAAGGCAGAAAACAAAAGCTACAACATTTGTTTAATAAATATGACATGCAAAGTCTCAGGAATGAATGGAATAAGGAGCTAGATCGCCCTATTTTTTCAAAGCAATGGGATAAGTCACTTGAACCCTTAAGCAGAGCTGTAAGCCTCTGCTGTCTTTCCGAAATGTTTCTTATTGGACAGAAATGCTGTTCCATAACACCAGTTCTGCCAAGACATGCCTTACTTCAGACCACAGAACCACTAAGGACAACCCACTATCATGTTTCTCAGGGTCCTCTATTTTTTACTTTTGTATCAGGCAAATCTCTGCAAAAGAAAGATCAGAAACATCATCATGTTGCTACAAGAAAAGGTGTTCCTCTGTAGGAAAGGGGGAACTCAGATAGCAGAACGAAGAGAAGATTAGGAAAACTAGCAACCTATATGTAACTTTACATTTGCTTAAACGCTATTTTAGATAAACTAGTAAAACGTGGATTACATACTTTTCCGTTTAAATTTAACTCACAGGACAATCCTAAGAATACTACTGACAGATGCTAAGACTAGAATTCTTTCCATGTCCATCAAATAGAATCGGTTTAGCAAGAAATCTTACACCATAGATCAGGGGTGTCCAACATGGTACACATGGGTTGTCAAGGAGGTCCGGCCTGCCCTCCAGCAAACCGGTTCCTCCTTGGGTCAAAAGTTGCCAAACTCCCCACTGGGCTTCAGGACTCTCCCTAAAGCACAATGCAGGTAGACTCTGCTACCTTGTCGAGGAGACTCGGTCTGCTCTCCAGCAGGCCGATTCCTCTGTAGTTCAAAGTCACCAAATATTTTCCTAGGAAAACCCAAATTCCTTACTGTGCCCCAGGATTCCCCCTTTGAGCGCAGTACAGGTATATCGCCCCCAGCTCTCAATTCCAAAAGGCTGGCTTTCCCAGGGATGAGCTGAGAGCTACTCTTCCCCAGCCAGTTTCCCAAAAGTCAAAACAAGCAAAAACTGTCCCTGCAGAGTAGAGCTTCTGCCAGGGGAGGCTTATTGCCACAAAACACTAGGGTAGGTGGTTTCTCACACACACACACACACACACTCAGGCACTTGGATTTAGCCCTGAGACCCAAAAAAGGTTTCTCAGACTTCAATATAAAGTCTATAAGTTTATTTAATAAAATGTGCTCGTTACAGAAAGGAAATTGTTTGTGAGGCGGATAGCATAAAAACAAGAAATCTTAGCAATCTCTAACTTCACAGTAGTTCTTTAAGTTTCAGGCAAAATAGGCAGTTTCCAAGAGAGTAGCAAATGCAAGGTTTTAGTTGATTTATAGTTACCAAGACCCAGGTTTTGGTCCTAACACGCAGAGCGTCAGTCCTTCCTGGTTGCCAAAAGATGATGATCGCTTGGAGACATGACCAGCATGTCCCCCTCCCAAGCTTCATGATTTTGATTAGAATAGAGTTCATATTTATCTCTCCCATCTCACTGGGTGATGGCCATTCCGCCCAATGAGATGTTGGGGATGCAATAAACTTCTAAGATATTTGGCATGACACCGCTAGGCCTTTTGAAGTTACAGATGTATTTGCATCTCTGCAGCAATACAAAACATCTGGGCTCCTTCAAGCTTTTGAGATGTCAGGCTTCTAACAGGATTGTCACCAAAAGAACAGATAGCTGATTTACAATAGGAAGGCTTTGAAATGGAGGTGCTTTGAAGTGGAGGTGGCAATGCCTCCGGTCACACCTTTCCCCCCAAAGTGGAGTGGCTTCCCATGGGAAATGGGAATGGTTTCTCACGGGAATGGTTTGTGAGAGATCTGGTCATCAGCTCCCAGTTTGATATCAAGACATTGAAGACATAGAAGGCCACAGAATGAACCAAAGTTTGGTGATCAGAAGAGCAAGGTTGCTTTTTTTTACATGGGTACCCACTGACACCTTTCCTGGTGCCCACCAAGTGTTATTAGAGAATGGACATTTTTAAAACATTGCATTGGCAGCAACTGCCACCACAGCACAAGTATCTTCACTGTGTGATTCAAGATATGCTGTGGCAGCCATTTTATGGCTGGCTCTGCCTTCTGCAGCAGCAATCTTCTGACAGCCATTTTGTGGCTGCCTCCACCATGCTGTGGCAGCATTCCAAAGGTGCCCGCAGGCTCAAAAAGGTTGGGGACTCCTGCTATAAATACACATTGCACACATGCAGATGAACACCACCCATTCTTGTTAAAGTGAATTTAAGACAAACTAATGCAGCAGCTGTGCAGATAGTAGCTTTTGGTCCCAGGAGTTCCCCTTCTTCCACGGTTTCTAGAACAAGAAGCTACAAGGTTATAGGTTCACAATAACAAGGAGAGGAGAGCCCATGTTGCTACTACTAATAAAGCCACTGTAACAAAAGATGCAGTCTGGTCCCAAGACTAAGAAGCAGTAAATTAAGGAAATAAAAATAGAAAATATTGTCGAAGGCTTTCACGGTCAGAGTTCATTGGTTCTCGTAGGTTATCCGGGCTGTGTAATCGTGGTCTTGGTATTTTCTTTCCTGACGCTTCGCCAGCAGCTGTGGCAGGCATCTTCAGAGGAGTAACACTGAAGGACAGTGTCTCTCAGTGTCAAGTGTGTAGGAAGAGTAATATATAGTCAGAAAGGGGTTGGGTTTGAGCTGAATCTGTCCTGCAAAAAGTAACAAAGGTAATGTGCTAACCATTGTCCTGTAAGTATCAAGATATTAGCACATTATCTTGATACTTACAGGACAATGGTTAGCACATTACCGTTGTTACTTTTTGCAGGACAATGATTCAGCTCAAACCCAACCCCTTTCTGACTATATATTACTCTTCCTACACACTTGACACTGAGAGACACTGTCCTTCAGTGTTACTTCTCTGAAGATGCCGGCCACAGCTGCTGGCGAAACGTCAGGAAAGAAAATACCAAGACCACGGTTACACAGCCCGGATAACCTACGAGAACCAAAAAAATAGAAAAGTGTGATACAAACGCATACTCAATTTTTAGAGTTTTGGATCTATCACCAGCTTTAGAAAGGATTCAGAAGTCAATAAAAATTCAATATGAGATTTTTGTAGTACTTCGCGCCAACAGTCTACTCAACTGCAGTACAAGCATAGTAAAAAAATTAGATCTGATGTGCTCCATGGAGGTTAATCTCTAGTACCATAAACGTTTTTAAGTCTGCAGTAAACTCTTAGTGGGTGGGTACTAGACCATAAAGATAACAATCCAGTATGCCCCTTTAACACACATGCCCCACCATATACTGGTGGCTTCAAAGAACAGGAAACGTTTGGTTTAAAACTACGGGCTACTCCCGTTACGGTGGGCCCGCCAGTCCCTTTGAAGATGGCTTAAAATTGTGGCAGAACTTTATAACTTCAAAAAAGCAACAACATCCTCTGAAGATGCCTGCCACAGCTGCTGGCGAAACGTCAGGAAAGAAAATACCAAGACCACGGTCACACAACCCGGATAACTTACAAGAACCAAGCAACAAGGAGTTTGTCATTTGTTAGTTTGCTTTGAGAATTCGTTTTTTTTTTACCACTGGAAAATAAAGAGCAGGTCACGAAGGGCGCGCCTCACGCCTGGAACCTTTTCCCAGCCGAGTAGGCTGTGAACCCGTTTCAGACACAAAGGTGCCTCATTATCCCTCCACTCTCGGCGACTTCCTGGCCTTATTATGCACCGCACCCTCGCCTATAATATGCAGGGAGCCCGAGGGGGTGAGCATCACAACCTCCCAATAACGCTAAAGAAAAAAAGGGGTCGACGTAAACCTTGCACCACCTCAACTACTATTGGGAAAGAACCCTCCCAGTTATCAGACGCCAGACAGCTAAATAGCTCCTGGGATTTGTAGTTTTTAAGAAACCTTGAAGAACCACCTGCAGTGACGTCAGCATCAGGCCAAAAGGGAGAAACGGAGCAGACGGGTTTGGACCGTCGTTCTGCGCACGCGCACTTTCGATAGGCTGGACCAGTGATGTACTGGGTAGCTGGGGGAGGGGGGACGGGAGGTGATAAGAGGGGGCGTCGCGCGCTCTGTCAGTTGCAATCTCGGTAGTTGGCGCAGCGTCGCTGATTGGCTGGTCTGCGCAGTGGCGGCTCACCGGCTGTAGGCCGAGAGGAGTCTCTCTAGCCTGGTCTCTGGCGCCTTCCTTTGCCTGGTTGTTCGCTGTGAGGCGGCCGTGATGGGTTCCCGGGCGTCCACGTTGCTTCGGGACGAAGAGATTGAAGAGATCAAGAAGGAGACGGGCTGTGAGTATCAGCAGAGGCCGGGCAGGCTGGCCTTAATTCCTCAGGGCCCTGTCGCGCGTGGAAATCGTCTTGGGGCGGGCGAGTCTGTTTGGTTCTGTCCCTGTCTTCCCCCTGACGGGCTTGGGCGGAAAGCCGCCGTTTCTTGGCGTCAGTCAATGTCAATAACCCGGCCTGAAGCCTCTACCCCATTCTGGCTGCCTTTGGCCCTTCAAAACATTTCGTTCGCCGCCTCTCTTCCTTTTGCCCAGCAGAATGTCGGGTTGGTTGTCAGAGTGTTGCGTTGCCTGCCCTAGGCACCCTGTAGATTTCTGCCTAGATGCAGTTGCCGAAAAGGGTTGCGAGCTGCCCTGTCTACATAGGAAGGTAAACTTCAGCAGGTGTTGCTTCGTCTGTGGCCAGCGGGAAGCGGCACCTTCAGAAATTCTTTCCTTACGTGGCTCCTGAAGATACAGGAACACTTTTGCTCTGTTCTATCTGGTCAGCCTCTGGGCCCATGATAGGAAAGGTCGTGTTCCCAAACACGGGTCTCTTTCCGGTTAAAGTCGACAGACACCTTTTCTTCAAGTATCTTGTTCCCAAATTCTTCAACGTGCTATAGTCCTGTTGGTTCAGAGTAGCTGCCAATAATTGACCTGAAAATCTTGACACAATGGAATGAACACTCTTGTGTCAGACACATCTGACAAGTATTTTTTTTAAGTGAAGATGTGATCTTGGGGGGGGGGTTACGTGTTGAGCAATTAATCCCCCCCACCCAAAGAGCATTGAGCTCAGTCACAGAACAGGTGCTCATGCTGGTAGTTGTATGTCTCCATAGTTGTTAGAATCTGGATATCTTTTGGAATTCTGGCAAGAATTGTGGGGGGGGGGGAGAGAAGTTTGTAAGAAGTTTAAGATAGTGCTGGCAATTTTAATGCTACTTTAAAGTGTTTGTTTTATCCTGTTTTAGATAATCTAAGCAGCATAAAATTTTTACTGCCTCAAGTTTTTAGGTGGGGTGTGAGTACAGGTAGACTTGTTTAGAAGGTCTCTTACCTAATCCCTGGATATGTGATAGTTGATGGTGGCAAAGTAAAGAAGGAATTGAACTTGCTTGTGCTCACGTATGTTATCTTAATTGCTAGTGCTACATTTGTTCCTGAGATAAGTGTTCAAAGTAAGTCCTAGCTTAAATTAATCCTTGTATTATGAATGCTGCCATCTGAGTAAAAAACACAGCATCACTTCTTGGGAAAATCTTCAAAATGTGAATTTAACTAGGATGTGTTGCACTGCTACCTTAGTATGCTTGGAACATTCAAAGGGATAGTTGTCAAAGCAGTACTCGATTTCTGGTTCTTTATTGCATAAACTTTTGTGTAAGTGTCTCAGAGCAACATTAGTGCATCTGTGTTTATTTATAGTACTTCTAATGTGAAATTCTAATGTGATAAAGTCACTGCCTTTATCAGGTTCGCCTTCATAACAATCCTGTGAGATCATTGTAATTCCCATTTTACAGCTGAGATAGTGACTTGCCCAGGGCTATATGGCAAATTCTTGGCTGAACTGATATCCTAATGCTGATCTGTAGCCAAGTACAATGGTATGAGTTGGGCAATGCTGCCATGCAATAGAGCAGATTTAACATAGCATTAGATTATCAGATTTTCAGTGCTTTGTTCTGTACAAGAGAGCATAAGAAAGGCAATGCTGGATCAGACCAAGGTCCATCAAATCCAGCAGTCTGTTCACACAGTGGCCAACCAGGTGCCTCTAGGAAGCCCACAAGCAAGACGACTGCAACAGCATTGTCCTGCCTGTGTTCCAAAGCACCTAACATAATAGGCATCCTCATCTGATCCTGGAGAGAATAGATATGCCTCATGATAAGTAGCCATTTTTACTAGTAGCCAGCCTTCCAAATTGGCAGCCATCACTACATCCTGGGACAGGGAATTCCACAATTTAACTATGCGATGTGTGAAGAAATACTTCCTTTTATCTGCTTTGAATCTCTCAACCAACAGCTTCATCAGATTACCCCGCATTCTAGTATTATGAGGGAGAAAAGCTTCTCCCTGTCCACTGTCTCCATACCATGCATAATTTTATAGACTTCTATCATGTCTCCCCTTAACATCCTTCTTTCCAAGCTCAACAGCCCTAAGCGTTTTAACTATTCCTCATAGGGCGGTTGCTCTCTAGTCCCTTGTTCATTTTGGTTGCTCTTTTTTGTACCTTCTCAAGCTCTGCAATATCCTTTTTTAGTTTTGGTGACCAGAACTGTACACCGCATTCCAAGTGTGGTCTCACCATAGATTTGTACAAGGCTAGTGTGATAGCAGCAGTTTTATTTTCTATTCCTTGTCTAATTATGGCCAGCATGGAAGTTGCCTTTCTCTCAGCAGCCGAACACTGGGTTGACATCTTCATCAAGCTATCCACTACCACCCCAAGATCCCTTTCTTGGTCTGTCAGCACATATCCCATCTGCCAGCACATATCCCATCAGTGTATATGTGAAGTTGGGTTTTTTTGCCCAAATATACATCACTTTGCACTTGGTCACGTTGAATCTCATTTGTCATGTTAATGCCCGTTCCTCCAGTTTGAAGAGATCCCCTTGGAGCTCTTCACAGCTTGATTTTGTTTTAACCACCCTAAATAATTTGGTATCATCTGCAACCTTGGCCTCTCGGTGTTCACCCCCAACTCCAGGTCATCGATGAACAGGTTGAAACGCACTGGTCCCAACACAGAACCCTGAGGGACCCGCTGCTCATATCCATTCATTGTGAGAACTGACCATTGATTCCTATTCTCTGCTTCCTATTTTTCAGCCACCTCTCAATCCATAAGAGGACTTGTCCTCTTATCATATGACTATGAAGTTTGCTTAGCAATCTTTGGTGGGGGACTTTGTGAAAAGCCTTTTGGAAATCCAAATACGGAGTGACCACAGACTTATTCCTGTCCACATGCTTATTGACTGACTTGACTCAACTCTTGAGGGCACAGTGTCATCAAAGCCAGGCCCAGGAACTCTTCCATCATTCTTAGATCCAGAAGAAAGCCCCCTCCTTCCAGTTACCATCAACAAGGCTAGAAGGAGAAGAGGGTGCAGGCAGGAACACTTTTATTATGCCTGGATCTAGCTCCAGCTAACACCCCCCTTTCCTCCAGTTTCCAGCTGCCTTTGCTGGGCCAGGTAACCCTTGATAGTGTCTGGATCTAGATCGCCTAACCCCCTCCCCTATTTCAGAACATTTTGTATTCATTTCAGTTGCTTGTATTGGATTTTTATTCGTGAGCTGCTTTGGAAGGCAAGGCAAAATTATCATTTATTAATTTAGTGCATGTTTAGGCCACATATAGAGCCTCGCCACATATAGAGCCCTGTGGCCCAGAGCAGTAAGCTGCAGTACTGCAGTCAAAAGCTCTGCTCATGACCTGAGTTCGATCCCGATGGAAGTTGGTTTCAGGTAGCTGGCTCAAGATTGACTCAGCCTTCCATCCTTCAGAGGTCGGTAAAATGAGTACCCAGTGTAGATTCCTGGGGAAGGCAGTGGCAAACCATCCTGTAAACATAGCCTGCCTAGTAAACCTTAGGATATGTTGTCACCCAATGCTTGCACAGGGGACTGTTTTAGCCTTTATAGGCCACATTCCATATACATATCCCAGGCAGCATACAACAAAGTTTCATGAATATTAAAATTCATTATAGCATGTGAATAAATCTTAAAGCATAAAATCTAGAATGTCACAATATTGCTAGAGTACAAAATATAATGCATAAATTGTGCCATGGTTAACAGAAAGTCAGATGGGTTCCTTGTGTGTATTTGAGGTTGGTTTGCTTGACAAATCTTGAAGTTCAAAAGTTAATACAGGACAATGCAGTATTACAACCTGGTGATGTGGGTGTGGGTTATGTTCTCAGGACTGCAGGTCTCTCACATGATCAGACTCACCTTTTTTCAATTGCTTAACCGCATCAAAAGAAACTAAAAATACACTCAATGGTTTCCTGGTATTACTTTTTGTAAGCAACTGCTGTGGTTGCCATGGGGATAGTATATCAGTAAGGATAGGCTGACTGATAGCAGCATAGCTGGGGAGAGGTGATGCAGGAAATTAAATCAAAGCTATCGTGATTAATTGCTTTCTGGAAGTGCATGCAGTAAGACAAAATACTGAGAATTGTGTTATGATATGTGTCACAAAAAGGGGCTACATGTTGTCCAGGATTCTCCTTTTCTGTTTATGTAACTTATGTGGATAATCTTTCAAGTATAATTATATTTGGTAGAATAAAAAGCCAGACTCTGTAGATAAATTATACAACTTAGACAAATATATTTTGTACCAGTCTGTTTCTACTAGCTGCAAAAGAAAGACAAAAAGAGCATTGAAGCCCCACACAATCACTAGAAACCTTGTGTAGTCTCATCTGGCTTTTGCCAGATGCTACCGTAAATGTTAAAAATAAATGGATTTTTTTAAATAAAAAGAGAACTGACGTTTTAAGATGGTAAAATTTATACCAGTTGGAAAAATTGTGTTTGTATAGCTTTGGAATGCTTTCATAAGTATAAAGTAGTCCTGGGTCTTTGAATGCATGCATTTTAAGGTCTGCCTGTGAGGAGCTGCTAGATTGCATGTGAAGAAATGGACTCCAGTTCATGAAAATTTACACTGGAATAATAGTTTGTTAACCTTTAAGGCAGGATGGATTTGATTTAAATCAAATCGATTTAAATCACTAATCAGTAAGACTAGGTTTCAATCATGGTTTTCTACATAAAGACTCATTGCTGGTATAATTTTAATATTTACAACCAGATGAAAATTTCATTTTTAGAATAATAACTTTTCAGATTAGTTTTACAGTTATATCAAATTACTGATTTGCAATAATTCAATTACTTGAATTATTGCAAGTGCCGCTTGTGGATGCCCCCATCGTTGCCCTTCAATCCATGGATCTGTTATCCGAGGACAGTCTAGGTCAGGATTCCTCAAAGAGGCCCTGGATAGAAAGGCAGATTACGCTTCCAGGAAGCCTCATGAGGATAATACATTAACCATCAGAGCTACAGCTACGGTGGCCCTGAATTCCAGAGCCTCCACTGTATGGGCCAGGAAACTGGGCCAGTTGATTCCCAGAGATAACAAAAGGGCCACTGAAGGATACAGTCAGCTGCTCAAAGCAGTTACCTTTCTGGCAGATGCATTGCTCAACTCCATAACTTTTGTGGCCCATTCCACGGCAGCCTCAGCCACTACGAGGCATGCCCTATGGCTAAGAGCCTGGCAGGCAGATCTCTATTCCAAATCCTTTGTCCTAGCCTACCCCTTTCAGGGGGCCAGACTGTTTGGGGGAAAATTGGGTAAGATCCTGGTGGAAACCAGAGACAAAACGAAAGTGATGCCTAGGAACTTGATGAAAGGAGAACCTTAGTTCCGTTTTGAGAACTGCAAAACCAAGCATCTGTGATAATATCTTCTAGATAGAAAAAATGCCCAAAATAATCTTACAGCAACCTCTGGAAGAGCATAACATTGTGAATGGATTAATGGAATTAATTTACCAAAAACTTTAAATGTTGCATGAATATACAGCCTCATGCTACATAATTAAAAACTAATCTATATTTCATGATGAATGACCTTTGGTCTATACATAGAAAACTGTTTACACTATCTTAGATTTTCCCTCAAAAAGCATTTTATTTTTTAAAAATACGATTTAAATTTTACAAACATTTAAATTTTTAAAACGGATTAAAAAATTTAAAATCATTGATTTTTATCAACCCTGCTTTAAGGTGCTACCGGTACTAGTCTGTGACTAATTTTATACTGTATCTTTAACTACATATTATGAAATACTTGTGTTGCTGATGGAGATCAACATTTGCTGTACTTCTGCAGAAAGAACTTTAGCCCTATGGGGTAATTAATTTATAAAATGATTTCAGTGTCACATCTAGCCATTGAACAGTTTCATGCTGAGAAATACTTTTAAGAGGTTTCACAAATCACACACGCTATGGTTAATGTGCTGTATTAGCTGGAAGTGTGTAACTTTCTGAAAGTCTCTTTCTCATATTGTCACTAGATTTCTTTCTTGGATCCTAAACATAATATTTCGTTCATCTTCTTCTACAACTATACTGTTGTCATCCTTTCTCACCAAATTAAGATTAACTCAGATATGTCTTACCCTTCATTTGGCTTTTTGCTCTAATGTGTAAGGATACTTTCCTGTTCACTGACAGTGTACTCCCAAAGAGAAGTATTGCCAGTATCTAAAGAGACATCATATAGTAATTATTGAATGAAGCTAAACGTTTAGCTCCTCCATTTTATCCTCACAGCAAGCATGTGAGGTAGGTTCAGCTGAGCATGTATGACTGGCCCAAGGTCACCCAGCAGGCTTCCATAGCATGAGTGAGGATTTGAACCTGTGTTTTCCCGACCCTAGTCCCACACTTTAACCTCTACACCCCACTGGCTCTAGTTTTATTTTGCAATTTAGTTATAAGGTCACTACTATGAATCTTGAACTGGTGCAGTATTTTGTGGAAATTAAAGCTATACTGGACAATTTCTTGACATGTCCTTACCAACACGGTTGTAAAAAGCAATATGAAACTGGTGTAGTGGTAGCTCACTCTTAGTGTTCTATTCCTCTTAATGCTGCAGGCACCAGTAAAGCATACTCAAACTCAGACTTTTGTGAATTCGTTACTTTGAAAAGTGTTATGAAAAATGAATTTAGAATATAATTTGCAGCTTATAGAGCAGGGTGGATTTGATTTAAATCACTAGTCAGTAAGACTAAATTTAAATCATGGTTTTCAACATAAAGACTTGTGAAGTATTCAGCTCAAGAGGTTATTGCGGGTCTGTTCTACCATTACACTTTTTCTGATTCATATTTCTGTGTTGTTTCAATATCAGGTTTGGGTTAGCTGTAATGGCAAACCTTGGTATGATGTTATGTGAGCAGACTGTTCCCAAACACTGTTCATAGAAATACAGTAGTATTTCTGAGGAAAGTGTACCTGTATAAGAGATGCTTTGTGTAAGTGGGACTTTTTAAAACAGCTGTTTGGCTGATGGTATTGTTGCTTGTGCTCTGTGCTGCTGTTATAGAATACTACAAGTGGCATTAGTTTAAATAATTTGCTTGTTGATTTCTGGCTTGCAACAACTTGCTGATTACAGACATAGGAATGTTGCGCAGGCACATCTATTTTTCCTTCTGTAAAAGTTTACACGGTATGACAGATTGGCAACATCTAATCTTCTTTGCATACCTGTTACATTTTTGTTCAGAGTAGTTGGCCTGCTTTCATATTTCCCTACATTGTTTGTGGTAATTGGAAAGCCACATAACACTGGTAATATAGTTGTGGGGAAATTGTGATGTAGATAAGTGTGACCAAATCAGGTTTCTCAAGGAAAGGCCACAGCTAATGACCTAGCAAAAGTTGGGTGAAGGCACTATGGTCTGGCTTATGATACAGTTTTCTGGCCCTCGTCTGCTCTATTTATACTCATCCATAGCTAGAGGTGTAAAATGTCCAGGAATTTTGAAGCCAGGGGCGAGAGCTTTTTACAGAAAAAAATTGAAATTTTGGGGAATCTTGAAATATATGCAAACTGTTGTATCAAACCTAAACTCTTTTACTGATTTTACAAAAAACAAACAAAACATATTTATACCTTGTGTGTGTTAAGTGCCTTCAAATCACTTCTGGCTAATGGCAACTCTATGAATTAATGACCTCCAAAATGTCCTATCATTAACAGCCTTGTTCAGGTCTTGCAATCTAAGGGCCTGGCTTCCTTGATTGAGTCAGTCCGTCTCATTGTTGGGTCTTCTTTTCCTGCAGCCTTCAACTTTTCTTAGTATTATTGTCTTTTCCAGTGACTCTTGTCTTTTGAAAATGTGACGAAAGTACAATAGCCTCCGTTTAGTCATTGTAGCTCCTAGAGAGAGTTCAGGCTTCCTTTGATCCAGAACCCACTTATTTGCCTTTTTAGCAGTCCACAGAATCCATCAAACTCTCCAACACTACATTTCAAATCTCAACCTTCTTCCTGTCAGCTGTCTTCATTGCCCAACTTTCACACCCATACTTAGTAATGGAGAATAGAGTTGTTTGAGTTATCTTGATCTGGTTACCAGCAATACATCCTTACACTTAAGGATCTTTTCTGGCTCCTAATGAGTGCCCTTCCCTTCTTATATATGAAAGTATATATATGAATTATTATCTAATGCTGTGGATTGTCTTATGCAAAAATATGCTATATATTTTGAATAAAACTTTGTATTTCATTTCACTCATTTAAAAGAAAAATAATGGTAGTGTTTTTTCAGTGTTCCTCTAAATTACCTACTTTTCCTTTAGAAAAATTGAAAAAGGCTTTCCATGCTCTAAATTTTGAGTGAGGAAAACCTTGTCTTGAAAATATTTCATTTTAAAAAGAGAATGTGTTTCATAAGAGTGTTTTTTCAGTGCTCTCCCAAATTTCCTGATTTTTCCATTATACCAGTTAAGGCACTCCTCAGACTTTTTCATGTTCTACTTTTTGAATGAGTGAAATGCTTCTCAAAACAACAAAAAAGTTTCATAAGAGTTTTTTGGTGTGTTTTCCCTGTGTATCCATTGGAGAAATATACATTTTGAGTGAGAAAAACCTTGTTTAAAAAAAAATCCACTCATTTTAAAACAGAAAACGTCTTGCCCCTAGAGGCGTTACAAGCATGGTTGCTGTGCTTTGCTTGTGTCATTAGGCGGCAGAGAGAAAAACAGGCTATGTCTACGCTCTGTGCTCTGAAAAGCAGACCTGTGGGCGCACAGAATGATTGATAGCCTGACAAAGCAAAAAAAAAAGAGAGAGAGAGAGAGAAATGTTTTATAGGGTTTTTTCCTGTTCCCCCCTCAGATCTCCCAATTGAGAAAACTGAGGAAAGGTCTTTGGGGAAATAAATGGAGAAAACCGAGTCTCCCCACCCCCATTTTTTTCCTGGACTTTTACATCTCTATGGCCTCACCTGACCTGAATGGAGAGGAGTAATAAAGTTGGGTGTATTAATCAGTGTATTAATGACACCCCACTCCAAATTTCTGCATTTATCTCCAAGCAGTTTCAACATGGAGGACAAGGGAGGCTCATATAGGATCCCAAATTCAGAATAATTCATACCCCAGGCAATAAGCTGTGAAACAATCCTCTTATCCTAAAGATAGTGTTTATACCATATTGCTATTCATTATATTTATGCTGCAGTAAAGTTCGTACTAGTTGAATCATATCCCTAATTACTTGCACTGCCTAATGCCAGCAGCAGCCATATGCATTGTGTTATGGGGCACTTTCATGTACCTACTGAAACAAATTATGTCAAATTGTGCTGTGCTACTTTTGTGCTGTTTATCAACGCCAGACTGTTAGCACTGGCTTGACTGAGTTTGGTATGAGAATAATGCATATTTATTGAAATCAAGCCCAAATTAAGCATATATTGTTCTTGAGGGCTGTTTAGACAACTTGGGAGTCATGTTTTAAAAGCTTAATGCTGTGAATTGGCTTGCTTAAATGGCTCTGAACTGGAAAGGACATTGGATTGTGTACATTGTGGATGTCTGTACATTTTACAGCAGTTTTAGTAATCAAATCTATTATGCATTGATAAAGCTAAATTTATTTATTTAGAATAATAAGGGTTAGTGGAGTGTTAAGTGTTGCAATGCAAGTCATACCTTAAAAACTAATATTTACTGTAGGCCAGAACTCTCTTCATCAGAAGTATATAACGTCAATGGGGGACTATATGTATCATGAATAAAGAGAAGAAGGTAGAGGATGCTGTTTCATAGTGAGACCAGAGGCCTGGCAGTGGAAAAGACTTCTATGTAGATCACAAATGAAAACAAGATCTAGGCAGAGGAGTAACCATTCACTCAGTGGTTGTGACCCACTCCAAGACTCCCCAAAGTGGAAAAATGCTTAGCATGGAAAGTAACTATAAATAATGAGGATTTGCTAAACCCCAGTTAACTACTGTTGATCAGCTTTATATGAAAGTTTTTGAACTTCCTTTCAGTCAAATACAAATATCTGAGATAGAGCAGAATTTGAACACAGCAGGTTTTCGTAGTTAAAGGAAACCAAAAGTCAGTTGACCTTACTAGAAAATGTGTTTGTCTAGTAAAGACAAAGCTGCTGTTATGGGAAGATTAATGTTTTGCAAATTTTGGATTTTATCTCTAAAACTTAAGTATGCCATTACCATTTTGAAGAAGAAAAAATGAGGCAAGAAAGATGTTACGATTTTTATCCAGTTCTCAAGCTGGAGACAAGGTCTAGAGTTTGGTTTCAGGCTAGGCTTCTCTTTCATATGCACTCTGATCACATCTAAATATTCTCAGCAACCAAGATGTGTGGATAACTCATGAATTGGGGTTATCTAAATACCTTTTCAAAGATTCCTTATTACCTGTAAATTGACAAGAATAAATGGCATTCACTCAAGGAGTTTAGAGAAACTGGCAGGGCAAGTTTAGAACTATTGGTGTCCCACCCCAGAGAATTTAGAAATCTTCTATCTGCCAAGTGGCTTTAGTTAAAATGAAAGCTAGGTTAGACCTTTGACCTAATTTCAAAGAAATGTAGGTTAGAAGGGATCAGAAAATGGGTGGGCAAATGTATAAAACACACAGAGAAGGGCTAGAAAGTACATTGACATGAAGCAAGGAAAGAGATAGTCACTGGCATTTGCAGGTCAGTATCGGATATGTCATCTTCTGTACTTTGTTTGAGGTTTGAGGTTTTTCCAAGGAAATGTGTGGGGAAGCTGGAGCAGCTTCCATCTCACCAGGGTGATGCTTTATGTTAATGTTTCACCTCAGGTTTATGTTTATTTTAGGTTTTCTTTTTTACAGGAAGAGTGAATACCTTTTGTTACAGGAGGATTAGCTGTGTGAGGCTGATGCAGTAAAATCAAAAGGGGTCTTATGAAAAATCTGTTGTAGCATAGTTCTGGCCACAGAATTGCAATGGGGTGACTTCTACTCCTGTATTCATTAGCATGAATTAGTTGTTAGTGGTGTTGTTACACTTTTCTATTTTCTCTCTTTTCTCAGTTTCTCACAGTCAGATTACTCGTCTGTACAGCCGCTTTACCAGCCTGGACAAAGGAGAGAATGGCACTCTTAGGTAGGTACTCTTCACACAGCTAATGTGCCTACTAGGTGGAGTTTTGAAGTCCTGGCTTACAAAAAGATTGGGATTTTGTAAATTCTGTCCCTGTAAATGTGAATTGTGTAATTTGCAATTATTTGCAATCAAATTACAAGCACATCAAATCACATAAGGAGCGTTCAGTTTGGAGAGGTAGGCCCATCATTAAATATGAAATCTTACACAGTCAGCCCATTGTTAATTCTAGCCTAGTACTGTCGTCTTTAGGCAGCAGTGACTCTCCAAAGTTACTGGCAAAGAAATCTTTTCCAAAACAGCTGCGTGAGGTCCTTTAACTGGAGACAAGAGAATGAGCTGGGTTGGTTAAACCTGATATGCAGGTTCTGCATGTAAAGAATGTGCTCTGACACTGGTATGGTCCGTTTTCCCCCTTATTACAGGAAGCAGGTGGGAGTGGGTTCAGATAAATGGAAAGCAAGCTTGAGGGCAGGGTGAAGTTTGAAAGCAAATAGATATATGGGAAGATAATAGACAGCTAAACCATTAAGAGTTATCTTCCAGCCTTGCAAAATGTGAGAGATACTGATCAAGTGGCATTGTGCAATGGAAGGGGCTGATTAAAGGGTGCCGGAGATGTGTGGAACAGGAGAGCTGGTTGGAGACTTATTTTCATGGCCTTGGACTGTCACATCTGCCAGATCGTCTCTCCCCCTGTGTTCCACCAACTTCACTCATCTGAGCAAGGCCTTCTGTGTGTCAACCTGCAAATGGGTGACATCAACAACTGTCCATACACACACCTTCTCCATTGTATGGAATGGTCTGCCTGAAGAGGTCAGGAAGGCCCCCACTCTCCTGGCTTTTTGCAAACTATGCAAAACTGAATTATTCAAGAGGGCTTTTCTAGGAAGGCAATTAGGGTAGCACTGTACAGAAGGTTTCGCAAAGTATGTCACCAAGGAAGTTAGCCAATACAGTTATTGGTTAATGTGAGTAAAGATGGGGGTCAGTCGCAAATTATGTTAATATTAGAAGACTAGCACTATTTTAAATAAATAAAGAGGCTTCAAAAGGGGGTAGTTGAGGAAAGAGGCAAGATAAGGTGGTTGGAGACGTAGGAGGCTGGCATGCCCTCTTGACATTCCCTCCATTTCCCTGTTCTGAATTGTTAACACCACTCCTTGTTTTTCTGCTTTCAGCTTTCTTGGTATATTGGCTTTTCTATTAAAATGCATATTAGGGCGTGGTTGGCCGCCTTTAAACTCCACCTTAAACTGTGCTTTAGCACTGAGGGGTTCCTAGCTTCTCTGAAGCATGACCCTTTCAAATCCTCATGGCAAAAAATCTTAGATGAGAAACTGGCGCTGCTGGGCTTCTCGCAGGATATGTTATCAGATCTTGGGAAAACTGAAGCTTTTGCCAAAATTAAAAAGCGCATTAAAGAGCTAGATTATAACAGCACTACTTTCCATGCTCGTCGCGTCTGTTCATCCCAGTTCTTCGGAATACCCCCTCCACGTGGTCTGCCTGCCTATACATATTATCTGACAACTCCTCGTCTCTGTAGAGCTTTTTGCTTGGCTAGATTGAATGCTAATCCTTCTATGGTAATGCAGGGCAGAATTCTGAATATACCATACTCAGACAGGATCTGCCCTTGCTGTTCTGGCTCTATTGACACATTAGCCCATGCCCTTTTGGAATGCCGCTTTTACAAGGAACTTCGATCGCACTATATTTCTCCCCTTTTAATATACAAATCCAATGCCTCTGTGACTGACATAATGCCTTTTTTACTAAGCGACAGGGACCCCAAGGCTACATTGTCAATGGCAAGATTTGTTTCAGTCCTTATATCCCTCCAACACTAGATATATGCTGCTCAAGATCAATTGATCAAGGAGCTTCTAGGGGATAAAAGGAAAAGGATTAAAATGCATATTGAGTCTATAACACATGTACAAAATACATTAGCCCCAGTTGCCTCCCCTTCATCCATGCTAGGTTCAAATGCTCACTTGGTTAGGAAGCTTCTGAGGCAAGATCTCACTTCATGACCAGTTTGATACAAATATAAAAATAAAACTTTTACAGAAATGCAGTGAGTGATCTGTTTGTGCCACACAACCCATTCTGCGTTCTACCATTTTTGCAAATTCCCCCCTCACTACAGACCCCCCCATATCACATCTAGTACTGCTTTAGGGATGTAGGGCTATCTGAGGGAGCAGGGAAATTAGGGGGATAAACTTCAGTGGCCCTGGTCATCTTGGGGGACCATGCAGCAGGGCTCGTCATGCCATTTTTTTCAGACAGTGTTTGGGTTGAATCTGGATGGCGATATGGGAGGCATAGGGAATCACTGGATCAAATCCAGTGTGTATATCTTTACAAATATATTTTACCCATATGCTGGTAACTTTCCTCTTTAATCCAGTGAAAGATATGGCTTGTGTCATGTAAGAGACCTCCTGCTGGCAACTTGCTTTTTCCCACTGCCACTCCTTTGGGCAGTGGGAGAAAAGTGTTCTAACCCCCCCCCCCCACACACACAGACCTTATGTCATGCATGACATAATGTCGCTTCTTGGAAAAACAGTGTGCATTGTTTGCTCTAGGAATCTCCAGTAGCTTTGTAATTGTGTCATAAAGTTTCCATAATTCCTAGAGCAGCACAGTGTCACTGCTGGTTTCCCCTTGAACTGATTTCACACATGCCAATGATACCTCCCTGCTAGGTGCCAGCCATCAGCTGGCAACCTTAGTCCCCACCCTTGTTGAGCCTGTAGGCACTTTTGGAATGGTGGGAGAAGATAATAGGTTGTACCACAAAATGGCTACCAGGGGGACGGAACAATGACAAAATGTTGGGAGGCTCCACAAAATGCTGGGAAGTTGTAAGCCAAGCCTGTGATGGAGGCATCTGTTTCTAAATGGGAACTCTTGCAGATGCTAGGGTGATGCCTCCTGCACTCTTCTAAAGCACCTTTCTGCATCATGGAGGAAGAGGAAAGCTGGGATTGGTTCTTTGCTTTGGGAAACAGATTCTGTTTGGTTTCAACTTCTAAAGAAAGGGGAAGGTTTGTTCCATGCACAGCCCCAAGAAGAGGTTTCTGTGTCTAGAGACATCAGGAAGTCTGTGTGTTTTTCTACACTGTATCACAGTAGTTTAAGCATGGGTGTGTGTGTTAAGTGCCATCAAGTCGTTTCCGACTCATGGCGACCCTATGAATCAATGTCCTCCAAAGGGCATAGGTGCATGGCTGTAATTGCTCAGTTACATATATACATATTTAAGAAGGCAACGCTGTATACATGGAAAAAAGATACGAGGATCAGTAATGAGAACAGTCAAATATAATGACAAATATAAGAGGGAGTCACTGGTACAAAACTCCTCTGTACAGAGAAGATAGTCTGTTGCTGAATGTGTACTCCACTGTGTAAATAACTTATGTCAAATACACTGGAGGGCCTTGTTGAATATTAAATGAATGCTCCTCCATCCTGCTTAGTAACTTGCTGCTAAAATGCACTGGTTCCTAGGGAGATCCTGTTGGAGAGTTTCTGTTCTGAAATGTGAACAAATACAAAGTAATAATTTCCTGTATGTTCTAGCCTAAGCCAGGTAAAGTAGGTTTTAAATTGAGACTTGCGTACATAAAATAAGTACACCATCCTTCTCAGTATTCATTTACTTTTATGACTAGTGCAGATTTTCCATTTGGCATACTTAGCAAATAATGTTCCTTTCATGGGCAAAATGGCATATTTAAATGCTAGTAACAATACAACAGAAAGAGTCTTAAAAGGCATAATTAGATGTAGTTAATTTTTAACTTCAGGACCAGCCATAAAACATAGAAACGTCTCACCTTTGTCTTACATTTAAACTTCAGAAGCTGAATCTTAACAGCTGGAGTGCTAATGGAAAACTTTAGCAATACTGGGAGTCCAACATAGATGTGCATTGTAGTTTTCATTGGTCACCCACACTGGTTGGATTTCTTGCCTTCTGTGCTGATTCTCTAACAGAAAATGGGCACCCCAGACTGCTATTGTCCCAGTGTGTATCTGTATTGTGCAAATAAAAAGTATACCCAGTGTGTATCTATATTGTGCAAATAAAAAGTATACAATTCAAAACAGCAAGCGTGCGCAACATCTCATACCAAATGCTGGCCTGTCTAGGTCTTAAGTTCATAATCTGAAAAATCTGTTCCTCCCTTCAAAATTTATTTTTGTTTTGTAACATCTAGCCTGTTTAAGAGTTCTAGTAAGCTCCTCATTTACACAGTGTTGTGTCATTTTGTTGGCTCTAATAAGATATTTCATAAACTTTAGTTTTTGTTTTGGATTTTGCATGAGCCAATATGGCTGCTTACAGTGTTTTTCTACAAGGGCTATAGACTGACATTTTCTATGCAAAGCTCAAATATTTAAAAGGTAAGCACAGTAACCATTCAAAACCATAGTAACAGGACATAACACAGAGTTCCTCAGCCATCCAACTAATTTCTCACCTGTATTGTATCAAAATTTCCAGTGCATTCTAATGCAGCCACTTCTTTAATTGAATAATGGTGACTATCAGAGCAGCACAGTGTGTCCTGGGGGATTGAAATGTTCACTCTCTGGTTTTTGTATGTTTTTGATGGCAGACTTCTCTTCATTGCTTGACACAGAGACTGGTTTGTGAAGACAGAAGGGTATTGTTTGCATGTAGGGGCAATGTGATGGGATACTGTAATATGTGTATGTGTTAAGTGCCATCAAGTTGCATAGTGATATCAAGTACCTGAACAATTTACGCCACTAAGTGAAGAGAACAGTTTGTCGAAACCAGAAATATCCTACTACAAGCTAGGTCCAAAAGAGAAAGTGATGACGTTACTTGCTTTCCCCTACAGCTTCCAGTTAAAATCACAGAAATACAGCCCAGCTCATACAATGATAATCCCCCCAAGATTCACTATGTCTGCCCTTGTTTACAGACAGTCCCTAATCTAAAAAGCAGCCCAGCAACAAATGGGGGTCACCTTAATAGAGAAGTAAGCCTTGCAACAAACCCAGATGTGAGCTCTCTCCACATATCTGTCTAGACAGCATAATATAATTACAGGACCTAATAACATGAACCATATCATCAGGGTCATCTGCCTCTTTGTCCACCAGTGTGATATATGCACTCATGTTTACATAGGTTCAATTCATCCATTTTACCCTGGAGTCTCCCTTCTGAAGGGAGCCCAGTATAAAAAAGCTAAATTAAAATTCATCAAGAAATCAAGGCTTAAGCAAAGACCAGGCATTTTTCTACTTTTTGCTGTCAAGTCACAGCTGACTTATGGTGACCCTGTAGGGTTTTCAAGGCAAGAGACACTGGGAAGTGGTTTGCCATTGCCTGCCTCTGTGTAGTGACCCTGGTATTCCTTGGAGGTTTCCCATCCAAATACTTGCCAGAGTTGACTCTTCTTAGCTTCTGATCAGGCTAGCCTGTGGCTATCCAGGTCAGGCACTTTCAAAAGTTTAATATTGATGTTCAGAATCGTTTTTCTTGGGCTAAATAACTGATGTGGATTTTTTAAAAACTGTAGCCGTGAGGATTTTCAGCGCATTCCAGAGCTTGCCATCAACCCGCTAGGAGACCGGATTATCAACGCCTTCTTCCCAGAAGGGTGAGTTTCTATCAAGTGTATTCTAAATTAGACATTTTTCACAGAGTGTACTAGTGTTGTAAACCTCCAGATGAGGCCTGGAAATCTCCTGGAATTACAACTGATCTCCAGATGACAGAGTTAAACTCCCCAGGACTAAATGGCTTCTTTGGCGGGTGGCTTGTGTGGCATTATACCTTGCCGAAGTCCCTCCCCAGGCTCTACCGACAAATTTCTAGAAATTTCCCATTCTGGAGCTGGCAACCCTATAGTGTAGATGTAGAATGACCAAGATGTAGACGTGATCACACCCCCCCCCCATTTTTAATACCAAATAGTTTCTGTTGTGCTTCCACTGTATGTTAATACATGGAAAGTAACTGAGACTTCCTCTTCAGTATTCAAAAATAACTATGGTAAAGGTAGAATTGCAATGATATTCAAGGTACGCAAGCTGCTGTAACATGTCAAGATACCTCATTCAAAGCATCATGTAATCTACCCTCTTAACAGAGGTCTCCATTGAGGAGTTTTAATTGTTGTTGTTTTTTATTTAAAACATTTGCATCCTGCCTTGTGCCCAATGAGGCCCTGAAAGCAGTGGACAATTAAAAGATGTTAAAAATAACTTCAAGAACAGTATGTATACATAAAACCAACAGTTAAAAAAATGTGGTGGGGAGGGAACCCAGATAAAACAGAAGTCTTCACTTGCTGGCAGAAGACAATGATCAAAGGAGTTAGCAAATCTTCCTGGGGAGGCAATTCCATCATTTTGGTGCCATGACCAAGAACACCCTTTCTTGGCTTGCTATCTGTCTAGTAGCATGTCTGTCTTGTTGGGATTAAGCTTCAATTTATTGGTCCTTGTCCATCCCAGAACTGCCTCCAGGCATCAGTTCAAAGTTTCCTCAGCCTCCCTGGTATCCCCTGGAAACAAAAGGCAGAGCAGCTGAATGTCATTCATACACTGGTGACCACCCAAATCTTCTGGATGACCTCACCCAGCAGTTTTTAATGCTTTTTAACACTGACAAGGCAGAAGTTTGCGGGACCCCAGAGGTCAAGGGGCTGAGATGCAGCTCCCCAGCATGTCCTTCTAAAGCCTACCTTCCAGGTAGGACCTAAACTGCAGCAAAGGGTACCTTTCAGCCCCAACCCTGAGAGGCAGTCCAGAAGAAAGGATATCATGATCCATGGTATTAAAAGCCTCAGAGGTCCAGGAAAATCAACAGAGTCACACTCCCTCTGTCCTTCTCCCAACGCAGGTCATCCACCAGAGTGACAAAGGCTGTTTCAGTACACCATATTTCAGTTCTGCTGAAAAATACCATCTCTTTAGGAACAAGAAGTTGTTGACAAAATATTTAGCAAATCTATTGATTCCCATACACCAAACAGCTTTCACTCTGGCCAATGTCAGTGTTCTTCCATCTGCTTTATTAGAAGAGAGATACTGTAGTGTGCCACTTCAGGAGTGTTTATGCTGTTCACTACTGGGGAAGTTTATATATATTCTTATAACCTCTCTTGTTAATGAATGTTTATTCTGCTTGTCCATGACCATAATAAATCATTGATTGTTTGAGTCCAGTAACCAGATGTGGAACCAAATTGGAAAGGGTAGACGCTAATTATTAGTTACTGGAAAATCTTTATGGCAGTTCGTTAAGCATTTCTTGTGCACTATAAAGGCGTAGATTTATTTTCATTATTCCCTACCCAATTTATCAAAGGAACCTTACTGGTTGGCGCATAAGTTCTTTTAGTTTTTCTTTTTAATGTGTTGTTTTATTAAACTGCTTTTACATTGTTGTTGCCTGCCTTGGGTTATGGGATGCTGGGACAAAAGCTGGAAAATAAATATTTTAAATAAATAAATCAACATGTTTTAGAAACATCTCAGTTTTTATCTTGCCTTGGAAAAATTGTGTTTTGCTAATTAGCAAATTCCCAGTTGAGAAGTCATTATTTATGTTTTGAGATGCTCATTGAACATTCATTTGTTTAAACAGCAAGACAGGTTTTATGCTAAAAAGTAAGAAAAGCAGGCCAGATTGGTATGTTTTGAATAACCAAAAGGGAAAGAAAAGCTTTCAATTAACTACATTTCCCAAATGTGGGTAAAGTATTTTGTGTGACACTTGCAGTCAAGAGGGACTCTAATATTTAATTATGTGTCATAACTTCTGTGCAGAGAAGACCAGGTAAACTTCCGTGGATTCATGAGAACTTTGGCCCACTTCCGCCCCATTGAAGATAATGAGAAAAGCAAAGACCAGAATGGACCAGAACCGCTCAACAGCCGGAGCAACAAGTTGCACTGTAAGAAATTTTAAATTATACAGTCACTGAGATTAATTGTGCCACAACGGAGAAGGCACATGTATGGGCAGTTGTGGATTTTGCCCATTTGCAAGTTGGCACCTGCAGAAGACCCTGCTCCAATGAGCAAAGCTGTTGTGATAGATGATAGGGGGAGATGCAGTTTCACAGATATGAGTGTCCAAGGCCATGAAGGGCTTTGTATGTGATAGCCAGTACATTAAATTGAGCCCTGTAACTGATGGGCAGTGAGTGAAGAGCCTGCAGGATGGGAGTAATATGCATGTCTTCCGTTAATAGCTAAGTCATGGCTTTCCATCAACTGGAGTTTCCAAATTGATTTTGAGGGGAGACCAATGTACAGCTCATTTCAGTAGCATAGTCTCAATGTTACTGTGGCATGGATTCAGGTGGCCAGATCAGCCACATCAAGGGAAGAGGCCATCTTTCAGGCTAGCCTGAGTTGGAAGAAAGCATTTTTAGCAACTGCATTATCTTGCTTCTCCAGTAATAAAGTGGGTCCAGTATAACCCCAAGGTTCTTAACTGAGCCAGTAAGGGCCAGCTGAAGTGGGGAGCACAATGTCCTTCAAGATCTTTGCCTTCTCAACCAGCATTACCTCTGTCTTTTCAGGGTTTAGTTTCAATTTGTTCACTCTTAGCCAATTTACCACAGCAGCCAGGAAGCTATTCAGGACCTCTACTGCATCACCAGGGATTATGATGAAGCTCATTACTTGATATTTGGATTTCATGTATTTCAATTTAGAATAAGAATTACTAGGAATATTGCTTCGTAGCATTTGAAACTTGAATAGTGCTATAGAAAAATATTTTTGTTATGCATAAATTAAATACATATCCTTCCTTCTGTTCTACTCTCTTCTCTTTCTGCATGCTACTCTGTTACCCTGATACACCACTCTGAGCTTGGAACTCAGTCCAATAGAAAATGGAAGTAGTTCACAAACTTATTCCAACAGCTGTTTCAGTAGCCTGGAGATCACTGACCCGGCCTTGCACTTCTAGGATGTGATGGGAAAATTTAAAATTTCAGCTGGGTTCAAAGAAGGGGTGCAAATCACTACTAACAACTGGAGAAGAAACTTGTGTCTTTCATGATTGATCGTGATCAAGGAAAGGTCTATTCCTAAGAAAATTCAAAGATGCTAACAACTTTACGGGCGAAAGCATAAGCATATATAGGCAAATGGACATCAGGATCTTGCAGAACTTTCACACAATGACAACTCATTACTGCACCAAATTGTAACCAATAAAAAAGCAATCTACACTTCCTTCTTTACACACCTTTAAGAATACTAGTAATCTACCTTACTTCACTAGCATAAGAAGAATTAGTGACTGATATGTTTGAGTAAACAATATGTATTAAAGGTTCATTTGCCTATGAGGAGAGGAATGCAGACTTTTGGAGACTTCACTTGCAAGCAGATAGCAGTGCTGGATCAGCACTAGGTTGAACATTCTCAATTCTATACTTGGCCTTCACTGACATGGCTATACTATTGTTTATTCATATTTCACCTTTTCCCTTCAGATGCATCTACAACACTTGTGACCCAACCATTAAAACACTGTGATCTATTCAAGATTTCTATTCCTGAGTAGTCTGCATACAATAATCACTTTACTAGACATTAAACAGCAGCTTAATATTAAAATAGTCACCAAGAAAGTCCAGGGTTGCTATACAGAGGAAGGCACTGGCAAACCACCTCCGTTAGTCTCTTGCCTTGAAAACCCCATAAGGGGTCGCCATAAGTCGGCTGCAACTTGACGGCACTTTACACACACACAATATTTAATACAAGTAGAGGACTTGCAAGGACTTGTAGTGGGCATCTAATTCTCACACACACAATTAATTTTTTTCTCTTTCCTGAAAGCCCCCAAAGCCTTTTCTAGCTTCCTTCTCTCCGTCCCACCCACCAGCCAATGTACCTGCCTTCCTGTTTTCAGCTTTCCTTCCTTCCTTTCCCCTGGCAGCTGTGTCCTGGGAAAACTCTGGGTGTGTTCTGTGATGCCATTTGCCAGGCCGGGCCCAGTAGCATTGTGTGACTCCAGGGTCATTGAGGTGATACCAGCCAGGCCATAGTCAGTTGTATGATGGGAAACCTGCAAGGAATTGCAGGGGGACTCTCACTTTCCCTCTTCCCCACACTATGTCCTCTTTTTAGCCCAAAATGGTAAATAAAACACAGCAAAAGGTCCATGGGGAAGCAGTTCTTTGTGAGGCCTGTGCCTTGGCATAAAGGTAGGGTTAAAAGGTAAAAGGTAAAGGTCCCCTGTGCAAGCATTGAGTCATTCCTGACCCATGGGGTGACATCACATCTCGATGTTTACTAGGCAGACTTTGTTTACGGGGTGGTTTGCCAGTGCCTTCCCCAGTCATCTTCCCTTTACCCCCAGCAAGCTGGGTACTCATTTTACCGACCTCGGAAGGATGGAAGGCTGAGTCAACCTTGATCCAGCTACCTGAAACCAACTTCTGTTGGGATTGAACTCAGGTCATGAGCAGAGCTTGGACTGCAGTACTGCAGTTTACCACTCTGTGCCACGGGGCTCATATAAAGGTAGGGTGCCTAGGAGTAATTGCTGCTGTTTCTTCTGGCCTCAGGAATTGCAGGTGGTAACTCTTTTGGAGTATTCAGTTCTATGTGTGTTCTAGAAATTCCTGTATGTGGGAAAAACAACATTCTGCTGTACATATGCTGATGTAAATTGAAGTGATATAAAATAATTACTTCAAGGAAAGTTCCAGCTTTAACTGGTTGGGCCTTTTTGTTCCTGACAGTAAAGTATGGGGAGCTCAAAGGAAAGTATTTGTATTTTAGAACAACTAATTGCTCTGTACCCTCAAATTTTAAACAATGCACTCTGCAGAGAGAAAAAATGACCAACCTTGAATTGTTTTAATTTCCTTTAGTTGCTTTTCAACTGTACGATCTGGATAAAGATGACAAGATTTCCCGGGAAGAGCTTCTTCAGGTACTTTCATCTTATACATCCTGTAAGCCAGTTGCGTATCACTTCAGGTTTTACTGTGTGCTTGAAAGCTAAGACCCTGAACGTGCCTCATAAAGGGAGTATATTGGAATGTTATGTTAAATATTAAATTAGTCATCATAGCTTAAAGGGACCTCTGAGTTGAGAGGCAGAAAATCTGCACTATTTTCTCTTTTCCTGAAAAACTCTTGAGCACAGAAAAATCTTTTTGAAAGAATCTGTGTGTCACTTAGAAAAACAACTTTAGTTGAGTGGCATTTTTGTGAATTTGATACAGTATTCTGTTACTTGAATATGAGAAAAAACTAACTTCCTAACTTGCAGGTGCTGCGGATGATGGTTGGTGTAAACATCTCTGATGAGCAGCTGGGCAGCATTGCTGACAGAACTATCCAGGAGGCTGATCAGGATGGTGATAGTGCTATTTCTTTTACAGAGTTTGTTAAGGTAAGGAAACTACTTTCGTTTTGGCAGTCCTGATTACTCTAGTGCAAGGATTTTCTGGTCAGATTTGTGTGATCAGTGGGCCTAAAACTGTACTGCTTCTTCATTACATTTGCAGTTTCCTCTTGTCACTAGTTGTCCTTGTGTGGACAAAAATGAACAGAGGTGGCCCTTTGTTCTGACAAAAGCAAACAATATAACTTGGTAGCTTAAGCTGTTCTAGCTAACATCCTTTTCTGTTCTTGGGTGCCCCCATTGCAGATCGAAGTGAAGTGGAATTTAACATTTCACAGTTAAGGTGGCAATGTTCCTAACATGCAAATTGTTTCTTGAGTGTTCCTAAGTGCAAATTTTATTATCCTTATAGCTATTCTGTTGAAAACCACTAGATTGATTTAAAAAAAAACAACAAATTCTGGAGGACAACAAAATGTATCCAGTATGAAAGATGACTATCTGGCAAATGATTAAAAAAAAACCCCACCTACTTAATACTGAGAGAGAATTCTATAACAAATTGTAACTGTTTTGCTTTTCTGCAGGTTTTGGAGAAGGTGGATGTAGAGCAAAAAATGAGCATCCGATTTCTTCACTGATGGATCAAGGTCCCTTCCTTGTTACCCTGATATTTAAGCAATAGAGTTTATTTGACCCTCCTTTCTCTTGAGCTTTGCTACTGGTACATGTGATGTACATCTCCAAATCCTTCTCAGTTTGTTCCATCAACATGAACATTCCTTCTGCATCAGAACAAAAGGACGTGGCTGCAGTGCAGCCTGGAATGGAGCAGTTGAAATGAGCCTCTTCCTCACAACTCTTTGCAGTGCTTTCCGAGTAGAAATGTGTTCTTCTCATGTATGGTAGCCTTTGATCATCTTATGAACTCTGAATTGAAAATACAAGAGGGCAGATTCCACTGAAGAGCTATTTGAAGTAATGTACAATATAAATCTGTTTAACTCAGTAGTATATTCTGTTCTGTTTTTCATGCCTTCTAAATGTCACAATAATAATGCAAGGCCAGTGGTTTTGTTTTCAGGTCAAAGGCTTGGGGGAGTATTCCTATTCATGTAAAATACGAATTTGTAGGACACCAACCAAGTCTGTTATCCACAGTACCGAGAACACAATAACTGGGCACCTGCATTATAAGTTTTAATTGTCTGTTTTTTCCTTTACTAATAGAAGTTAAATACCTTCTCACTAATCCTTCACCCTTTTTTGATTATCAATTTTTTCAAAGTTTGCAACATATTTTGTTTATTGCACAGCTATGATGAAAGTCTTATTTTCATATTAATCGTGCAACACTAACTCAGTTGGATTTTTGAGCTCTGGCAGTTATTTTCACAGCCCAGGCTGGAGGCTTGGAAAGGGGTTACATGCCCTATTCATTAGATGGGAACACTAATATTTTTAGGAAAATGCCAAGCACATGACTAAGGTTAGGTTATATTTTACTTCAAGCACACACCAATTATTAAACATTTCTACAGTAAATTTTGATGCAACATCAGCAGTAAAAACTTGAAAAACAATGAGTGTTTGGACCTTTCAGGGTTCGATTGTCTTTGTGGTTCAGCAGGCAATGCTATTGTGCTAATTATCAAAACACACTAACTTTTCAGCGACACAACTTGAATTGGCAGTGTTGGCTTCCAAAATGCACAAAATACTTCTACTAAATCAGTGTTCAGATGCTCCTGTCCTCCCCACTGCTTTCATGTGTCAGCATTTCTATAAGTATTGAGTGCAATTTTATCTAGTTTACTTCTGTCCTGTACAATTCACTGATCTTTCAGAGTTGCACACAATTTTTTCACGTTAAAAATCCAGACCAAAATGTCAAGTTGGAAAGGCCTGGGAGCAAAATTAAAGATTGATCTCTGTAAAATAAACACGTTAGGATTTTGAATCATGGTATAACAGAGATTTTATAAAAAGAAGGGATGTAACAGTAACATCATTATGTTAGATGTTATAGGTTGACATAGCTTATTTTCAAAGAAACACATTTTCCTTTTGGTTCTGTAGCTGTAATCCACAGTTGTGCCTTGTCAATCTATTGTATTCATCAACAATTCATGAATAAAATCCTTCAACATAATGTCTGCCTTTCTCCAACAAAAGGATCTTTAACAATGTAAGATCCTACAGTTGTTGAGCCCTATAGTTGTAGGGCTTTACTTTCTCATCTAGTAACTTGATATTTAAGATGCAATCTATATTTATTGATTGGGGCCTTAAACAGATTTGTTGAAAAAGGGGAAAATAATTTAGAACAAAGTCTTGACAGTAGAAATCAACTGGAACGTCTCCTTTTTGTGAGGCTGAGAAGTATAAGTCTTATTGATTCAACATAAGGGTAGCCAGGCAGACATCCCAGCATTGCATGTACTTTGGCTTGAATCCTATGTTAATCACTTTTTTATTTAATTGCATTTATTTATATATTTATGATGTATTTATTTATATCCATCTGTATGAACTGATTGCCGCCTGTGTTATGGAAATCAACTGCTTGTATTGCCATGAAAGGGATGGCAAGTGGAGACAGTCCTTGATGTCTTTCATCTGGCATTATTTCAGACCTGGAGTGCTGTAGGGGTTAGTGTTGGACTAGGATCTGGGAGACCCAGGTTCAAATATTCACACTGCCATAAAGCTCTCTAAGTAACCTTGGAGCAGTAGCTCGCTCAGTGTAACCTACCTGCCAGGGTGGTTGTTAAAACAAAATGAGGGAGAACCATGTATGCTGGCTTGCATTCCTTACACAAAGGGTATGATGAAAAACTAGATAGATCATTATCAGTACTATCAACAGACGGTAGAAGTGGTGAAGGTGGTGGGGATGTTAGGGGGGAAGTGACCATGTCCTGTGGTGTGAGAATCCCCCACACCATTAGAGAAACTCGTACTGAGCAATCTTTCAAAAGCTTGGCTTGTGAAACACTGGACAACCACAAAGTTATCAAAGATTCATCATGCCAGAGAGAAACTCCTCTGCTCTAACTCTTGGTAATACAAAATTAATCTTTTGGCTGTGAGTCCAGTTTATCTCTTAAGTGACCAGCAACTAAACAAGGCACCCGTCAAATTGTTTATCTTTTATTAAAGAAGATACTAAGCAAGACAGTAAAAACTAAAGGCATAAAATAACCCCACAGAAACTCTGGACACGCATGCTAACAATATCAGAGTTTCTAGCATTAGTAATATTATAATTGTTTTTTAAAAAATCAGGTTTTCAGCTTTTTGTCTCAACTTTTAGGGCTTATCAAAAAAGAATGTTGACAAGCTGGAATGTGTTCTATGAGGAAACACTGAAGGAGCTGGGTATGTTTAGCCTGGAGAGAAGACAACTGAGAAGTGATATGATAGCCATCTTCAAGTATTTGAAGGTCTGTCATATAGAGGACGGAAGAATTGTTTTCTGTTGCCCCAGAAGGTCAGACCAGAACCAATGGGTTGAAATTATATCAAAAGAGTTTTCAGCTAACCGTTAGGAAAAACTTCCTGACAGAGTGGTTCCTCAGTGGAACAGGCTTCCTCAGGAGGTGGTGGGCTCTCCTTTGGCGGTTTCTAGGCAGAAGCCAGATGGCCATCTGACAGCAAGGCTGATTCTGTGAACTTAAGCAGATCATGAGAGGGAGGGCAGGAAGGATGAGTCAGTGCTTGGCTGTCATGGCCCGTTTTTACATGCCCAGGGTAATGCCAATTGTCACCTTGGGGTCAGGAAGGAATTTTCCTCCAGGACGGATTGGCCAGGGATCCTGAAGGTTTTTTGCTTTCCTCTGGGCATATAGTAGGGGCCACTGGGGAATGGGAAGAAGGTAGTTGTGAATGTCCTGCATTGGGCTAGGCAGGGGTGGGGAACCTTTTTCCTGCCAAGGGCCATTTGCACATTTATGACATCATTCAGGGGCCATTCCAGGTGTAGATCTCCCGGGGGGGGGAGAGGCTAGGGTTGCCAGGTCTCCAGCCACCACCGAGAGGTTAATCAACCCTATGCAGTCACTATGGCTAAATAGAATACAAAACAATAACGCCAATTTGAAAATAAATTCAATTAATATATAATATAAAATATACCCATTTGTTACTTTATACAAATCCAACAGTATTTGTTATTTCACAAATACATACAATTCATTCTCTTTCTTGGTTGCAGCAAAATAAGCTTGTTACCTCACAAAATCATATAATTCATCCTTTCTCTTAATAGTAATAAGCAAGACAGGGATCCGGTAAAGTGTCTTGTTTCAAAGTCAATTTTCTTCAGTTGATGTATGTATAAGAGTTCCAAATAGTAAGAAAATAATTCTTCTGCTCATCTGAGTGTCTTTATTTTCTTTTGCAGATTGCAGTTATCCACACTGCAGTTTTATAGAAGATCAGCACTCTATGCATCCTTCATTGCAATATGTCTAATGTTCTACTTCTTAATCATGTCTTACATGGATCCTAGCATATGCTGTACAATCAATGTTTCAAAGTCATTATGCTGGATCATTATGACTTTGAAACATTGTATTCTATTTAGCCATAGTGACTACATAGGGTTGATTAATTATTTGCGGTCCAAGTTTACTATTTTTAAAGACTTGGTCATTATCATGGCACAAAATCACCTGGAGGTTGGTAACCCCAGGGGAGGCCACACAAAGAAGGCCTGCAGGGTGCCCCCGCTCCCCCCCCTCCCAGGCAGGAGGGCAGCCAGCGGTGGGCCCGAGCAAATGAGGTGCCAGGGGGGCACAGCCCACAGTCGGTTGGCAAGTGAGGAAGGAAAACAGAGAAAGAGGAAAAGGGAGGGAGAGAGAAAGGGAGAAAGAAATGGAGAGTGGGGGAGAAAGAAAGAAAAGGATGGAGGGAGACAAAGAGGGAGAAAAAGGAGAAAGTGACAGAAAAAGAGGGAGAAAAGAGAGAAAAGCCCTCCTCTCCCCCACACACGCACACCCGCGCACACTGGCCCCACGCGACCAGGCCCCAGCCTTCCCGTTTCCCCCGCCCACACACACACCTGGCAATGCAAGGAGCCCCGCGTGACCAGGCCCCAGTCTCCATGCCCTCCCCCCCGAAGCCCAATCAGCTCTGCCGCCAGGAGCCGCCAGCCTCTTCCCCCCCTCCCTTTCGCTGCTCAACAGCCGACAGGCAGCGAGAGGGGCTCACAATGTGCTGCAGCGTTCCTGCACGCCGCGGCTGTAGGGTGCAGCCTTTGGGGAAGCGTCCCTCCCCTCCCCTCTCGCCGACCAACAGCCAACAGTCGGCGAGAGGAGGTCCAAAGGGCGTCGCAGCACCCCTGTAAGCCACGGCCCCAGGAACACCCTTGGGGAGGGCCACCCTGCGCCCCGCCTCCGTGGCAGGGCCCCAGAGCTTCCGAGGGCGACAAAAAATGTCCTCGGGGGCCGCATACGGCCCCCGGGCCTGAGGTTCCCCATTCCTGGACTAGGGGTTGGGCCAGATGACCCTTCAGGTCCCAACTCTGTTTCTATGTTTAGTGGGACTGGGGATATATATAGCCATTACAAAGCAATATCAAGCAGTAACATTCTTTTTGACATGTAGGATAGACTAAACCATTCATAAATGTGGAGCAGACCCCCATACTCTTTACAGTACTCCAAAAGGGCTCTGCGGACATCGAGGGAATGTAATGCTCTATCAGCATTAGAGGATGGGTGAGGGGGAAAAAACTGGAAGGACAATGTCCTGTGTAAGGTGCAAGGCTGAAACAACCTTAGGTAAAAAGGAAATCTTAGGCTTCAATACTACCCTATCCGAGTGGAACTTAGTATAAGGAGGGTAATGTGACAGTGCTGACATGTCACTCACCCTCCTTGCCGAGGTAGTGGCGACTAAAAAGGCCGCCTTGAACGATAGTAAGGCCAATTCGCAAGTAGCTATTGGCTCAAACGGAGGTCTCATAAGTTGTGAAAGGACTAAGGAGAGACTCCACTGGGGAACTGGTGGAGTGACAGGAGGGTACAAGTTATTGAGACCCTTCAAAAACTTTTTGGAAAGGGGATGAGAAAAAACTGAGGAGTCAATATCCGGATGAAAAGCCGATATTGCGGCTAAATAAACTTTAATGGAAGAATCAGATAAGCCATCATCTTTGAGGGATAGAAGGTAATCAAACACAACAGACAGTGGGCAATTTGATTGGTGAAATATTTTTAACCTTAACCCAATCAGAAAAACGTCTCCCATTTAGCGTCGTAGGACCGCCGTGTGGAAGACTAACGAATGCAGCAGAGCCTTAGCTACCCTGTCGGACCACTGCCCCGGGGTAGCACCCTCCAGGCCGCAAGCTGCAGGTCCGGGGGAAAGTGGGAGGGATTCCTCAGAAGAAGAATGTAATTCCCTTGTGCAAGTGACATGAGCACTGCGAACCACAACCTCCTGGGCCAAAACGGAGTGACAATGATGGCATCTGTCTTGTCGTGGTTCACCTTGGCTAGGGCCTTGTGAAGTAGAGGGAATGGGGGAAAGAGATAAAACAGAGCCCTGTTCCAAGCTGCCTGAAAGGCATCTCCCATTGAGCCCAGGCTGGCTCCCACCCTCGAATAGAACCTGGGACACACTGAGTTGAGGTGTGTGGCAAAAAGGTCTATTTGCGGATAACCCCAATGGCGGAATATTTGGTGGAGACAATTGCTGCTCAGGGTGAGCTCGTGCGCTTGATTGGGAAGGTGACTTAGAGCGTCTACTAGTGTATTGCTCTTGCCAGCAATGTGAATCGCTACGAGAGCAGCGCGGTGAGCTATGGCCCATTCCCAGATGTCGCTGGCTTCCTTGGAGAGTGAAACGGACCCTGTGCCGCCCTGCTTGTTTATTTATAACTGGGAGGTGGAGCTGTCTGTGGCGATCTGAATGTGCTGTCCGTCCAGGTGCCCTGTGAATGAAGACAGAGCAAGACGGATAGCACGCAGCTCCAACAAATTGATGTGCAACCGGGATTCTAGGGAAGACCAAGTACCCCGGGCCGTAAGGGCACCACAATGAGCTCCCCAGCCTGACGAAAGCGTCTGTGAACAGGTACCTCTGAGGAGAAGGGCGATGAAAGGGGACATCTGAGAGGATGTTGGCATCATGTGCCCAACATTGCAAGGAATAACATATCTAGGGATGGAAAGGCGTTTGTATTGGGGATCAACATTGAGCCTGAACACCCGGAGGAACCAGTTTTGGAGCATACGGACCCTCGCAAACTCCACCACGGCCGTAGTAGAGGCCATGAGGCCTAACAATTTCTGTATATGATAGGTAGTTTGAAACCGTTTTTTTGTGAATTTAACCACCATTTTTTGGATGGCACGAGCCCTCTGTACAGGGAGGAAGGCTCTGGCTTGGACAGCAGCCAACTGTGCCCCAATGAAGGTTTATATTTGCGCAGGTACAAGCTTAGACTTAGAAAAATTAACCAAAAGATCCAGATTGTTAAGGACTGAGAGGATTAAGTCTACCTGTATGGCCAATTCCGATTGTGAAGGACCCACTACCAACCAATCATCAAGGTAGGGAAATATTACGCAACCCTTCAGAGCAAGGTGGGCTACCACCACTGCAAGGCACTTCGTAAATGTCCTGGGGGCTGTGGACAACCCGAAGTGCAACACATTGTACTGGTAACATTTTCCATTGTATTCAAGCCTTAGGTATTGGCGACACTCAGTTTGAATTGCGACGTGGAAATAAGCGTCGCGGAGATCTAACACCACGAACCACATATGTTTATCCAGGAGGGGAAGCACTTCTGGGAGTGTGAGCATACGGAACTTCCTGGTCCTAATAAAGGTGTTAAGGTCCTGGAGATCCAGGATAGGGCGCTTCCCTCCTTTTTTATCCACAAGAAAAAAGCGGGAGTAAAACCCGCGATTCCGTTCCGAAGGTGCCTCTGAAATGGCTCCCTTAGACAGGAGAGTGGTAACCTCTTGTACGAGTAGGTCTGGGGCCGGTGAAAGGGAGCGGCCCGTGGGCCTGTATGGAGGTAACATATCAAATTCTATGACGTAACCAACATTTATTATTTTTAGAACCCAAAAATCAGTGGTAATAGCAGACCATGAGTGGTAGAAAGCCGACAGGCGATCAAGAAAGCAAGCAGACACATCTAGTCATGCTTGCTTCGGTTTGTTGAAATGGCTGGGAGACCCTCTGGGGCCTTTACGGACCCTGGGTTTGGGTGGGAACTTCCTGTCCTGCTGCAGGCGGGGAAAGGACGGGCGGAAGGAGGGTTGTTGGAAGGAACCCTGGAGACGATATGGGCGGGAAGATTGGTTGGCTTGATGGCCAAAATAACGCCGTTTAAAATCGGGGGCTTGGGGAGCAATCCCTAAGGATTTGGCATTTGTTTTGTTCTTTTTCAGGCGATCCAGGAAAGTATCAGTTTGTTCACTGAACAAGGATGTCCCTTCAAAAGGAAGGTTCTCAATACGGGCTCGAGTGTCATAGGGAAGAGCAGACTGGCGCAGCCAGGCATGCCGGCGAATGACAATGGCAGAGGCAATGGCTTTACTAGAGGAATCCGCCACATGGCGTGCAGCTGTAAGCTGTTGCCTTGCGAGGGACATGCCTTCGGACTGAATGGCTACTGCCAAGGGACGTTGATCGTCAGGAAGGATGGAGATTTGAGGGGATATACGATCCCAGAGGGAGTATTGATACCTGGCCATGATGGCAAGGAAATTGGAAATGCGGAGACCCACCGCAGTGGAAGTGTAAATTTTTCTGGCAAGGGTATCTAGTTTACAGCCTTCCTTATCCTGCGGGGAGAAGTGTGCTTCAGACCTATATTTACCAGGCAAAGCCTCCACTATTACGGAATTAGGAGGGGGATGCTGGTAAAGAAATTCTCCACCTTCTCTGTGAATCTTGTAAAGATTCTCTACTCGTTTAGTGGAAGAGGGGACCGAAGCAGGCTTAGCCCAGATGTTACAGATCACTTCCAGAATGCTCTTTATCATAGGAAGGGCCACGGGGCCTACGTCAGGGTTATAGAGGATATCCATAATATCATCTATAGGGCCGGAGTCCTCCGGCTTAAACTCAATTTTGAGAGCTTTCGCCATGCGAATGAGCTGCTCCGCATATAAACGGACATCTCCCGTAGGAGAGAGCGGCTTAGAGTCCCCAACATTGTCCTCGGGTGAGGGAGCTGAAATGCGGGATTCCTCATCAGGGGAATAGGAGGCATCATACTCGGATGGATCAGTGTCCCTTGACATAGAAGGAGACCTGGCAAGGGGAGGCTTGCGAAGCGACTCTTGCCTTGGACGAACGGAATCCTTGGAAAGATCATCAGGACGACGAGACGGCGTGTGTTGACGCCGACGAGAGCCTCCAGAAGCGAGCGTGACCGGGTGACGACGATGACGGTCAACCGAAGAGCCCGAGTAGACGGAAGGAGTAGGATATCGGCGTCGAGAAACCTCTCGATGCCGACGAGAGGGAGACCGGCTCCTAGAGGAGTAGCGGCGCCTCTGACATATCGGACTGCATGAACGAAGTGAATGGCTATGTCCGGTGTTTGGCTGTTTGGATGAAGAACGGCGAGGTTGAACATCTGTACCAAGTGGATGAAGTGAACGGCAATGTCCGGTAACTGGCTGTTTAGATGATGACTGGTGCTGTTGAACGGCTGGGGTACGTGAGCGGGATGAATGTCTATGACCGGAAGGAGACTGTCTAGATGAAGTCTGATGAGAGTGGGAGCAGCGAGAAATGGATCGGTGCCGACTGGATCTGCCCTGACGGTTCTGACGGGACAAACGGCTCCGACGGGACCGACTCCGATGATGGGATCGACTCCAACGAGAAGATGACCGGCATCTGCAGGAAGCGGATCGACTCCGACGATCGGCTCGACGTCGAGAAGATCGACTCCGATGGGTAGATCGGCGACGGTGCGAGTTCAACCGACACCGAGTGGATCCAGACAAAGCTGGGGATCGAGACTGGCGCCGAGAAGTCGATCGATGCCGAGGCCGTTGGCTGGGCTCAAGATGGGACAAACCCTTCGGAGACTCTGCTTGGTTCCTTTCAACCGAACGTTGGGAGTCTTAATGAGCACTCACAGGAGGGGGTGGTTGATCGGCACCGACCTGGAGCTCTGTAGGTTCTGCCCGAGGCCCTTTATCATCAGGCCGTGGGGACTTGTTAAGCACCGGAGGCACATCTTTATAGAGGTGAAGGAGGTGCTGTTTGAACTCAGCCGAGTCTTCCTGGGCCCTGCTCAGACACGGAACCGAGGGGGTAGCCAGGGAATGAGGAGGCGAGTCCTCGATGGTAATGGGCTGCTGTGCAGCTTCATCGGGAGCTCGCGACTCAGATGGACGAGGCGAGCGAGGTGACTTGGCTTGGGATCGGCGTCGAGGGGATGCCGAAGGCGATCGGCGTCGAAGGGACTTCGGCGACCTCAAAGGTGATTGACGCCGAGGCCATTTGGAGTGGGAAGCATGGTGCTATGAGCCGCGGCCATCTTGCGAAACCGGAGCAATAAACTTTGCTGGCTGAATAATGACGGAGGAAGGCTTCTTAGAAGGGCCAACTTTTTTGGACGTTTTTGTAGTGGGTCCCACATCGAGTTGGGACTTACCGGTCGAAGTACCCGGTTCAGCAGAACGACCTCGTGGGCGAAGCGACTCTTTGTAAAGATGAGAAAGTAATCGAGTCAACTGAACCCTCAAGGCCTTGTTGGTGAATTTGGAGCAACTTTTACATATTGCCGGAATGTGGCCTTCCCCCAGACAAAGGAGGCATTCAGTGTGGGAATCATTCTTTGTCATCTTAGTACCACACACACTACATTTCTTGAAAAGTGGAGCTTTTTTGGGCTCCATGGCTAGAGGAAGGTGCTGACACATTCTCTCTCCGTGGCGGCAGAAAGAACTGGAGGGAAGAGTCCTCCCTCCCCCTTGGGTCATGTGACCGTGGGTGGGGAGATTGCATGCCCCAAGGGGAGGGGGAGCACTCTCTTTTAGATTTTGCTAGAAGCTGACAAATGTTATCCGTGGCTGGCCTGCGCAGTCCCAATGTGGGACTGCATAGAAGCCACGTAGATGAACATTTATTTCAGCATGAGCTTTGGTGAATCAGAACAAACTTCTTCAGATGCTAGAATTTTCTGCATAGCGTTGTGAGGTTGTTACACTGTTGCAGACCTGAAAGTCACAGTTCTATAAACAAATCAAATCCCATGCAAAAGTGCAGAATTAGAACTCATCAAGCAATTAAACACCACCTGTCATCCTGGCTTCCAGAGACTTGGATGTCCTCAGTATCATCAGCTCACCAGGACCCACTGTTTAGAAACTTCACTTGGCTATTCTTAACATGTCATATGCTATATGCCTTTACTGATGTCAGTTAACTTTTTGATGCTTCAGACTGCTTCATTACTGTGAATCTGTGTACTTCATGAGAGACAAACTTGACTAATGAGCTTCAATACTGTAAATAATCCTAGCCCCACAGGATTTTGTCGATCAGAGAACTTTTGCTGCTTTTCATGTTTTGTAATGCGCCTACAGCCTTAATGAGAAAGGCTGGCTACACCTAAAGTTGTAACAGCTTAATTTCTTCCAGTCACTCAGGCTGCAATTCTGAGGGGGTGGGGAAGCTCCTCAGAAGCCGGCGTGACCAAGGGGCGCCGTAAGTGCCCATCTAACCAGGGATAAGGGGCACTTACGCTATCACGGGTGGCATCCACACCGGCGGCAAGACGCAGCAATGTGGGGCTCACGTGCCTGCGCTTCCTTCTAGCACCATTCTAGCGGCGCAACTCCCCGCGCCGGTGTCCTGGGAGGCGTTCCCAGGAGCGGAGCTACCTTTAGGCGGCTTCCTAACCCCTTTCGCCCCAGGAACGCCTTGTGCTGCGGCTTTGCCATGCCACCTTTTTTGGTGGCACAGCCTTGCTGTAGTCAATGGGGGCATTTCCCCTTTTTTTTAATTTTTAAAAGTTTACATTTCTTTTCAGCGGCCGGGAAGCCTCTGAGGAGGTAGCGCGGCTGCCGCAGATCTCCCCCCCCCCCCAGATTAGGCTGCCCCTCAGAGAATCACACACGAAAGGTTTATAAGGAGATTCACACCAAGCCTCCCTGTACTCCAAGTTCTCCATTCTCTCTCCCCACCCCCATCCCTTTTGTGATGTTCTTAATTAAAATGATTTCGTGTTCATGGAATCTGAAGAAGTGAGGTCCGACTCACGAAAACTGGAAAAAAAAGTTGATAGTATTGTCAAAGGCTTTCACGGTCGCTGTCCTTCAGTGTGACTCCTCCGAAGATGCCGGCCACAGCTGCTGGCGAAACGTCAGGAAAGAAAATACCAAGACCACGGTCACACAGCCAGGATAACCTACAAGAACCAATGTTGATAGTCTTCAAGGTGCCACTGGACTTGTTATATTTTGCAACCTTTCTGGAATTTCAGCGTAACGCTACAAAACCGTTCCCTAGTTGAGGACTGACGCCTTCCATAAGAAGCTGCCACTGATTGGCCTCTCTCATGATTTCTGGCGTGCCCCATCAACCCTTTCTCGCCACCAACCGCATTTGCACAGCGACTACGTTTCCTTCAGGGGGCGTGCAAAATGGAGGGAACCGCTATCCCGCAACTGCTATCCCACCGACGCTACGGAGCGAAAGGGTCGGCGTGGAGGAACTCAAGAACAGCCAATCTCTTCTCAAATTGAGGTACCATTCTTAGCCAATCAGAGGGAAGGTTCAGGAGGGTGTCCTCTGGAGCCAGCTCAAGGCTGCATCGGGTATCCAATAGCAGATGGAAGTGAAGGAGTGACTGACAGGAGCGTCACCCAATAGGAGGATCCCGAGGTAGGCGGCGCGGTCGCCGAGTCGCTCCGCACGGGCCTCCATTGGGTGGCCGAGGCAAGGAGGGGAAAATGGCGGAGTGAGGGGAAGAAGTGGAGCAAGAGCCGCGGGCTGCGGCCCGATGGCCTGAGCTGAGGTAAGAGGGGGCGATGGGCTCAAGGGCTAGTGAGGAAGGGGTTGATGAACAGCGGCGAGGCTCGACTGGGGGCGTCGCATCCTACCCGCCTGCTGATGGGGCCAACTGCCCGCCTGCGCGTCCGCCTGAGCTCTGTGGCCGGGGCAAGTTCGGGTGTTTCAGCGTCGAGCTTTCCGTTCATTGAAGCCCAGCTCTTGAGCCGGTGGGAATCTGCCCCCTTTTCCCGCCTTTGACGGTGGTCATTTTCCTTCGGAGCCGCGAAACCCACAGTGGGCTTGGGGCTGGACTCTTACTGAGCCCGGAGAAGGATTACGTGGCCATTTCTTTCTGTACCTGAACTTCATGTTGGCTTCTGTACCGTTTCCCTTTATACCAGTCACAACCCGGGATCGTTCTCTGGTTATAGGTATTGGGAATGGAATTTAGGATTTTTTGGAAGTACGATAGCTCCATCCCTCCTGTCCTGTATATATATTTGCACTGTTCTTAAATAATCTCCTGTCTGTTTACTTTCCCTGTCAGTTTTTAATTTTCTCTCCCCACCCCTGTTTTCGTTTCGCTTCCATTGCTCTTTACATTTTGGAATATATATTAATAAAATCAGTAAGTATAGATTTTTTCTTAAACAAGCAGAGCTAGGAAGGACTAGCCTCTGCATAATGCTGTAAGTTATGGCTAGCCTTAAAAAGAAGCGTTGAATCATATAGTGTGAAGGAGTTGACAGATCTCTGATGTACCATTATTTATCAGCTGCAGCAGATGGCTGAAGAACATATTTTGAATGTATTAATCGTTATGCACTGTATTCATTGCTATATCCTAAATAGTTAGCAGCTGCATCTACTGAAGTAGGTATTGCAGAAATGTAATAAATGCATACTTTTGGATTTTGCTTATTCAGCCACCAAAATGGCTTTGAATGAAAAGAAAGAAAAAGATGGAAATGAAGGGGCATCAAAGTGCTTTTTCTTTCAAGAGCAGCTGAAAATGCTTTTCCTGTCTGAACTCAGTAGGCATTGGAAACTTGTGGAACTATTTATATTTACTTACTGGCCTTTGCAAGTGAATTCCAGTTTTATCCCATTCATTCATTTCTGTCTTGGAGGGGGATCTTCCTGGAGAATAGCTAGGCATGAGTATCAACAAATTGAGGCTGTTCCTCTATGACAGTAAAATATAACAAATATCTGTTATAAATGTGTGGACATGAAGACTGAAAATTTGTTCTCAAAGCACTTCAGAACAACTTAGAATTCATAGAGAGAGTGTGTGTGGCAAATTTTGGCCCCTGGCAAATAGTCCAGGCTGATTTCCTCCACAGAAAAAGGGCAGAGGAGTTGAAGATGGAATTGTGGGTTTGCGGAAGATTATTTGTCATGTCCCACAGAAGCGGTCTCAAGGGAACTAACATTTTAAGAAGGTAAAACAGTAATAACTGGAGCTGGATCCAGGTATAGGGAAGGAAGAGTGTGTGGCTGCTTCTTACCATCCCTGTGTTGGCCCTCTTTTGACCAGTAGTTCTCAGGATGCGAGGGCTGATCTAAAGAAAAAGGATGTGGTATAACCCTCTTAGGACTGTGCCACTTCAGAATTCAGAAGGGGCATCTTTGAATGTCAACATTTTTATGCCTGTGGAAAGTAATGTGAAGAAGGATTATAAGAGGGCTGTGTCATTTGCTTTTTCTGAATGGATAGATTCATTGGGGAGGTCTGTAGGGAGATTGGGGATCAGGTTTCTCTCTGATGCATAATGTTGAGTCTTGATCAAGCAAAAATTAATTCTAGCCCTCATCTAGGTTTCCAAAAGCACTTGGCTCTCACTGTAAAATCATATCATACACCCATATAGATCTTGTCCCTTGATTTTTAAAACCTACTTGTCACCAAACTAGAACAACAGGAAACATTGCAGAATACACAGCTTTGCCTAGCCAGTGTCTTTGAACTGTGTTTTTTGTATTAGGCAGCTCAATATGAACTCTCCAAGAACACTGTTTGACTGCAGCCTGATAGCACAGTTCTCTGTATACTTTGTGACCCTGGGTAGCTTCAGTATATACTCTGCAAGTTGCTGTAAAAAAAATGTATTGAAGGAAAAGGTTTAACTTTTGAATCCAACTATCAGAATATATTACAAAATATTTTCAGTCAGTCCAATTGCAGCACATACTGTGCTGGTCTGTGATTGTAACAATAAAACTACTACTGCAGCAGCACATACAGAGCTTTGCAGTGGTGTTATGGTATCTTAATGTGGGTAAGGCCAGGAGCCTCAGCGGATTATTTGCATCCCTTGACAGAGAACAGCAGTTCTAGATGCCAAGCCCTGGGCAAGGTTAATATGGATTTTGTGGCTCAAGTGAAGTTGACAGTTCTGCTACTGCCTATCTCCCTGCCCTTTTTGGCAGCGAAGCACATATGACATTTGGGTAATGTTCTGTCTCTGACAGAAAGGACTTGTAGCAGACTACAGATTCATCACGAGCAAAAGTCCGCAGTAGCTGGAGTCTAGGTCCAGTCTTCCAAAGATCACAGAGGCCAGGGTGACAAGTTGAAGTATAGCTGGGTCCAGGTTCATAGAAGCATATTGGCCATGCAGACTGGCCGAACGAGCAAGGCTGTCTGTTTAGGCCAGGGTTTAAATATTCTGGAGAGGAAGAAGCCCCACTGTTTCTGGGCTTGATTGAGCCCAGATCCTTCAAAGTACTGTATGTGCTCCTGCAGTGCTCTGGCTCCGTAGCTGGAGCATGAACTGCCAGCCTGCTGCTTTGTTGCTGTTGAGGGCTCCTTCTGGGCCCACTGTCCTTGCCGCTCCTGCCAGATGGAGGGAGAACCTGGAGGATTGATGGTCTGTTTGGAGCTGAGCCTTCAGGGTAAAATCTTGTGATTTGAGGCCCAGGGATCTGGATCTAGAGGGGGTGTCTCCTGATCTTCCTCATGGTGGTCCTGTCTCATCCTGTTTGTATTTTGATGATGAGTCCTCTCTTGGATCCGGGTCTGGCCCAAGAGAGGTCCTGACAAGTAAGCTGATGGCTTCTTTATTTAGGTTCGAGCTCATGAGTTCTCATGTTACACCAGCATCAGATCTTTAGCATCCAAGCCTTATAGAATCTTGCTGTAAACAGAGTAGAGAAATTTAAACTTAAATGGAAAAGTGACGCTTTACTATTGAGTTTTTAGCATAATAACTAAAGCTAAACAAAAGTAACTGTGAAAAAAATCTATTATATTTCTTCTGGCAACTTGTTATTATTTACTGTCTGGAAATAATAGGGTTAAAATACAAGGTGCTAAGAGTCACTGTAGTTGCTAACTATTATGTCATCTTTTAATTTGTACAGTGTAGTTATTTTAAACATAGTATTAGTTTGCTATGTGGAGTATGGAAGCAGAGGTTCTGATTTTTATCAGGTTTACTCTAATTTGTGTACAGATATTTAAAAAAATTAATGGACAGCTGTACTAGAAATTGATTTGCATCACAAAATCATGCTTTTAACTCCCTTACATAAGTACATATTAATTAGCATCATAACACTGAATGGAATACCAGTCCATTTGAATGCTGATTGGGTAAAGGAGAAGAATCCTGTGTTATAAATTGGGTGAATGGACAGCCTGCTTTCTGAATGTAGCGGTGCTTTCCATGCTAATTTTTTGATATTTTAAAAATCTTGGGTTCCCAGTTTCTGTTCCTTGATTTACAAAATACTACACACCCCTGCATCTTCCATGGGATCCATATGAATTGCATATCCTCAGCACCATTGGAAATCAGGCATAACTTGGTGTGAAAAAAACCAACCCCTTCAGATATTGTATGAATCTGAAAGGCTGTGTTAGCCAAGTCCCTTTTCTTTCCTGCTCTCTTATATACATTACAATAATCAGACTTTTAATCATGGGAATAGTAAGAAAGCTTAAATATATCCACATTCTTTAAAAATCATGTAGTGAGTGTTATGGTTATTGCTGTTTAATTTGAAACTGTAAATGCAGAGCGTAGGATGGTATGAAAATGTCAAGACATTTTAAAGAATACCTAGAGAGCGGCATCTTGCTAAAAATGCTGACTCTTTCTTGCCTTTGAAAGTATGTCCGCAATGCAGAAGGAGGATTATACAGACGAGGGTGCTTTGGTTTGTACATACTCAGGGTATGCCTGTGTTTTAATTGTGTAAGCTTTTTATAATGGAGTAGTCTGTTTCATAGGTGATCCATCATTCTGATGCTGGGGCTTTTCAGCTTTGCATTCTTGAGGCCTAATTCTGATCTTCCTCTTTCAAGGAGGTACAAACAAAGTACTGATGTCCTGGTCATATTAGTGTCAAAACATTCCATTCTTTCACCAAGTATTACATGTTAGTGCATTTTTTAAAACTGTTCCCCCAGTTTTTAGTTGATGGCTTCACTCCTGTTATAAGATCACAATTACCAGTAGTGAAAGGAATGCAGCATTTAAAAAATGCATTTATTGGAATCTTGCATTTTGAGTGTTTTTGTTGTGGCCTATGTATATTTAGTGTTGGTGTATCCTGATGTTAAATGTATTTGCATAGAGGAAGTGTTGCTTTACACTTTATATGGCAACCTGTATATGATAGCAGCTACACAAATTGTGTAGGGAAGATGCATATCTCCAGACACGCAGTTCTAATATGCTTATGAAGGGGCTTGGTGTCCTTATTTTTGGGGGGTGCCACTTCATGAAAATTCGCAGATTCCTACAGATGTGATCCAAAACAGTCTTGCTTGGAATTCAGTTTCAGTGAAATCAAAAAGAAGTGATTGCAGGTAGAGATGTAAAATTTCTGGAAATGTTGATGCCACTGGGGAAAAGCTGTCCCCCCTTCTAGTTTTTGTTGGGGGGAACAGAAAATTTGGAGAAAATATATGCAATACTTACTGTCCTATCAAACCTAAACTAATTTTATAGCTTAAAACATAAATTTCATCATGTATAACTCACTTAGCATATACAATTGCAATATTTGACATATTTAGGGAATTAAAAAGTTATAAATGCCTTACTTTTCTACAAGCAAAATTGCAGATATACCCAATACTTGAGAAAACTGCCAGCTGATGCACCCTGTGTCACTTGAGCATATATATCTTAGTTCCACTAGATGCCGCCATCTTTCTTTTGTGGCTGGTTAGAGAGAGCTCAGTACTCAGTGAAACGTTCAGAGTTTTCCTCAGAGGCTTTGGATCTTTTTTTCCTCCAGCAAGGTAGGGCAATATACTACTTTTTGTTACCCAGTCTGTGCATATATGTTTCACAGTGGTTTGAGGGAGGGAAGATCAAACCACAAGGGAAGTGTCGGCTCAGAAGGACAACAGAAAGCATGCAACGGTTAAGAAGCGATGAAAACCTTGCATACTCCCCCCATTAAGATTAGGTATCCTTCTAGCTGTAGAAGTGCATCTTGGATTTAAGAGCTGTATGTGTCTACAGCATGCCCATTTTGTCTTTCAAAGCATTTAACTCATTTTAAAGAGGAAATTTTTCACAGGAGATTTTTTTTCCGGTATTGTCCAAAATTTCCAATTTTTCCTAGTGGGAAAATTGAAAAAAAGGCCTGGGGAGGGGAAGGAAAAAACACCCCCCTCCTCAGTTTTTCTGTTTAAGATTTGAACTGAGATGAATTTGAACCTTGTTGAATTGGTCTGCAAAAGGAAGTAGTATGTTTACAAAATACAAGATCAAAGTAGTGATGATAGGGTAGAATCTTGCAGGTGGAAGAGATGGAGGAGTCTGCCAAACCCCCGCACAAACAGGAGTGCAGCCTACTTGTATGTATCCTTCCAAGAGAAGAACAGAGTAAAGCATGATGTTCTTTGGCAGTGTGAATTCTTCAGCTAATTAGCACCGTAGCAAAGCAAGGGGAAGAGTGTGGTATTTTTGTTCTTAACCTTTCCCTGGGAGAGCCTTCCCCCTCCCCCCAAGCTGGTTTTTTTCCTTTACATGGGTTATGATGGTAATTAAACAACAACAACAACAATCCTTTTCTATATCATTCTAACCTGTGCTTGCGTTGATCTTTATTCAGGGGACAGCATAATAACCCCTTCTTAAATAAATATCCAGCCTAATGAAGAATTCTGGGAAACTTGAAAGCTGTTTTATTCTTGTTGTGTCCACTAGGTCCATACATAAACCATCTTTATTACCAGTTGGAACAAGAAAATTGCTTTACTAGAAAACTGAAGACATTATACATGACGATTTGAGCAGTCATGAAGCAAACAGTAAGTGTCTTCTGCTCATTTCATTGTTCAGCCTCTTGGTTATATGAAAGCAGTTTACAAGTTGACCTGCTATGGATATAATTTGTTGTAAAATTTGTTGGTAAGAACAGCATGCCAGCTGGCACTGTTATTAAGAAGCTTTGTGTATTGTTTCCTGTGAGCTCAGCTTTATGGTTCTAAAACATTAATTGGAAATAACTTATTCTAAAAAGGGGTGGCCCGCTCAGATAGCCAGTGTAATATAGCAGTTTGCATGTTTAACTAGATCTAGGGAGATCTGGGTTCAAGTCCTAATCTTTCATGAAGCTTATTGGGTGACTTGTGCCAGTCACACACTGTCAGCCTAATCTACTTCACATGGGTGCTAAGAATACGATGGAGACGAGAGAACTATATATGTGACCCTGTACTCTGAAGGAAGTGCAGGTTAAAAATGTAATAATATTTAATGATTCTGAAAGCTGGATTGCTGAAGTTATTTAATCACTGTTAATTTTTAAAGCTCTTCATTTTGTTTTGTGCAGGGAATATAGTCTTGTGGTTTGAGTCAAGCTCAGGAGTCAAGAAATTACTGTACTCTAAAACAACAATAAGTAAGTACAGAATTGGGAACATTAAGCAGAAATGACCAGATTCGTTAATGCTTAAGAGATGGTTTGAGTTTCTGGGTGGAAATTTTATCTGTGTATAAATGTTAAAATAGTTAATGGTACATTTATGTATTTACTTCTTCATGGCTTCTGTGCATCATACTGATGGGCTTTGCAACTGCTCAGAGCCTCGATTCAGAATCTAGAGATACTGTTTAAGGCATGAAAATCCTCTCCCCTCAGAGATGCAGATTGGATTGTATATGCTCAAAATGGAAGAGTTGTGCTTTCTTTCTCATCTGTCATGATAGTAGCATTGATTGGGAACCTTCTTCATGAGAGTCTTTGTCTCCATCCGGGGAAGGGCCATAGCTCAGTAGTAGAGCATCTGCTTGGTATACAGAAGGTCCCAGGTTCAGTCCCCGGCATCTCCAGTTCAAAGGACTAGGCAAGTAGGTGATGTGCAAGACCTCTGCCTGAGACCCTGGAGAGCTGCTGCCGGTCTGAGTAGACAATACTGACTTTGATGGACCAAGGGTCTGATTCAGTATAAGGCAACTTCATGTGTTCATGTGTCTCAAGGCCAGTTTGTTCTTAAAAAAAAACAAAAAAAAACAGGGAGGTAGTTCATAGGTGTTCTTAATGTGATAGTTAGTTGTTAGTGTATATAGTATAAATCATTTTCTTTTCTGCATACTGGGGTGCTTAGGCATCTATTGCACAGAAGACCATCTTTAAATGCTGTCAGTAATGCTGGGGAAAACTACCTTCTTGGACAGACATGACCATTGTTTCCTTTGCCTAGTGGAGCAGCATAAAGTTGTTGCTTGTATCCATTGCTTGAAATTTATGAAGCAGATATGGTGGAACTGAGCCTCTCATTTACGGGCTCCTCTCTGGGGAAGAGCTCAGATGGCCTCTGAGGGAATGGTGGACTCAGCCATCCCACTGTAGGTTGCTCTTTCCTTGTCACATCCTCTGTAGCTTAGCAGTGGAAATGGATTCAGGGCCTTCACATAAGGGCTCTGTGCTCCACGTCCATCCTGTAAGGCACCCAAAAGGAAGTAACTAAAATATTGTCAGTTTATGGCTCTGTTCTCTTCTTTGGTGCCAAGCATGGAGGCAGTTGCTATGGTTCCCTGCTCTCCTCCTGCCACAACTGTCTTTCGCTGCTTCCCCAGTGTTGGTACTGATCTTAGATGTTTGTGATAGTACCATTGCCCTCATATTAGAGACTTCTCTGACACCCAGAGCTTCATTGGTGGAGGGATGAATTGAGGACTGTCTGATTCATCCTTTGCATCCAGCTCTAGTGCCTTGCTCTCTTAAAAATAAAGTGCCATTCCCATCCCAGTACCAAAAATCCTCTAGGGCCTTCTCTCCTCTTGGTCTCAGTCTTGAGTTAGAGCCTTCCATAAGAATCACAGTTGGTTTTAATTGATCTCACTTAAATACCCAGATTACTACTGGAAGACTGACTGGCCATACCATTGCTCATAGGAATAATATCATCTAGGTCATGACCTTGCTCCCCTTCCATGGGATCCTTTGCACTCGGCTAGTGTTGCCAACTTCAGGTTGAGAAATGTCTGGAAATTTGGGAGTGGGGGCCTAGGAAAGGCAGGGTTTGAGGAGGAAAGGGACCTCAGTGGGATATAAAGCCATAAAGTCCACCTTCTGAAGGAACCATTTTCTCCAGTGTCACTGATCTCTGCTGTCTGGAGAGCAGTTGTAATACTGGGAGAAAACTTCCCACTTGGAGGTTGGCAACCCTAACCCTGGATCAGTGTCATCCCTCCAGGTTTGTCCTTAAGAGGTGCCTGTGACAGCAAAAGTCTGGCCTTCAGCTGCTGTTTTGAAGTCACTGGGAATGACTTCACTTGTTTGAGAGGCTCTCTCCCTTCCACTTCTTCTGATGGTGGTCCAACCTCTAGGGGTGGGTGGAAACACCTCTCCATCAACACAACCTACTTCCTACTTGCCACTAGCATTCTCAGATCCTCCTTTGTTGGCCATTCAACTAGCTACCCACTTGCCACCAACACAGCCCGCTGCATAGCAGCCTTCTTTGCTTCATTGAAATGGTTAATAGGGCTCAAGTCCCTCAAAACAGGGAGACACTACTTCATCCTCTGATTCTGATAACACTTTGGATTTGTCTCTATCAAATGTTGTTTTGGTTCTATCTTTTACAGAAGACGTTAGGCTCTTCTCTGAACAATTCAGCCATATGACCACTATGCGGGCTCACCAGCCCAGATCTAGACTTGGGTTGCTGGCTCACGGGCCAGATAAGAGCTCTTAAGGGGCTGGATCCGGCCTGCCAGCCACTTGTTTAACACCCATGTTCTAGAGGTATCTGAATCAAGGTTCTGTGCAGGTGCAAAGCCCATTAGTGTGGGTTCAGAGATAACCACAGTTAAGGTAAGCAATCCATTTTTCTAGTGGAGGATGTCCCATTATGAGATCAGCTTTTATTCTGCAATATGTTGGTAGCTATTTAGTAACTTCAGCACTACTAGCAATCTTGTGAAGCACTGTTTTGTTGTTTAAAACTTTCTCTTGTTACTTTGACAGTTCTCCCATTTTTTAAAATTAATCAAATTGGCATTGATCAATGAAATGGAAAACTAGTCTCCTGCATCCATAATGATGCAGCAGATGAGCTCCTATTCAGCCTTCACTATTGATTTATGCTCTCACATAACATCTGGGGATTTTTTCTGTCATGGGTTGATATTCCCAAAGAAGTGTTCCTATGAGTAGTCACTTCTCTGTATGCAGTTTAGTTATTTTTACACATGTCTTCTCTGGCAGTGATTTTCATTGGTTTTTGCACTGTAAGACAAGCTTACTCTCCTGTACATAGGATACCCAGAAACTTCAGGATCTGTGCTGGGTGTAGGAAAGTGGGCAGAGTGGGCAGGAAGTTGACCATGACTAGCATGCAACTGTGAGGGAAAAAGTAACGGCCATCTTCCAATTTTTGACACCATCCTAGAATTTATCTGCAGCCTTTCACACGAAAGTATCAAAAAACGAAGCTCAATAAAATGGTGTTACTGTTGTTACTGTTGTATTCCCCAGGACCTTTCTGGTTGATCCAGCCACGGCTGATCTTGAAGCCTCGCCTGTTCACGAAAGCACTTGTGATGAAAGAAATCATCTCCATGAAGGAAAATGAAGAATCTCTGTTCTGTTTCTGGTCCAGCTCTTTAACATTTGATATGTAAAGCCTGTACTCTAGCAAAGGCGTATTTCCAACCCTTGCAAAACAAAAGAAATGAATAGCTGACACTTAACAGGAATTTTCAGCTTCAGTAGCTCTTTGCTCAAGAGTTTCTGTAGTCTAGAAGAGATTGTGTATACAGGCAAAAGCCAGTACTGCTTGGCACTTCCCCCTTTTTAAAATGCCCACTGCCCACTCTCTACGTAACCCTTGAAGAATCTAGCAAACTGATAAGTCTCTTGAACATGTTGCAGAAGTTTAACATGAAAGGCTGTGGTAGGATAAGCAGGATGTATGTATTATCTAAAGTGAAGAATAACATTTTTTCTTAAAACACTCTTTGAAAAATCCCCAGCTGGGATTTTTCAGCCCATAAAGATTAGTAGTTTATAGGTAACCATCTTAATGCTACTGTGTAGAGCAGCTTGTGCAGAGAAACTGATTGGCATTTTGTCTGCTGTCTCTAAGTGCATCCTTTCCTTTAAAAGAAACGCAACAAATCTGCGCATAGATTATCTGCATATTTGCTGGAAAGCTGCTGCTGCTTTTCTGACAAATCCCTTCTCAAGGTGAAGCTTTGATTTTAAAAGTACATGCAAGCCAGCTGAGGGGCGTTGGGGGGTTTAAGCGGCATCCCCAGATGTCCCTAGAGAATTTAGCAGCAAAAAGAACAATAGCTTTCTTCAGTTCAAGCTTTTACCCAAAGGGAACAAATGTGATAGTATGAAAATAAATGTGAAATTTCCCATCATTTAAATGAACAAAGGCTAGACATGCTCAGGAAGGGCTTCTTCACTGCTTCCTTTGGTGTCTCCACCTTCAGTTAAGGTGGAAGTTCTGATTCTAACATGTTTACACAGGATTCTTTTTTTGTCTTGTTGTGTGTGACTTTTATGGGACATTTTGATTTCGCATGGTAATAATTGCCAGGGTTGGTGACAATTCCTGGTATAAAAGTCTCTATGCTTAACCTGGAGTCCTCAGTAGTGCACCTTACTTCAGTCTTATCAAATGTGAATTTAGAACAGGTTTGCCAACTGCTTAAAAATCCTTCATCTGGGTTAAAATGGTGGTATGTATTCTAATAACTCTCATCTTTGGCTAACAAAATTCTTAGAACTACTTCTAAAAATGCCACACTCAATTGTTGGCATATCACAACTAGTGATAGTCAGCAAGGGCATTATTTTCTGGAATGGACAGCAGTGGCTGATGAGATTAGACAACATATGTTCCTTTAAAAAAAAAGAGTTGAATAAATGGACCATACAATTAACTAAGCGCTTGTATGGGCTTAGTTGGTACTGTGCATAATTTCTATTAAATGGAAATGCAAGGGAATTTTTATGAACATATATTCAGCTGTTTTCCTTTATCAAGCTAAAAAAAACGTTGGAATCGAAATTGTAAAACAGCAGAACATAAATTAGCTCTCTTGCTGACTTCTACAGAAAAAAAATGGTTATGGCTATCATTGAGAGTGGCATTTATAGAAGTATTTTGGAATCCAAATCAAAAATTGTTAGGTTCTGAACAGGAATTCTTGTTGAATTCAGTGGGGTTTTAGGTGCAGGGTCTGTCCTCTAATTGGTATGAAAACAATTCTGTACAGCCCCGAAACTGAAAATGTAGAAGCATCTGGCATTGTGATGGCTTGTTGAGCATTCTGCAGTCTTCACATTGTCATCTTAACATCAGAATTTTTTTTCTAATGTGTGCTGTCACAGACAGAAGTTATTGATGGGTTTTATCACAATGTCAGTTCAGAATGAATGCAACTGAAGGCCCATATTGTTCATGCAAACCTTCAATAAAACAATTCTTCCTCCCTTTCCCCTCTAGGCCCTTTTCTAACCATTAACCTATATGTGCACAATAGGGCTATAGTAGGACTGAAGTTTGAAGACTCAGAAAAAAAGCCTTCTGTGCATGCCCAGGAAACCCCACTGCAGTACTTGTCCTGTAGCATCTTCTTAATTGTACTGTGCAAAGGCAATACTGCCTTAATCTCTTGGTTTTATATTTTGTTCTGCATCTGTTTCTCCATGTCGGCAGGAAACTTTTCCATTTGAAAAATTAAACAAATATGGGCATGTGCAATAGTATAATATATATACATATAAATATATTTTAATACTTGTGGACAAAAAGTTACAAGTTGTTTGAGAACAACAAAATCACCAATGTCTTCCATTTTGAGATGTGTATAGTTCCATAAGCATTAGTGCTTTGTAGCAAAACTTTAGTGCCATGTTAGAATCAGTGCATGAGCCTAGTAGTACTTTTTTTTACAATTTCAGAGTGACAAATAAACAACAGTGGTGATTTAACTAATAAGAAACGGACAAGATTATGTTCATGATCTAAAGATGCAGTATCTTTTCTAGGCAGTGGTGGCAGAAACTGTGGTGTAAAACAGTAATGTGAGTTTGAAATTGTGTGGAAGTTCTACTTGCAAGCAGCCAAGTACATTTTATTGGCATTTAAAATTATAGATAAAATCCAGACTGTATTTTAACAAAGGCCTTTCTTTGTGAGCAATACTCAACTTGCTTTAATGGTCAAGTCCTCTGATCGCTTATATTCTAAAAGTTCCACTTATGGACTAAGTTGATCAGTAATCCCTCATATTGTGTGTTTTGGATTTCCCATTCAGAACAGCTCGTGTACTTTGAGACAATTATCCAATGGCTGCATGTGTGCTCTAATGGCCCCTGTTTTAGGAGCATTAACGTAGCTCTTGATCAGGAATTGAATCTTGTAAAATTAATTACATTGGAACTACTAGTACAGTTTAAAATTCAAAGATTTAGTAGTTATCCGTTATTAAACACCTGAATGCAAGAGAAGTGCTTGTATAAATTTGCAGGTAATCTCAGATATTGGTTCTTGTAGGTTATCCGGGCTGTGTAACCGTGGTCTTGGAATTTTCTTTCCTGACGTTTCGCCAGCAACTGTGGCAGGCATCTTCAGAGTAGTAACACTGAAGGACAGTGTCTCTCAGTGTCAAGGGTGTAGGAAGAGTAATATATAGTCAGAAAGGGGTTGGGTTTGAGCTGAGTATTGTCCTGCAAAAGTATTGTCCTGTAAGTATCAAGATAATGTGCTAATGAGGGTATGGTATGTTAATATGGAACCATTGTATCCTGAAGTGATCTGTTAATGTGTGTAATCCAAAGCTAATCTGTATGGCTATTGTTGAATGTTGTCTTTGTCTGGAGGTTTTTCAGGGCAGGAAGCCAAGCCTTATTCATTCTTAAACTCTCCTCTTTTCTGTTAAAGTTGTGCTGATGTTTATGAATTTCAATGGCTTCTCTGTGCAATCTGACAAAATAGTTGGTAGAATTGTCCAGTCTTTCAGTGTCTTGGAATAAGACCCTGTGTCCTGTTTGTGTCAGTCCATGTTCAGCCACTGCTGATTTCTCAGGTTGGCCAAGTCTGCAGTATCTTTCATGTTCTTTTATCCTTGTTTGTATTCTGCGTTTTGTGGTCCCGATGTAAACTTCTCCACAGCTCCACAGCTAACGGTGCTAATCCCGATATTATTTTAATCAACCTGTTCTTATCCTATCCAACATTATTAATTCAATACCTGCCCTAGGCCTAACTTGGCACCCACTGGAGAGAGGAGCACAGGAACAGAGTGAAGCACAAGAGCAGGCACTGCTGTATTGTGCTTCACTCTGTTCCTGTGCTCCTCTCTCCAGTGGGTGCCAAGTTAGGCCTAGGGCAGGTATTGAATTAATAATGTTGGATAGGATAAGAACAGGTTGATTAAAATAATATCGGGATTAGCACCGTGAGCTGTGGAGAAGTTTACATCGGGACCACAAAACGCAGCATACAAACAAGGATAAAAGAACATGAAAGATACTGCAGACTTGGCCAACCTGAGAAATCAGCAGTGGCTGAACATGGACTGACACAAACAGGACACAGGGTCTTATTCCAAGACACTGAAAGACTGGACAATTCTACCAACTATTTTGTCAGATTGCACAGAGAAGCCATTGAAATTCATAAACATCAGCACAACTTTAACAGAAAAGAGGAGAGTTTAAGAATGAATAAGGCTTGGCTTCCTGCCCTGAAAAACCTCCAGACAAAGACAACATTCAACAATAGCCATACAGATTAGCTTTGGATTACACACATTAACAGATCACTTCAGGATACAATGGTTCCATATTAACATACCATACCCTCATTAGCACATTATCTTGATACTTACAGGACAATACTTTTGCAGGACAATACTCAGCTCAAACCCAACCCCTTTCTGACTATATATTACTCTTCCTACACCCTTGACACTGAGAGACACTGTCCTTCAGTGTTACTACTCTGAAGATGCCTGCCACAGTTGCTGGCGAAACGTCAGGAAAGAAAATTCCAAGACCACGGTTACACAGCCCGGATAACCTACAAGAACCAATGAACTCTGACCGTGAAAGCCTTCGACAAAATCTCAGATATTGTTTCTTTTCCCAGGATGCCTCTCCTTTTTTTGGAAATGTAGCTCCAAGTAGGTAACTTCTGCCTACTGTCCTCTTGAGTTCATTTAATTGTTCTGTCATAAATGTGATTATGTAAAAATCTCTTGTTTGGGCTGCCTTGCTTCACTCTTGAGGGTTTTTTTCAGTCCTGCTCCACACTTAAAGAAGATACTGCATCTTTTCCTTGGTCTTGTCTGTAAATGGCCACCTTGGGGTTGGGGGGGAGGATAAATTTCTCATTCTGAGTTGATTGCCTAAAAATTCATAGGAAACATATAATTAATTGCAGTGCAAGGGATCCTTGTAAAGTTACCTTTACTTTTAAAGGTTCTCTGTCTGTTGTTTCATAAAAATTGGGAAGGTGAGTCGTTTACAGATGAGCTGTGAGGACCTGTGCTTGGTCAAGGTTCTGTTGTGAACAAATATATCTGTACCATTGGATGAAGTAGTTTTAGTGTTTGAAAGAATCAATTGATGGAAAAATACCTCTGAAACTGGAATGCAAAATAGCACAGTATGTAGGGGGAGGAATCCCTGATGCAAATAAAGCCATATGATGACTTAATAAATAGAACTTCAGTAGCAATAACTGTTTGCATGTAATAGGAATTAACTTGCATTAGCAAGAATTGTACAGTAGAATAAATGGTACCAACCAAATAGGTTTGTAGTGCTCTGTGTTGCGGGGAGTGGCCTGATGAGATGGGAGTTTTTCTTTTTAAAAAATTAGAAAATTCCTCTCCTCAAAGGAACCTGGCATTTGAATGCTGCAGTTAGATGGTCCGTCGTAAACTCCTGAATAGCTGTTTGGTTTTTCAAATTTGATTGATTGTTCTGAAGGGGTAGATGAACCCCTATTCTGCTTATCTGTAGATAGCATGTATTTAATGTTTACCTCTGGAATGAAAGGCAACTCTTCCAAACATGTGAACAGGACTAGGTTCTACTCAGTTGTTTAAATTTTGGACACTTAACCATGGAAACTATTTAGAGGTGACTATTTTTGAGGAATTGTGCGAAGTACCAAACATCCAAGTATGTCTATTGAAATGCTAGTGTGTGTCTGACATGTGCTTTTCTTTATCTTTTTCAAATGGGCTACGTGTTTTCACTTAGTTTTACAAAGACTAGGGAATGGAAAAATAAGGTGTAGTAGTAATTCAGTGTGCCTGGCAATCTTTCCTTCGTCCCCTTTTTGCACCATTCTAGAAAGTGATTGCAAGTCATACCTCTTTACAGTGCAGGTCATGCTAATCTAATATACACTTGCATACTGAAAACCATGGAAACTGTAAACACAGTTCTGCCTTAAGCAGGATTCAATTGAAGTATTAATTATGGCATTACATGTTTTCTTTTGATTATGAGATGCCCATTGGCTACCAGCAGCTTAACTTTCTGATTGGATGAAGGAAGTTCATGTTTTAAAAATAGAACGCACTTATACTGTCAAGTTGTACTGTCAAAGCCCATAGTAATTTCCCATCACTCAAGAAAATTTGCTCAACACAGAAGATAAGGTCAACAAAGCCTATATAACTATCTGGTTAATATTATAAAATATATAGGAAACTTAATCTTGCAAAGGAAATTCCTAAGACTAGATCAGGTAAGGAAATTATTTGCATTTAATTACTCATGTGGTTCTTCAAAGTACAGATCTTACTGAATCCTAGAGAAGTATCAAGGCAGTGGCTGTAGAATTCATATTGCTTTAAATCTTTTGGGCAACTGGTTGTTCACCGTTTGCAAAACAGGTGCTAGACTGATATAATGTGGGTGTAAAATGCTGTCATGTCACAGCTGGCTTATGATGACCCCGTAGGGTTTTCAAGGCTAGAGACTAACAGAGGTGGTTTGCCATTGCCTTCCTCTGCACAACAACAGTGGCATTCCTTGGTGGTCTCCCATCCAATTACTATCCAGGGCTGACCCTGGTTAGCTTCTGAGATCCGACAAAATCAGTCTAACCTGGATCCTCCAGGTCATGCCACTGCCCAATTTAGTCGTAACGGAAAGTTGGTATCCAAAGCTCAGACGTGTGTGCCTCTTTAGCTGCATACAATTAATTTTTTTCTTGGAGATGCTTGACTGACTAGCAGTGTTATTCCAGAGAGTCCTGCAGCCTAAATGTGGAAGAATGAAGGACCTCAATACTCTTCAGGGCATTCAAGTACCTAAACAATTTAAAACTCACTGGCTGTGGCATTTAAGTTCCTGAAGATATAAAACTGAAATCTTTTCCCGTAAGTAGATAATTGGAACAGATCCTTTTATCTGAATTTTTTTGTGATACTTAAGTAGGCCTTCTGTTTATTTCTTCCTGTTATGATTTTCCAGTCATCATCCTTTGACTCAAGACTGGAATTTCATAGCAAGTACATTAGTGCTGTTCTTTGTGTGAGAGTGTTATCTATATGAGCTGGTATCTCACTTGCTCCAGCTGCAATCTTATATGGTAAAACTCTTCTTACGAGACTTTTTTAGATTTATTGTACCTTTCTTAGCTTTTCAGTCTTAGAAACAGTAAATTTAGTAGGAATCCAAGCACAATATTGAAAAACAAAAGAATACATGGGTGTCTTTCATAAGTAGGCTTTCAGTAATCCGATATCTGTATGCATATGCTGGCAGTGGGAAGACAAAAGGATTTTGTGTCCTCTTCTTATAGAGGCAATGAGTTCTTCCGTTCTCAAAATTGGCAGAAGCATAAGGCTCTTTCTCCAACCCCAAGTAGACTGGAGAAATAAAAACTGATCAGGGTCTCTTCACCAGGATTCAGGAGAGATCCTTTGCGTGAAAGATCTCTGACTGAAACCTGGATAGCAAATAGCTATATGTGATCCTGGGAGGAGGTCCCCAGAATGAACATTCCCTAAATACCAAGGTGGGGAGCAGGAAGTGTGTGTGGGGAGAGGAATTGACTTGTGTTTTAGAAAAATAGGTGGGATGGAGGCTTTTTGTTTGAAGCACTTGATAGTAGGTTTTAAGTGGAATTCTCAAAATGTCTGCAAGTCATAGCACAATATAATGCTCCACAAAGCTTAGCATTTCTTAAGTGTCAAATGGTGTTGCAATTTATATCTGTTCCTCCACACAGAACAGGTTTGCTGAACACACTAGAAAGCAGTTTGGCTTGTGGAGCCCTCAGAATTGAGAACTTGCTTAGAAAAGTGAACAGTGGCACAAGCACACAGGCTCACAAACCAAGTCTTTTATAGAGCTAGTATTCTAATTATGCATGATTAAGATGTCGTGTTATAGTTATCAGTAAATTGATATATGCATTTATACATAATGAAGCAATAGAAACTAATATACCAATAGCTTGAATTTACTGCTTTGATTCACAGATTTTGTTTTTAGAAAACATGTTACCCCTTTAGAAAAGGGGGCAGAGTGTATAAATAAGGGAAGAAGCATGACGCCAAAAACTGTGTATTGGGAAGAATAATCAGCAGAACAGAGCCCTATCTAGTCTCTTGCCGAGTTCAGGGATCCCCTGAGCATCAATAAAGCCAGGGCATAAGCTGAGCAAGGTTGGTGGTCAGATGGGTTTCTTAATTGCTGCAGTTGTACAAATAAAAAGGTGCAGAGTTTCAGAGTATGTGTGGGGGGCACTGGTAAAACCCAAAAAGGACTAAGTCATAGATTGTTCCATTAGCAGACAGAAGGAACCTTAGTCCAGAGCCTGTTGCACCCAACATGCAGGAGATGAATGAAATCGGTAAGCAATCTATACTCTTCAGAGGTTGAATAGATTTTAAGGACAGGTAGTTTTTTTCAGGTTTCTTTCACCACCTGGGCAGCTATATCAAGGTGAACTGGTTTTAAACCAGCAATAATGGTACAAATTATTCTGAAAATTGGAGTTTTTGTGTAGCTTAAGTTCTGACATACATTTATGTTAAAGCATGCTAGTTAAGGTGGGACCTTTAGATCTGCCAGGGAATAGTGTGCTTTTATTTATTTCTATATTTGTTCAGTTACAAAAGTGAATGTTGGATCCCTAAGTTTTGTAAATAAGGTGCATTTAATGGGTAGCAAATGTATATCCTCTAAATTGTGAATGAGCTGATTCTTATAAAAAAAAGCTCTTGTAGCAAAGCCTAAATTGGTGCTACATGAAAGAAACCCTAAAATTCTTCAGCTGTTTCTGAAGGGTAACTAGCTAATAGCTTTTCATGTTTGCCTTTTTCCCTAAATGAGAGAACAGGATTTTTATTCAGGTCTGTGTATATTTTTTTATTATTCACATACATTTCAAGCATGTTGTTAAGGCCATATTTTTTAACTGCCATTGTCAGTAAATTACAGCTGCCAAATGTTTGACTGCTGGAGTCACAAGTGTAGGCTTATGGAATTGACATAAGCTTGGCTGCCCGATTCCATTTTAAAAGGCAAAATAAAAAATGACACTGTGGTCCATTGCATCACTAAAATTTGCCTTTCAAATCTCTTTTATAAGTTGTAAACACTCAGCTAGTACAATCATAGGGTGGCAGTTATGTCCAAGTTAATTTTGTCCTTCCCAGGTGTCTTGGGAAGTGTGTAAAAATGAAGGAACCTTGTGGCATCCTGAAGACCAACAAGCTTATGGTAGAATGAGCTTTAATGGCAACTTATCTTAGAATAAGTCAGTCTTTAAGCTGCCATAGCTCTCCTTGAATTTTACTGCAACAGACTTAACATGGCTATCCTACTGGAATTTGAAAATGTGTGGGAGACATGGGCAGAAAAGATAAGAGGGTAACAGTTAAAAACTAAATGCTAGGAATATAGGTTTTTTTTTGTTTGTTTGTTTTGTTTTTTTTGGCTAATGTTAGTAGTGGGTGTACTCTTCAACTTGGCTGAGTACAAGAGATGGGAAAAGTAAAGGCCACACTGCAAACCATATATTCTGCATTGTACATGTTATGTAATAGTACTGAAACCTACCCATGTATATATCTGAAGTTTTCCAAAAGGCAGCTTGCTTTTATATCTATGCATCTTTGGGGAGGGATGATAAAATTTATTCTTTTGACACTGTAAACAATAATGTTCAAAAATGAACTTGGAAACTCTGCACCTGTATACAATTTTTTAGCAATAAAGCAGCATGGGCTGAGAATGCATTAAAATGTTATTGTGTCCTTTCTTCTGAGATAAATTGGATATAGATAGACATAGCTGCAGATACATTGACGTTTTCCTGACGTATGCAGGGGAAAGAGGCCTAAGCTGAGAAACTGAAGTACTCAACAGCATTTTCTTACAAAATCTTGTTTTATTCGTTTTATGCCAATTTTATTTTAAATGAATGATCAAGTTTGAGTCTTGTCTCATGCCTCTCATTTTACACACACACCCCATCTGTACACATTAACAGTAAAATGCCATTGGACATGAATTAAGGGATTTGGAATTTTGAAGCCTTCCCCTAGTGGTATAGGTTACAGCTTTAGAGGCCTTGCTAATGCTTATTGTAAGAACATCAAGTTGGAAATAAGGCCTTTCTATTCTCTCTTTACAAGAGTTTTCCCATTGTATGTGACTATTAGAGGGTTTTTTGCTGTTTTTAATCTCAGCCCCCACGCCTTTGGTAAATGTACTAATTCCAAAAGAGAAATCTGTTTCATAAGAGAAATCTGTTTCATAGGAGTTTTTTCAGAACTCACCAAGATTTCTAATGGAAAAATGGGGGGAAGGGAGAGATTTCTCAGACTTCCTGTTCATTTTTAATAAAACCTCATCTTAGAAGAATTTAACAGAAATAAATCTTTCATACCAGTTTTTATCCAGTGTGCCTTGGAAGTTCTACCTATTTTCCCCGTAGGCCTTCACATCTCTCTCTACACCTGCATGCCATCTACTGGGGGAAAGGGGATGTTAAAGGTTCTCTTAGCAGGAGTGTTCCTATCTATTCCTGTATGTGTTTTTGACTTACCTACGTGCCCAATGTTTTGCCAAATTAGCACTTGACTTTCTGCATCTCCCCTGATTTTGCCATTGTCATCTGGAAAAAAAAGAAAATTCCAGCAACAGAGAACCTGGGCTATTTGTCCGCTAGTAGCGTTGGCTGCATTTCGATATCACCCCAACTCCTACATCTCTTACCGTTCTTCTTCAACAACCTGGCTATGAGTGATTTTTCTCTTTGAGAAAGAATTTCAGAGGGGACAAGTTGGTTGTAGGACAGTGAAGATTCTCTTAAGAAGCTGCATTTTTCCTATACAGCTTAAGTTTGGTGCTCAGTCCTCATACTGTTAATATCACAGCATTCTGAAAAACATACTACAGTAGGATTCAATTCCTACACTATCCCCTTTTTCAGCTGAATTGTAACTCTTACAAAGCTTACTATAAGAGATTAACATGTGCTAATTATTCAGTGATTTCAAATCTTAAGACTAGACCCCCCCCACCACTTATTGACACCTATTTAGGCCTTTGAAAACTTAGTCGACCTATGTGCCCAATGTTTTGACAAATTACCACTTGGCTTTTTCATGTCCCCTGATTTCCAGGTGGTTGGAAAAGTTTATCATTTGAAATTAAGAATTTCAGTTAGAGGTTGGCGAAAGGGGTCAGGAAAAGAGATGTGCTTCCCCCTCCCCTGAACTCTTGTATATAGCCGGTGGTGGAAGATAAACGTTTTGAATTTCACGCAGACAATACATATAGATGGTTAGGGGACAATATTTTAACATTTAAATGCTTTTGTGGAAAACCTTTTACCATTGTGGCTCACATTCACACTGTGAAGACAGTCGTTTGCATCCTATATAAAAGAAACGTTTGTCATTCTGATACTTCAGCTAGTATTTCCAAAAGAAATCAAAGTAGTGGCTATGTGACAATAGTTTCAAAACTGTTGTGTGCATCTTCAAAAATTCTGCCGCTCAGTTCAACTTTTTTCGATGCCCAGGTGCTGAGGGATAGGGCCTTTGTTTGTAGCAACGCTTCTTGGCTACAATGTTCTGTTGGCTTTGTTCTTCCAGTTTCTTGTGCTGCGCTTCTATACGCATGTAGACTAGCACTAGGTTTTCTTTTAACTACAAGAAAAAAGTAAACCATTGAGTTTAGATAAAATGAAAGTCGGAAGACCAATCTACCTTACTGTTAACAGTAACAAAATGTCAGAAACAAACTTAAGTCAGACATTACCCCTTGTATCTATGCATTCCCCTATTAAAACACAATATGCACACCTTCAAAGACAGTTTATACAGAACATGTATTGTTTTGACCAATGTACAAATAAAGGAATCTAGAGATTTGGGTTGGAAGATTTAAGGGCATATTTTTCTGTGGAAATATTTCCATTTTTAAAGATTCCTTATTTCATAAAACTACCACCACTGAATGGATTTTTTTTTTTTTTTGCCATCCAGTCACATCTGACTTATGGCAACCCCTAGTGGGGTTTTCAAAGTGAGGGATATTGAGAGGTGGTTTGCCATTGCCTGGCTCCACGTCACGACTCTGGTATTCCTTGGAAGTCTCCCATCCAAATACTTTCCAGGTTGACCTTGCTTAGCCATCCCCAATATAACATTAGGCAAGCAGAGCAGGTCTAAAGTTATAATTAGTGTTTCTCAAATGATTATTGCATGAAAGAGTACATGTATGTTTCATTGATTTGTAATAATCCAGATTTTAAAAATCAAGCTCTCTATTCACCTGATTGGTTGTACAGGTCAAATCAAAACCAGGGTGTGATACTGTAATCAATTTCATATGAAACTAACAAATAATGCAGATACTATGGAGAGTCACAGTGAAACTGAGGTGCCCTGCTAACCATTGAGTTAAATTGTTTACATAGTGAACAGCCACATGTACAGTTCTTTGGCTGTGCACAAATCAGTATATCAACCACCTTAGTGCCTTGACTATAACTCCTAATCAAGTATTTCAGTTCAGCTATCTGTTGCCAGTGGGATGCAGAATTAACATGTACATTACATTTTAGTAAACAAAATTAAAATAAACATGCTCAATGGGAACCAAAACTAATTTGTTAGAGGAAGGAACTGCATTGATTCCTCCAGTGATATGGAGTTTTTTTTTCCAATTCAAATTTTTCCAGAAAACCCACATCACTGGAGGAATCAATGCAGTTCCTTCCTCTAACAAATTAGTTTTAGTTGTGATGTGGTCTATCCTTATGCATCCATTCTTGTTGTGAACTTGGTCCTCGAAGTGCAGGAGGGCTCTTCTTATAGCCATTAATTACAGACAGATAAAACTGAAGGAGGAGGATACCACCTACTGACAAAGACTGTAATTGGGTGATAGGAAAACGGAGTGCCCAGTTGTCAAAGGATACCCTGCTGCTTCAAAGGAAAACATGTGGAAGAAGTTAACAGCACATCTGTTTCCAAGACCAGTAAAAACCCCTTGCAACAGTAGCACTTGCCCTCCTGTGCTCCAATTGATCCTGCAGTTATAGGAATGGTACAGGGAAGAACTACATTGCAACCCCTGTCCTGCTCAGGTAAGGTCAAAAAAGTCCACTGCTTGAGATAAGTTGCCTCAAAGGCCTGTATATCACATTAATTTGCTTATACATTTGGTTGCCAATTCAAAGAATTTAACAAGCATAGGTCCAAAAAGGATTGTAAATGAGAGCTCTGCCCACCATGCTAGAAAAAATGCTTGATGAAAAAATGTTTTTACAAATCTTTAAAACTTTTTGCCAATCTGTATTGCACCCTAAGACAAAGAAGGTAAATATTAGGTGCATTAATTTTGCTTGCTTCATTTAAAATGCAATAAATATTTAAAGATGAATTTTACCGCACCTGCCAGGAACTGTTGTTTATTTTAGAATATTTTTTAAAGTGAACATTTTCGAGAATTAAGCAAAATCACACTATTCCCACACAACCTGGACTGTACTTTAAGGACACTGGCTATCATCAACATTGGTTAAAGAGAGGCTGAAAGTTGATTTTACATGCCCATGTTCGTTTCTAATTTTACATGCTCAAAATGCCGCCTTTGGCCTGTGATGGCTCCAAATAGCTTGTGCCCTACATTAAGAGGGGGAAAAAGACTGCTACGTTTTGTATATCCCATCAGCATTAAGAAGCTTCTCTTGGCTATTCCTTTTGGCCATGAAGAGCCAGTTAATTGCAGAGCAGCCAAAAAAGAAAGTGAAGACAATTGTTATCCTGGCTAAACTCAACGAGGCTCTGTGTTGCAGAAACTACAGGGCATCTAATGTGTTTTGAATTGTAGATATTTCCATATTTAGTTATTGTTGCTATCTGTCCAGATCCCATATAAACATGGTACAAGTTCTTACATGTATATAGAAGAAAAAAATTACCTTTTGGACACTGTCCTTTAGGCTCACTGTAGGAAAGGTAATCTTTGATGCTTTGACTGTGGTTTTATTTTTTAACATGTAACTGGAAAATAGAATAGTCACATATTTAATACTATCTCATCAATTGTTCTATAAATATATATAAAGGTCAGAATGTTAAAATGCAAACTTTTTAAAGCCAGTTAATTCATTGATTTATATTGTATATTTCAGACTACTGTGTTTAGTTCCTTCATTTTTTTTCTCTGCCTTCAGCAATGGGAAGTTCTAAATATTCAAACTAGCAAAGATTATTGTTGTTGACAGAGTAGTAATTCAATAGCATTTCAATTGGCACTAACCATACCACACTGTCCTTGAAAAGACAGAAGAAGCCTCGCAGAGATGCCGAAGATGTTGAACATAGCAGCTTGATACCTATGCCCAGATTGCATGACCGACAGTTCAGCATGTTGTAGGTGCTGGAAGAAAAAGGCGGAGTGTAAAGTCAGTTAAAATTCTGTTCAATAATTTGTTTGCACAATGTATCAGGATTTGAAACACCATATGGGCATCATTGGTAACATAATGTGATCACGTAAAGGTAACAGTTCAGCTGGGGGATTTCTGAGATAGTGAACTGGATCTCAGGGAATATTTCTGCTGATAGAAGAGGGAGGGAGCAAATTTTTGCCACTCTGACCCGCTCGCTGCATACCTCCAGCTCCCTCCTCATGCTGTTCCAGGGGGTCCCCCTTCCCTAGAGACATTTCAGGGGGCATTTAAGGCTGCAGTCGGAGGCAAGAAAGTCTCACAGTTTCCTTCCATCCCCAGAAATTTTTGGGGAGATCCAAGCACTAGCTACAATAATGGCACAAGAAAGAGTAAGTATGAGTTCTGGACCATAAAATATGAACCTTCCAATGAAACTCTCCAAGAGATTCAACATTAGTCTAGAAATTCAACATTGTGTGTGGACTTATTTGATAGATGTTACAAAAGAGCTTGTTAAGTAACAATGCATGTTCCAAGCCTCATGAATTTTCACTTTAAGAATTATTTAACTTAACGTGCGATTTATGTACCTGTATACCTAGAAAAGAATCATTACTACTTCTAATGGTATTAGTCAGTGACAGAGTCAATTAAAATTCTATCAAATCGGTTTTTCCATGTATCCTGCTAAAAGCATTTATAAACTGAAATAATGATCATTTTGAGGCACTGTGGAAAAGATTTTGAAGGTAGAGTCAGAATGCAGGCTCATTTCCCAGTCTGAGTGTTTGTAAAAAGAAGTTCATTTAGAAGTGGACATTCATTTACCAAGGCATTTCATTGGGAGAAATGGAAGTCCATGAACAATGCTGCAACTATTTCATTAGCTACCTTCTACAAGTCATGTCCAAAGTTTTAAAAAGGAGAAAGCAGTTAAGCCAAGGTATTCTGGCTATCTTTAATAGCCACTGAAGATGGGAAGTGAGAGTAACAATACACAGCTATTCCCCCCAATGCCTACCATCCCATGAAGTCTCCTTCAATGCACACCATCACAGAATCTTCCACAACAACATCACTTGTGACCTCTGAAAGGACAAGGAAACCTGAAAGTTACAAGGTATTGTTTATTCATCTCTTAGTTGTATTTGTAAGACAGAAGCCGTTTATCTAGCACAGTAATACTCAGTAGCTTGGGAGCCACATGTGGATTTTCAACATACCTCTTGTGGCTCTTCCAGGCACTGTTTCCCGATATGGTACGGCCTCATGTTTCAGGAAAGGGGGCAAGGTGCTTGCCCAGTGGCAATTATGGTTGACAGGTGATTCCCACCTTGGAACAGCCATTGCCAGAAGAACAGGTAAGATGCAAGGCTCCCTTAGGTGCAGTCCTCATGTCAGGGACGGAAGTAAATGTGGATCACTTTGTTGATAGTAATTGCGAATGTGACATTCTGCAAGTTGGCAAGTGATTACCACTGATCTAGCTCTGTCATCTTTTTCTGGTACATACAGAGGTAAAATGCCCAGGAAGTTGTAAAATACATGTGCGCTTCATTCAAGACTATTTCCAGCATTCAGCTAGAGAAGAAGTACCCACTCCTAGAGTTGCTGCAACATGCACTTTCTTCTTACTGTTTCATTTTATTCTGCCAAAAAGCTCAGGGTGGTATATGTGGTGAAATAAAATTTGCTATATTGAGAAATATCTATTGCCAAAACTTACAGTGTAAAAACTAGGATCTCAAAATGACTTTACTTTCCAATTCATCCTACAGAATGAGAACCCAGGGGGTGGAAGATATCAGGGTAAGAAAAGGTGTTTCAGGGGGCGGGGTAGTGGAGCTAGAGCAAAGGAGGAAATGGGATTTCTCTTTCTCTACAACTCTCTCATATCTAATTATTTCCACCCAAACCTGACCACAGAACCATAATCATGGACTGAACTGAAAGCTGAGTAAATAATAAGGTAATCACATTACTATTCCATAACTTTCCATTCCAGTTGATCCTCAAAATTATTGTGATATGTACTACTAACAGAAATCCTTGATCGCAAGTATGGTAACTAATCGTGTTGGGGTTTTTTTAGCGCAGTTCCTTAAAAACTAGAATTTTTTAAAAAAATATCTGCAGTAGGTTCAGGGGCTGGCTTTGGGCTAATCACTGATCTTTCAAAGACGGTGTTTCTAACCTATAAACCATTATTATTATCTTTAACCACACCTCGCTACTGCCCAGCTCTACCTTCACAACAACCTGCGAGGTAGGTTCCGGGAACAAAAGCTTGTATGGGGCTGCTAGTTTGCTCACTTAAATGGTTTATTGGCTTCAGTGAAATAATACACAGAAGTGCAAGACCACAATTATGCCCTAGGTCAACGGCACCACTGACTTCACCGGATGTCTTGAACACCTCTACAGGCTGATGAAGAGTACTGCGCAATAGCAAAACTTGTGTTTTCAGCACATGTTAATGTAACCTGCCAAACAAGAGACATTGCCGCTTTTGCTCCGTGAAGATCAAAAGTCTGGCCAACTCCGCACACAGAACTTTTTCAATATGCAGTCACTGCCACCAGAATTGTATATGCAAGATACTGGAAAGATGTAAAGATACCGGCTAAGCGGACTAACAAACTATTTGACTTTGCTTTGATGTAAAAATTGACATGTTTAATGAGAAGGAATTAATATAAGGATGGCAGCCCTTATATGAAAGATATTAACCAGATCTCAATTCTTTGGTCTTTTAGAGGAAAGAGACTTAAATCGACAAATTAAAAACCATAATGTTTAGAATTGAATATAGATAGAAGAAATATTCAGAGTATGTAAAGTACAATAGTATAATGACTAATAGAGGATGTGATAACTTAAAAAACGATAAAGTATCGTTTCCTTGGGGCAGATGCAGGATGCTTGTATGTAATGTTTTAAACCACTGTGTGTGTTAAGTGCCGTCAAGTCGCTTCCGACTCATGGCGACCCTATGAATGAAAGTCCTCCAAAATGTCCTATTTAAACCACTGGGACACAGATATCAAATGCTATTATTATTTCCCCCTAATTTTCTTTTTGTACCCTTATAAGAAAAATTAAAACAATTAAAAAAAAAAAGTCTTGCCAACTCACTGAAACAAGCGATAAGGCCGAGATTCTCCTCCTGAGAGCAGAGACTGAGCGAGTCTCCCAGGACCGTAAGGCAGCGCTGGCACTGGAACAGCATACATTCCTCCAGCTGGAGACCCCGATCTTTTAGGACGCTGCCGTTGGCGTCCCCTAGCGCCGCTGCTCTCTCCTGCTCTCGGTGCCAGTTCCTTGTCTCAGGCCTCGTCCGCTCCACCATGATCGCACCCCCGACTCGGGGCTCCTGAAAGAATCGCTGCAGCTGCCTGCGCACCGCCATCGCGTATCCGCCAGACATTCAAACCTAACTCCCACCTCCTGGTGGTGCCTATTGGAGCATTACCTGAGTGTCTCTGGTTGGACGAACCCGAAGATTCTTCCCTTTGATTGGACAATCATCCAGCGCCTCGTTCTACCCGACCGAATCACAGTATAAGAATCTCCAGTTGAATGAATCGTTTTGTTTTCATCCAAATTGGGGAGCCAAAGGCCTTTTAAAAGTAAACAGATGAATCGTAGGTTTCTATTGGTCGGGGCTCTCTTTCCCCTCCCCGCAGAGAGAGAGAGAGAGAGAGAGAGAGAGAGAGAGAGAGAGAGAGAGAGAGAGAGAGAGAGAGAGGGTCCCTAAACCAATAGAATAGCTCGCCAGGCGATTTTGAAAAGAGGGCGGGGCAAGCAGCATGTCCCGTGCGCGCGAGTTGAGCGGGTGGATTCGAAGAGCGACGGTTGAGCGCGAGGGTCTCTTTATTTTTGCACGGAGTTGGGAGAGTCGGCCATGGAGGCGATTTCTCCGCAGCAGTTGGAAACGCTCAGATACAGCGAGCTTCAGCGCCTGGCTAAAGGCGCGGGATTGAAGGCTAACCTCAAGGTGCGCGGGGGCTGGGAAGAAGAGCGGGGCTTTATCTGCGGTGGTCTGCTGGCCGGAGGAAACCAGGCCTGCCCTCTCCTGTAATTTTAATCGGCAGGTGCAAGTTGAAGCGAGACGGTTCGCCCTACAGATTTCTGCCGCTCGGCCGCGGCAGAATGGGGCGGGTCGGAAAACTGGTACCCTAAATGGAGGAGGGGGGGGGAGATAAAAAGAAAACGTTTGAGCTGCCCATTCCCCAGTGCCAAAAGACTGTTCTTTGTCACGGCTTTTTGACTTGTCTTGAGCCCATGCATTTAGCAGCTTCAGTTAAACAAATGACACTCGTCCTATCTAGGGAATGGAGCGACGAGAAAAGCTTCGCCTGTTTACCTTCTTAATCTCTGGCTATCGCGGCAGGAACAAGGCTAGCAAAACAATGCAGCAATCCTACCTTAATCGTGTTTTAGAGGCTAGGTGCAAACTGCGTGACTTTTACGTGGTGATACGTGGTATTACTCTTGGTTTTGCGCTCTTATAACATCGGGGAATACGAGAGATCTGATTATCCTGAACTGACAGCGATAGCTGTGTTAGTTGTATTTCCTTTGCTGCCTTTCCTCATGGTTCGAAGTGAGTTACAATTATAATAGAAAAAAGTTTGAGTCCAGCAGCACTTTAAAGTTAGTGATGAAGTGGTCCAAGGGAACGCTCCTTTGCTGCATCATGTCTACATAGAATCTCTGAAAATGGCGAGCTGGAATTGTGGGTTTAAGTGACACTAGCATGCTAATCGCACACAACTCTTTCTCTCTTTAATTTATATCAAGTGAGGCTATGGATATTCCTGATTGTGGTATTGGGCTGGATAAGAGCCGGTGAATTGAAGCTCAATCTGTATTAAGGGTGTGGTGCTGTCGTCTGGTTTGGGTGCTGATCAGGGGATTGGGAGACAGACTGCTCCAGCTGGGGTGAACACACCTGTTGAAGGAGCAGGCTCATATCTCAGGGATGCCGTAACGTCCAGATTTACAGGTGAAGAGACAACTCTCCGCTGTGGTCCATGGCACCTTTTTTCATCTGTTTTGGCAGCTGTGACTGAACCTTGAGAAGGAGGATCCCTGGATTAATAACCTCCAGTTTAGATTATTGTACTGTGTTCTACATAGACATGCCTTTGAGAACTGTTAGGAATCTTCAACTTGTACAGAATGCTGCTGCCCGTTTATTGGCTGGAGTCAGTTATAGTTATAATTTTGAAAAATATGAAGCCTTATAAGATCTGGGACCAAGGTGATTAAAAGACCTCCTACTCCTGTTTGGTTTTTCCTGGCCACTGCAAGTGCTCATCTGTGTGAAGTTGGGAACGTTGGCATATGAGAGAGAGAGCCTCTTTGGTGGTTTCCCTTTCTCAGTAATGCCCTCTCATTGGCAGTTGGTATGTTGTTTTTCTTGGCAGCTAAGAACATGTCTATATGGCCAATCATTTGGCTGAGTATTCTAAATTTTCTTCCTTTATACTTTGCTTCTCCATTTTATCCTCACAACAGCCCTGTGAAGTATGTTAGGCTAAGAGTAAGTGACTGACCCAAGGTCACCCAGCAAGCTTCAGTGGTAGAGTGGGGATTTGAATTTGGGTCCCCCAGATTCATAAGTCGGCTGCGACTTGACGGCACTTCACACCCACACAGAGAGATTCTAGTCAGACATTAACCAGTATACACACTGCTGTTTTCATACTGGTTATTGTAGTTTTATTGATCATGTTTTATTGTATGTTGCTTCAAGTACCGTGTGGAAAGGTAGGATATAACATATTTTAAATAGACTCAACATAATTTTAAATGATTTGTCTAGTGCTTGAGATAGCATCTGTTTTTAATCGTTAGTCATAAAGAAAATACTTTTGTGTGAGGGAAAAGGACTATATGCATATCACTTTTCTGCAGTGCATTTAAATGGCTACAATTTTAGTAGCATACTTCTTTTTCTCTAATACAGTTTTTCTACAGACTTCTGATGTGAAACATATTTCCATTAATGATATACTTAGAAATACAATTTGTGTAGTTTTCAAACCAGAAGTCCAATAGTTTTATTTATATCCCACTTTTCTCCAAATCCAAGGGTCTCAAAGCAAGTTATATTCTAAAACCAGGTAAAATCTCATTTCACAAAAAATACAGTACAAAAACGAGAGTAAGCTAGAAAGCAGATTGCCTGTCTACTTTAATAAGCCCTAAATTATTTGAGACTAAGGCTGTTACCGCACTAGATATTCCCAGCGATGTATTAAGAGTTTGAAAACGTTATAAAAAAACATCACTTTAAAAGGGTTTTTGGATGCCACGGCTAAAAAATGGTTGGAAGACATCTTCACAGCTAAAGGGACCAAACAAAGTGTGAACAGTATTTTTTATAACAGTTTCAAATTCTTAATACATCGCTGGGAATACCTAGTGCGGTAACAGCCTAGGATTCCTGAAGGCTGACTCTGCTTTTTTTTATGCGGGGGGGGGGGCGGTGCTGGTAACTGTTAAGCTTCTCTTCTTACAGTTTTATTCTGTGTGACATATTATATTGTAAAGTGTGTTTTTTATATTCTGGGAAGTTTTAGAAGCAGTGCCCCCAAAATGAGATATAATAAAACAGATATTTCAAGCAACATTAATAAGTGGAAGGAAGCAATGTTTCCTTTAACCATAATTTTGTATATTTACTAAATGATTTGACTTGCTTTATTGATTTTTGTGCTTCATGTGCTGAACGTTATCATTGCAACTCCAAGTCTGTATCTAGTGCTCAAATTATTTTGTAACTGTTTTATAGGCAGACAAGTTGTTAAAGGCACTGAAGCAGCATTTCTATGAAATCACACAAGAAAATGGAAATACAGTAAGTATATAAGTGTCTTGATAATGTAAGACTAATTTCCTGTTGCAGAGAAGAGTCCTAAAATTCAGCATTCTCACTCTGAAGGGGAGGGCATCTTCAGAGTGGGTGATTCCTTTCGCTTGCTCGGGAAGTATGAACAAGAACTTCGACTTCCTGTCTCTCTGAGGGAGTCGTTCCTCCTCATTTCTGTTCCTGCCTCGTGATGAAAGTCCTGCATTTCCCTTCCCTCAGCAGTTATTTTCAGGGATGTTCATTTCTGAATTCATGAGACCCGTGTGGACTAATAATAACCATACAGATTGGGAGGCTGCATTGGGGAAAAGGGGATGAAATTGCTTCATGGAGAACATTTCTGCCCTCCTCAGTGTTACCTCCCAACCCATATGGTTATTAGTCCATGAAAGTCCTGCGACTCAAGGAGTAAACATTCCCAGGGTCAGGATCATAAGGTCCAACCCAACATCATAAGAAAGATTGTGAAATGAACTAAACAGCTATGATATTGCCATAATAATTTTAGCGGAAAAACTAAAAGTACTGGGACTCCCAATCTCTGCTCCCTCTGACAACCTGGTTCCATCTCATTTAGTGGCAATCTTGAAGAGATTGAAGGAGTTAGATTGGGCCAGTATGGTTGGGAGGGCCAGACGTACTTGCTCCGGTCTGGTCTTGGGACTCCCCCCACCAGAGAAGCTTCCAGAGTTCCACTTTACGGTTTCAATCTTCTCACATTGTCGGGCTCTCCTTTTAGCTTGTTTAAATGCCTTTCCATCCATGGTCATGTTGGGCAGATATACCGGGATACCTTTTTCGGACCGTCTCTGCCCATGTAACATGGGCGAAATTGAAACGTTGGACCATCAGATGCTCCGCTGTCCTCGCTGGTCTCAAGATAGAGATGCTCTTATTGCTCCAATCCTCACCGGCTTGAACCTCCCTCTACATTCCTGGGTGTTGCTTTTTTTGCTTGACGACTCAACTAATGGTGCAGCCACATCGAATGTTGCCCGCTTTTTGGCCAGAGTGGCTACTCTTAAGAAGAAAGAACTCTCAACGCCTACCTCTGGCAATTTTTAGTCAGTTCGCTCCGCCCCCAGTTTATTTTAGTTAGGATTTTTACTTATTGGGCTGACGCCTAATTTTTAGCATTGTTAACTTAAGATTGTATTATCCTTAACATGTTTTACTATGTATTATGCTTCCTATCCTCCCTCGTCTTCTCCTCCCTTCCTTTCCTCCTTCCTTGGTCAAAGGCTGCGGTCATAGACCTAATAAAAATTATTATTATATTGCCATAATATTGTGTTATAGCAATTGGTGGTAGCTGAGAACTTTTACCACATTGCTTCACTGGTAATCAATAGTCTGGAAATAACAGTACATAGGAATAATATCCAACTTCTTTTGCACAGGTCAACAAAAGAGGCTCCTCCTCTTCGACACATACCAAAGAGCCTGATGGCAGTCAAATACCTCTAAATGAGACCTTTATCACCCAAAGGCATAGAAAAAAGAAGAGAGATGATGATGACCAGGGAAATCCAGAAAGAAAAGCTGTCCATGAGGAAAATCCAGAATTCTGTTCAGAGAAAGAGGTACCCTTATGTATAGCTTTAAATTAGAAATACTCCCAGCCTGTCAATAGTATTTTATACTGCGAGTTGAGGGGGGAAGTACTTTTTACTATTTAAACCCAGCAATATTTAATGTCTAAATGCTTTTGCAACATGAAGTTTCAGCAGTGATCTTAATTTGAGGGGTGGCTCTGGAATCTTATATAAGCTCAGCTACAAAGCAGAGTTATTAATCAATGCTGTCACTTATGCCCTAATTTTTTCAAAAAACTGTTTAAATAACTAAGCTAAAGCTTTTACAGTTTCTCTCTGTGAAAATACTCCATTTCCTGTTGTGTCTGTTCTGTGCAACTATCAACTTGTTCCCCTAACTTATTGTGAGGTAGGTGTAACTTTTATTGTGGATGTCTTTGTATATTTTCTAGCTTTTGGGCTGTTGATTGTTACCTGTCATCATCATCATCTTTGTTGTTTTTAACACTTCCAGCTGGTACAAATGTTAAGATGTTTTCTGCTGTTAGCATATCTAATTAGGGCTGTTGAATTAAAAAAAAATTCGGTATATTTCGGATTCGGCCGAATTCAGCCCGTTTAGATTCGGGATATGCCGAAGTCCGAACTCCCCCACTTCGGATCCGTTCAATTCGGCGGGAATTCAAAGTTGGGAAAAAAATTCGGCCGAATAAAGCCATTAAACACAATCACGCCTTTCCGCAACTCGGGGGGGGGCATTTTTGGGGTTAGAGGTCCCAAACTTTCAGCAGAGCTTCAAAGGAAGTTTATTGAAAAACTCCCCAAGTTTTGTAAAGATTGGGTCGGGGGGCTGAGATATGGGCCCTGAAAGGGGTCCCCCCCCACCCTTAATGTGCATCTCTCAGCAGAGCTTGCCGCCCACGCACAAAGCTCCCAGCCCCGACAACAGCTGAGACGTTTACAAAGCAACTGCAAAACAACACAACCTTGTAAAACAACACCTTTGCAACAGGGAAAACCAGAAGACACACAACTGAAACCTCCCCCCTCAAACCAGGGAGCAAGAGACTCGAGGGGGAACACACACCCCAGGCAGAACCGACGAAAGCCCCCTTTGGCTTCCCCCCCACCCACAGAAACTGCTCCCTCCCCACACACACACAGACTCTGCTTTCCCCCCCCACACACACACATACACAGGAGAAAAATTATAGATTAAAGCCCCCCAAGGGGTCTTACTGTGGCTGTCTTCTGTTCCATCAGAAGGGGCTGGGGACTGGACTTGTAATCCAAGATGATTCCAATTAGGCACGGGACGTTTTGCTGTGGAGATGCACACAGGATCGGCTGATCCATTCATCCCAATAGGGAAAAGGGGAAAGCCCATATCTCGGGACCCCCTGACCCAATGTTCACAAAACTTGGGTGGTCTCTTAAGAACACTGGTCTGAAACTCTGCTCAAAGTTTGGGATCTGCACCCCCAAAAATGCGCCCCCTGCAGCCATGGAAAGAGAAAAGGGGGGGAGGCGATATTTCTGCCCCCAGTGAACCCATCTTTACAAAACTTGGGTAGTATCTTAAGAATAATTGTCTGAAGCTATGCTAAAAGTTTGGGGGCTATATCCCCAAAAAAGCGCCCCCTGCAGCCACATAAATGGAAAAAGGGGGGGAGGGAAAAGGGGGAGAGCCCATATCTCGAGACCCCCTGACCCAATGTTTACAAAACTTGGGGGGTATCTTAAGAAGCTTCATCTGAAGCTCCACTGAAAGTTTGGGGTCTGTACCCCCAAAAATGCGCCCCCTGCAGCCATGGAAAGAAAAGGGGGAGCCCATATCTCGGGACCCCCTGATCCAATGTTTACAAAACTTGAGGGGTATCTTAAGAAGCTTCATCTGAAGCTCCACTGAAAGTTTTGTGTCTGTACCCCAAAAAATACGCCCCCTGCAGCCACAGAAAGGAGCAAATGTGCACAAGCACCCCACACACACACACACACACGAGGATTTCGCTCTCTCTCTCTCTCTCCCTGGCCGGGCCGCACATCAGCTGATTCCTCCAGTACTCAATCCTGACTGATTGGCCAGAAGAAGACCCAGCTTGGCCACCGATTGGCCAGGGGAGGAGAATGCTGCTTACTGACGGCCCCGAATTTGCCGAATTTATTTGCGAACTCGCTGAATTCGGCCCCCCCGGTTGCCCGCCAGTTTTGAGTTCGGTTCCTCCCGAACTAAAAACCACCGAATCAGGAGAAATTCGGCTGATTTTCAGTTCGGGCCGAACCGAATCAACAGCCCTATATCTAATTCTCAATCTGTCCCATCTGCAGATACTTAAATCTGTGGATTGGGAAGGAGAAAAAAAAACCTAGGGGAAATCCAAGTTCGCAGAAAAATCCTAAAAGTTAAAGGAAGGGGTAGCAGGATTATATCACCAGTTTTCTTGGTGATCATGCATGTTTTCATGCAGAAGTGAGCTCATATCAGGTTCATCTATTGGTCAAACTGATTGCATAAGGTTTTTCTTTTATCTGTGACGCCTAATTAAACCCATTACAGAAATATCAGGTTTATTGCTTTTAATAGAGATTAAGACTTAAATTTGGCCTTCTAACCTTGCTTTAAAAAAATAATGAACGCATATCAGATGAATTTTAGATGCACCTGTTTAATCAATTGTTAAAAGCCAATCATTTATCTAGATGATAATCACATTGTTAAATTAAAAAAAAAGATTTAACATAAGATAACATTGCTATTTTTCTGTATAAATGCATTAATGTAGTAAAGTAGGTTTCTCTGGATGGAACTCTCAGAAGAGATTAGGTGAGAATTTTGTGTGTGTGTGTAACTTGGTGTCAGGATACTCATGGTTGGATAATGTAGTTAGCCTTAGGCGCTTGCTTCCCAAGTAAAAGAACAACTAGTTTCTCTTCAGATCCAGACAACTGAATTCTTCAATATATAACACCAACTTGATAACAATAGAAAACTGCAGAACTGGATACAGGAGAACTATCTTTGTTGTTATTCTATATGTTAATTCAAATTTATAATCTCTGAGGTTTTTCTGCCAGCGTTCCCATGGGGAGGGGAATCTCCTCTTCTCTGCACTTCAGTGTAGCAACTCCCTTGAGACTGGCTGTAGTCAGGCTGCTGGGGCCTACCTATTTCCACAGCTATTCAGCCCTCCCTGGTCTACAGCTCTCAGGCTTCTTCACCTCCTGAGGGAATTCTCTGCTGCAGGTATCTGGACTTCAGCTCTGTCCTTGTCATCTGAAGTCCTTTAGAACTCTTTCTTTGTGTGTTTTTCTTGCTGATTACGCTAGTTCTCCTTAGAGTTTTCAATCCCCCTTCAAACTATAACTAGTGAGTGGCTCTTATCAAAGTTTGCTAAAGTGGCCAATAGGATTGCTGTGTTGGATTGGTTCCTCTCTTACTAGGCTAAGGACCAATACAACAGCCTATTTTCCTTCCTTTTTCTCTAACTGGTTAGCTTTACAAATCCTGATTTGCATGCTTCAGCTTTCTGATACACATAAAGACCTTATTCATTCTAATACATATACTTTTCTGTTTACAATCCTATATATACATGGTGTTTTTTTATTCACACTTGGATTTATAGAAAAATTTCTACAAAGTTTTAAGAACACTGAAATCTGGATTGCTTTACATTTCACTTATTGAAATGTGGTTGAGACATTGTATGAGATCTGGCGGGGTTACGTTATATAGAGTTAATCTTCACATGCTTGTATTTTCCAACATCTTGTCTAATAAAGGTAATTGTTTCTTTTTTCAATAAAAGATAGAAACTCTCTGGTTTGCTGGTAATAGTTCAAAGAACAGAACTCACAATTAATTCATTTATACTGTCAAAAATTAAAGATTGCAACAACTTCTAATTTGATAGGTCTTGAAGATGTCTGGGGCTAATAGTTCAAAGAAAAACTCTTAGAGCTATTTAGTCCAGATTTTCTACTTGAATATGAGAGCATATCATCTCATTACAGTGGGGGGAAAACTCCAAACTGAAAACAGTTGTCTGTGCAAATGCACGCGGTTGTTCTTCAGAGGCAAGCAAGCATGCAAGGAAGAAGGCAGTGGAAAGAACAAAAGCCATTGTTTTCTTCGCCCCCACACCACTGCAGTGGTGCAACTGGAGCAGGGTAGGGGAGGAAACAGATCCTGCCAGCTATCCCAGTTGCTGAGGTGCCAATGCTTTACGACCATCACTACCATCTTCTGCCAAGGCAGCACCAAAACTGGAGGCAAGCAGGACCCTTGGTGCTCCCCCTGCCAAGGTGGTGACAGTTGGGACAGGCAGGGGGCATGGCCAGGACTCCCCAGCCATCCTTGTTGCTGAAGCAGTGACGCTTTCCCCTCCTCCATGTCCCACCGTGTCAGCAGTGCTGGAGGCAGGCAGGGGAGGGGACACCAGAGTCATTGATGTCCAATGTCCACTGGCACCAAGACAGCAGCACTGGAGGTGGGCAGGGGAAGGAAGTGCAGAGAGTGACAGAGAAGAGATTGGGGAGAGGGAAGGAAGCAAAGGCAGGGGAATGGGATACACCCTCCCTGCAAGTTGCTTGTGGGTCCCTACTGGTCTACTACTGTCTTAAGGGTTTTATTCTGGTTTCTTGTTTTTGTGACAGATTATTATTGCATATAATGGTTTGTGTGTGTTCAGTAAATTTTAGTAATTCAACATTATTTTACATTGTTTGGTCCTGCACTCTAAATTCATAAGGCAATAGATCTAAAATAGTAAAAAGTCATAATCTACACTAAAACTCATAAAAACCAGGATGTGCAGCACTACAGTTTCTATAGGTTGCAAAACTGGGTTTTTCTCAGCATGTTTTTAACAGTTCAGAATGCACGCAACTTTTGAAGGCTTATGAATGTATGCATAGTCTGCGATTTTTAAAAGTGTGCCAATTCCACAAGCTATAGATATTTTGTAGGCTGCATGCCTCCTTTCTTTGCATTTATTTATTTTGTCTTGGCTAGGTGTAGGCTACCAGGGAACTTCACACTGTGCATTCTGAGCTAACATCAGTGTCATGTATTCCTGTTCAAAGTATCTGACCAGTACCTTTGGTCTACAGATTTCTTCTGAGCCAAAACAAAGCGAAGAGCCACAGGATTCTGGATCTGAAAGGACGCTGAAGATGAACCAACCTGAGCATTTGACAAGCAGTGGGATCACAAAGAATGTAGCTACTCCAAGTCAATGTAAAGAGGGGATTTCTACTAAACGTGGGAGACTTGAAAGTAAGCTGTGCTCATGAAGTAGAATACTGGTTCATTTTGTTATGATAGTGTAGAACAGTGGTAGGCATCTTGTTTAGCCCTCAGATTTTTACTGGAAAACATAAATTCAAATTTATTAAAAAGATGATTTTTGGAATTCAAATAATTGTTTGGAGACAGCAAAAAAAGCCTTTGATTACTGCAATGTGAGCGCATTATATTCTCTCAAATGATTGTTGAGAAGAGCAGGCAAGATTTCAGGTGGTATTGGGCCTCTTATTTAAAGGGTTCCGTTGTATTTGAACAATAATGGATTGATGATATAATCCTTTGATGACAAACTGTTTAGAACAAGAGCTCTGTTTTATTTTTTATTTTTAAATGTTCATGATATTTAACAAAATTACTATTAACAAAATTACTATTATACAAAATAGTTGCAACAATTAAGTACAAAACTATAGCAAGCGTAAGAATAATTGTATGGAATCATTGATGAAGTGGAGGGAATCTAGATGTGCGTTGAAAAGCTTGAAAATTATGAGACTGGTTTGAGATGTTGTAGAATGTTCTAAAAAGCTTTTTCTTGATTTTCTGCAATCAGGTAAGACTCTTGTGGATCCTCCTTCTGGAAAGAAACCTAGGTATACAGTTAGTCTAGCAAAATCTGGGAGGACAAGATTTGCTTCTACCACTCCAAGTAAGTTGCAGGCAAACTCTACTAATATCCTAGAAATAAGTCTTAAGTCATCAGAGTCCCCAAACCATAGGTTTTGAAAAGGAAGTGATGCTTTTGATTCTTAAAGTGCCATCTGTTCCTTTTACAGGTCAGGTTAATGGTTTGTTTTCTGTTTTAGTTACTTTGAGTTGAGAAAGCTTTCCCGCTTAGATTTATCACAGGAAGAGTTTTCAAGGAAATCTTGTTGCTTGTGACAGATCAATTATAGAAATAAGAACATTTAGTATTTCCCTCCCAATATTAAGTATTACTTGAACTATTCAGTACCTCATCTGACACCTATGTACATTTCTGTTCCTTGATTTGTGAATTGGTTTCAGCTAAGGGAATTCTAATCATAGAACAGAACTCTCCAGCCCCGGAACAGTCTGTTGTGAGTGTGGGAGGGGATATACAGCAGGGTAAGGGGACTTGGCAAAATCCCCAATGAGAGAAGTGCCCTTATATGAGAAGAACATTGGAACGACCCAGTGTCCAAATCAGCAACACAGTAAATACCAAGGCCCAGAAGAGGAGAAAACCAGACACCTATCGAAACAAGATAAAATTACTTTTCCATAAAGTGTTTGGCATAGATTACTATCCTAACCAAGTGGTTGAGAAAGTTAGACAGCTTAAATTTGTCACATTGCAGCAGTTTATGAGAACTGTTATCATGATCAGATGTATATGGTGTCTCCAGGTTTATACACAGTTATGAACACTTCTGATTTTTTCCCCCTGAAATAAAAATGAAATAAGAACTTGTTCCTTTGTTAAAGAAAGCTAGTGTGGTAACTTCATTGACTCATGAGACCAGTTTATGTGGTAAAAGCAGCAAGGTAATAGAAGGAAATCAAATCTGCAGCTGAAGAAAAAAAGGATAATTATTGCTAAATACTAAGGAACAAAAACATACTGGTTTTACGATAACTGGAACAATAGTGCATACTTAAACAAATATTAATTGAACCTTTGCAGTGTAGCCCTAAGCAAAATTGAACACATTTAAGAATATTGAAATTAATGGGCTTAGAAGATGACTGTCTTTTGGATTGCAGTGTTCATTTACTATATAACGGTATACAATATGGTTAAGGAATACTTGTATTTGTAACTGTTTAACTTAAGAAAAACAGATGAAAGATGTCTCCTGCTTAACAAAGGAATCTTAACTAAGTCTCCTTTGTCACAAATATTTCACCATTATTTACTGCCTTATGACATGTTTTTGGTTCCTTTCTTCAAAACCTAATAAACAATGTCCAAACAGTTTGTTAAATGAATGGTGGGGGTTGTATATAGTGTTCCTCCTGGTGTGTTTACAAGCAAAAGAAAAGGATGTGCATTCTTCCACAACTGATCACTTAAAGAGAAATGAGATGCATTCACCCGTTTGGAGCAGTTGAGTAGCTTTTATTTTTCAGTGGTAAATTATGTTTAAAATCTTCTGATAAGCATGAGTTAAACAGAAGAGATTGCTAAAGATACTTTCTTTTCCTTGATATCTTTTTACAGGCCAGATATCATTTTGTTTTCATTGCTTGGGGAAAACTTTTAATATGTATACTTCTGAAGTAAACCACTATGTTTGTTTCAATTACACAGACTTCAAGAAAATGCATGAGGCCCAGTTCAAGAAAATGCTATCTATTGATGATTATGTTGAAAGGAAAACTAAGATGATTAAAAATTTCAGTAACACAGTTAACGAGGTCAAGGTGAGTACTGGAATTTTTCCTGAAACTTAAATATCTTTGATTTTTTTTAAAAAACAGCTTCATTCCAATTGTGATGTGGGTTCCAGGACAGAATCTGAATAACCCTGAAACATCATTATCATTTAGCTTTCCTTGCCCTTGAAAACCTTTCTGCGGACAATGTGCAAGTCCTTTTCCTGGGCTAAGGGTTTCTTCCTGCAAAACAGCTTGACAGTACAGTAACTTGGTAAATACTTTCTTCAATTCCATGTCTTTTCTAGTTCTGTATTTCTCCACACTCCCATTTGTCTAGGCCCAATGCTTCCTTGCATTCCTTGTAGGATTTCTTTAATCTTTTCATGACACTAATGCAGGTGCTGAAATTAATTCCTCCCTATAAATCTTCTGAAAAGTGACCTCTGCAAAGCTTGACACTTGAGATTCACTAGATAGTAAATAATATCAGTGTATGATATCCACTGGTACTGGATTTCATTATTTGAATATTGTATCTTAGAGTTGTATAAGTATCTGGCAGTTGATATATAATCCTCCCATTACATATGAAGGTTGATGTCTTTTGGTATTTGATGCCTCACAATACGACAAAAGCCTGCTCAACTCAGCTAGTCACAAACAATCACAGTGCATTGCATTTTGACAGCAAATTCAAAGTATTGGTTTTGAAACTAGATTTCCCCCCTAGATTTTGGAAAGCCTTTTCAGCCCAGCCTTATGACATGTCAGCTCTTTTCCACTTTATGGGTCTTGTATTTAGTAGCAGCACCACTAATAGCTACTGACTGATCACAGGCACTTATATTTGTGATAGGTTTGAAGGATGGGTCTGAATTCCTATGAAATTAGGTAAAATAAAATAACTGGTTGGTACACCTGTCTTGTCTTTATGGGTTAGAACAGCATCTGCAGAGAAACCCTGAGATTTTATTATAAGTACTTGTTATACAAATGTTATGCCGTTTATTTTCCAATTCTGGTAGATGCTGGCTAAGAAAAGTAACTATCTGAAGACTTCTCAGAAAGAAACTCCAAACAGTAATTCCAAGGTGAGGCTTTACCAAAATAAATTCTCAGTTAAAATGTTAAACAGATGGAGTTGGATCCTATGAGTCCATTCTGCTAATTGCTCAGCATCCTGTCCATGGAGAGACGTGCTCGCTAGCACAACACATTTTGTGCTAGACCAAGGGTCTGCCATTAGCAGAATGGATTTATAGGATTAGGGGAGGGGCTTTGTTCTCTCTCACTCCAAATCAGAAAGGCCAAACTAAAATTTGTCACGGGTCAGTGCGTTTCAGTGCCTATGCTCTTAGAATCGACCCCTTCCTGAGAAGGAGTATGTTATCTTATTCAGTTAGACACCTAATAAGCAGGACTCAACTGCTTCTTACCGAAGTAAGCTTTCTCTTGAAGTGCGCCAATAAATTATTAAAAGGGACATAAATGTATGTACAGTTTATTTTACATAATATATATGTGTAGATGGTTACAAAGTCTTAAAATGTTACACAAGTTCAGACATTATCTTGAACATGTTCATGTTGCAAGAAATCTTAAACAATCTATGCCTCTATATGAGAGAGTATCAAATCTTAAAACAATAATAATATTTCATTCATAATATAACAGTTACAGAAATCTTGTAAAAATGGTTAGTTCAGTGCATAAAATCTGTTTTAGTTAAAAGTATCTAGAATATCATACTAATAAACAGGCATACTTTACCCAATCATGTCAGTTGTGAACCTCCCAGTACAGCAGAACTAGAAAGATCTGAAAAGTTCATCCATTTTAAGGATGAATAGACCTTTAAGGTCTTCTATGTGTTATTTTAGCCTTTGAGTATCTTTGTTGTATGCACAGGTTAGAAAAATATCTAAGTGTTCTCAGCCTATGAAAGGCCTGTGATCTATATTGAGATCAGGAAGATTTGTGTTTGTGTGCAAAGCTAAAATAGCTTTCAGCTTTGCATAGCTTTCTATGTGTAGTTATGTGAAAGCTTAAAGCTGTGTAAATGTTAAAGAGTTCTGTGTAAGACTCTGTTCAGAAGTCTCTTTGTTTATGCCAGTATTAGAGAGATCTATGTGTGAAACTTTAGTTCAATGCAAGAGCCAAAAAGCTCCATGGACCTTAATCCATGTAAAGACTAAAGAGTTCTGTGTAAGGCTGTGTACTAAAATCTCCATGTTTGTAAACTGGGATGCCTATGCAAAGGCTTGATAGATCTTAGTGAAAACCCATTAATCCCTGCTAGAATCAATGAGATCTCAATGCCTCCATATAAAAATGGAGAGATCTACGCTCTTAGCACCAACACAAAGGTTGTCGAAGGCTTTCACAGTCAGAGTTCATTGGTTCTTGTAGGTTATCTGGGCTGTGTGACCGTGGTCTTGGTATTTTCTTTCCTGACGTTTCGCCAGCAGCTGTGGCAGGCATCTTCAGAGGAGTAACACTGAGAGACACTGTCCTTCAGTGTTACTCCTCTGAAGATGCCTGCCACAGCTGCTGGCGAAACGTCAGGAAAGAAAATACCAAGACCACGATCACACAGCCCTGATAACCTACAAGAACCAACACAAAGGTTGATTCTAAGAGTCTCCATCATACTTAGAAGATGGAGCAGTCTGTAGGCATTCTGTCCAGATACCCAGTCCTAGCAAGGGCTAGTTATCTGAAAAGAATCCCCCATTTAGAGAGTTCTCCAGTCTCACAGGAAGATTTGTAAATGTAACAGAAATCTAAGTATCCAGCACTCGCAAGGGCTAAATACTTAGAGGGACTTTTTAGGCAAGGAAGTCCTAACCCATATGGAAGGTCTGAGAGCCTTAATCCATGCAAGAATCAAGGTCTGAGAGCCCACATCCCATGCAAGGGTTGGAGAGGTCCATTCAGGCAATCAGGTTACAACCTGTTAGGAACTCTAACCCTTGGTCAGAAAGCACCTCCCTTTTATATGTTTTTGGAGACCTGGTTTTCCAGATTTTGTTCTTATTTTGCACACAACTACAGCCCCCCATCCGGATTCTGCAGTTGTGCACCACTGTTGTGTGGATTCCACATGGATACCATATAAGGAAATCCTCTTCCTGGTCACCTGTCAATCATAGCTTTATGCTTAATAGCCAGTTTATGTCTGCATTTTACATCTTATGTCGTATCTTGCTGTGTAGTGCCCTGCAGCATCCTGCTTAATCAGGTAGGCTACTATTTGGATTCCAGAAAGGTTCCGAAAGGTCACTGAGTGCTCTTGCCTGTATTTTAAACAGGGTCAAATGGTCAGACATGTCTAGGCTTGCCAAGTTTCTGCTTGTATCAAAGGAAAATCCTACACCGCCTAGCATTTCAAAGACAAAATCATTTCTGTTGCTATTACAAACAACCTGTATATATTTCAAGACTAAATGATTTAGGGCTAACATTCTTAACTGAGTATTCTATTGCATTTAAACTTTAAATAGTGAAAGTCTGCAAGATACACGTGCTTCTATTAGCCTAATTGTCTCATAAGTGCGAGAGCCTATAACAAATTGTTAACCTCTCCTCACATTTTGCAGACATGTTCCAGTTTCAGAGAGTTTTTATTAAGCCCTCATCCCCATGGGAACAATTGTGTGACTACACGTACCCCTGCAAGCCTGCAGCGCTCACCACACTGTTCTAACAGCAATGGAAATAAGAATATGTTAACTCGGAAATCAGCATTCAACTCAACTACTCTCTCTGCAGTCAAAATGAATGTCAGGTAAACAGCATCCTTAAGGGTATCAAATTTATGAGAATAGTTGGAATTTGATAATCTGAAGACCAGTTTCTCACGAGGTTATGTAACATCAGAGTTAAAACTACAAAATGTTTAACAACATTTCTTTAAAACTTTTTTGGGACATTATTGGGTTCTGTTGCATGTTCTCCTGAATTTGTAATAGATTTGGTATTGGGGCAACGGGCAACTTTTCAGGTGAAATGGCTTTAACGAATAGCTGAAACAGAGCTGTTAGGTCCATCTAAAGCATTTTCTTTAGATTTTCAGAAGCCACCAAGGATAATGAACACAAGCGCTCTCTTATCAAGACTCCATCTAGAAAATCTCCATTCCTGAACACCTGCACCCCAGATAGCCAGAAGAGCCATATATCTGTATCTAGAAAGGACTTTGAGGGAAGCACAACAAAATGTCAGTTAACAGGAAGCTCAGACTCTGGTAAATATGAATAAACTTACAAATAAACTGGACCATTCCCTTCTTGCTACGAGACAGAAGGGACTCTTGTGATATGAAATACTGCTGCAGTATGTAGCATTACACAAAGTTAGACTGGGTTTTCTGCCTTCTCTGTGGTTAAGACTTTTAAAAGGACTTTATGCTGGGCGGATAAGAAAGATATTTTAGCATTTAACAGCTTTGCCTTCTACTATGCAGCCAGTGTGCTGATATACTTAAAGACTGTTTGAAGGCTTTGACTGGGATCTGTCTTCCTTCCTTCCTGTCTTGTTTAGTGTCTTTAGGGAACTAAAGCTGATGTGCCACCACTCCTCCAGTCTACCACTCCTTGTATACACTATAACAGTGGGAAATAACTGATCTTATGAGAAATACCTGTGTGTTAGAAGTACACTACTTCCTAGCCTTATCCTTGAAACACAATTCTGTAATGTAAAATTTGTAATTATTCCCCCCATAAATAAAGTGACTAGGGAAATGAAATTTTGTTTCAAGGAAGATCAACTAGATTATCCTTTAAGTGTTTGCTTGTGCTTTGAGAAGTTTAATAAAAACCTTTTGTTGCAAATACAGCCAAAATTGGGTGCTATATTAATTGAATATACTGGAAGAACAAGAGACTACAAGTAGAAAATAATTTACATTTGTGGGCTTATTGCCAAGTTCATCTGATTTGTTTACTGATATTTAAGTGTACTATCTTTTTCCTTTCCTTCCCCCAGCTGTTATCAAGTTTGAACCGACAGCAGAACCGACAAGCACCAAGAAGCCAACATTTGATCTCAAAGCTAGTCTGTCAAGGCCACTTGGTTATCAGCCTCACAAAGGTGGAACGTGTAGAAACAATCCCTCTAGAAAGTGTTTTAGACAACAAGGCAGCAGCAATCAAGTCAATATTTTGATTTTGCTCAGATGCTGCACAGACCAGAGTTGAAAAGTTGGTCTGTGTGTGTTTCCTAAGGTTTTTAAACTCTCAAAGCATTTCCTAGAGTATACTGAGGGTGTATATTCTCTTGTCTCATATAGTTCCGTTTAACTTGTCTTGGCTAATAAAGTATGTGCTTGGTTTTGATTACAGCCATACTGAAGCAAATAAAGACTATGCTAATTACTTTTGATTTGTTCTTCCTCATTGTACAGCCATAGCACAGGGCAGTCTAGTCCTCTAGACAGTGCAGAAAGCCCTACTACCTGGCTGTGCTCAACTAGGGACTTCTCATCTGCTGCTCTTCCACAAAGGAGCAAGACATGCCTTTCTGTGACTGCTATAAATACTAAGCAATTAGCCTTCTCCATGTTTTGAATTCCTCTGTTAGAATGACTGGTCTCATTCTTTTTATTGTATTAGTAGTTTGTTGTTCATAGATATATCTTGTATTTTGCACAAAAGTAATACAGTAACTATGAGAGTTCATCTCCAGTAGACATGAATTCTGCCTGCTGCAATCACACTCTTGATTCTGAACTTACTTTAGCTAGATTCAAGTCCAGTAGCATCTTAGAGACCAACAGGATTTTTGGGGTATAAGCTTCCAACAGTCAGAGGTATCTGATGAAGGGAACTTTGACTACCAAAAGTTTATATCCCCAAAATCTTGTTGGTCTCTAAGGTGCTAAGGTGCTACTGGACTTGAATCTAGCTGTACTGCTGCAGACCAATGCAGCTATCCTCTGAACTTATTTCAGATGCTCACGTTTTAAGAAGCATCATCAATTTATAGATAGTATTTTGCATTGCTAGGTAGTCACAATCCTTCACGGAATCGTTACATGTAAAAACAAAATTGATAGACTGAAATTGAGACATACCATTTGCCTCTGAATTAGCTCAAGGAATATATGCAGCTTCATTAAAACGGAGGACAAAGGTACCCCTGCTTATCTGGGCATGCTTTCCTTCTCTGTAAACAGGAAAACTGAAGCCTTGGGGTAAAGAGAAAGAAAACATCCAGAGTGCGAGCTCCCACAAGAGAGATTATAAACAGCCAATTCTCACAACCCGGTGAGTATAACTTTTCAGATTCAAGATGCAGGGTGGTTTTAATTCCACTATAGACTATTGTCAAGAGTGATCATCCTTACTTATACACCTCTCCAGCTCCCTTATGAAACAGAAAACAATATTGCTCAAATCCTATCCTTCTATTGTAACCAAACTAAAAACTGATAAAATCTATCCAATGTATGAGCTGCCTGCTGTGCTCCATATATGTGCCATATCAACTGATGATTAACTTCTTTCAAGACACAGAAATTGCTTAATCTGGTATGCAGTGAATGAGATTTCTAAAGTAAAATCCTAAATACCCAATGTGGCTTTCAAAACAGACTATCATAAAACATTAAGTCAGGAAGGAGAGCCAAAGAAAAGATAATGTGTCTATTTTCTTCTACCATACACGAGCTAGTGACAGTAGTTGGTCTGAAAAATAGCAGTCTGCCCAATTCTTCTATGAACCCCAACCCCAACAAAATTTTGCAAATAATAATAAGAGTGGACATAATTTACAAATCTGGGCATGCAGCTTCTTCGACTGAGCCAATGGCTCATCAAGTTGAGATGTGACTTCATGCTGCAACCTCTAGTTTTTGTGGATTGAAAAGACACTTATATTGCTCATCTGTCACAATTAGGAGGGCCTTTTGTAAAATTGATCAATTCCCCACTTTGGATCTGGAAGTATTACAACACAAGAACATTTCACAGTCTGTCTCATCTATGTCCAATTTTGTTTATTCTTGCATTACTCTTGCACCAGCCTAATGTGATACTTTTAACTTTCAGAGAGGAGAGGCGAGAGAAACATGAGGAAGGGAGAAAACTGAGAAAAGACAAGGCACTTGGAATCCGTAGAGGATTGACTCTTGCTTAGGGCTAACCCCAAAATTGCTCTGTAAATAGCATTCTACATGCAAAATTATTTCCTACTTTCTTGTAAATATTTGTGCTTTTTTCTCTATTCAGTAACTTGCTTAAGATGGTCTGTTGTGTGAACAGAACTAATCTAATGGGCTTTTAACACCATTTAATTCAGTTATTTTAGCTAATGAGACACAATCTTAAAAGGCCGTAAGCTACAAAAGTGCAACTATTGCACTGTTAACCTAGGCTATATTTTTCAAATGTATATCAAACTATTTTAGACTGGTTGGAAATGTACAATTTTCTGCCGAAAGGCGATTCTGGTTTGGTTTTTTTACTGTATTTGGAGGGGGCAAAATAGAAATGTTTTTATATGCATGATTAGTTGAAGAGAAAATAAATGTTTACGTAATTAAAATAATATGGCTGTTGATGGTATTTACATTTTGAGTACAAACTACTACATAGCTCCTGTCAAATGTGGCTTTTTATAAATGGTTCTGTGCCTCGAACCCACTGCAAAAGACTGTTGGCTCTTGTGGGTTGGGGAGCCATTTTTCCACTGTGCATGTTCAGGCTTTTCAGTACAACACATTAGTGACTTCTATATACCCATACGTCTACACTGAAAAAATGGAACAGCATTTTAATATACTTTGGGGTGCTGAAGTCTTGTATGGTATGTCAATATTACTACCACCAGAAGGAGAAACTGAACTACTTTGTCTAATATAGTGGTACTTATTCCACTGTGTACAGAAAGCCACATTTGCAATTACCAGCAGCACCACATGACTACTGTGTGCCCAGTGCACCACTCCACCAAACACACATATGGTAATATGTCTTAAGTATGTAACTTCTTAAAGTACCAGTGTATTTCTGTGCATGTAGGGTTGTCTCTATGACTTAGACCTTAGCCAGTCCTCAAGTAGCTGGATTGAGGGGAAGGGCTTTCCCCTCGCCTCAGTATGAGGCACAACAGGTTGGGTGAGAGTTAGATTGCCAAGGTGCCTGGAGAAAAGGGAAAACTACCATCACCACCAACCCCACTATGGCTGGTTTTCCCTTTCTTGGGTGCTTCTGTTATGGTTTTACTATTTTCTCTACAGTCAGCTTGCTCTCCTCCCAGCAGTTGCCCCAGTGCTGGGATCAGGGCACAGAGACATTGGGGGGGGGGAGGTGTTGAAAAGACAAGCCCTTTACTTCCTCACCCAATGAGGTTCACATCTTGCCCATCTTCCAGTCCTACCAGCAGCAGTTGTAAAGTGGCAACCACAAGCCATATCAGGCAATGACCTAGACCACTCTTCTGGAACATGGGGAGGGTGCAGCATTGGGGAAGAAACAGGTGGCATGTCAAAAACCACTTGATCAACATCTGAGTTAAGATACAAATCTGTCATACTCCTCTATTGGCATCTAGTGCAGGGAAGACACCTAGGCAGCCCTACACTGAAAGGTATCTGCTGTCTCATTAGGACAGGACAGAAAGTGTCATAGTGCTTCTGGTCACTGGGAAGGTTATCAGATTAAGTTTCCTCCTCTTATACTTTCCTTTGGGACTGAAGAGGGGAAAGCATTAAACTTCAGAGTGCTTTGCCTACCTTGTCTACAAGTATTATCCTTGTATCTGATTCAGCTGGTAGACTAACATGTCTGTAAATAGAAAAGAGCAAGAGTCCAGTTGAAGCGGGTCAGTGCCTTTCGAGTGACTATGCTCTTAGAAATGACCCCTTCCTGAGAAGTGGTATATTATCTTATTCAGTTAGTCACCTACTAAGCAGGACTCAACTACTTTACTCACTTAAAAGTAAGTCTTTTTATTGATGTGCTCCAATGTAATTGTGTGTATATATATGTGTATATGCAAGTATTACAAAGTCTTAAAATTCAGTAACAATGTATACAGTAAAGCAAGCAAGTTCTACATACTATACAGTTTTAAAATCTAACACTTAACATATAACAGTTAAAGAAGTCAGATTAGTTCAAAGTATCTAATTCACACTCTAGAATAATATATTTGTAAACCCATACATACCAATACCATCTTCTGAGACCCTCTGAGAGAGGGGTCTGAATTCTAGCCCTTTCCCTGCCTGTATTTATAGTGTTTTAATCACCTTGAAAAGGGGCTGTCTTGAAAAATCTCCATGCACTGGAGTAACAGTGCTGCTGCACTGTTTTAGGAATGTTACTGCACATGCTCAGTTGCTCTACTTTAGATGTGCATATATGGTCATCCACTTCCTCCAGGCTAAACATACTATTCCTTAAAACAGTCAGTTTTGATTTTTGTTATACTCTATATAATAAATTTTATCATTCTCATCTCCAGAAAAATATGTCGAGATTGAACCCATTCATTAATTTCTAGCATCTTGTTTTCATGTTTAAATCATAAAATAAAATATATTGTTTACATTATGTCATTACATCTTAGTCAGCATTGAATACCCTTGGAATGGAGAGCATTTCTGCACTTGAAGTCATTGGAAGGGCAGGAAGTGTGGCAAATATGCTGCTCTGTAGCTTAAAATATATAAAAAGTGCTGCGAAGGCTTTGCTGTTCTCAACTGAAAAGGCTGGGGAAGGTCATGAAAAGGGAAAAGTACAGTGAGCAAATCTGCACTGACACTGAAATATTTGACAAGAATATCCAGGCTTTCTTTTCCTGTATATTTTGCTTTTACATTGAATTTTTCTGCAGATGTACAACACTAATTCCATAGTTCATGTGCTGTAATATGTCAAAGCCTGTAACACAGTAGCACCTTAAAGACTAACAAAATTTCTGGCAGGGTATGAGCTTTCATGAACCACAGCTCACTTCTTCAGATACAGCTAGAATATGAGTCCATCTATCCTCAAGTAGAGACTAGTGAATTAGACACAGGATGGCAATGTAAATGTCAAAAGCAAGTAAATGACATTAGGCGTGATTGGATTAGGTGTGATATGCAGAGGGGTAGTAGGTGTGGAGAAATTAGCATTGGTAATGAAACAGGAATCCCAGATCTCTATTAAGTACAGGAGAATGCATAGTCTAATCTCCCTTTGTAAGAGAACTTAATGCTCTCATGTGCACGTGTGTTGAGTGCCGTCAAGTCGCTGCCGACTCATGGCGACCCTATGAATCAATGTCCTCCAAAATGTCCTATCTTTGACAGTCTTGCTCAGATCTTGCAAATTGAGGACTGTGGCTTTCTTTGAGTCCATCCATCTCCTGTTGGGTCTTCCTCTTTTCCTGCTGCCCTCACCTTTTCCTAGCATGACCGTCTTTTCCAGTGACTCTTGTCTTCTCATAATGTGACCTAAATACAATAGCCTCAGTTTAGTCATTTTAGCTTCCAGGGTCAGTTCAGGTTTGATTTGATCTATAACTTACTGATTTGTTTTTTTGGGTTTTTTTGGCAGTCCACGGTATCCATAACACTCTCTTCCAACACCACATTTCAAAGGAATCTACTTTCTTCCATGTCCAGCTTTCACACCCATACATAGTAATAGGGAATACGGCATGAATTAACTTAATCTTGGTAATCCTTACACTTCAGAATCTTTTCTAGCTTCTTCATGGCTGCCCTTCCCAGTCTCAATCTCCTTCTGGTTGATGATGGAGCCAAGGAATAGAAAGTCTTCAACAATTTCAGTTTCCTCATTGTCAACCTTAAAGTTGTGTAATTCTCCTGTAGTCATTACCTTTATCTTCTTGATGTTCAGCGGTAGTCCTGCTTTGGCACTTTCTCTTTTAACTTTCAGCAGTAGTCTTTTAAAGTCTTTGCTATTTTCTGCCAGTAATGTATCATCGGCATATCTCAAATTGTTAATGTTCCTCCCTCCAATTTTCACTCCACCTTCATCTAGATCCTAGCAATATCATCACTGGGCCCAGCAACGTCAGCAGTACTGTCTCAGGTTCATACTCCTGTTCATCTTCTAACAAGATTTATGCCATCACATGCCAGAAATGCCCTTCCACCCTCTACATTGGACAAACAGGGCAGTCCCTTCGACAAAGATTAAATGGACAAGTCTGACATCAGAAACCAGTGGGGGAACATTTTAACCTTCCAGGACATTCAGTTGCTGATTTAAGAGTAGCAGTTCTCTTACAAAGGTATTTCAAAGGGAGATTAGAAAGAGAGACTGCTGAATTACAACTAATAATGAAGCTCAAGACTGCATTCTCCTGGATTTAACAGATCTGGGATTCCTGTCTCATTACCAATGCTAATTTCTCCACGCCTACTAACCCTCTGCACATCACACCTAATCCAATCACGCCTGCTAATGTCATTTACTTGCTTTTGACATTTACATTGCCATTGTGTGTGTCATTCACTAGTCTCTACTGGACAGACTCATATTCTAGCTGTATCTGAAGAAGTGAGCTATGGCTCATGAAAGGTCATACCCTGCCAGAAATTTTGTTAGTCTTTAAAGTGCTACTGGACTCTTGCTGTTTTCTACTGCTAGTGACAGACTAAGACAGCTACTCATCTTGATATATGTCTGTAAACTACCCTTGTCATCCTGAAAGCACTGTGCTGATTGCAGATATATGACAAACTGGTGCTACTGTTGATTCAGGAAAGAACTTTCTTCCATATAACTGAACAGATTGTCTTCTGCTATTGGATATGTAGTTTTGTCAGATTTGTGCAGGGTTCTAGTTGAGGCAGGCTGGAATCTCATTCTTAAACTCCTTTCCTTCTCAACAAGGCTGACTATCTGGTATACAAATTGCTCTCTTATCTGTATAAGTGGAAGAACTCCCTCCTGTATACTAGCTGTTAACCTCAAGGCCCAATTTCTAAGCAGTCCTTTAAAAAAAAAAGATTAGCTGCTTCAGAGGTTACTCCAAGCTATACATTGGGGTGGGAGAAGCAAGGTTGGATCTATTACCTTATAGCCCACAATGGTCCCAAGCTATTCTTCAGAAGTTGGCTTGTACTGGAATTGATTTTGACTATTACTTTCTGATGAAAGATCCACTTTTCAAGTCATCAAGCAAAGGCTTCTGGATCATGAGCTGCAAACCCTTTTCCCTACTAAGGCGTATATATGTTCACCTGCTTTTTTTGGCATTTCTAGCCAGCTAAGCTCTATGGCTCATTATTTTCATAATTTAGTTGATCCAGACCAAAGAGCAGCTTTTTTCTTAGCTCGCATGAATGCCTTTCCATCGAAGGTCCTACTAGGTAGATTTAGTCACATTCCGTATCAGGAGAGACTCTGCCCCGTGGTTCAGGATCTCCAGATTCGCTTATGCATATTATATTGGAATGTCACCTGGGTGAGGGCCCTTGTAATGACTGTCTATTAGATCTGCTTGATACTGAAATAGTCAATAATAAAAGTCAAATGTTATTTGCTCTATTGTCTGATGCTAAGCCTGAAACAACTGCTTTGGTTGCAAAAATTTTGGTAACGTTATTGAGACAGGGATCCATGAAGCCCATCTAACATTTTAAGCTGCTGTTGTGATTGCAGTTTATCTAGTGAATGGTCAATGATTATGACTATTATTGTATTATATCACAGTCCGGCTGAATGGGCAGATTATTTTAACCTTTTGCTTAATTTCAATAATGTGGTATATTTTATATATTTCATATTTATTTGTATTTTATATATTCTGTATATTTCTGAGCCTGATAGGGGCCCTGGTTTGTTCAACTTGGGTTGGTGTGATTTGATTTTGATCATGAGAATTTGTACGAGATGTCTTTTGAACTATGCCTATTAAAGGTTAATGAATGAATGATCTATTAAAGAACAGAAAGGATTATTTTTGCCAGTTTATTCAGACCTTCAGCTCCTCCTTCCTGCTATTCCTGGGGCAGGGGCCCTCTTTCCTCCAGGAATAGCATTTCAGGGAACATCTTGAGATGATGTGGGAAGTAAAGCTTCATTCCACTGACCGAAATTCTTTCTAGCAGCAAAGGTTAAACACAATGGTTGTTTTTTTAAAAAAAGAGTAAGCTACAACAAGGCATCACTTCACTGCAATTGTTACTCCATAAATGTCTTCATTTAGCTTAAAAAGCAAAAAGTTTAAGCAGCCATAACAAAATAGGTTGGATGTATTTAAGAGATTTAACCTTTATCTGCAGGTGAGAAAACCAGCATCCCTTCAATCTCATTTAACGTTCCACCTGTCACTCTTGTTCCCAAGTCAGTAAACCACTGGAGTGATTTCCTTCAAAGAAAGACACTTACAGTTGTGGTACTCTGAGTCCATTCTAAAGCTTTCAGATCAAGGATTGCATTTATTTAACACAGCAATATAATATTCTGCTTATAACCGAAGGCGGATAAATCTCATGCACTTTGTAAGCTAATAATGAAGGCCCTTTACACTGTAATCCAGCCATTAGTTTCGTGACTTATGCTGGACTAAACTCTGTTGGGATGGTCCTAAACATTTCAAAGCACTGAATTTTGTCGATGGCTTGCTTTTGCTCAGACTAATCTTTGTCAGATTAGATTTCTGGATAGGGACTCCGGTGTAGTAGAGCAGTGCTAGTAGAACATTCACCTCCTGCAGAAGGGACGCAAGCTTGAGTATTCTAGATGAACAACAGCACTCCCAGGGTTGTTCTACTTTGGATTTCTTTCATATAGCTCATAGGCACATGCTTCTGTATGTGCTCTGTCTCTGGCCAATCCTATGTAGTCGATCTCCAGCTGGAATGGGCCATCTACTTGGTCACCTAAAGTGAATCCAAGAGTACTGATCTGTTTAAAAAAGGCAAAAAGTATAAAATGTTTTTAATTCACATAACTTTTATTTCTTTCCAAAAGGTTTACAAGTAACTGCAACAGTCAATCAACCAGGAATTATTAGATTTAATGCTAAGGAGATCTAAATTAAGATCCCTCCCACACATTTAAATTAGGAGGCTTTAAACAGATCTTGACTAAACACTAGCTTGGATCCACAGTCCTGTAGGTATAAGAAGATATTTTTGCTCACAGAAGCAAATACACATGCAGCAACTCTTGTATTCCAAACTGTTGAAGGGTTCACCTGATCGTCAGAAGTGACTTGGAGGGTAAAAAGTGCTTCTATGGGGAAGCCCTTCTGTGTATATCTTTTGACAAATACTATTTTCATAAACAGGCTCAAAACGTCCAGGGATTCCTCTGATTTACTGTTATGTGTTATCTAAATTTAACGTTGCTAATACATTTTTCTCATGATTGCATCTCTGAGCATCTAGTGTATTCTTCCCGCATACACATACACACTCCTTTATTTGCCAGCTGAAAAACAAAGTAACTTTTTCTGGTCAGGTCACGCCCTGACCTACTTGCAGTACAACTGGGGACTGAATCCTGCCTTTCATCTGGTTCACAGCACATGGCCCTATTTCTCTGCCCTTGGGTCTACTAGCTCCCCAGATCCCTGGATCTTCCACACCAGTGTTGAATTGTCACTTTTTTCTTCTTACCTGTGTGTTTGGGGAGGGGGGAGATGGCAGGAGCAACAGCCAGAAGGGCAAAGGTAAGCCAAGAGAAAAAAAAGACAGTTAAATAAAGGTCAGCCGAATGAGGAAGAAAACAGGTGGAAAGGTAAGAGGCAACGGTGGGGGGAAAAGCAAGAGTGGGTGTGGAGACACCACAGGGTCTGGGAGGCAAATGGGCTAAGGAGACCTGGTGAAATGTGGGGGTAAATCAGGCAGCCAGCAAGGTACATGAAAGGGGAGGGGGATAGGAATAAAATGGACCTGGATCTGGGGTGGTGGTAAAGAAAATAAGCTGGGGAAGAGGGGGAGGACTGATTGCCCCTGCTCTGGGTTCACTTGCAGGTACTCTTTCTTTTAACATTTTGGTTTAACAATCATGCACTAGGTAAAAAGCTAAAAGGCTTCCCTCTGTAATAAAAAGATACTTACGGTACATGAGGACATTACTGTATCTACTGTGGCTGCTAATCATGAAATCTAAAATGTTGAAGCATTATGAAATGCTGCACTAAAGGGGCATCTTCAACTTTCATTTTGACTTTTAGTGAGCTAGTTTTAGCCACCTAAAGTTTATAAAAGCAGCAGTATAGTATATTTTTATTAGGACCAACAAGTCACAAAATAGCATAAGCTTTTAAATTTCCCTGAACTCTTCATCAAGATGGCTGTCCAATATTAAAGAGGGGGGCGAGGAGAAAATATTTCATGGTATAATGGAAAATTCCCAAGTCTGCAGTTTGTAGCCTTCTTATAAAAAGAGGCCAGTAGAAGATGTTGCGGGCTTAGATTACAAAATGCTCACAGGAAAACACATTTCAAGAGGCACCAAGGGTGACTGGGATGGCAAGGCAAAATGGCTGTTCTCCCTTTGAAAGTATAAAAGCCAGCAGTTAGTCAGACCCGTTCTCCAGCATTATTCAGGATTCATGTCCCTTGTAAAGCCAAACAGGACCAGAATTTATTTTACATATACCACAGATTTTTCAGTTGGAATATTGATACATTACTTGCCCCATCTACTGCACAGTCTAAACACAGTCCATCTACTAGCTGGTCTACATTAGAATGGAATGGAGAGCCTTAGACCTCTAAGTGAAGTCAAGCTGCATCCACTTTTCTAAAAGTAGCAGCTTGCCAGTTTCAGATCTACTTTTAAACAGCACTAGCTGCACTACTGTGGGCCTTGTAAGAAACAGAGTACTTCTCAAGAAGGTACATATTTGCAGGGAATGTACATATTTGCAGGGAAAAGGCATGTGCCTGATGGTTGACTTCTATTTAATGTAATTCCAGAGCAACAACAATGACCCCCAAAATATATTCCATTAAGGGGGTCAACAAGAACATAAGAAAAGCCCTGCTGGATCAGACCAAGGCCCATCAATTCCAGCAGTCTGTTCACACAGTAGCCAACCAGGTGCCTCTAGGAAGCCCCCAAACAAGACCACTGCAGCAACATTATCCTGCCTGAGTTCCACAGCACCTAAGATAATAGGCATGCTCATCTGATCCTGGAGATAATCGGTATGCATCATGACTAGTATCCATTTAAACTAGTAGCTATGAATACCCCTTTCCCCCATGAACATGTCCACTCCCTCTTAAAAAGTTGGCAGCCATCACCACATTTTGGGGCAGGGAGTTCCACAATTTAACTGTTTAGCCTACTACGTGAAACCCCCCCCCCAATCCATTGTCTTGGCAAGGGTTCATTATTAATTATAGCAAACCTTACCTTGTCTACCCAGAGTTCGTGTGGCTGATCCTGGATTCTGCCCCGGCTTGACATAAAAAACTTAGAAAATGGAACCTGTCAATAAGAAATTATAAGCAAGCAGATTTTCGGTTACTGGTAGCATGCATCATTGTGCAGCTCATAGATTTATCTTCTGCTTTTCAGAATGGTGCTAACTTTGAACATAACATAAGAAGAGCCCTGCTGGATCAGACCAGTGGTCAATCTAGTCCAGCATTCTGTCTCTCACAATGGCCAACCAGTTACTATAGAGGACCAGCAACAGGGCATAGAGGCCAGGGTCTTCCCCTGATGCTGCATCCTGGCACTGGTATTCAGAGGTTTACTGCCTCTGAATGTGGAGGTTCCCTTTAGTCATCATGGCTAGTAGCCACTGACAGACTCCTCTCTAATTCCCTTTTAAATCCATCTATGCCTATATGAAGTTTCATATACAGGTCAAGCGGCTACATAACATTTTCTCTACTATAAACCACAATTGATTAGGTGTTTGGTTCCTCAACTGGTTTCAACTAAACACTCAATTTCATACAAGACCAGTTATATGTCTGCAGGAAAAAAACATTTACAAGCCAGTGAATCACAGGGTGGCTAGAGTAGCAGATCTTGTAGTGATCTCCTAGAAAGAACTGTCACCTAAATTAGGCAAATACCATGGCAGTTTGCAAGTATGGCCACATATTCAGGCTCAGAAGAATAGCAGTGCTTGTGATTCAGATTTTGTAATATGGCATTGCAGCCTAACAGCTTTTCTGGTTGTGCAAGAGGCAGAAAGGGCTGATTTTGCCCAACTACCACCTCTCTGTAGCTCTCCTCCCGCATGTTTTTGTCTATGTGGGTCCCACAATCACCAGCACACATCCTTTTCAGGGGTCAAAAGGGGCCCTAGTGCCAGAAGAAAAGCTTGGTAGGACCCAATTTGAATATAGTACCTATGAATATCAACAGAGTGTGACAGTTATATGCTATGGTGTTGTTCTTCTGTCCCATAGGTACAAATAAGAAAATCCATTTCTATCCTAAGCAACGTGTCTCAAAATACAATCACAACAGCTCTACGTATCCATGAAGTGTGAAAAGTGGCCACTTCCCCATGCAGCGTACAATGTAAATGATTAGGTGAAATCTCTAGAAAGAAAATGCAAGTGAGCAGATGTATGGCGACAACCCAACTGCATTGTTTCTTTCTAGCTCTCATGGTCCAGGACAAGACCTTCTCCTGGACTTACCCAGGCCACAGCAGATGACCATGACCTCAGTTCCAACCTTTGGACTGCCAACAGCTCCTATGGCTGCTCCAACATCAAAAGGACTGGCAATGTTAGGCCAGGAATGCACAGCTCCTGGACAACACTGAGTGGCCTCTTTAAGAAGCTACCAGCAGTAACTGCAGCTGGGCCAGATTGGCTGTCAAGCAAATGGGGAACAGGTTTGGGAGGTTAGGGGAGGCTGTTAGGCATGCTCACAATTAGACCTAGCCCATATTGCCCAAACAGCAGGCCAGGGAGGAGGATCCAGGTCTTCTCTAGGCTGCCCAGTAGAGAATTGGGGAAAGAGGAGGAGGAACAAGGTGAGGTTAACCTCTTCCTTTCTCTGCATCTGAGGCCTTCGGTAGCCCTGGAGTCTTGGCTAGAACCATGGAGGAAGGCAGAGAAAACCAAACAGCTGTGGATCCCCTGGGGGACAGACCCATAAAGTAGCTATATTTTTTCACTTCTGAAAGACCTAGAATTCAAATCTGAAGAACTTGGCAATAACAAAATATCAATTTGGAACTCTGCTTGCTAAATCCGATAGATAATTTCACTTAAATAGAAGTAGTTTTAATTTTACAACGACAAGAAAGAATTGTTAATGAATTTCACTCCACTTGTACAAGCAAGCTAAGGACTCTTGATTCATATATTTTCATATATCATAGAAATAATAATGTTACCTTGATTTCCTCCCAGTATGGACCCCCTCGGGTAAATATGAAGTAATTATAGAGATCATCCTTCTGATGAGAGAAGTATGGATCTGTATAGATGTTTATCATCCAAGGTCTACCATCACCACGAATACGCAGGTGCAAGCAATTGAAATTTGTCCAATCATAAGGCTGCTTTCGATCAAAAGAAATCTACCAAAATAAGCAACAATGCATTCAGCATTTTACCAGTTGCTACATGCAGATAAACTCAGCTCCTGCCAACTTGGGAACTGCCTTAGCAGGATATTAATAAAGGTTTTCAGAGTACCAAAGAGAGCTCTGGGGCAGCATGTTAAACTAAGATCAGACTCTTAGTTTGTGCTCGTCCATCTTTCTAGTCCTTTCATAAACCCTATTTCCGTGACTAATGAACAGTCTGTAAACATTTATATTCTATGTTCCACATCCACTATCCTATCGCTCTGCACAAGATCAAAGAATATTGCACTGAAGCCCTGGCTCTAACAGTCCCATCCATAGTTTGTGCCCCTGCTGTTTCCAGTACTGGTGATAAGACTGGAAGGACTGCTTCATCAGCAGCATTCTGTTCTCTGACTGAGGAAGTAATGGCACATATCCAATGAATCATGGACTGAGACATTCCTCTCCAACTGCAGTCCACTGAGCCCCACAAAATGGGTCCTCAGGAACAACATGGGGGCAAAGTGGGAGAAAGGAATCAATGGAAATCACCACCCCTAAGTGTTCTTTAGATCTGTATACTTGGATACATGTCAATATAAATTACTGACCAATCTTTGCAAAAAAAAAAGGATTGAGTTTTATGTATTTAAAATGTATACCCTATCTTTCTAATGAGCTCATTGCAAATTATAACCTAAAAAAACAGCTCCTTTAACTGGGCCCAGAAGCAAAGTGACAGCCAGTATAGCTATTTCAATAATGGCATAATATAGACAACAAAGCAGTCATATCCAGTTAATAAGTGGGCATTTGATCTGAGCCAATGGCGGCTTCAGAGTCATCTTGAAAAGCAGCTCCACTTAGACCATATCACAGCAATCTAACTGAGTGGTTATAGAAGCATGGAGTAGCATAGCTAGGTTAGCCATGTCTAAGACAGATGATATAGCTTAATGCACTTAACTTGATTAGCCAACAGCAACTGTACCTCAGTGAAAACTGGAAAGCCAGCCCCATTTAAAACTTCCCAACTTAATCTTGCTTGGTTTTATATATCATTTTTTTTGTTTTCTGTATTTAAATTGCTGCCACTTTGAGTTTTTAAAATAGAAATGTGGAATATAAAGATACTGAATAAATGAATGCAGTTTCTTCCAATGCTGATGGGAAATTCGACCAGAGAAGAATCTATAATTGTACTGAGTGGATCAGCTAAAATTTTACAAGCCACAAAGGGAACACATCTAATTCGCAAGGTAGCTGTCTACACAACCCTGAGAATCCTATCAGTGTGATCAATCTGAAACTATGACTATCCATATAAAATTGATAAATGAGTGTCTCTATCACATCTAATAAATGTCCTGTATCCAAACTTGCATCTAAGTCAACCAGATTTGAGAGACTTTATCAGCAAAGAATCTACAAAAGTAACCCACAGCATTGTTGTATTATCTTCAACAGGTGGCTTCGATTGATTTGTTCAAAGACCATAAAACCACTCAGAAAAATAGAGATGGACAAGATTCAGCTGGTAGTGGAGAAGAATGCCTTCTTTATCACCATTACTGACATTTCAAAGGACGGCAAATGGACTGAACTGAATATTCTATCATACTCAGAGCAAGTTTTCCAACCAAACAATACTCAAGCTGTCTCCCTTCCCATTTCATTTCCCCCAATCCCTAAAGGCAAAAGGGCCCAATTCAACAACAGGGGAAGAGGATACTAAGGAGCAATTCTATCTATCATTATTTTATTTTTATCCCACCCCTCCCTGGCCAAGACCAGGCTTGGGGCAGCTTACAACTATAATACAAACATAATTCATTCCATAATACCTAATAAATTATCGATAAAACCTCTAAAAAAAACCAGTTTATACATTCTAAGATCCAAGGTGCCAATCAGCACATTAAAAAACCCTTCGGTCAGGAGAAGGAGGCGGGTGGGCAGGATAAAACAGGAGCAGGGAGGCCAGTTTTGATGGTAACTGTTACTGTGCTCAACCATAGGTGTGATGGAACATTTTTGTCTTGCAGGCCCTGCGGAATTGAGCTAAGTCCTGCAGGGCCTGGTCTCATTTGACAGAGAGTTCCACTAGGCCCTGGTCAAGGACAGCAGTACACATCTCGGGCCAGGGACCACCACCAAGTTATTATTTGAGCGTAATACTCTCTGAGGGATGGATCTGGAGATGCGGCTCCTCAGGTCAGTACCAAAACCTTGAACTTGATTCAGTATTCAATCTGGAGCCAGTGCAGCTGGCAGAGCAATGGTTGGCTATGTGCTTTCCAAGAGGTCCCCATAAGGACCCTCGCCACTGCATTCTGGACCAGCTGAAGTTTCCGAAGCAGGCACAAGGGCAGCCCTGCTTAGAGCAAGTTACAGTAGTCTAGCCTAGAGGTGACAGTTGCGTGAATCACTGTGGCAAGGTCCTGATGGGACAGGTAGGGCACCAGTTGCTTAGCATGGCGCCGATGGAAAATCACAGCTTTGGCTACCACAGTTACACTATGTCATCAGGCCATCAACAGACCTGCCACATTACAGAACAATGTATCTTTAAAATGGTGTTTTGGATTATCTCATCCACATAAAGGCAGGGGAGAGCTGAGATTTTTGTCTCCTGAAGAGCAAAATTCAAGCCCGATTTATAAATTAACCCCAGTGTAGTTTTATTTGGGGGAGGGGACATTTGTGTAAATAGATCTCCTGAAAGCAATGCCATTTCCAGTGCTGAGCAAGCAACATAAAGGTCTGTGGTAAAATAATTTGCTTAAACTTCTTAGTTTTAGAAAGCTATTGTGTTAGCAATGATGCTAATGAAGAACTTGCTTGTCGATGTTTCTAAAATCAAAACTTTTCAAACAGTTATTATCAGGAAACAAAAATAATTATTTATGGGCTCTATACAACATAAATGGATTTTAGTACTTATAAAGGACAAGAGTTTGACAGAAATGTATCTAAACAAATATTTCATTTACATAGATACATTTTGTTCTTGAATTAAAAATTTAACCTCAAATCCAACACTAAAAACAAATTAAAAATTCCTTATAGTTTTCCTGATGTTTAAAAGTATAATGTAGTTTGGGGTGAAATGTTTTCATTTTCAGGCATTACTTCATAGAGACTTTTGTGTTAGAGCAAGTGAGCAAGAGAGAGAGAAGGTATCTTTTGAAGTATCAGTCCATTTTTCCCTCCTTGCCAAACCTCACTAAAGACCTGGCTTAATTATTACAGGCTTAATTATTACAGTCCAGTGACTAGTAAATATTATAATATGCTGTACTCACGAGTCGTGGCTTTGATTTAATGGAACAGTATCCACTGTATCTTGTCTCTCCATCCCGAGGTACTTGAGTATTGAGAGTCCCATACAATACAGCAGACTCGTTATTCTTACCTAGCTTTAGGTATACTTCACTTTTCCCTCCGATTTCAGCATCAGAGGAGATTATCCAGTTATTCAAATCTTCTTCACTGCGAAACTGCCAAGTCACCCTTGTCTGTTCCAGCATGTATTCCTTTAATGAACGTCCCTCAGGTCCTCTCAGATGATCACCTATGTCTTTTCTTAAGCGTCCAAAGTGTGTCTTGATCCCTTCTATGCCTTTCTCAAAGCTAAAGTTAATCTTTGCCCACGGAGGGGTCCTGTCTGGCGGTGTTCCTGGTCTTTTATAGCTACTATACTGACTTGGGAAGCAACCATCAACAAGAGGTCTAGACAAGGCATACAAGCCATTTTGCCAGTGCCACTTCTTAAGCACCTTAAGGGATAACGCCATGACAACCACGAAAAATTAGAATTTGCTTTGACAAACAAGTTCTTATCAGTGTAAAAGAACAGATGTCTCTTTCTGGTTGAAGTTGCTTGCTTTCATCTGTAACAATAAGAAATTATACAAATTTGAAAAATTACTTATTGGTTTAATTCATTCTCTCAAACCAACTGAACCGTATACATGCACCTAATGAGATTACCAAAGTAGCCCTGTTAGCATTATAGCATAAGGAAAATCCTTGCTTCATAATCCACTGCAATAAATCAACAAGTACCAGATTTTGCTTTTAGAAAAAAAAGAACAGGTGACACATATGGTAACATGTTCAGTTCTGCTTCGTTCATTATTTAGAGAGCCAGTGTGGTGTAGTGGTTAAGAGAGGTGGTTTGGAGCGGTGGACTCTTATCTGGAGAACTGAATTTGATTCCCCACTCCTCCACATGAGTGGCAGAGGCTAATCTGGTGAACTGGATTTGTTTCCCCACTCCTACACATGAAGCCAGCTGGGTGACCTTGGGCTACTCACACTCTCTCAGCCCCACCTACCTCACAGGGTGTCTGTTGTGGGGAGGGAAAGGGAAAGTGATTGTAAGCTGGTTTGATTCTCCCTTAAATGGTAGAAAGTCAGCATATAAAAGCCAACTCTTCTTCTTAGAATATGTACCATTATGGAGAGTGGCGAAATCAGTTATATAATCAGAAGCAGATACGCCATTTGTATCTGAAAAAGAAGATCACACACACACTCATTCAGAATCATGGCAATTTACTCTGAAATGGATGTACTCTAGAGCTTGCTAAAAAGCAGTCATGACAACATGAATGTCATCCCCTTTGTTTAGTTCTTGCAAACAATGGACAAAGTGTTGGACAACTGAAGTGATCATGTGCTGTGATAGGAACTAATATGTTTAGATCTTGTATTTCACTAAAAAATACTTTATCTAACTTACCCAGTTCTCCAAGCGCTGATACAAACTTTGAATTTATAGAAAAATACCTTTTTATTGTAGTTACTTCAGTTAAAAAAAATGAAAAAAACATTGTAAAATATAAAAGTCAAAAAATACATGTAAAATATGTGAGAGTTACCGTACATAGCTTCTAGCAAAATAGTTTAGAACTGGATACAGGTACACAAAAGCAAAATTCAAAGTTACATACCCATCAGGGGAGTCATGTCGGGGAGCCCTTCCCAACAGCCTAACTGCATACAGGCCGCAATGGGAGAGGATCTCCAACCTTGCCCAATTTCAAGCCCCTTTTTATACCTTTTTTGACTTGTTTACTTCAAAATATTATTTTGAGAAAATTTCTACGCTCTCACAGATCAAAGACATATGAAATGCGTTAATTAAGCAAAAACATGTTTTGGTGAATCTTATTCTCTATCGATCATATGTCTGATGGACATATGACATATGAAATACAAACTTGTCAAAATAACAAGGTCACTTCTCACATCTTACTTCAAAGAGTGTTGACTACAATAAGACTAAACAACTCATTATAAAAATGCATATAAGGCATTTCCATATACCCTTAAAAGTCAAAAAATATTGCATGAACTATGAAATCATCTTCATTCCCATGGGGGGGAGGAGGAAGAAGTCAGTCTCAAAAGGTCACTTTGTACCATTAGTAAAACCACAAGTCTGTTTGTCCCAGGTTCTCAGACAAGCCAGACAGCTGGCTATTTTTACTGACAGCATTGTGTTTCTCATCCTTTCATTTAAATGTACTTTAAAGGCCATTCAGTGTTCTCTTCAGGACAAATCTGAAAACTTATTGAAAATTATGCTGAAGTTTGTCAATAATCAATACTTTTGACACTAAATATATTGAAAACCCATAACACAACTGCAATATGAAAACACAGGAAAAGTCTTTAGTACAGGTTAATCCAGTATTTAGGCAAGATCTTGCCATACATCTGTGACTCCTAACAAAATAATTCACATCAAGTAGATTACTGCATAGAAGATTCACGTTAGGCATCTTCCACGTTAGTTACTCAGTGCCAATGATGCAATCAGGTTTTCAGCCTGTTCGCTAAGAACCATGGTTTAGTTTCTTAAAAAAGAGAGATGTCAGAGCTCAAGCCTACCGGAGTCTCACACCTCATGTGTTTTATTTGCTAGCCTTCAAATATCCCAAGGCCAACTCCTCTTCTTAAAAACTGCTTCTAGCACTGGCTCCTGGTAGTCTGGTTCACGCCAATTATTCTAGATCGTCCCACGGGAATAATACTTAACGAAACTTGGAACTAGAGAAAGCCACATGGCGGAGAACCAGGATAACGGGCCAGCTTCTATGACAGGGATGGGGAACCTCAGGCCCGGGGGCCGGATGTGGCCCCCGAGGACATTTTTTGTGGCCCTTGGGAGCTCTGGGGCCCTGCCGCGGAGGTGGAGCGCAGGGCGGCCCTCCCCGAGGGTGTTCCTGGGGCTGCGGCTTACAGGGGAGGTGTGGCGCCCTTTGGACCTCTTCTCGCCCACTGTCGGCTGCTGGTCGGCGAGAGGGGAGGGGGAGGGATGCTTCCCCCAAGGCTGCCCCTTACAGCCGCGGCATGCAGGAACGTTGCAGCACATTGTAAGCCCCTCTCGCTGCCTGTCGGCTGTTGAGCAGCAGGGGGAGGGAAGAGGCCGACGACTCCTGGTGGCAGAGCATGCATGCGGGAGCCGATCGGGCTTGGGGGGGGGGCTTTTGTGGACTATGGGGGGAGAGGGTATGGCGACTGGGGCCCGGTCGCGTGAGGCCGGTGTGTGTGTGTGTGTGTGTGTGTGTGGCGGAAGGCTTTTCTGTCTTTTCTTCCTCTTTTTCTGTCACTCTTTCTCCTTTCTCTCCCTCTTTTTCTGTCTCTTTCTTTGTCTCCTTCAGTCCTTTTCTTTCTTTCCCTCCGTCATTTTCTTTCTTTCTCCCCCTCTCTCCATTTCTTTCTCCCTTTCTCTCTCTTTCTCCCTCCCTTTTCCTCGTTCTCTGTTTTCCTCCCTCCCTTGCTGATCGACTGTGGTCTGCGCCCCCCTGGCGCCTGGTTTGCTCGGGCCCACCGCTGGCTGCCCTCCCGCCTGGGTCTTCTCTGTGTGGTCTTCTCTGTGTGGCCTCCCCTGGGGTTGCTGGCCTCCCCTGGGGTTGCCAACCTCCAGGTGGTGGCTGGAGACCTGGCAACCCTAGCCTCCCCCCCCACCGGGAGCTCTACACCTGGTATGGCCCCTGAATGATGTCATAAATGTGCAAATGGCCCTTGGCAGGAAAAAGGTTCCCCACCCCTGTTCTATGAGGTGACACGCAAGGCACGCTAATTTGGCAGCTCTGGCGGCCAGGAATGGCCAATCCCCGCCCCCGCCGCCTCTTCATGCTCTCTGCCACTTCCCACACGCCAGCCTCACCTGCTTTCTATGATGTTTCCACAGAACCGTGCAACACGGACGAGTCCCACGCTGAAAGCCTTCCGGATGCCTCCACTGATTTTGTCCGGCCTCCTTTCATCTCCGCCCATCAAGGAAACAGGAGCCCTGTGCTGAAGGGTCCGAACTGCATACAGGACCCCCCTTCCCCCCCCCCCCCGCAACCCTACAACGAAAAGCCGGTCGTTCTCCTTTGGCTGATGCTCTTCAGGCGTTTGCTGCCCTGAAAAGGACAGGGGACAGGGTGGGCGTCTGTGTTCCCTGAGAGTGATCCTTTCCCAATAAAGAACTGTCGCAAGTCACTCTGAAAAAGTCTCTTTGTTTGCCACTGAACTAGAACGGCCTTCAGGAAATCCAGAGGCCTCGAAGGCCCAAGCCTTCCAACGGCTATTTAAAGTGGAACCTGGCTCAAGTCATGTTTTCACGATAAGAATTATTATACTCCTAAGGATAACAAGAGCTTGTTTTGTTAGCGTCGAGAAAAGGCAACCTCTTCTCCCTAACGGGCAGCCAGACTCAAGTGACGCAAGGACAGCCCTCCGGACCCCCTCCACCCAATCGGCGTCCCTTAGTTGGCCCCGCCCACTGCCGTCGCCGCCTTGGCCCGGCCCCAGCAGGCGGGGCGGCATACGGCGCATGCTCGGTGCCCTTTGTGTCCCGGGCTGGCTGGCTGGCGGGCGGCTGGCTAGGCAAAGGCCCGGCCGCTTTGAGTGCAGCGCCGGCCGCGACGCGGGGCCCTCCGTGAAGAGCCGGGGCGGCGGCGAGGCCGGTTCCGCCATGGTGAAGAAGCGGAAAGGCCGAGTCCTCATTGACTCCGACACCGAAGACAGCGGCAGCGAGGAGAACCTGGACCAGGTGGGCAGCGGCGGCGGCGGCGCGCTGGGCCCAGCCGGAGCTCCATCCCGGCCTCTGCTGGGCTGGCTCTCCGTGGGGGGCTTGAGGTGCTGCTGGGCCTGTGAGGAAGGCGAGCAGCGCGTGTGTGCGTGCTAGGGCGGCGGGGCTTCTTGGAAAGAAACGTGGGGCAGGGCGCCTGGGAGACGGAGTGGGCGTGCGGGACGGCGTGGTGTGGGGCAGGTGTGGGCTACTTCGAAAGCGGTGGCTGAGGTGCAGCGGCGGTGATGCTGGGATGGGGGTGGGAATTTGCCCTAGCAGGTGGCAAGGATGTTGGTTGGCTGTGGGAATGAACAGACGTGCATCTGGGGGCCCCACCTGAACAGGCTCTCTTGGAGACCTTGTTTTAATGGTGCTGGGTGGTTCTTGGAAATTACTGCTAGCTGAACTGTTGCAGCTTAGCTTAAGTGTTGCTCAAGGAGGTGTTCTTGTGTGATGTCTGGTTTGGCTTCACAGTGAAGAGGCCTACTGTCGTGGTTCAGCAGTCCAGGTGGAAAATTCTCCAGTTGATTGTCTCATCTAAGCTCAGTCCAGTTGAGTTGTATCTAGAGTGCTGCCAAGCATCCTGCTTGGGCCTTCACAGCTGTGTTTCTTGAACAGTTAGTGGTGTTTGGTTAGTTTTTCCCATCCATGTGCCTGTGTTTGCCTTGACAGTGTTGACCCTTCTTAGGCATCCTAGTGCTGCTGGTGAGCATCTTGTAGGTTTGTCTTGGCTTCGTACAGGGTGCCCTCATTGCCTCAGTTGTCAGTGCTCAAATCTGTTCCCCTGTGACACTGAGCCTTGAACCTGTCCACTGCTTTTTTTTCTGATGGCCTGAACATATCCAAGGTGCAAATATCTTGAAGGGGAAGGGGCTGTGGCTTAGTGTTAGAGCATCTGCTTGGCATACAGAAGGTCCCAGGTTCAATCTCCAATTAAAGGGACTAGGCAAGTAGGTGATGTGAAAGACCCCTGCCTGAGACCTGGCGAGCCACTGCCGGTCTGAGTAGACAATACTGACTTGGATGGACCAAGGGTCTGATTCAGTAGAAGGCAGCTTCGTGTGTTCAAGTAAGCTGCTGCTAGTTCCGTGGCTTGCCCACTTGCACCTGGAGACTGCAGCACTGTGAGATGAATACTGCCACCTGGAAAGCAGTTGTCGGCAGTACTCCTGCTAAAAGTGGGTTCAGAATTTATATGCACACAAAGACCATGGACAGAAATGGAACTAACACTGTGCTCTTAAAATGCATGTACATGAAAAGTGTCCATTTGTGTTTTGCAGAGCTCTTCCTTTTAATATTGATAATTCCAGATGTGTTAGTATATAACGGCAACATAAAACGAGTCCTGTGACACATTAAAGACTAACAAAATGTATTCCAGTGTAAGCGTTTGTGAGTTTTCATCTGTTAGGCAGATTACATTCATACTAAATAGTACAAACAAAAGATCTCTTAGGAACATCTCCTTGTCCCTTCTGCCTTTCTGTTTTGTAGTTTTGTTACAAGTGTATCTGGCTAGTGGAGGAAAATTTCATGTGTCTGATGGATTACTAACTCATGAAAAATTATATTGGAATTCATTAGTCTTTAAGATGTCACTGGACTCCCTGTTTTATTTCCCTTAAAGGTATGAACTTAAAAGCCACCTGTTTAAGCCTACGTGTGCTTAAACAGGTGGCTTTTAATATTATTGTACATGGAACTGGAAAGGCAGAACCTGAAGCTTGTCTGTTTTGTTTATAAAAATGTTTTTGTCTTAACTTGCCTATTTAGTCCAAGGCAGGTTACAGACAAGATCATAGGCCCAGGCAACACATATGAAGCATAATACCAAACTATATAATAGAACCATAGGCTTCAAAAACCCAGTACATTTGTTAGCTTGGCAGGGAAAGTCCGTTCAAGTGCAGCTGGAGTTAATGACTTGTGGCCTGTCTTCCAAGAGACTATTCCACAATAACATTATTTTTTTTAAAGCTGGGGAAGATTGGGTAGAATGGACTACAGGAAGGGGAGCAGGGACTGAGAGCAGGACATTGACTATTATCTACCTTAAGCCTCTATGCTGAGTTTTGCAGCCCAGTTGAGCAGAGATGTCAAGTTTATGCAATACAGAAAAACATGGCAGTTGAGAGAGTAAGAATGAAATCTTATATACAGTTTCCTGGAAGTAAATTCTGTTGAACATAGAGGGATTTACTTCGAAGGTAACATGCATAGTATTCACCTGAGAAAGGAGAGGTGAAACAAAAGACAGGAAAAGGGGAAGCTAGCTGACAGAAAATAACTTTATTTCAAATATCCACAAAACGTACAGCTGAGAACAGAACATTTAAGACAATTATTAAGCAATCAAGGTTGTTGGGTTTATTTATATATATTTTTCTTGTTCATATATATTATTTAATTGTTTTAGCTCTTTTCATATTATGTAGAATAGCACTTGTTTCTATTGTCCAACTTGGAGGCTGCTCATAATGGTTATTCTTAATGAGCATGCGCAAAGCTGATTCTGTTGTATATTTGCTTGATATCTTTCCAGTTCAATATATGTTTATATGGGCCTTCTTGTCATCTGTCATTATTAGGAAGGTTTTAGTGTAGCAAGGATTCTTGGCTATAGATCCTAGCACATGTGGCCAAGGAGGCTAAAAGAAGATAGCAGAGTTAAGTATAGATTGCTTTGGATGAACATCTGCTGGAATAAGTGTAGTCCTATATGTATTTGGGCATTATATTTAATTCTTCTGGTAAATGGACTGTACATCTCCAACATGCACAAGTGAATGCCAAATAATCTGTTAAAACGGTTGCCTAATTCTATTATGTCAAGCATGGATGTTATGTTCCTGCTGCAGTTCATGCATATAAGTCCCAAGTGCTGCCTCATCTACTTTATAGAGTACCAATATGGCTTGGTGGATGCAGTCCAGACATAGAAAGGATACGGAGCTGTTCTGGAACTCCCTAAACAAGTAACGGGGCAGTTATGAGCCTCGAGGTAGACTTATGTTCATTAACAGCAAGTGTAAGGATTGCAGTCATGAATTTCTGGGTATTTTCCATAAAGATCCAGCCTCAAGTTTTGTCTCTTCAGTATTGAAATATACATTTATGAGCAAAGAGAAGAAAGACATAATCCAATAAATTATTATGCTGGATTTTCTATCCCCAGTTTTAATGTTTGCTGGGGAGAGCATACATATCCCTGAAAAAGTGGCGTATTTTCTAATGTACCCATTGAGATGATATCCTTGTAGAAGAAATTCATCTAATTAAACATGTCCAGTAAAAGATTTTGTTTTAATGAATGTAATGCTGAAATGTCTGTTGACCATATAATAAAGCTGTAAGCATCTCAGTATTAGAGGAAATAATGGGACAATAATATGAATTAATTATGTTAAAATTCCGAACTTTATTCTTCCAGTACATTTCTTGCTGCTGCAACTTTTGAGAATTCTACTTGTAAGGTGCAGTACAAATTTTACCTTGCTGTAAAGTGGGGGCTGGGGTTATCTTTTGTGCTGTACATTTCTGTGACTAAGTTTTTAAATAAGCTTTGTTATTTAACTGAAAGGAATCAAATATCAGTCTAAGCTTTTTATTTAACTAAAAGGAATCAAATATCAGTCTGTATTCTTAAAAAGAAACCAGTCTGACACTGGTTGAAAAAATACACACGGGCAAATCCCATTTTAATACTTGTTGCACATTTTTATTTTAAAAGTGCACTTTTTAAGAAACTTTATCCATAAAAGGGTCAGTACCACATAAATATTCGTAGTATAACAATTTTGTCAGATATGCTATATTCCATGCTTTATACAACCATTCTGATACAGTGGGAAAACTTGCACTTAGCTTAATAAACTTAAGCTTATTAAACAATAAATGCAACACTGTTTCAAGATCTGTATCTTGAATCAAATACTTCAGATAGCACAATAAAAACTGCCTTTGGGTCTTGGGGGACTTTATAACCTGTAAAATCATTAATTAATTTTGATACTGAAGCCCAACTTTCTGGACTCTTACAGATTCCCCCCAAAATAGGAAATTGATCAGCTCTTGTTGCAGCTTATCATCAACATATACAAATTGGAATTTTATTTGTACAAGATAATTGACATGGTATTAAATATCATCTAAATATAGTTTTAAATATGTTTTCTTTATCTGTTGATCAATATTTTAGTCTTGTTTTCCAAATCCCTTGCCACTCATACAAAATAATTGCTTCCCCAGAGGACTTTTCTCATTTCACTTTTACATACCTCATTTAACAGTACTGTTGACTGTCCTGAATAGGTAGGAGCGGCAAAGTCCAGTGCTGAAAGTTTGTTTTCAGAGAACCTTTTCACTATCTTCTGACCTGCAAAAGAACTCAATTGTGCTCACACAATTCACATGGGGTACTGGTAGATGTTTCCCTGGGTGAACTAAGAGCATAGACAACACTCCTCTATAGCTACATATTTCATGAGAAGTGTGTCTACCATTACTGATCTTATTGAAGAACCCCTGGCAGAGTTCTATGGGAACATAGCCTGGAAATTATGGGGATTGCAGGTGAAGCTAGCCGATATTACCAGACATGGTCACCTTTAAAATTTGAGGGACTTCAGTTGAGTTCTTAGATTCTGAGGTAATGATCTCAATATACCCCTCAGAAAGTGCTACGCTCAAATAGAAACAACCTCTTGGTAGTCCCTGGCCCCAAAATCTTCTGGCTGTCCTTGGCCAGGGCTTTTTCAGACCTGGCCCCAGCCTGGTGGAACTCTCTGTCCAGTGGGCCTTCAGGACCTGGTTTGGTTATGCAGGGCTTGTAAAATGATGGTGTTCCACCAGGCCTATGTTTGTGGGCTGTGACAGCTTCCACACTAGGTGGCTTCCCTTTCCCCTCTTTTCTCTTTTTTTCATTCTCTTTCCCATTATGTTTTTGCCCCACCCCCTTCTTCTCTGTACCTCCCTGTTGGCATCTCCCCCTTGAATCAATGCTACCCAGCAGTGTTATGGCTCCTTTTTAAACTACCTGTATAACAACAAGACTTATAAAAGGGGAGAAAGTTGGGTGCCTTTTATGCAAAGTTGAAATGAAAATTTTATTAAGCTATTTATAAATTTTATTGGATTAATGGAATGGTTTTACTTTTTGTATTAACTATTGCCTTTGATAGTTATATTTTGGTTGTAAGACGCTCTGAGCCTGGCTTCTGCCAGGAAAGGTGTGAGATATATTTATTTAGATTTATAATCCATCACTGAAACTTCTTGAAAAAGTACAGAACCAGGGGATATCTAGTTTGTATTTTGTTGTTTAAAATCTCACAATGGGCAGCACCTGGTGGAAGTTCAGGGCAAATCTGAATGGATATTCATGAGCCCTCAGGTCGCTTTTTGAACAGAGTTCATTTCAGACTATAGATATTTTAAACAGATCAATAAGCACTAGATTAGCTACCCAGCTTGTGATTTTGTGTGCTGTAGCTTTTTGGGGGGGCTTGTCCAGGCTGATGAAATAGCCAGGAACTGTGACCTTGAAAAATCCCTATGTTCTTATTCATGTGTCAATATCTTGAGCACCTTGCATATAAATAATGATGTTTGTGATAGTCTTTTTTATTGGCTGCCTTGTTACTGAACTATTGGAAATATTTTTTTCACAAAAGATGTGTAGTAATAGCAATTTCAGGTAACTGTAACAAAATAATGGCAATGCAGATGTATCAAGTAGGCAGGATCCCCTTTCATTGACATTCTTAATTATGAAAATTGAACTGGTCTGAAGGGATACAGGTAAGCAAGACAACAGACTAAGGGAAAATTCATAACAGACTTAGGAAAAATTCATACCATCAGTTCAAGTCACAATTACTAAATTTTAATAAAAAATATCGCTTAGTAAGTTTGTCTTTATTAATATAAATGTTGCCAAGTGATTATGAGTTGGCTCCAAAATTTCTGGAATGGAAATTCCTTCCCTTCCTCCTCCTGCTTTAGCCCACTTAGCTCCTTGGAAGGCTCTTCCTGACATATGGGGGACCCACAGGAACCACATGAAGTTGGTGACTGGAGGGAAAAATCAGGCCCACCCTCCTGTGACAGAAACTGACCAAAGTTAATTTCCACCAGGAAAGGGGGTGGGATTGTTTCCCTCTCATTGTAGACCCCTAATTCATCCTTCATGGCATCAAGTCACAATTTGGCTGGAAAATACATGTGGGTAAAAGACAGTTGCTGTCAGTCTTCTGAACCTTAGGAGGAAAGTAGTAAGATTACTGTTCTACATGAAATCCCATGATTTCATATGTCATGCCGTTTAAAATGTTACTAGAGTATATTACAGTTCACTAGTGTGCCAAAATGAATTTTGGAGTTGGCCAAAGACCAGAAGAAGCAAACATGGTGTGATCTCAGTCAGCAACAAAGTTTTGTATCTGCTTTGTGTAGCAGGTAATTTTTGGCTAGCTAGATGGAGAGTGGCCTTGTCAGTTGTGTCTCGAGGGGAAAATTCAAGAACACACACTATAGCAAGATCGAATATTTGGGAACATTTTTCTTAGGATGTTGTTTCCTCACAATTCTCCACCATTGTGTGCCTTTTATTCTGCAAGAAGGCTAGAAACAGCTGCTTCAAAAATAATCTATGTCAAGAAATGGTCTTTGCTTAGCAGTTTCTTGACTTTTCACATCTTTGGTTCCGACTTTTGGATCTAGTAAGTTGCAGAAAGCCCTTCTCTGGGAACTTAATTTCATGATGACTTACTGTTTCAGAGAGATGAGATGGACACAGGTGCAAGTATGATCATGGGAGCTTCAAGGCTGAGACCAAGAGGGAGTTTTGCACTCACATTTCATCTCATTAGCACAAGGAACCCTGGCAGGAGGGGTGAGTGCTTGCTTGCCTGTGGGCATGTACTGGCTGCAGGAGTGCATGGTCATGTGTCCTAGCAACACACTTGATTGGTCATACAGAATCAGGCCAGCTACAGACAGTCTGGCATAAAGTGAGATAATTCATTCTAGTTTGTACCTTTGATTCATACCTTTTGACCAGGTTGTGCTTTGCATAGCAGGAACACCTGATGTGAAATTTTGGATTCTGTGCCTTCAGTCTGGTCAGGTAACATCTGTGTCAGAGGACCCAAGCCTGTACAGACATACCTCGCTTTATCATTCTTTGCTTTGTTGTGCATCGCAGATATTGCGTTTTTGAGCAAGTCTGTTGGCTCCATTTTTCCAACAGCAGGTTCTCACTTCTTGTCTCTGTGACACATTTTGGTAATTCTCGTAGTGTTTCAAACTTTTTCATTATTATTACAGTACATTGTTTTTTAGACATAATGCTACTGCACACTTAATAGGCTACAGTATAGTGTAAACATAACTTTTATATACGCTGGGAAACCAAAACATTTGTGTGACTCGCTTTATTGTGATAGTCGCTTTATTGCGGTGGTCTAGAACCGAACCCACAATATCTCAGAGGTATGCTTTTATTTGTATTTTAGGCTAGCTATTTAGATTTTATTATTTTCTTCCTTTCTTTTCACTTCTCTTATATTTGTAAACCTTTTGCACATTTATTTTAATAAGCCTTATTAATACTTCTGGGGTGTTATTTGGGTTTTGGGGCTTCAATCTAAACCCGGTATCTTGGCGTACATTAACTACAGCTACCGAAGTAATTGTTTTTGGAACTCAACTTGAAAGTGTCCTACCTTGCAGGGTTGACTTCTTGTTTAATACCCAGTCGGGCTGGTGACTCTCTCTTTCCATCTCCTAGCTGGAGGGTTAGTTAGATGGGGTGGTGTTGGCTTATTACCCTGGGCAGTGAAGATTCACTCCCCAGCATTTTGTGTTTTGCTCTTGCCTAACCTGTCATTACCTTGACAGTGTATGAAACCATGTGCTCCTGGCTTTCAGAGGTAGGCAAGAACTTTCATTTTGTCAATAAGAAGCTCTTCTGTATAACTAAATCATCACTTTCTGCAGTATTTGGGTGGAATCCTATGGATATGTTCTGGTAACAGTGGTGATGCCTTCTGCCAGGACAAGTGCATTCTGCTGACAAGCCTCTGGTACCAAAGGGAGAGTTCCACCATTAGTGGATCTGTAGGACCCAGCCCATATAAATCAATATCGTGAGTAAAACTGAGTAAGGGTGAATCTCCAACACCCTTTTAATTTTACCTTGTTCTCTTCTGTCATTGTTTGGAAAACTGGATCCTGCTGTTTATGGAAATTTCAATAATATAGTTCATAGAAGCTGGCACAAAAAAACAGACCAGTGTTAGTTCAGTTCTCTAACTGGGGAAGGAGGTCATCTTATGTTGGGTGTTTCCATCCTCTGTTGCTCTGGGAGGCAGGTCTAAAAGAACTTCCTGTCCAACCGAGGGAACGCCCCTCCTCTTCCAGTTCTTTCCTGCCTCACATCGGGAGAAGCAGCTTGTACGCAGCTCTCTGCGTCACCTAGGAAAGAGATAGGCAATTTAGCTTATTATTATCACTACTATCTTACTTTCTATATTCTATCTTTCAACTGTTCTTTCACTTGACTGTCTCTGTCGTGTTTTCCCTTCTTTCTGTGAAGAATTTTTTCTGAGGGGGAAAATTCCCTCCAAAACAAAATGGCGGGCGCTCAAGACAGTTTTCTAATCCCAGGAGATCTCGACCCTAGTCTACTCACTACCCAGGCCCAGAACCTTATCAACCCCCCTGGCAGTCTCCCCGGAGGCTCTACGGGGAAGGGCAAGAAAGTGGGGGCGGAATCCCTTAAGAGGAGGCATGCCGGCTCAACTGCTCGCGCACCTAAAAAGCCCAAATTAGCCGCGCAAGCCGTCTCGTCTCAAAGTACCGTTTCAACTAAAGTGGGAGTTTTGCACTCACATTCCACCAAAATCTAATTTAACTTATCCCTGAATAGCTTGTTGCCCTGGAAGGGGTATCCCATTATTACCGACTTGGATCTGTGCACCACCTGCCAAGGGCGCAGCCACAGGGATCTCCTGACAGCCACAGTAGAGGAAAGAGCCCTGGCTGCGAAGGCCATGGTGTCTAGAGTGGAATATGCCAAGAATGATACTGCTTTAATCACTCTGGAGGCTCCTTCTAATGCATTCCTATCTTCCTCAGGTATAAGTTGGGCCAATTTTCTGGACCATAATATAGCCGCACTTGAAACTAAGGCTGACTAGATGAGCTAATAGCCCAGGCAGCGACCTCATGACCTTTTTTACAAGCCAGGTCAGCTTTTCGGTTCGCTGGGTCTTTGATCGTGCTAGACCCCTCCTCTGTCACTAAGTCAGAAGAGTGAAGGACCGTTACTGGATTTTCTACGGAAGGAATTTTGAGGATCTCTGCTGCATTGTCAGCAAGGTTATAATTTTTTTTGGCTATAGCAGGAATTTGGCAAGACGCCGTAGGCTTATCCCACTCTGCCTTAATCAAGGTCAGGAAATAATCAGGCACGGGAATGACCTTAGGGGAAATATGTTTATGAAAAAACTCCTGGGTTCCAAAGGGCTTTTTCTTGGGTTGGGAGTCTGGTTGGGCCACAAGATCAAGGGCAGCTAAGGTTTTGTTCATGAGGGACTGGAAGTCCTCAGGGCTGAATAGCCTGAGTTGCTGTTCCTCTGCTAAAGGTTCTTCTGAGTCAGAGAACTCCCCCTCCTCCCTCTCCTCATCAGAGGAATCTGGGGAGGGGTGAACTTGTACAGTTGCTCCCTTGAAGGGACTTTGTGCAGTGGCTTAGCTGGCCCCTTAGTAAAGGAGGCACTAGTTCCCTCCCCGGGGTTGTCTGCGCCGAACCGGACATGTGTACCGCAAATGGAAGGGGTGGGAGAGGCTATCTGCATAGCCCATAAGCCATCCAAAAAGGGGTCTTTTATGAGAGCGGCGAGCTCCGCTCTTAATTGCGCCATACCTCCCACCTCAGCCGAGGATGCGGGAGCCGGCGCTTGCAAAGGCCGAGGATTAACCATTCCCCCAGAGAGCGTAGGTAGCGTAGCGGCAACCGCTACGAAGTCTAATGGCGGCAGCGGGGGAGCGGCAGCCGCCGCGAGGTCTAATAATGATGAAGCCGCTTCTGCCATCTCCATGGTGGAAGGGACGGCCGACGGTATAGAAGCCGTCTTATGAGTAAGCTCTCCTGGCTGATATTCTACAGTCGCGGCGGTGGTGGCAAGACTACAGGGCTCACCAACGTCTTACTCATCTGGGTGTAATCATAGATACTACGTTGAGTACCCTGTTCCCTTCCGGAAGAAAAGATCACCAAATTTTCCTCACTGATCAATCCCATTCTGCAGTCTCCAACACCGCTGCTCATGACCCTAGCAAAGCTTCAGGGACATATGATCTCCGCCATTCCAGCTGTTCCCTGGGGCCGCTTTCACTCGAGACCCCTGCAGGGATTTCTCCGCCCATATCAGGAAGACATCACCAACAAGCGCCGCAAGTCACTTCTGCTCCCCAAATCGGTCAAGTCCAGTCTCACATGGTAGACTCACCACAAGAATCTGTCAAAGGGTCTGCCCTATATACACCAACCTCCGCAACAATTGTTTACAGACGCGAGCCTTACAGGCTGGGGAGCCTCCTTCAACAATCAGCCAGCTCAGGGCCCTTGGAACTCTCAAGAGAGGAAATTGAACATAAATGCCTTGGAACTCCAGGCCATCTTCAAAGCCTTGATTCACTTTCAAGACCTGCTCCGGGGCCAGCACCTGCTTGTAAGAACGGACAATATAACAGCAAAGGCCCATGTCAACAAGCAGGGAGGGTCCCGCTCTTCACCGGGAGGCCACTCAGATACTGACCTGGGCAGAAGTGAATCTGGCCTCCATATCAGCGGAGCATATCAAGGGAGTTTTGAATACACAGGCGGATTGGTTGAGCCACCAATACCTGGAAGAGTCAGAGTGGGCCTTACATCTGGAGGTCTTCCAGATGCTAACTGACCTGCTGGGAATGCCGCAAGTGGACCTGTTTGCCTCGGCTTCCAACCACCAGTTGCCTCGATTTTTCACACGGCTCCAACACCCAGCGGCAGAGCACTCGGATGCCTTGACAGCCCCTTGGCCTCCCTCCCTTCTGTATGCCTTCCCTCCACTTCCTTTGATTCCTCGAGTCATCAGAAGGATCCGATTACTGAAGGCGACGGTACTTCTCGTGGCTCCCTACTGGCCGAGACGTTCCTGGTTTCCAGCACTGTTAGAAATGTCAACCAGGGATCCTTGGCGACTGCCGGTGCGTCCCGATCTACTCCAGCAGGGGCCCATTCTACATCCCGACCCAGGCTGGTACCATTTGACCGCATGGTTGTTGAAAGGGACAGGCTCCTAGCTGCGGGTTATGATCCGTCCGTTACAGACACCATCCTAGAATCCAGGAGGCCTTCCACAAGAAGAATTTACAACTTCACCTGGAAGGCATTCGCACGATGGTGTTGCCGGAAGAGCGTGGATCCTCTGCGACCAAGAATAGCTGACCTGCTAGCCTTCCTACAAGACGGTCGCAAACAAAACCTAAAACCGGCCACACTTCGACGACAGCTGGCGGCCATAGCGATCATCGTGCCTCGAGTCTCAGGCTTTCCCATAACCAGTCACCCCCACATTAAGGCCTACTTAAGGGGAGTGAGTTCCACATCACCGATTGTGACCCATAGGTTTCCAACTTGGAGTCTACATGCTGTGCTCACTGCCCTGACCAAGAGCCCCTTTGAGCCCTTATGTTCCATAGTTCTGAAATGGCTACGGATGAAAGCTCTCTTCCTTACTGCTATCACAACTGCACAAAGAATCTCAGAGCTGGGCGCTCTGTCAGTAAATCCCGCTCTATGCATCTTCCACAGGGATAAGGTCGTTCTCCGCCCCTACCCATCCTTTCGACCCAAGGTCAATACCCCATTCCACAGGAACCAGGATATCTATCTGCCCTCCTTCTGCACTAATCCGCAACATCCTAAGGAGAAGGAGTAGCACACCTTAGATGTCCGAAGAGCCCTGAAGATCTGTATCAGGCATTCTGAGGACATTAAGGCTTCAGAATCCCTCTTTATTAACCTTTCTCCTCCTAACAAAGGAAAACCTATGTCCAAAGCGGCCATCAGCCGTAACATTAAAAGTTGCATATCCCAGGCTTACCTCCATAGCAACCGGCCAATCCCAGGGGGAATCACTGCGCACTCAGTCAGAAGCGCCTCCACCTCCACGGCCTTCTCACGTCAGGCATCCCTGGAAGAAATTTGCAAGGCGGCTACGTGGAAATCTGCTTCCACGTTCGTTCGCCATTACAAACTAAACCTAAAGCCTTTGGCAGACAGGTCCTTCAGAGCATCCTACAGGATGTCTAGACCCACCCTGTTTCTCGGGACAGCTCTTGTAAGTCCCAACATAAGATGACCTCCTTCCCCAGTTAGAGAACGAGCCTTGTTACTCACATGAAGGCTCCTTCTTAGCTGGGGAAAGGAGGTCATCTTGCCCACCCTGTTAAGAGGGCTTCATGCCTACTGTAGGATGCTAATCTAAACAGAACCTTATTACTAACCCATAGATGTATTACCATCTACATTTGTTTATATCTGTTTATCGTTTGAATCTCCTGTCCTGTTGTTATAAAGTTAAAGTTATAATGAGATTACTGTTTAGAGTTATTAGCTCAGAAAGTTATTGAACTGGAAGAAGAGGGGCGTTCCCTCAGTTGGACAGGAAGTTCTTTTAGACCTGCCTCCCAGAGCAACAGAGGACGGAAACACCCAACATAAGATGACCTCCTTTCCCCAGCTAAGAAGGAGCCTTCACTTGAGTAACAAGGCTCGTTCTGTTTCTTCAGTGAGGAGCAGGCAAACCCTTCCATGTTTCAAGATGGTATTCTTACTAAACTTTCTGCTAGGTGAAGAGTGAGACAACTATCACTGCGGTACAGCTCAGATGCCTGATCACCAACGTTTAGTGGTCATGAGCACCCCCAAGGTAATCCCTGCCCACATGCTTTCCCCTATTTCCTTTCCTGTTAGTGATTAATGTAGTTCCATATGACCTGAATTGCTGTGCCCCTATTTAATGCAAACCATTGCTTGCCCTCACACTAATGATGGAAGCCATCCCAGTTTTAATGTCATGATTTAAATAAGCATCGATTTAAGATTGTGTTTTATACACGTGCTGGTGTATGACCGTAACAATAATAAACAAATGTCATGATAAGCTGTAGTTATCACTGACCTGGAAATGGAGGAGGTGCAATCATGCAAGCTTTTGATAGAGCTTCTGATCACCCAGTCATAGTTTTGCAATCAGGCAGCATGACACATGAACCTAGGACACTGTCATAATTTTGGCAGCTAAACCTATACATTCAGGATGTGCCGAAGTGCCAAGACTGCAGTAGAAAAGAGAGTCAGCATGGTGTAGCGGTTAAGAGTCTCAGAGTATCCGGGAGGCCCAGGTTCGAATCCCCACTCATGTCATGGAAGCTTTCTGGGTGACCTTCAGCCAGTCACAATTTTTCAGCTTAACTTACTTTACAGCGTTGTGAGAATAAAATGGAGAAGAGGAGAATGGAAGCCATTTTTGGGTCCCCATTGGGAAGAAAGGCGAAGTATAAACCACCTAAATAAATAAATAAGCCCTGTTCTGTCTCTTGATTTTTTCAAAAAAGAATACATTGTACTAGATTATGTTATATCATTACAAACTTATTTAAAGAGAATTCATATTTCAAATACTGTTGTGGGGGCAATGGGAGTTAGTGTCCAAGAAATTATAACTTTTATAGTCAAAGCTGGAGAAGTCTACTCTAAGACAACTGTATATTCTGCTTCATCAGGAGCTCTTGTCGTTGGCTAAACGGAAACGTAGTGACTCTGAGGAAAAGGAAGCACCTGCTAGCAAGCCAACAGCATCGTCAGATAGCGATGAAACTTCAGACAGTGATGATGAGGTAAGTACTGTGCATAGTAAATACTGTAGGAAATTAGGTAGCTAATTGCTACTATATTAGCAATGAGAGTATTATGATGAGTTGTTCTCTACAAAATGTTAGTGTTGCATTTTATTTATGAGTGGATCTAGATTTAGGAAATGGCTTGTGCTCCCATGACTCTAATAGGTAATGTCTTATTGGATTAGTCAGGGTGGTATTGTGGGTGGGGGGTATGGGTGAGGTGAAAATTTCCAAGGTGGTGTCTAGGATAAAAGGACTTCTGTGAATATATAACTGTTCGGGATATATAGGCATTATTTTCCCTTTTGGCAAAGTCAAGCTTTATGCATCTTTTTACACGATATGAAGGAACTCTGGCAAAGGTGGTAAGAAAGCCACATTTAACAGGCAAATACTGACTTGTGTTATGAGACTTACCCTGACCTGGATAGCCCAGGCTAGCCCGAACTCATCAGATCTCAGAAGCTAAGCAGGGTCTGGTTAGGATTTGGAAGGGAGACCACCAAGTCCAGGGTTGCTATGCAGGGGCAGGCAACAGCAAACCACTTCTGAATGTCTCTTGCTTTGAAAACCCTACAGGGTTGCCTTAAGTCAGCTGTGCCTTGACAGTACTTCCATTACAAAGCACAAGAAATGAAAATGCAACCCCCCAATAAAACAGAAGGGGATGTGCATGTTTCAGAGTTAGTGTATGCATGTGGCCATGGAATGTAAATGTGAACATTCCTGCATATCCTCATGTTTCACATGGACCTCAGTATCTTACCTGCTCACATTCTGTTAATGTGTTGCGGAGCCATAGAGTACAACCCCCTAGAACTGGAAGACAAACCGTGCTGAAGTATGTGTCTCATAATGCTGCTAGGTAGGAACATAGTAGTAGTTTAAGATGCTGCTGAAAAACCTCAAATACACCTGCTGCAAAGCAGAACAAACCAATTCATAGCTTGGGTTCTGAGAACTGCAAGCAGAACACAGAATGGGATATACGATATAGGCGAGTGGAGTGTCAGTGATCTGGTTTCTGCTGATTTCCCCTTAACCATTACTACCCCTCACTTGCCCTATATATCACTCCCAAGGGAGTCTAGACTCTTAGCTCTAACCTGGCTGAAGAAGGCTGCAATGGGGAAAAGAAGTAGCAAATATCCATTCTATGAATTCTGCTCCATGTGTAATTCTCTAGTTCTGTGCCATATGTTTTACCAAGAGGTCCTTAATGCTTTATTTTTGTTCCACTGTCAAGAGAGTCAAGGTGGCATTTAAGTTAGAAAAGTAATTTCCTGCAGTTATGTTTCTAAACTGTATGGAACTAATTTGGGTAGGTGTGCATGATCTAGCTTCTTTAGAGAAGCAGTCTGTGACAGAAATCCTAAAACTTGCTGAGGCTCAAGAGTACCACAATGAGCGTCTGGGATCTTGTACCCTAGAGAATGAACTATTCACTTCCATTCCATGTTGGACAATGGCAGCTGACCTAATCCCTTTTGGAAAAAGGACTGTCTGGTTTGGACCATCTATTTGTCATGGAAGTTCAGAGCCATTACCAGGTTCTTGATGGAGGTGTAACTACTGTATATGGCTCTGATTGGTAAAAGTAGCCTCTGACATCAGAGATGAGGATTTGTGTGGGATTGGAAAAATCCACTTGTTATTCTTAGAAAGGAGGCTGGCTTACATCCAGCTCCATTTAGCGTAAATATCTGGATGGTTGGTATTTTCCTTTGTCTTCAGTGTTTAGTCTTCAATGGAAACTGAGTCCACAGGAAGTTGGGTAGGGGTTAAGGACTCCTTTGACTTCTTGTTACTACAAGGAACTCTGTGCATGCTCTGAGGAAACAGCTACCGCATAGGCAACATGTTTAGCTTCGTTAGTTCAACTGTATTACTTTTCATTTGAATATCTGTGTTGTTATTGCTGTGTGCTTTTCCCTGTATTTTGTTTTATCTATTTCCACCCCTTTTTTAATTCAGCCACCCTTTCCCTTTCCCCCCTCTCTTTTACAATAAACCTTTTAATGATTTTTTTTTGGCTTTACTTGGTACAATCTATTTTTCTGGGATATTTATCTTAATTTCTTTCCCATGCGTTACTGCACAGATGCTACCTGGTTGGTTATAAGTTATTTTTTATTGCTCTACTACTGTGCTGGAAGACTGCCTTCTTGGTGGGTCAGTCTAGATGTTCTCAGGGTCCTGTGTGGTGGTGGCTGGTTACCAGGGAACTTTCCAGGGAACCCTTGGTCTAAGGGAGTTTCTCAGCAAGGAAAGGCACCGTTTCCCCCTTCCTACCTTATTATACTCTTCTGCACATTGAACATACTTGTTGTAGAATGAAATTTCCCTTTTTGGTATCCTTTGATTAATTCATGCAGAGAAATAGCCAGTAGTTTTTAAGCAACACAATGGCTACATTTTTCATGTGGTGTTTAAATGTATGATGTTTGCTGAGAGACTTCAGCCTTGTTACACGATTCTCTTTGCTGCTTTGGTTTTGCAGTGGACAGTTGGTGGTGCTAAAAACAAAAAGAAAGGGAAAGCAGGGAAAGCAGAGAAAAAAGGAGCCATGAAGAAACAGATGAACAAAGCAGCCTCATCGGGCAGCTCTGATAAAGAGAGTTCTGCAGAGAGCTCAGCACCTGAGGAAGGTAAAAGAGCACTTGTGTCTTGTCAGTAATGTTAAAGATTGTCTTCAGGGTGCTCACTTTCTGTTTGGTTTGAAACATGGATGTTTCACCAGAGCAAACTATTTCTGTTTTGGTGGTAGGCTGATGTACTGTGAAAGCATTTCTAGAACACCAGTGCAATTATTTACCCTTCTCTCTTCATAAATTTATTTTATAGTTTATTCTTAGACCTAGAAGTAAAGTGAGAAAGTTTTAATTCTTCCCTGAATAAAATGCCAGTAACTTTATTTTTCTTCTTAGTCCTCAGTCATTTCTCCCTCCCTCTGTCAATTTTGGAGGTGTTCTGGTGACTGCTATGGCTATGTGTAAATAGTCACGAGTGTGTTACTAGTTAAGATGTCTGATGCTGTTCCTTTATTCTGTAAACTGTATTGGGTTCCTTTACACACTGCTATTGAAACCAGCAGAAAACCATCTTTGGAGCGGTACATGGTTGGATCCTTTGAATCTGTTCTTGCAGCACAAGAGATAGCATGGGCAGTATTGTCTTCTGCTGCTTCCTCACTGCAGTTGCTCATGTAACACAGCTTTTACCTACATGGGTTCCCCAAACCCTGGCATCATCAGTGCTCACCAACAGCTGCTGGAAGAAAGGGAAGGTGGGAAGATCTGCTACTGCCTTCTGCTGGCAGTGCATAGGGTACCACTAGTAGTAAAAAGATACCCAGAAAACAAATGCAGCCAGAAATAATCTAAATTTCAATAGCCAGTGATCCATTTTGTTCAGCTTTGTTGCCTAGCACAGGATTTCAGAACTGTTGCTTCAAAGTCTGCAACAGATACTTAAGGAACAACAATAATGTCTTGACAGTCCATCTAATGAGACATATGTTTCTATGATAAGAGTGTGTATATATGGAAATCTTTTCATCAATACAGCTGGGAGAAGACAATAGAGGGACGTTGAATGGATAACAGAGATTGTCAGGGAAAAGGCACAATGGGGAGTGGGCTAGAATTCTCAGCCACTTTACAGGTATCCTGAACTAAAATTTCAGTCTTAAAAGCCTAATCCTTGTAGAGTTAAGTATCCCTAAATCCATCAGCTTTAGTTTACTGAGAGGTAATAAGGGATGTAATAACACAAATGTATTATCACCTAGTATAATCCATGGTTGGTCAATGGTACTAATACCTGTGAGGAAGACATGTGTAATTCATGGATGTGTGGTCATTATGCACAGCATTCTGTAGCATAAGCTGAAAGCAGATCGTTGTTCAAAGAATTCATAGCTCAAATTTTGATGGAGAGAGAGAGGCATGCGGGGGAGGATAAATGCAAGTAAATGACATTACACTATGTAGTTAAGCTTCACCTGGAGTTTCTTGGCTGCATCAGCGTATCAAAATAATTTTATTCCATTTCAGGTGAAGTATCAGACTCTGAAAGCAACAGCTGTTCATCCAGCTCAGACTCTGATTCGTCATCTGAAGATGAGTTCACAGATGGCTATGGGGAAGACCTCATGGGTGATGAAGAGGACAGAGCTCGGCTGGAACAAATGACAGAGAAGGAGAGGGAACAGGAGTTGTTCAACCGGATAGAGAAAAGAGAGGTGCTGAAGAGAAGGTAAGGTTTGGGTTAGAAATACTTTTATGTACCAGTTTCAGGACATACTCTATTTGCAAGCACTAGGTTTCAGTCATAGAATATACGTTATCCTTATCTCTCCCTTACCAAGAGTTAGCAGCTATTAAACAACATGCACTGTTTGAGCCTGGGAGTTCTTATACATTTCCAACCATGAAAGATGAAGTCAAGGTGAGATCCTAGTGAAATGGACTGTAAGAACCAGCAATGATAGGTTGATCAGTAAGAGGTGGACTTGATAAAAGATTATTCTTATGGAGATTTTTTTTTAACTCGATTGGATGGGGGAGCAGGCTGGGTGATCTGTTGTGATTTTTAAGGCTCTCTTCATGTACTTTGTCAGAGTTCTAATTTTCAAACGTACGTATCTGGTGTTGGATACAGGGGATAGAATGGGAAGTTTTTTTGTTGCATTATCTGTTTCCCTGTCTGAACTACTGGTGGTGGTCTTAGATTCAGCCTTCTTGGGGACTTCATACCAAGGCCTAACTTGGTGCAGCCCATGATGGCATGGCCATTAAAAGGAAGAAGCCATTGAGCAATCCGGCCTTGAGAGTTCACTCCTCAGGGAATCACAGCTGTTTCGAGTTTTGAGATCAGGTGAAACTAATGAGGCAGGAAGCCAAGGTCGGTGGTTAAGTGAAAAAGGGAGGTTGCTCCGGAGGAAGGGGTCTTGGTTCGGGATTTTGTTTGTTATACAGTGACTGATAGTGAGAAGGAACAAGACCAGCTCTGCATTGTAGGTAGAGTAGATTTCTAGTTGCTCTGAGTTTGTTGTTTTACTTTTTAAATTGCTTGTAATGGTGTGAGAGCTTATTTTCTTTTTTTGCTCTCACAACCAATAAATTTGCTTATATTACTTAAGCAAAGGTGTGAGTCTCGTCCCTGTGTGGCTCTTCCCTGCCCAGAACAAACCTGCAGGCTGGAGGAGAAAAGCCTGAGTATTGGGAAATTACAGGCCCCGAATAAAGGAGGTCTAGGTCTCTCTCTTGCTTCTTGCGTTGAGGAGAGACTAGAACCATACAGCCATCATGAAAACTATGGAACAATTCCAGAACATCATAGATAACCACCACTTTTATTCCACCCTTCTTCCCCTTATTCCTGGTTATGACGAGTAAGCCACTCAGTACTTTGGCCTTCCTGGGTACTGAACATCCACCTGTGTGTTTGTTGTGCTTGGAGACAAGGATCTGGGCTGGTGAAACGCACAGCTTTCCCCTCTGATTCCTAAATGCAGGTATCACATATAGGGTCAGGCAGTTGGTCAACCTACTGACAGAGGTTATCTATGGGTGGCCTAGTATAAGTTATTTGAATAATTGATCGTGAATTTAATATCCTGATATTCTTAGTGTTAAAATAGCTTTCTCTTTTTGAGGTATGTGGTATTTGTAGATCTTGAACACTGTGCTTATCATTTGAAATATGCAAAGTTCAGCTGAAACTATGCTAAGGACTGACAAGACTGAAGACTCAGTATTAAAAGTAGATCACTAAGACACAGTGCCTTCCATCTCACAGTTTCTTCTGGTCTGTTCTACTGCTGACAAATTTGAGGGAGTGTGCCTCCATTATTCATCCTGAAAGCTGTCAAAGATGTAGTTTGCTCTCCTAAAACTGTCAAGAAATTGTCGTCAGGAAACCTTCAGGACAGAGATGTTGGTGGTATTCCAGTGGTTGTGATACACTGTAACTCCCTTAATTCCAACAGGCAAGTTATTGGTCTCCAAAGAGAAATAGCACTATATATCTGATCATTGAGATGAAGCTCAGGTGCCAATAGATGACCTTGTAATTAGTTGCGATTCACCAAAGTCACCATATTTTTTTGTAGCCAGCAATTTATGTTGTCCACTTCAGTCATAGATATCTAACTCACTGTGTAGTTTGAAGGGCCAGCAATTTGGATAATCACAATCTTCCTGCCGTGGATCTCTTGAAATGTGAGAAAAGCCATGACATAATGGATGTATTAAACCATATCAGAAGGTGTTCCTTTCTTCAAAAGCAGCATCTGCTCAAGTTCTTCTAGTAGCATTTAAACACCTTCTCCTCCCTCAGCAGCTCCTGGAGACTATTGATAAATCAAAATCATGTAAAACCAAAGACTCATAGAAAATGTCATTCTGTGGGGAGAAATGTCTATCAGTTGAGATCTTCAGAATGCTGAGGAGATGAACAATGAGTAAATACATCCATACTGCTCCTGAGAAATCACTTATTGCTGTTTATGATCCTCAAGGCATATGTACCTTCAGAGATCTTTTCTATCTTCAGTACAAAGGAGCAATTTCTGAAACTATTCTGTACTGCCGAAAGAGAACAGGTAATGAAAGCCCTGCCTATAGAGGAGTGACTACTTTATTCAAACCCATTGCACTGATTACATTTCTGCAGGCTGTGGCAGCCGGGATGTCTTCTCCTGACCCGTTCAATTTACATCCTTCCAAGAGAGCAGTTGGAGCTGGTGTTGGAGGAAAGTATTATGGATAATGTGGACTGCCCAAAAAAAATCAGTGGGTTATGGATCAAATGAAGCCTGAACTGACCCTAGAAGCTAAAATGACTAAACTGAGGCTGTCATACTTTGGGCACTTCATGAGAAGACAAGAGTCACTGGAAAGGACAATCATGCTAGAAAAAGTAGAAGGCAGCAGGAAAAGAGGAAGACCCAACAAGAGATGGATTGACTCTATAAAGGGAAGCTATGGCCTTCAGTTTGCAAGATCTGAGCAAGGCTGTTAAGGATAGGACGTTGGAGAAGACATTGATTCTTAGGGTCGCCATGAGTTGGATGTGACTTGATGGCAACACACACAAGAGAGCAGTTTAATAAGGCGTTGTCGGAAAATCTGATGGAACAGTTGCCTGTAGAGTTTTTGCTCCTTGACATCGTCAGTTAGTGGATTTTGGGCATCATATGATTCTAGTCAAAGGTAGCATATTGTGGAGGACTTCATTACTAGCAGTGATTTATCAGTGCTGAACCCTAGAGAAACCACCTGTTCGTTCTAGTCATAATTTCACAGCAGTCAACCTTTCTCTGGTTTCCCTTTGCCAGACTCCTTATAACCCATGGAAAATAGATGACTCCCCCAATAAGTAGTGTGCACTTACTATTCCTCTTGAGGGTACAAGTAAACAAAGTTACTGACCTCCTTGAAACTTGGAGGTAATGCGCTAAGCAAAATATAGAAAGCTGGCTGTCTTGCCATTCTCTGTCTTTGCACACAGTTTGTCTCGTCTGTGTGGAACAAGTCAGCAAATGTGATTGCAGCCTGAAGTAGAGTCTATACCCTAGATGTTAACAGAGATGTAACATTTCTGGAAAATTTTAAGGCACGGGGGAGGGGGAATTCCTGTTGTTTTTAAAAAAAAACAAAAACAAATTGAAATCTATGGAATACCTTCCTGCCAAACCTAAACTACTTTCATTGATTTAACAACATAAAGTACATGATTTATAATTTAGCATATAAAAATGTACTATTTGGCATATTTACTGAATATAAAAGTATAAATTTCATTATTTTCTGTAAGAAAAACTGCAAGTATGCCCAATACATGAGAAAGAGTTGCAAACTGCTACTGCAGCGAATGCTTCCATAGCACATTTATCTTTATTTATTGCCATCTGAGAAGTAGGTGAAAGTTGCAATTGGAAAACAAATTCTGTAGTAAACAAAATAAAATGTATTATTTGGACAGACACTCATACAGTTCCAATAGGTATGATTGCCAGAATATTTGGATATTAAGTTAAACTTTATAACATTGAAAATACTGATTCATAATATATTGTTAAATACATTATAGCATATCAATTGTTGTAAGAATTATTTACATTTAAACAAAAACAATTCTTGAAAATGTTTGTCTGCAATATATATAGGAATTATCATTATCTAACACTATAGATTGTCTTATTTAAAAATTTTCAAAAATTGAGCAAAAGTTTGTCTTTTACTCACTCCAAAAGAAAAAAAAATAGGAGTTCTTTTCAGTGCTCCCAAATATTTCCTAATTTTTTCAGTGGAAAAAATTGAGAATAGTCCTCAGACTTTTTCGGAATAAGAAATGCTTTTTAAGGCAAGTTTTTTCTCACTCAAAAAGAAAAATATATATTTCATAGACGTTTTGAAAAGCCTTGAAACTTCTTCTGGCCCTGTATAATGAATGGGGTGTGGCAAGAACATGTATTTCCAGGTTTGTGGTAGACTGCTATTACCATACTTGTTCATTTGAAAAATTTCTAAGTTTCCTTATCTCCTCGGACTCAAGGTGGTATACACCTACTTTGAAACCTGGCTCTGACCTCAGTAACCTGGCAACTGACACATTGCACTTGTGTGATCATGTTTAGGATAGTGGTTAGACTGTTGGACTAGGATCTAGGAGACCTTGTTTTGAATATCCTTTCTTTCTTGAATCTTGCTGGGTGTCTTGGGGAGTCATACTCTCTCAGTTTAACCTTGTAGTGTGGTTGTGAGAGTAAAAAAGGGAAGGGAGAAAATTGTATACTGCCCTGAGCTCCTTGGAGGAAGGGCAGAATAAAAATGCACCAGATTGGTTAGAAACTGATTCATGAAGCCCTCTTGTGGTTTGAACACTTTTGTCATTGACACTTCCTGGAAGCATGGATTCCTCAGAGGTCTTAGGAGCTTTGCACTGAGGGGCAATTTCCCAATCTTCATGTATCTTTTTGGGGATTGCATCAGCACAACTTACTTCAGAGCAGGAGGGAGGGAGTTCAAGACAGCCTTAATGCAACTTTTTTTTCCTTTGTAAAGATTAATGAAGAAAGATTCTGTGGGCAGAAGTGCCTTACACAAGCAGGAACTAGGTTAGGAAACTAAGCTGTGATGTACCAGGTACTTAAATATCCAGAGAGTGCTCCCCCCCCCCATCTTCATGGGAAACAGCATGCTCTGCATTTACAAGGCCTTAGTTTGCTCCAAACAAGATTGTGGTGCCATAGTATATAATTCTGCACAGACATCTGTCACGTGAAAACTTAGGTCTTACCAGGTATCTAGAAAGTGCATTGGAGCATATCATGTATTTCCTGCACACAACCTCTGTGCTGAAGCATTGAACCACTGCTGAGCCTCTGCCATGCACAACTTACTAAAGTATGCTGGTAAAATGCAGTCCTTAGCCTGCCCCTCCACATAGGACAGCACATACATTCTATAGTTGGGGAACTTGTTTTCTACTTAAATGTCTTCAATTCCAACCTTTGTGTTTAGGCTTACATTTCTTCTGCAGCAACTGTCCACTGAAGGAGGGAGATGGGCTGTGCAGCCCAGTTAATTCTCCTGAACCTCTCACTGTCTTTTGATACCATTAAACATGGTGTCATTTTGGAATTAATATTGGGGGCACTGTGCTGTGGTGTTTTCCGTTCCAGCCTGGTTGATACCAGAAGATCCTGCATGCTGTTTAATATTGACATGAAACAACTGAGTGAAACCTAGAAATAAGGAGACTCAATATGCTAATGACTCCCAGCTCTTACATCTCTTCAACAATGTCGTTTGAGACAGTAGATGTTCTCAAAAGGTTCTGGGGTCCGTAATAGATTGGATGAGGGCATGTAAACTGAGGCTTACTCCAAGGTCAAAATAGCTAACTAGAGATTGAGTTTGGTCGATTGTGGAAGAAATTGATCTCTGTACATGCAAAATCAGATTTGCATTTTAGGGACAATAACAAATCTGTTATAAATTATGTCATGTGTATAGTGCCACAGCTTCAGTTGATTTGCCAGATGTGTCCCTTCATAGAAAAATAAGAACTGGCCACAGAACTGTGCACATTCTAGTCACATCCAAACTTTCCTACTACCGTGCAGTCTTCAAGGCAGCAAACTGCTACACCTGCACTTAAATAGATCCAGACAGTTCTTGAAAGAGTGTCACTGGAAGAACCACCATGCTGGATTAGACCAGTGGGCCATTAGTGTAGCATCCTGTCTTGCACAGTGGTCCACCAGTGGACCTAGTGGGCCAACAAACAGAGCATAGAGGCCAAGGCCTTTACCTGATGCTGCCTCCTAGCTCTGGTATTCCATCCATGCTTCTGGCTATTGCTGCACCTCTGGCAGCGAGTTCTACATTTTAATTATTCATTGAACAAAGAAGTATTTCCTTTTGACCCTCCTGAATCTATCTCATTCATCAATTTCATTGGGTGCCCCCAAATCCTGCTGTTTTGAAAGAGGAAGTTCTCTTGATGCATTCTTTCAACCGGATGCATAATTTTATAAACCTCTATCATGTCCCACCTTATTCATCTTGTTTCTAAACAGAAAAGTAAGGAGAAACAAAAGGGCCGTACCAGTCACAGGAGATAAAAAGTAAGGCCACAGCCAATGGTGGAAAATAGGTAAAAATATATTTTATTACTCAGATAAAATTCCCTATGCATTTCGCCCAAAAGGCTTCTTCGGGAGAAGCCATAGTATAAAATATGTAATTACATTACTGAGTTTATAAAAATAGTTATTTAGTTAAAATTATGATAACTAGTCAGGTAAACCAAGCAGATGAATGTTTCCTGTTCTGACCATACCAAATCAACCCTCAGGTTGGTTTTGGGTTCTAATGCAGGCAGTATGATGTCAATAAATTCCTGAACTTAATTTGATAGTTAAATTCCTGGTTCTTTACATGTATTGGAACACTGCTTGCTATAAAGGTAGATAAAAATTCCTGCATAGTTTTCAAGTAAGTGATCAACCCTGCATATTCAAACACTCCTGCTGAATCACTCCCAGGTTTTCCATCTCAGGTCTTCTGCTTTGAACCACTGAACAGCTAACAGTCATGACTTGCCACAGATTAAGAAACTGTTGACAATAAATAATGGACGCATGTTTATCTAACTTCATTGTAACTGTTATGAAGGGCTCATTCCTCACTTCAAAGCCATTAATCCAACCTACTATTTGAATCTGCTGTGTATGAACTGTGTATGAACCTTGTGTTTGTTGCAGGTTTGAAATAAAAAAAAAATTAAAGACAGCAAAAAAGAAAGAAAAGAAAGAGAAAAAGAAAAAGCAAGAAGAAGAACAGGAAAAGAAGAAACTTACACAGATCCAAGAATCCCAGGTAGGAGAAACAACATTTGGTTTACCTAGAGGCTAGACATTCCTTCTGCAAGTCACTGATGAAGCTAAGTAATTTAGGTTCCAATTTATTATGCATCTTAATCCTAATCAAAGGATTTTTTGGGGGGCTATATAGAGTAATCTTGATGGAAGTCCAGCCAGGTGGCTTTCACTGAAGCAAAATGGAAGGGCTACCAGTGGGAGAAAGGCTTGATGTAGGAATGATCTCCTTTTCTGGATGGGGTTGCACTCCCCCTGAAGGAGCAGGTTCATGGCTTGGGGATGCTGCTAAACCTGGGACTCCTGCTGGAAAACCAATTGGCAGCAGTGACTTGGAGCCCAGCTGCAGCCTTTCATGGGCAAGAAAGGTCTTGCCACATCAGGTGTATGTCCTGAACATCTAGTTTAGATTACTCCCAAGCACTCTACATGGGGCTGCCATTGAAGAGTGACCAGAAGCTACAATTGGTACAGAATTCTGGCTGGAGGAGGTTGTTGGAGACCATATCACTCCACTCTTGTTCCACCTACACTGATTCCCAATTTGCTTCCATGCCCAATTCAAGGTTCTGGTATTTACCTTTAAAGTCATATGCAACTGGGGCTTTCCCGCTCTGAGTGACAAGGGCATCTTGCAGCTCGGGTTATTCACGCCCACTGCTCGGGGAGGCAGGACTAATTTTTAACTTCCTGTCTCCTAGGGCGGGAATAGCCCCAGCTTCCAGTTTCCCTCCTACCTTGCCGGGGAGCACTTTTGTATAGCAGAGCTGCTGTAGATTCTTAGCTAGAATAGGGAAATCTCTATATCTGTTACCTTTATTCATCTATATTTTATCTAAGTCTATTACCTAAATCTATCTATTTACACACACACAAATATATTTTAAAACCCTCTTGTGTCCCTTCCGTCTGTGGACTCAAACCCTTTTCCGTCTTCCCGTTCGTCGACTTCACTTCTTTTACTCTAAATATTCCCTTGGAAGCCATGGCTACTGCCGCCACTTCCAGAGGACGATGACTACTTATCCAAGGCCGATCACGATCACGCCCTGCGCGCGCAGCAGCACTCGGGTACAGAAGACCGAGCCGCTGCACAGATGGCCTCAGAAACAATGGAGCCTTCCGATCGCCACACAGGCGGTCCCTCGGAACAGCAAGAGCCGTCCGGAGACAAAGCCGAATACCGGTCCGTCTCCAAGAAAGCAACGTCCAAGAAGCATCATGGCGGCCATGGTAGAAAGAACGCGAAACGGCTGCACCCCCTGACGTCTGACGCTGGTGCCACAGCCGTTGACAAACGCAGCCGTCCCTCAAAAACAAAACCGGAGGAACAACTGGCCGAGTCTTAGCGCGCAGATTACCCCCCTCTCATGATGACGATGGAGGGTAATGTAGCCCCCCCCACGGGTGGAGTTGGGGGAGGGAGAGCAGCGACCATCGATGAGGTCGCAGTTATTATCAGGCAGGCCCTAGCATTCCAGAGACAACTCTCCCCTAGTCCTTCTAATGCTGACTCAGCTTCCACGTCCAATATCTCTCCGGTTATATGCTGTATCCACACTGATACCTCTGTTCCCTGGCCCACTAAGGCGGCCATGAAATCAGTTTGCCCACAAATGACCCAAGCTACTCTACTGGAGCAGGGTTCGGGCTATTCATCAGAGGGCAGTATCAGAGGAGGGGGAGTACAATTCTGATGCGGAAGAGGGTCATCTAGAGGCAGAAAGCCAACTCAGGCTTTTCCTTGCTGATGATTTTCAGTCCCTGTTATCCAAAGCACTGATAGCTCTGGATTTAACAGAGGAGGCTGAGACAGTGGAAGAACCTAAACTGCAGGTCTGGCCCAAGGGCACCAAAGTGTATTTCCATAGAAAGGGTCAGCTGACCAAGACGGTCCCCCTCCCTGAACATTTTCACGATATAATCAGTTCTGAGTGGGACAAGCCCACAATTAATAAACAATTCCCCTCAGCAGTAAAGAAGCTCTATGATATGTCTTCTCCTGCTCGAGAATTTTTTAAACTACCAGTGGTGGATGCCCCCATGCCTGTGCTACAATCCTCAGACTTCATAGCTGAGGACAGGGCGGGGTCAATCAGATCAAATTGATCGTAAGTTGGGAGTTTCTGTCACGCAAGGTACATGAAACCTCCATCCTCACCCTTCAGGCCAACACCACAGCAGCCATCATAGCCAGGGCATCCATCACTTGGACCAAGAAGCTTGCCAAGCTCCTAGAGGGCGCAGACAGTAAAGTAGTAGAAGGCATGGACAGGATACTTAAATCATCATCCTTCCTAACCGATGCGTCTCTGGACGCCATTTCCTTCTCGGCCAGGTCCGTGGCAGCCAACGCGGCTATCCGCAGGGGGCTTTGGCTGAGAGCCTGGCCGGTCGAGTTTAAATCTAAGGCGCTCTTATTGGCCCATCCCCTACAGCCAGGAAAAGTTTTCTGGCGCTGCAGGCCAAACACATCAGGGGCACTCTAAACATTCAGGCAGACTGGCTCAGTCGACGCGTAGTCGACGAGGGAGAGTGGACCCTGTGCCCCCAAGTCTTCAAGATGCTGTTGGACAGATTCGGAAACCTACAGGTTCACTTCCATCCAGAACCGCAGGCTGTCAAGATTTTACACCCGCTTCTACCATCCTCAAGCTGAACAGATGGATTCTCTGACATCTCATTGGCCTCTGGGAACCCTATATGCCTTCCCTCCTCTTCCCATCCTGCAAAAAGTAGTCAGGAAAATACGATCAGAGAGAGCGACTGTAATTCTGATCGCAACAGACTGGCCAAGAAGACCATGGTACATGGCCCTAAAAGTTATGGCAATCCAGTGACCGTGGCGACTGCCTATCCTACCCAACCTACTACAAGAGGGACTGGTTCAACATCCCAATCCCGAATGGTTCAGGTTAACTGCTTGGCCATTAAGCGGCACCAACTGACAACTCTAGGTTTGAGCCAAGAAGTGATTGATACTATTCTGCAGGCCAGGAGGGCATCCACCAGGAGAATCTACAACTATACCTGGAAGGCTTTCGCCAGATGGTGCCATAGAAAAGGTCAAGACCCACTACTCATCGACCTTCCTCACTTCTTATCTTTCTTACATGATGGGGTAAAACAAAAGCTCCGACCAGCCACACTACGCAAGCAGGTGGCAGCCATCTCGACAGTCATTACATCCTTAGATGGTTTCACCTTATCGGGGCGTTCCTAAAGGACGCTAAAGGACTAACCCCCCAGCAGTACACAGATTCCCAACCTGGAGACTCAACGTCGTGCTGACAGCCTTGACCAAGCCTCTGTTTGAACCACTACGCGAGATTCCACTCCTCCTATTGTCCATGAAGGTCCTATTCCTCACCACCATCACTTCGGCCAGGAGGATATCCGAGATCGGGGCACTATCAATCCGCAAAGATCTGTGCATTTTCCACCAGGATAAGGTGGTCCTTCGGCCGGACCCCACCTTTATTCCTAAAGTGAATTCTCTGTTCCATCGTCAACAGGAACTTCATCTGCCCTCCTTCTCCGCTAATCCTATCACTCCAAAACAAAAAGAGTGGCATACCCTAGACGTGCGTAGAGCAATTAGCACATATATTCATCGTACAGCTCCATTTAGGAAGTCAGAGGCGCTGTTCATATCTCCATCGGCTCCTAATCTGGGTAACAAGATGTCTCGACAATCGCTAAGTCAACTGGTCAAACAATGCATCGCAGAAGTGTACACAGCATCTAAACTTGCGGTACCCATGGGCATAACGGCCCACTCGATCAGAAGTGCCGCAACCACGGAAGCATACAACAGTCAGGCATCCATCGATGAGATCTGCAAAGCGGCCACCTGGTCCACTGTCTCTACCTTTGTGAAACATCATAAAATTTATACCTTGGCTTCCACGGATGCCACATTTGACAGAAAAGTACTGCAACATGTCACAAATGACTAGACAAGCCTTTTTCCACCCGGGATTTAGCTCTTGGACATCCCGAGCTGCAAGATGCCCTTGTCACTCAGAGCGGGACCGGACCCTTGTTTACTCACTGAGAAGGTTCCTTCCGCTCTGAGGGCCAAGGGCATCTTGCCCACCCAAAAAAATCAGGCCAGGGTGGCGCTCTGTTTAGAAAAATTTCCTCAAATATTTGCACCAAAAACATAGGGATGCAGGAAAAATTCCTTCACCTTCCTTTTCCTCTGTATATAACGTTCAACTCTTGTTCTGTTATTACTTCCACTTAACACTCAGTTGGTTATTGTTACTGTTATCCAAAGTTATGGTTACATGTTTTTTCTCCTGTCTCTAGTATCTGGTTAGTAGGTAAACTGGAAGCTGGGGCTATTCCCGCCCTAGGAGACAGGAAGTTAAAAATTAGTCCTGCCTCCCCGAGCAGTGGGCGTGAATAACCCAAGCTGCAAGATGCCCTTGTCCCTCAGAGCGGAAGGAACTTCTCGGTGAGTAAACAAGGGTCCATTATTACTTCAAGGATCACCTACTTCCATATGATTTTACCCAACTACTATGATCATCTTTGGAGGCCCTGCTTCGGGTGCCCCTGTCATCTAAGACTAGATGGGTGGCAACCAAGGATGGCGCCATCTCAGAATTCCTTCTCTAGGGAGATATGTTCTTCCCCCTTCTATCATTATCTTCCACCTGATAAAAATTTGCTGTTTTACCTGGCGTTACGTCACTGATTCTTATTGACCCTTTCTCCTGTTCAAATCTGTATGTGTTTGTGTTCTGTTTTAATTGTTTTTAATGGTTTGTATATATTTATTTCTTTTAATCTTGTTTTAATTGTATTGTTCACCATCTTGAGACCCTACATTGGGTGGAAATGAGCCTAAAATGTTTTAAACATTTTTTTGAAAATTCAGTTCTTATCTAGGCAGTTGTTTCTGATAAACAATCTTGACTGATTTTTGTGCTTATGTACAAATGGAAAAGCAGTAAACCCCTACATTTGGTTGTCTTGTCAATATTTTTCCTACTAATCCACTTTCCCTGGGACTGTTTGGGACAATTCAGCTTTAGTGCTTGTTAAGGTGATGCTTTTCCAAAAATGGTCTATCATCACATTAGCAAAGTCATTTTTAAGAAGCATTTGGTTTGGTAGCATGCATTTTGTAATATCCATAAAACTGTATATTTAAGGAATTCACCTGATGCCAGATGACTGTACTTGTAGATATACAACACAAACCGTCCTAAAAGCAGATTTTCATAATCAGAATGGTGTGAAACATGTGTTTCTACCAAATAGCAGGTGATTACTGTGTGGTTTAAAAGCAACTTCAGAATATGGAGGGGGACATTGAGATTTGCATGTAGACAGTCCTTGGGATCAAGGTCATACCTCATTGTGAAGTAGTGATGGTTAAAGCAGATTTTAAGAATGTCAGCACAGCTTTGTAAACTAAAGGAAGAATAACTATATTCAAGTCCAGTAGAGGCCAACAAGATTTTCAGGGGGTACTCTTTTGAGAGTCAAAGCTCCCTTAGTCAGAAGGAAGAACAGTTGTTAATCTTGAGGTTATTCAGTGTAATTCTGTTCTGGTAAATGACCATACCCAACCTGTACTAGTATAATCATGTTCCAGGCCACATGAAAGTGTATGTAGTTGTTTCCATGCTTGAATTGGGACTAGGTGTTGAAGATGGTTATGTGTTCTTCTCAGGTAATGTCACATAATAAAGAGCGGCGGTCAAAGCGAGATGAAAAATTGGATAAGAAATCCCAAGCCATGGAAGAACTGAAAGCAGAGAGAGAGAAAAGGAAGAACAGGACAGGTACATTGAAATTATATGCCCAAGTTGTTTGTTTTACTTTTGCACTAGATGGTGCATTTCTAGTTCATGTAATATGATTGCCGTGTGATGCCCAGAAACTACCCTCTATATATGTTGCTGTAAGCTATTTCCCTTTAGATACTAGTTCCAAGGGCATTGCATTATAAATTATAGCCCAGCCATATCTTTTTCTTGCCCATGTAATTTTATTCAGTAGTTTTCATGTGGCTTTAAATGCAATGATCTCATAAGCTTCGTTTGTTCAGTCTGAAGAGATATGGCTGTTCTGACCTTGCCATGGCTAGGCATGAGCTATATTGGGTTGTTTCGGAGAGTAGAATGTCCTTTCGTGGGCTCTTTTTACTGAGGATGGATGCCTTTAGAACAACCTGGCAGAAACTCGCAACCTCTCACCTGAACTGTTTGGGGATCTCCCCTAATGATATCGACTGCCTCAGTCTGACCTATATTAGAATTCTGATTTTGAAACGCCTCTATACCCTAGATGAGCTCAGAACCAGAATCTGGGCTTGTAGAGTTTGTTTTCCTCTTTATTTGGGATTGGCATATCCAAACTCCAGCCCAGTTTATCTTGATTACTTGACGCTTCCCAAATACTGACAAGCCTTTATGTTGGCTCGCCTTAATTCAATCCCACCGGCAGAACATTTTGGCTGCTTTGGAAGGATTCCATTTGCAAATAGACTCTGTAGCTGTGACACAGGAAGCCTTGACACCTTGCTCCATTGTCTGTTTCAGTGTCCGAAATTTCATAGGTATAGAATTACGTTTGTTTCCCCCCTTCTAAAGGATCTGGTTAGCATTCCGGCCTGTTGTAGGCTACAGACCCTTTTGGCTGGAAGTGATCATAGTACCACCCTGGCAGTTGCCGAGTTTTTTCCCCATGTAATCAGATCTCTGAGTTAAATAGATCTGAGCAACCTGATGCCCTGGTCGTCATAGGTGTATTAATTTATATTATTATTGTTACTCTCTTTTTTGTTATGTTTGTGGAACTATTTGTGCTCAAGACTGTTGTCATAAGAGCAGAGAAAAAGAAAGAGAATAGAATGTGCTTTCTCCTGTGTGTTTCACTTAGTAAAACGCACCAGGTAGAAGTTGCATGAATGCATCTTGTTTTCTGAACTTCATGTGCTTTGAAATGCCATCCCGAAGGGGAAATTGTATTCATTCTTTAATAATGCTAATTCCCTTCATCTGTTCATGTATCTCAAAGCACATAAGCATGGAAACATTCTTTTCTTCCCAGTACATATTTCAAATATTTTTGTAGTCTGCCTCTGCTCCTCCTTTCTTAATTATCACAATGCTATCGGTGCTTTTACAGATCATTGCCATCCACACTTGAAATAACAGGTTTTGGAGTTAGCAAGATATAAACTTTGCCCTTCCATAAAGTTCAGGATGCCTTGCAGAAATCAATCATGTTTGTAGAGTGAACTGTCACAACTATACCTTAACAAATAATTCAACAGATTGCCTAAGCAAAAACAAAACGTATAGGCTTGGACCCAGCAGGAGCTTCTGCTGCAAGAAGGGATTTCCATAAGTAAAGCATGCCTTTCTCACCTTCTCCTTCCCACTGCAGCCCAAAATGCCTCCCTGAAATGCTGCACCTGAGGGACAGCATGAAGAGAGAGTTGGGGGTCTGCAATGGGAGGGTGGAAATGAGCACCAGCCCCCCTTCCATGTACAGAAATCCTCTACTGCACCCAACCTGTACAGTTATCACCCTTTTCAGCCCTATAGTGATTGGTTGCTCACCACATCTCAGAGTGCTTTTTCAGATAAGACAGCTTTACATGCCTTCTGAAAGTCCGAAGGTGAAGGATCCTTGCAGTCCCAGTTGGATATGATTCTCCTACTCAGTCTTCCTTCAACAGAGAGAGGCTTCCCCCAAAACAGAATTACTTTTTCTGAGGGAGAAAGGCTTCCTCTGAAGAAAAGTCTCTTTCTTGAAGGAAAACTTGGCCAAAGGGAGGCATAGGATCCCTTCAGAGCCCTTTGTGGCCTTTTCTCCCGTCTTCCAGCTCCAGCAGTCCTTTCTGACCCTGAGAAATTTTATTCCCGGGATTGCAGGACTCGCTTAGTATAATATGCATACAGGTTGGGACGCCACAGTGGGGAGGGAGGAGGGAATGCAGCTGTCCCTTCCTTCCTTCCTCTTCCATTAGATGACCTGGGATAGCTGAAGAGGCAGGATGATTTCCTGGGATTGGAAAGGACTGATGGTGGGAGGAGAAGCACAGGAAACAGCTATGACCACAAGATCCAACCCCATATGTCTCTGCAGCTATATCCTGTTGCATCATGCTTCCAGCAGCTTCACCCCCTGCCATCCTAAAGGACTCCTGCTCCCTGAAACCTGCCTTCCTCCCAGTCATCCCAGGACTCCAGGCAATTCAGTCCTTGCTGCCCCTTTTACTTGAAACTGCCTCCCAGGAAGCCTGCATGTTGTCACCCACCCCCTAATGAAAGTGAGCTTCAGCACCTGTATCGACCATAAGCAGATCTGTCTCCTATTTATCCCCTCCTTTACATCCCCACTCCCCTTGCTTCCTGTGTATTAGTTTTTGATTGTAAGCTCCTTGTGGCAGAGATATTTTGGGGTTCTGTAATTAATGGTGTGCATGTTAATGGCACTATATAAATAATTTTGGCAGCTAAGCTGGGAGATGTTAAAGTATTACTCACCTCATACTATCCCATATTGTAGCTGTGGTCCAAAGAGCTACTCTGGATATGCCCATGATGACTAGTTGGATGTATTTTTCTGCACAGTGGAATGGAGTAGGTGGATGTAAATCACCAAGAAAAAAGCTCATCTCAGTGTTTTGATTTAAATAAATTTTTTTCTGTTTACGATTTCGATAAGTTCATTTTAATGTATGGCTATAATAATAAAAAGAACCCTGAGTTTTTAAAAAAACCTTCAGTAGAGCGTTTAAACAACTTCAGAAGGTATACTATACATTTCTTAAATATTAATACTTTTACTATTTCCAAAAATGATATACAATGCATTGCTTATTTTTAGATACCCTAATGGTCATGACCCCAGGTAGGGTGTCTCTTACAGTCTGCAGCCATGAATGGTTTTTGTAGAGGTGTGCTGCTTGGAATCAACGCTGCAAGGTGCTTCTGCTTTCTAGTGTTCCTTTCTGCTTTAGTCTGTCCCTTCTCCTTTGTTCTATGCCTGCCCAAATGGTAATTTTTGCAGATTCCCCACTCCCACTGCATACCCCTACATCACACTCAGTGCTGTTCTTGTGGGGTCCCCTGACACCCCCCCCGGGGGGGCCATGTTGGGGTAGGGATGCAGTGGGCTGGAGGCGGAGACAAGAGAGCTTGTTCTGCAAACAGAGCTCTGTTTGTGGTGCATTGGATACGATCTTACATGTTTAGCTGTCATTTTTAAGAAACAACTAAAACGTTAAAGTTTTTTTTTTAAAAAAACTGTTCAAATTTATTTTCCATCTGGCAGCAGAACACAATGATGTTTCATAAGTTGCTTTTATAACTTCCTCAGTTTCAGAGTTTTTTGCCATGTGCCATTAAGTAGTTCCTTCATGTGTGTACATCTGCTTGCATGGTTCTGTAGCCTGTATATAGGCAACTAAGCTTATTAAAATTTAAGACAATTCTTATTTGTTGCTTCAATAAATAACTCTGTAGTAGCAGATGAGAGCTGATTTCAGATTTGTACTAGGATATCTGCCTCTTTTGCTTGTAGTCCAATTTAAAGGAGTTTCTAGGAAAAAAGAAAATGAACAGAAAAAACCCCAAGTCGTTTTCCTTTTATCCCTTGTAGCAGAGTTGCTTGCAAAGAAACAGCCATTAAAAACTAGTGAAGTATACTCTGATGATGAAGAGGAGGAGGAAGATGATAAATCTAGTGAGAAGACTGATCGTTCGTCCAGATCTTCATCTTCTGATGAAGAGGAAGAGTGAGTACAGAATGTACCTTTGTGTTTTAGGGTAAGGGAGAAAGGATTTGAGTCTGTTCCAGTTTGTAATCCTAGATTCAGTATTCAGTAAGGGAGTCTGTACCCCTTGTGATTATGTAATAGTTCTTACCATGGGGTGTACTTTTGTACCATGTAGTATTCAGTGCTGGATGTCAACTGGAAGGGTGAATCATAGAAATATGAACTTGATTGTCCTGACACTGTAGCTTTGTGTTTGTGATACCTATGGACTCAGACTCTGAAGGTGTGAATGGACTTCTGTCTTCTCCTTTGCTGAACTAGGAAAGAAGAAATTCCTCCCAAATCACAACCAGTGTCTTTGCCTGAAGAACTAAATCGGGTTCGATTATCTCGGCATAAACTGGAGCGTTGGTGTCACATGCCATTTTTTGCCAAGACAGTCACAGGCTGCTTTGTGCGCATTGGCATAGGAAACCACAACAGCAAACCAGTTTACAGGGTGAGTTTGTCTTTGAAGGTGAGGCCCAACTTCCACTGGCATTTGTTGTGATAAAGGAATACAGGATATCTTGATTAACACACAAAAGACACCGGCCTCCAGATAGGTCACCCTTTTCCTGGGGAATGAAGCAATGAACTCATCTGATCTCAGGCTGAAAAGAGATGGGTTCCCTTTATGGAATCAAATGGGCAGGATGGAAATGACCATTTGCTCACCTGCCAGGAAGATAGTTCATTGTTTTGGAGATCCTGAGTTAGGGCTGTAAAAGTTGAGGGCATGAGCTTTGATATCATTGGGGAAAGGTGCAGGGCAGCACACATGGGGTCTTAAACCCCAGTTTAGGCTAGGTCACAGAGAAACCCAACAGGCAGGTAAAGAATTAAAAGATTCAGCACACTCTGTGAAAGCATGCAAGCCAAGGTCCAGGGAATGGGGATAAATGGAATGAAGTCTGCCTTGACGAGCATCTTCCAAAGTTTCAGCTTTGCATGTGTCCAGTCCTCAGAACGAAATGCCAAGGTATACCCAGTGACTTTTATAGCTTAATTAGCTTTTGGGTTTATTTATCCTCTTTAGCATTCTTTCTAAAGTTCTGAGGCTGTTTTTCCTGTGTTCTTGTGCTCCTAGAAATTAGAAATGTTTGTTAGCAAATAAAGATCTTTGTAGAAAAGATCTCCGACCATGACCAGAATTTCTTACCCAAAGCTCCTGGCTACTTTCCATGCATAGACCAAAAATTCCTGATTAGGCTAATGTCATTTAGCAGGTATGGGAAGAGGTGGTGTACAGCTCACATGTACATACACAGCATCTCTCATAGAATCATAGAGTTGGAAGGGGCCATACAGGCCATCTAGTCCAACCCCGGCTCAATCTATCTGTGCCTCAGACCATAAACAGCGAGAGAACAGGGCAGAATTTGAGTGGCGGCAATGTACCCAAGGCAAAGAAGAGAGGTGGGGACTTGGGATGTCAAAGCCCCCCCCCTCTCTACTCCCCCCTCCTCCCCTTGTCACCCCCCCTCACCTCTCAGGTATTCTTGGACAACGGGAGGGGAGGAGGATTATCACAACATTAAGAGCTGCAGATGTGAGGCATGGGAAGCTGGTAATATAGTAACCTTGTATAATATCTTGACATTCTTAATAAAAATATATCGAGGTTTAAGTAACTTCCTGCTCCATGTGTAAAAAAAAACACCCAAAGTTATTGCATTTTAAATGGTGTCATTAACTTGTCTTTTTTTGATATACAACTTTCCTGCTTCAAATTGGACATCACTGAGGATGTGACAGTGGCAATGGACTCTTGCTGCAGCTTCTGCTCTGCTCTCTCTTTGTTGGTTCTGCCCATTGTCGAGTCTTTTCCTCTTTTAGAAAAGGTGCAGTTTTCATAATCTTCACTCCCTTCTGTCTGTAGGTGGCAGAAATAACTGGTGTTGTAGAAACTGCAAAGGTTTATCAACTTGGAGGTACCAGGACAAACAAAGGATTACAGCTAAGGTAGGACATCTGGAATTCATTTTGAGGGTATGATATTCCTTGGGAAATAAGAGGATAGACATGAATGTCAAAACCTTAAAAATAGGATGTTGGCAAATAACCTTCCAGAAGCGTTTCTTTACGGCATCCATAGAGATGTGGAAAACGCCGGCAACACTGGAGTAGGTGAGACAGGATGTGTCTGCTGTGCTATAAGTACCGATCAGAATTTCTTCACTGGTACAGCCCGATTTAGAATCTCTTCTTGTAGCAACCTAGAATTAGGGTTGACAATGGATTGGATTCGGTCAGGGTTTCCTTTGGTGTAAGAGGGAGGAGGGACAGTCTCACCTGATGTCCCTCTGTTGTGCAACTCTTATCCATGAATTATTGGGCTTGTGGGTCCCAAAATCTTCAGTACTTTGAAGATCCAAAGGCACCTCTCCTTCCCTCCTTGACCATCAGAAAAGCTGGTAGGATCCAACCCAGATTATAGTCTGCTGTATGTAGCAGTGAGATGCAGCGTTGCCCTTTACTGGATGTGTCTCTACCGCAGCCTCCTCTCCAGAGCTTAGAAAGTAACAACTGCTATCATACAGCAGTGTGACTAAAAAATATTTTTTGTTGAACAGGCATGGCAATGACCAGCGTGTCTTCCGATTAGAGTTTGTCTCCAATCAAGAATTCACAGAGAGCGAATTCATGAAGTGGAAGGAAGCTGTAAGTTTCTTGGAATCTCTGTTTCTCCTGATATCATTTGCCAAGAATTATAGTGTTGAGCAGTAACTGAAGACAATTGGCACCTTTCCCTCTTTTTATACCTAGATGTTTTCTGCTGGGATGCAGTTACCCACACTAGATGAAATAAACAAGAAGGAAGTGTCCATCAAAGAAGCCCTCAACTATAAATTTAATGACCAGGACATTGAGGAGGTAAATGAAGAAAATGTACTTTTGAGCTGGAACCATGAAGGTTCGTAATGGAAAGGTAGGTGAGGTTTTAAAGAAAAGATGTTCTCAGATGCCAAATTCTGGTTCTATAAATATAGGATAGGCTCGAGGTTTTTCTTTTGAGAGAGAAATACATGGTGCAAGGATCTGTTTGGACTCCATTTTGATGTTCTTGTTATAGGCAGATCAAAAAGTGATATGCATCAAACTTGCAAAAAATCATATCATAGCTGAAGCGTGACTCATATTATACGCCCCTGGTATTCCTTGAAGGTCTCCCATCCAAATACTAGCCAGGGCTGAGGCAGATAGTGTGTGACTGGCCCAAGGTCACCTGGCAAGTTTCCATGGCAGAGTGGGGATTCGAACGTGGGTTTCCAAGGTCCTAGTCTGACTCTTTAACCACCACGCTGTCCCTCTCCCCCCCCCCTTTTTGCAGCATCTACTTGTAAAATAAATTAGTTTTGCCCTGGTACAGGTAGATTATTTCTCACCACTTGTGAATCACCAGTAGACTTGAAACCAGCATGCAATATATGATGTATGGACAAGTTCTAAAGTACTTACTTTACTACTCCAGTACAATGTACATAAATTAGGGGGGGAAGCAGATCTTTAAATGGGCCATAAAGTGACATAGGAACTGACCTTGGCTTCTATGGCTATGAATATCGTGAGTTTCAGCCTAATTGTATCTTATGAAGCCAGACAGCTTATCATTTATGGAATTCCAGGGTTAATGCTACAAAGCATTTTATTTTATTCTGTTCTCCATTTATAGATTGTAAAAGAGAAAGAAAGATTCCGGAAAGCTCCACCAAACTACGCCATGAAGAAAACACAGCTACTAAAAGAGAAGGTAAAAAAAAAGGTGGCCTTCAGTTGGGTTCCCAGGTAGCTTTAGCTGGTGGGTTCAGACAACCCTTGAGTAAATGGTCCTTCTAAATGCCTTTCCATGCAGTTTTTTTCTAGTGCCTGATTTGAGTTCTTTCCCCAGGTTTCCAATTCACGTTCACTTTGCTACTTTCCAGCTTTGATTGTGCCTTCCTTGGATTAATTTTTCAATGATTACTTTGAGGTTCATTTTGGTACAAGGTGTATACAGATTGTTCAGCTTGTACCACCAACCTTAACAAATTTGTTTCACTGCTAGCAATGGTAATTTAAATGTGGTAATTTAAAAGGTAGGAGCCCCGTGGCGCAGAGTGTTAAGCTGCAGTACTGCAGTCAAAAGCTCTGCTCACGACCTGAGTTCGATCCCGACGGAAGTCGGTTTCAGGTAGCCGGCTCAAGGTTGACTCAGCCTTCCATCCTTCCGAGGTCGGTCAAATGAGTACCCAGCTTGCTGGGGGTAAAGGGAAGATGACTGGGGAAGGCACTGGCAAACCACCCCGCAAACAAAGTCTGCCTAGAAAACGTCGGGATGTGACGTCTCCCCATGGGTCAGGAATGACCCGGTGCTTGCACAGGGGACCTTTACCTTTACCTTTTAATTTAAAAGGTAGCGCTCTTAAATTGCTGGTCCATTAACCAAGATAAAATAATTTACTGCATTGATAATTGTTCCTCCTGCCATATGTGTCTGACCAGTGTCTGTCCTATTTTATCTAATGAACAGTAGAACTACCTGATCTAATGTTAGCATGATAATATGTTGGTAAGAGTTTTTTAATGAACTCTGACCCATATAAGGAGTGTTGTGGAGATAGTTCAGGCCTAACAACCACATCTTTGTTTAAGGCAATGGCAGAGGACATGGGAGACCAGGACAGGGCAAAACAGATTCAAGATCAGCTTAATGAGTTAGAGGAGAGAGCAGAGGCCTTGGATCGCCAGCGAACAAAAAATATTTCAGCCATCAGGTATGTACCTGACATTTAATGGTCTACCAGAAATAGCATACCACACAAGTTGGACTTCCTCAGAAGTTTTGTGAGTCGTCTTCCTACTAAAGTAAATCCTGTGGACACTATCTTGTTTGCAGACAATTAATGCTCATTTTCTTCACCTATTTACTGATGAAATAACTTATGTTGAGAATTTGAGGGGGTGTCTTTGTGGGGTATGTTAATACTTGTGCTGTGTTTTCTTTGCAGTTACATTAATCAGAGAAATAGAGAATGGAACATTGTGGAGTCCGAAAAGGCTTTAGTGGTGAGTGGTAATAAACATGGAGAAGTACAAATAGAGTGTAGAAAGGTCATAGAAAAAGTAGCCACCTGAGCCAAACATTTGGTGTCTTCCCCAGTGCTTCAAAAGAAGCTGTTGCTTTTTACAGCCATATGCCACTTTGGTTGCAGTTTCATCAGTGTTGTAAAGTATCAAGCCATTCTCTTTATGATAGGAAAGGTTGTAATTTTATGTTAGTTTCAAAAGAGAGCACTTGTGTATAATATAAACACAATAGAATGGCATGTAGTAATAGCCATCTGCAGGAACAAACCTGTTGACGTAGATGTCGCGCTAGATGGCCTGTATGGCCCCTTTGAACTTTATGATTCTAAGAACAAGATTATGCAAATAAAATGGCATTTCTTGGAGGTAGTCTTTCACTGTCTTTTTTTGTTTAATCCCAGACACTTTAAAAAATAGTGTAAATTGCAGTACAGTAAGCCAGATATTTGGCTAAAGGAGTTTCTGATCCCTTGTAGTGACAGGTAATCTTATGTTGCTGAGCTTATGCTGAGGAAAGCCCCACAAAGCAAAAGATGACTGAATATTTTGTATTTCTCTATGCAGGCTGAAAGCCACAATATGAAAAACCAGCAAATGGATCCCTTTACTAGGCGGCAGTGCAAACCCACAATAGTCTCAAATGTAAGTAAAATTGGGAGGGAAACAGACTATTCACGTGTGAAAATGGCTTAACAGGCTAGAACAGAGCTATTTGAATATTGCTGCATATGATGCTGAAGTCATATCAACATCAGAACATGGTCTCTGGGTTGATGGAAGGATTTTTGAAGGGCTGCTTTTGCTTAGCTTAACATTGCACTAAGTTCATCATAACCAAACTGCCCCTTCTGTTAGTGCAAGGCATAGCACAATATGCAGCACAAGCCATTCCCAGCCTTAGCTTGAGAGACTCGCACCAAGTCTTGCTCTAGCAGTTGAAGAACTAAATTCTGATGGCTTGTAGGATCCAACCCCTTGTCCTACCCCTTGTCCATCTCAGTGAAGAAGAAGAAGAGTTGGTTTTTATATGCTGACTTTCTCTACCACTTAAGGAAGAATCAAACCGGCTTACAATCACCTTTCCTTCCCCTCCCCACAACAGATACCCTGTGAGGTAGGTGGGACTGAGAGAGCTCTAAGAGAGCTGAGACTAGCCCAAAGTCACCCAGCTGGCTTCATGTGTAGGAGTGGGGAAACAAATCCAGTCCACCAGATTAGCATCTGTTGCTTACGTGGAGGAGCAGAGAATCAAACCCGGTTCTCCAGATTAAAGTCCACCGCTCCAAACCACCTCTCTTAACCACTACACCATGCATTATATCCTCCTTTAGCAAAATGGTGTATTGGTGACCAAATCCAGTATAATTGAACCAGAATATTGATGGCACTCGTTGAAAGTTGATGAAAATGCTAGATCTGGAAAGACGTGTGGTTCTGACTGCACAGGTATTAATTTGTACAACAACGCAAATAAAGTTGTGTACATATTTTCTCTTGTATGATGTGTACTGAGTTGATACTAAATCTCTGCTTCTTTTCACAGTCTAGAGATCCAGCTGTCCAAGCTGCTATTCTTGCCCAATTGAATGCGAAATATGGATCTGGCGTATTGCCAGATGCTCCAAAGGATGTAAACAAGGCAAGTGCATACAACCTCTGGCTGTTTTATAAGTTTTTACACTATTATTTGGACAACTAATTATAATAAAATTGTAACTGTGTGAAGTAGTTGCATTTTATAGGTGTAGGAACAGGAAACAGAAGTCTAAGAACAGAATGAGTTTTCTATAGTGTGTAAAAGGATTGGTGCATTCCAGAACCATTCTAACTTAATATACTTCCTCAAGTTTTCTTTTGATTCAACCTGTCTTAGCTTTTAGCACTGTGTAATATTGAAAGCTTCCTCTTTTTTTGCTTCAGAGTCAGGGAAAAGACAAAGATATTAATTCAAAATCAGCCAGTGACCTCTCAGAGGACCTTTTCAAAGTGCATGATTTTGATGTGAAGATCGATCTCCAGGTTCCCAGCTCAGGTAGGTGCTACTGCTGAGGAATGTAAAGTTCGAAGGTGTGGAAACTGAAAGGAAACATTTGTTTCCTGCTGCCTTCTTGTGTAAAATGTCAGATTCTTTGAACAAAAGCCCAGTGCTTGTGAATGGGAAAGTGAATTTTGTACAGACTTTTCCTATATTTGTTCCTGGATTCCTCCTAACTTGAAAAGAAGAGCCAAGGTGATCTCTTGCTGATTACTGAAGGAGCAGGGAAACAAAGGGAAAGGGCAGCATGTAATCAGATACAGGAGTAGTATTGTTAGTTGAGAGAAACGGGTTTGGTTTGGTCTGAGAGAGTGTTGATTTTTTTCACTACTGTTCTGTAGAAGCAGCGCCTGGCACACAGTGTGTCCAGGAGATTCCTGTCTTTTTATTTTAATGTATTAAAAATTATTAAAGGGGGTATGTGTGGTTCTGTTTCTCCTCCTACTCACTTGCATTAATTGGTTTTAAGTGGATGTTGTGGGGGTTTAATTAGTTTTAATTGCTTACTGTGGATTTGGTTTAATCGGTTCACCGGTTTTCTGGGATGAAATTCATCCCTGGTTGCACTTATTTCTTCTAAATGCGTGGAAACTTTTCTATTACTTTTTTCCTTTTAGGACACTGACAACTGCATATTACTAAGCAATGTCGCCAAAAGTACAGCCCTTTGCCACTTAGTTTTTCTTTTCTGTAAACAATTCTGGGATACTAAACAGCCTCATAATAAAACTTAATTTTGCAGTTAATGTTCTTTTTTATCCCAAACAATGGGATAAAATCAGAGCATATTCGGATAAAAAATACCCTATGACTTTTTAATGAGAGCACTGAACGCAACCATGGAGGCAGGAGCAGCTTTCTTTTCACAGAGAGATGACCTAAGAACATCCCACAGAACTGGTGTGTGTTTTAAATATGCAAAAGAAGGGGGGGTCTCAACATTCCCATCTCATGTGTAAGTTTGGGGTGTTTGAAATAGGATCTGGGCATTATGAAACACACTGACTTCTGCCACCAAGAACATGTCTTTTGACTACCCTTAGATATATTGTTTCACACTATGGAAAAAACATTATGAATATTAAAATCTTAAGTGATTGTTTGAAGGCATAAAATCAGTGAATAGTGACCAAAATCTTTGAGAAGCCTCCAGGCCCTTTTTGCTGCTCCAGGCCCTTTTTGCTGTAACTTTGCTGTCTCAACACCATCTCACATTTGATAGTCTGTTTTTTAACATTGAAAACTTATATTCACGCAGTTTACCTGCTATTAACATAGTGGCTGCTTTCAGGACTGTACTGGTTCATAATACTTTTCCCATACCGCTTCATGAAGGGACCACTCTAGTATAAAGGCAATTTTGAGCTGCTAAAATTTCATAGGATTTCCACTGTTACCACACCTCCACAAACATGTGAACATACATTCAGATGAACATGGGGAATTAGCTTGTGTGTTTGTTCAGGGAGGCCAAAATCAGGATCTTTTACTTAAAGTGGTGGTGAGTACCTTGTTTTAGCAGGAAAAAAATGAGACCTGAGTTAAATACTTTAAAAAGAATATTGAGTTTATTGAGGGATTTGGTACAATGGGGGTGGGGGACCTATCCTAAGCAGCTACAAGAAGTACTAAATCTAAGCACAGACAAATAACACATTCCTTATCCTAACCAACAGTGGAGCAACAACAACCAAACATTCAGCAGAGCTACTCCAGTTAAGACCAGGAGTTACTCTTTGAGATAAAGGTGTAAATGTGGGGTAAGGGGGAATAGGGCAGAGGAGAAGTGAAATCAGTTAGGACAGAGGTGTCCAGCTTTCCAGATGTGAGGCCTAAATAGCAGAGAGGAGCAAAATGCCAGCTGTGTAGTGCAGTGTGGGTTAGAAAATAAAAGGAGACAGTTCAAGATATAGCTAACCTACTCTGCGTAGAAACGAGATGAAAAAAGGAGGAGGGATCCAGTGTGTGTTGGGAGCCTCTTGTTCCAGTTCAGTTTGTCCTCAGCACTTCCCCAGTAGCTGATTGATTGCCATCCGACCAGGGGGTTTGGTCTTTCATCACTACATCTTTTTTTCATTTTGGATTGTCTCATTATAATGTTTTCGAGCTAAGAGATGATCAGAAGTAGTGGGAATATGTTGCCTTAAGGTAACTAGATACTGCAGTGAAGTATGGGACAGAAATCAAATCCTAAGTCTCGCCTGCATTTGTTACAAGTTGCTGAGTTTATTTTGTGACAGCCTTCTGTGTGTGACCCCTTCCCTCTCCAGAGCAAAGAACAAAAGTTGGTCTGTACTTCTTTTTTACTGCTTCTGTTGCGAGAGCAATACAGGTGGGAACCAGGCCTTCCCTCAAGCTAAGACTTCACTGTATAAATCCTTGATCTGTGTCTTGTCTCCCAACAGAGTCCAAAACACTGGCTATCACTTCCAAGGCTCCTCCTGCAAAAGATGGTGCACCCCGGCGATCGCTGAACCTGGAGGACTACAAGAAAAGGCGGGGGCTTATTTGAGCATACCCACTCTCTGCTGTTTCTGATCCTGCATGCTACACGATGGCCATTATTTTGTTCCTTCCCTCTTCAGTTTGCCCTTTGGGGTTGGAGCAGCAACAGAGCGGGGAAGAGACTCTTTGAAATTGCCAGCCATCTGTAATATAAACCATTGACTCTTTACTGTATAGATCTCCCTTCTTGTCCTTCCCTCCTGCCACCCATACATGTGGATCCGTGCTATTTAGGTTTTTGTTTTTGGGGTTTTTTTATACAGCTGGTTGGTTGGCTGGCTGTTAATATTCAGTGTTAACCTGGAGTCTGGATTTCTGCAGGAATCTCTTGGAGGCAGAAGCAGTGTTTACACTTTTGGCTGACTTTCCACCACAGACAAGGAAAGTGAAACAGTGGCACAAGGCCTCTTGGGGCTTGAAAGTCACCTGCACCTTTTTCCCTCCTCTTTCCCCCCCCCCTGACTCCTAACTTTGGAGAAGGACATCTTGACAAACTGAGTTAGGTTGAAAGTGTACATTTTTGTGGGGGTGGGTGGGTTGTGCGAAAAATTTTCCAGGTGATTTTTTAAAATCATTTTTAACCTGCAGTACTGTTTATATCTGTCACAGTTCTTTACAGCTGTCTTAAAATTTCTACCAGCTACATTGGAGCGTCCAAAACAGCAGGAGCAATTTAGTTGCAATTTAGTAAACAGCAACAAAAAAAGTCTGGCTAACAATACTTCTCTGTTCCTTTCCACAGACTTGTAAAAATCACTCCCCTCCTTGCTTGGAAAGGCTTTACTAGTTACATACTAAATTCCCTGTTACAGAGAGGTGGGGCAATTTCTCCCTTTTGATTTTTTTTTTAAAGAATATTAAATTTATATATTCACCCTCACAAATCGCCTCATCTTTTCCAAGCCAGATTTTTTTTTGCCTCCTGTTTAAACCTTTTTTTAAAAAAAAGTCTTGATTTGCAGAATGGCAAGGATACAGTAGAAAACAAGACTAGGAAAATATGGGAGGGCAGTTATTTGACCTATATGTAACTGGTACAACATGTGCAGTGGAACTCTAGCACAAGAATTGTATGTATGGAATGTTTGAATAGGAACAAGATGACTGCTTGATAATCACTCAGGTGTAAAGATCAAAGTGTAAATAAATGATGTTTTATCAAAGAGCTCTTCAGAATGAAATATGGTGGGGTATACTGAACTAAGAACTACATACACACCAGTTATCTTGACAGATTACTCTAGTGCCAGTGCTGGAAAGTGCCCTAAGTTAAGGTTGCTTTTCTGACTCGGGGTTAAAAGGAAAAATCCTAACATGCATAAAGCATTCTTAAGCAAGCCCAGCAAATGTTTTGCTTACATCTGAATAGAAGTTTGAATCTTGTGGCTATTATTTGTGGGATCCTTATCGATGCTTTAATGTATCTTTTTTTAAAATTCTTTGTTTAAGATTAGGAAGACATGTAACTGTAAAACCTGATGGAATTAAGAGGGGATTGGAAAAAAACATACACACACCACAGAATCCTCCCCGTGAAGCAGTTCTTGTCAAGTCGTGTAAACTGTGGCTTTATTTACTAGATAGTCCATAGTTTGTGACCCACTTTGTGGACTATTGTGTAAATATGTAATCATTCTGTTTTTCTGCCTTTTTTGCTAGCTGCCCTTTCTTGAGCTCGCTCTTGTGATCTCTTATTTACATATGTGCTTCTATTTTTTGTTTTGTTTTTTGAGCGGATTTCTAGAATCTGCCAATGTATAGCTGTTTGGGCACCATCACGATACACACTCTGTGGATACACAGCTGGTCTCACTTGATTTCTGCCAGCAATATCTATAGTAGCCAGTCTCCCCAACACCAACATTTCTGTTAAAAGAAAAATATTGTAAAACTATTGCAGGGTTTAATAGCCCACCAACTGCTATAAAAGCTAGGACACAGGAGAATGAAAGAGCAAGCAAAGATTGAAATGAACAACTTCCTTGAGATTTCACTGACTCTGCCCTGATGGCGGCCCACACCAGACCTCTGCAACAGAGGCACCCCCTGCTGGTGTGGGCTGTGTAATCAAAATAGTGATGTCATCCTTAAGTTGTAAATAATGCAGCAGTTTTGTCCTTTCCCAAAGACCTAAAGAAATAGGGAGGTGGGTGACGTATTTAGGAAAAACACGTGACCGAGGTATCCCCTGTTAACCAAATGAAAATTTCTGCTTTGAACAGAGGTCATGGACTGCAAGTCCTTGCACGCCATCTGTTTTCCCCCCCACCGAGAATAATGCATTGATGGAGTAATTTTTTTCTCAAATAGCTATGGAATTAATTGTGTATGAAGGTGTAATGTTTTCTCCTCTTTAAGTGCATGTGACGGTGAGTGACGACAACACTGGCTCATTGGGAGGGGACGGGTTTATTTGCTTTAATTCATTTGATGTCTTGGCAGCATTCGTTTAAAATGTATAGACTTCTATAAATAAACTTTGGTTGGTTTTAATGATGCTGTTCATGTTTAATCCTTTGGATGTGTCAGGTATTCTGTACACCTCAAATGCCATTTGTACTTCTCCCCTGAAGCAGCATCAAGTGAGGTCAGATAGTTTGCTTTCATTGCAAGTGATGAATAACCCCAAATTCCTTCTCATTTGGTTACCTCAAAGTCTAAAATCTGCTTCAGATCTACTCTCCCTGTGAGTTTAAATGCACTAAAAAGACAGGGACATGTTTGAGGCCCAGGGCTACAGACGTACATGAAGCTGTTGCATTTCAGAAAAACACACAGGTGGAGTGCAAACAAAGAATGTACAAGGCAGGTGTTCATTTGCTAAGTATTTAGTTTATGGAAGGCATAAGATCATTTGTTTTACTGTCATTCTGTCTTGACAGCATCAGCTAAAGATTTAATGGCCAGCTGGTTTATTTGCACAAGTATGCTCATCTAGAAACCCTGACCTGGATTGCCCAGACTAGGCCTATCTCATCTTGGAAGCTGGTTAGTACTTAGATGGGAGACCACCAAGGAAGTCCAGGGTGGCTACACCGAGTCAGGCAATGGCATAGAATCATAGATTTGGAAGGGGCCACCAGGGTCATCAAGTCCAACCCCCCGCACAATGCAGGAAATTCACAACTACCTCCCCCTGCACACCCCTAGTGACCAGAAGATGGCCAAGATGCCCTCCCTCTCATCATCTGCCTAAGGTCACAGAATCAGCATTGCTGACAGATGGCCATCTAACCTCTTCTTAAAAACCTCCAGGGAAGGAGAGCTTACCATCTCCTGAGGAAGCCTGTTCCACTGAGTAACCGCTCTGTTAGAAAATTCTTCCTAATGTCTAGACGGAAACTCTTTTGATTTAATTTTAACCCGTTGGTTCTGGTCCGGCCTTCTGGGGCAACAGAAAACAACTCAGCACCATCCTCTATATGACAGCCCCTCAAATACTTGAACATGGTTATCAGATCCCCTCTCAGTCTTCTCTTCTTCAGGCTAAACATACCCAGCTCCTTCAACCTTTCCTCATAGGACTTGGTCTCTAGACCCCTCACCATCTTTGTTGCCCTCCTCTGGACCCGTTCCAGCTTGTCTACATCTTTCTTAAATTGTGGTGGCCAAAACTGAACACAGTACTCTAGGTGAGGTCTAACCAGAGCAGAGTAAAGTGATACCATCACTTCACATGATCTGGACACTATACGTCTGTTGATGCAGCCCAAGACCGCATTTTTTTTAGCTTCATGCTGACTCATGTCCGGTCTACTAAGACCCCAAGATCCTTTTCACACAAACTACTGCTCAGACAAGTCTCCCCCATCCTATAATTATGCATTTGATTTTTCCTACCTAAATGAAGAACTTTACATTTGTCTTTGGTGAAGTGCATTTTATTTTATTCGACAATATTTTGAATTTTATTAGTTCTAGCCACTTTTCCAACCTGTCAAGATCATCCTGCATCTTGGCTCTGTCTTCTACTGTATTTGCTACCCCTCCCAATTTAGTATCATCTGCAAATTTAATAAGCATCCTCTCTATTCCTTCATCCAAATCATTTATAAAGATGTTGAACAACACAGGGCCCAGCACAGATCCCTGAGGAACTCCACTAGTCACTTCTCTCCAAGTGGATGAGGAACCATTACCTAGCACTCTTTGGGTACGATCTGTCAACCAGTTGCAGATCCACCTAACAATAATAGGATTAGCGAACTGCTAATCTCTTGCCTTGAAAACGTAGGGTATCCACAAGTCAGCTGTGAGTTGGCAGCACTTTCCACCAACATGCTTGTCAGAAAAGTCAGAAATTAAGTTGACCGTTATGGAGAAGGTGCATCTGTCTTCAGCAAGAAGAACAAAGTGGCAAAAGATTTTGAGAGATTGTCTAATTGAAATTCAGTGTTTTCAAGGCAAGAGATTAGCAATCTGCCATTGCCTGCCTCTGTCAGTAATTGATTTCAGCAAGGCAATACAAAAACTGAATTTCAGGACATATTTCTGTTTAAAATAGTACATGGGCCTTCTAGGCAGAATCAAGAGCTTTGGACTTGTGCTCTTGAAGGAAATTTCAGAAACAGTTTCTAGCAAAAAGGTCTGCAGGTCAAAGGGGTGTGTATGCTCTGTTTTAAATAGAATGAACAGAGACCCAGGTTCAAATTCCTGTTTCTGACAGAAAACCACTGATCTTGGGCCCCTTGCCCTGCCAATCTGAATTACTATGTTGAGTTTTTTATTATGTGTTTTTAAAATGAATTATGAACTTCATATGCGTCCATGATAGGGTTGCTGGCTCCAGGTTGGGAAATTCCTGGAGATTTGGGAGTGAAGCCTTGGTAGAAGCTGCTGAGGCAGAGAGAGAAACCTGAAGAGACAGGGGCAAATAAAAGTAGATTGGCTGTTGGGTGGGAAGGGGAGAAGGAAGCAGGAAAAGGGAAAATGCTATGGGGACTTTCAGGAAAGAGAAAAAGGAAATAGGGAAGGGGGAAATGAGATGCCTCCCACAAAAGGAAATAGGGAAGGGGGAAATGAGATGCCTCCCACAATGCTTCCCCTTATGGGTTCCCACTTGTATATACTATTTGCTGCCTGATTCAAGTATGGATACCTTTTAAGGTGCCCTTGGTTGATGCCCCAGTGGCCACTTTGATTTCAGAGGCAGTTGTCCCCTAAAATGGAGATTGTTCCTAAAAGACCCAGGGAACAAAAAGAATGATCTTACCCTAGATAAGATGCACAAGTTTTGGTGGCTGATATACATTGTAATTGGAAGAAATCTGTGGCTCAAACACTGGTGTGTAGATTTAGCATCAAAGTCTAACTTGTCTGCCATTCCCTTTGAAGGGGGGAACTTTTCCAGGACACCGCTCTCAAATCCTCATTGAGAGCAAGGAGATGAGGAAAATAATGCCATCTCTGTTTAAGAAGAAAGACTGTAAGACCAGATGATGCAAAAGCTTTTCAGGTATCTGTTTTGCTTAAGTATGACAAAGAATAGTGTGTGAAAGGCAATTTACTTCAACAAGCTTGTGGGAAGGAGGAAATTCTAGATAGATAGAAACCCTGAGGATCATTGGAAGGCAGTCAAGCAAAGGGAGTTTCTTCATTTGACTTGTTGTAGGCTTATTTCTATATCCCTTTTCACCACCTCCAGAGGAAATACCTCAGAATCACATATGATCTCCAGTATTGCTACTCTGCTTGCTCATCTTCATCAAGATCAGAGTCACCTTAGCAGTCTTTCTCCAGCTCTCTGGGTGACCTTTTCCTCCATTCTGCAGGCAAGGATGCTTGGTTCTCTAGAAACCTGTTAACTGCCTGGACTAATATGAGTTCTTGGTAACCACCAGCAGAGTTGCCAAAGGGTTGGGGAGGGGGCATAATATCTCAACAGTGTTCAGCTACACCTGTCACTTCAGGAATACATTTGAGCCAAATCCTTGCTCTGAACACCAAGACTACAAACACTCTGCTCTGCACAATGTTCTTCCCTAGAGAGTAACCACACAGATCTGCTTACCTAGTATTAGTGGATCTTTTTATGGGATGGAGGAATTGATTTGAAGGCAAGCGCAACACAGGAACCTTCCAGTCAATAATTAAATCACTGATGTCCCAACATGGCTTTAAATTCTATCCTGAGAGTTAAAATTCAGTTCAATTTTAATTAACAGTGCAGTCCTCAGAACACTTTCCTGCAAGTTAGCCCCATTCAACAGACCTGAGTAGGAATCTGAGAAGACCTGCTTACAATTACTCTTTAAACATTATGCTTAGGTATTTGCTATTTCAAATTATGACCTCTTCTGCACGCTTGAGTTACTTCTGCCTTTCTTGGGAGTCAATCCACAAGCATTAGTATCAGTCTGGACACGTTTCTTCCACATGTCTGCCCCCCTGAGCATGTTTATAGTTGTAGAGCCAGTTAATTTTCTTCTGCATGTGGCTTAAATAATGAGGATTTTCAAGGGAGGAGGCTGCTGTCGTCATCGGTGGCATCAGAGCACAACCCCCTTTTTTTTCCAAATACGGCCCTATAATATAACGTATACGGGTGTGTAAACCCCCCCCCCCCAAAAAAAAAATTGAGATTTTTCAGATTTGGGTATATTGGACTTGGGGGGAAATCGGCATTCCCACATATTCCTGAACACATGGGTTTCCCCCCCACCCCGGGAATTTGAATTTTTTAGCTCCATTATAGCCTATGGGGAATATTTCTGGAGGGCTGTTTTTTAAGGTAGAGGCACCAAATTTGCAGCATGGCTGCTCCTAAGAAGAACCTCCCACCCAGGTTGGTAAAGATTGGGTCAGGGGGTCCAATTTTATGGGCCCACAAAGAAGGTGCCCCCATCCATTCTCCATTGTTTCCAATGGGGATTACTACAGTGCAATGCATTTAGATGTTTGATTTGTTTCTGTCACCTTTCACTTTTGTTTCTCATCGGTCTTTAGCAATTTTAAGAGTTTCCTCAGTCATCCATCGAGGGTTTTCATTTCTTTTGGCTACAGGAATAGCCTTTACTCATTCTTCCTTGATAACATCTCTAGTTTCAACCCATAGCTCTTCTAGTTTACATTCACTTGAACTTAGTAATGCAAATCTGTTCTTTACATGGTCTTTAAACTCTTCATGAATATTGCTTAGATTGTATTTTGGCACTATGAATATTTTGGGGTTTTTTCTTTAGATTTATTCTAATTTTCAATATTAACAATTCATGGTCAGTACCACAGTTGACTCCTGGTCTTGTTTTAGCAGAAAGAATAAAGCTGCTCCATCTTCTGCTTCCAATTATCTAATCTATTTGGTTTCTATACTGGCCCTCCAATGATGTCCATGTATACAGTCATCTTTTTGGTTGCCTTAAACACGTGTTTGCAATGTTTGCAGTGAACACATTGTTGTCTTCACAGAATTATGAGTCGCTCTCCTGCTTCATTTTGTGTTCGTAGCCCAAATCATCCAACAATATTTGATTCGAAACCTAACCCTACTGAGCCCATTTAGAAGCAGAGGCACTCTGGCCTTGTGGACACAATTGAAACACGGGCTCAAGTAAGGTTGCCAACCTCCAGATGGGCACAACCAAGAAAAGAAAAACACTAGTGCTGTAACACAAAGTGTGGAAAGAAGACAGCACACGGGCTCACTCTACTTAAACACTCTATTCACTCTATATTAAATAATTTTCCAAAATGCACTTTTTCTATCATGTTGTTTTATATACACTAAACCACAAACTATATACAAACAAGTTACAATGCTTATGCAACAAGGCTCTCATATAACTCAAAGCGAAAGAGACCAGAGTCTATAATGCTCCCAAAGGTGATGAGATAGACGCTGTGATGAAGCGCTGTAAACGGTTGTCACTGTGTGATCTGTCAGTGTTTATATCACAGCCATAGCCTGAAAATCGGTGGAATGTCTTCACCCCAGGGGACGGGTTGGGGGCCGGGAGACGCCCAGCGTCACAGGAAAACGAGGGAACACTATCCCGAAACGTTTTCGCCCAAAAGCTTCATCAGCCAATTTCTCATAGAATGTGGTCTCAAAAGACCTGACAATGTTTTTCCAGCAGGATTCACAATGAATTCTCCAGATAGAGTGTTCCCTCCTTGTTTTCCTGTGACGCCGGGCGTCTCCCGTCCCCGGGGTGAAGACATTCCACCGATCTTCGGGCTATGGCTGTGATATAAACGTTGACAGATCACACAGTGACAACAGTTTACAGAGCTTCATCACAGCGTCTGTCTCATCACCTTTGGGAGCTTTATAGACTCTGGTCTCCAAACCTCCAGATGGGTGCTGGTGCTCTCCTTGAATTCCAGTGGATTGCCAGACTACAGAAATAAATTCTCTTGGAAGAATAACTTCAAAAAGTGAATTTTATGACATCACAACCACACTGAGCTCCCTTCCCTCCTCAAACTATGCCCTCGCCAGGCACCTCCCCCCCCCCCCCAAATCTCCAGGACCTTCACAAGCGGTAGCTGGCAATCCTAGGGTTGTGTTTTAACTCACACTACAGAATATTCATATTCCAGTGCACTGGTTCATACAGAATATTCATATTCCAGCCCCTGACCTGGATGGCCCAGGCTAGCCTGATCTCGTCAGATCTCAGAAGCTAAGCAGGGTCAGCCTTGGTTAGTATTTGGATGGGAGACCACCAAGGAATACCAGGGTTGCTGTGAAGAGGAAGGCACTGGCAAAACCACCTCTGTTAGTCTCTTGCCATGAAAATCCCAAAAAGGAGTCGCCATAAGTTGGCTGCGACTTGACGGCACTTTACACACACACACAGTGCACTGGATTGGAGCCAGGATCTTTGATGTCTAAGTATTCATTTCCTTTTGCTTAATGTACACACAAAATCACAACCCCGGTTGATATCAAAGTACCTCCTACTGCTGGTTTTGTTTGCTCATTTTGGAAAAATAAATATAAGGACCATGTAGATCTTCATGTAATGTTTGCTTTGTAACGTATAATCAGGTTTTATCCTGTTTTTACATGCTGAAAACCAATCTTAATTTTTTCTACCCTGCTTTGATTTTGCCACCTTAATCATTCCGGATTAAATTTGACCCACTCCTTCCAGTATGGTATAGTGATTAAGACCGGTGGACTCTAATCTGAAGAACCAGGTTTGATTCCCCACTCCTCCTCATGAGTGGTGGACTCTAATCTGGAGAACCAGGTTTGATTCCCCACTCCTACACATGAACAAAAGAGTCTAATCTGGTGGACCGGGTTGGTTTCCGCACTCCTTCACATGAAGCCTGCTGAGTGACCCTGGGCCAGTCGCAGTTCTCTCCGAACTCTCTCAGCTTCACCTACCTCACAAGGTGTCTGCTGTGGGGAGGGGAGGGGAAGGGAAGGTGATTGTAAGCCGGTTTGAGACTTCTTAACGGTAGAGAAAATGGAGCATTAAAAAGTGCCTCTTCTTTTCTTCTCCCTTTTAGACGGTAGACTGAAAACAATATACAAAAATAAATTAATAATTTACTAACAATATATATTCATGAAAAATAATTATGACTATTGATTCTAAATTTCCCTTTTCAAATGTGAAACAAATGGCCTCCATCTCTTTGCCCTATGTTACCTGGGTTCCTACTTTGCCCTATGTTACCTGGGTTCCTGGATGTGGGAGCCAGGAGATCTTCCGTTACATACTTGTCCAGCAAGAGGGCCATGGTGGGTCCAAGGCAACTGTTTTTACAATCCTGTTTCCTTAGGCCAATTACACATTTTCATTCTATCCTACCTTGCAGGATTGTTGTGAGGCTAAATACAAAGAAAGGGGGATGCTATAAGCTGCTTTGTGTCCTCACTGTGGAGATTGGTGAGGTATAAATGATGTAAATAAATAATACATATAGCTGAAGATGAGGAGCATATAAAAGGTAGGTTGGTGGGTGGGAAGGAGAGAAGAAAGCAGAAAGATGTGAATATGGGGGTTGCCAAAGTTGGAACAGGCAATACCTGCTGTACAAAGAAGATAGAAGACCCTGCAGGGGGCAGCAAGAAGACAGATAGGCTAGTGAAGTTAGTGCCTTCTCTCCTGTTAAGTGTCATTCTTTGTGCGTCTACAGATTGCTGCTCTTGGGACTATATCTTGCTTCTTCTCAGAACTTCCACACTGCCTCTCTCAGCTAGTGATGTAGCTAGGCCCCTCCCTGTCTCTGTCTCTTCTATTTACTATCAAGTATGTGAGTTCCTGAATAAAGCTTTATCTACACTTTAACCAGGTTGTCCACCTCTGCTGTGTCAATTACTATGCCACAGCCAGGAAGAGGGGAAGATGAAATAGTGTCCAATACAGGGGGCAATACAGGGGGAAATGGGGTAACCTAGACAAGTCCTTGGAGGTTCCCCGCCACGCAACTAGACCCAGCCTATCAGTTGGCACTACAAAACTGGGCTAGGCCCTAGCATCCAGCAATCTGCAACTGCTTTTCCTGGGTAGTGGCTGCAAGGGGGAGAGAAGGGGGGAAAGCAGAAGACGGGACAGGTAAAGGTAGGCTGGCTGGTAGGGAGGAGAGAAGGAATGAGGAAAAGGGGAGAAGCTATGGGGGCTCTTATGAAACAGAAAGATGAAACAGTGGTGAAGAGGAAATGGGATGCCCCCGGCAAGTCTTGACAAGTCCCATGCTTATCAATATATCTAATTCTCAACATCTCCCCATCTGTGGATACTTAAATCCAGAGACTGTAGCCAAGGACAGACAAAACAGACCTACCAGCTGGATATTAGGGAAACGTTTTTTACAGTAAGAGTTGTTAGACAGTGGAATGAACTACCTAGGGAGGTGGTGAGCTCCCCCTCACTGGCAGTCTTCAAGCAGAAGCTGGACAAACACTTGTTAGGGATGTTTCAGGCTGATCCTGCATTAAGCAGGGGGTTGGACTAGATGGCCTGTATGGCCCCTTCCAACTCTATGATTCTACCCTTGATCCTTGCACATCCTTGCTGCTAAAAACGTGTAAGGAACACATCAACAAACCCTTAGCATCTATTATAACTCAGTCACTAACTCAAGGCACTTTCCTTCTGCTACTCAAAGAGGCAGTTATTCATCCACTACTTTAAATAGCCATCCCTACAAAAAAATAATGTGGCCAATTATCAGCCAGTCTCTAGTCTACCCTTTCTGGGCAAGGTGATTGAGAGAGCAGTAGCAAACCATCACCAGGTCTTCTTGGATAACTCATCTGCTATACACCCTTTTCAGTCCGGTTTCAGGCCAGGTTATGGGACAGAGATGGCTCTGCTAGCTTTAGCTGATGATCTCCATCTAAGTGTAGACAAAGGCCAAGCCTCTCTGTTGCTCTTATTGGATTCATCTGCAGCCTTTGATACAATAGTTTATGCCATCTTGTTGAGGTACCTAGAGGCAGAAGTAGGTATCAGGGGATATGTGTTGAACTGTTTCAAACCACTCCTTATGGATAAGACTCAAAGGGTTGCTATTGAAAACCAGTTGTCATCAGAGAGGGGTTCCACAGAGTGCAATTCTATCCTCCATGCTTTTTAACCTCTTAGGAGAAATCATTAATAGTTTAGGGCTTGGTTGTCATCAACATGCTGACGATACTCAGCTCTATATATCCTTATCCTAATATCTTGATGATGTGGAAGAGGTCCTAAATCGCTGTGGTGGTAAACTGGCTACTAGTGAACAAATTGAAATTAAACCGTGAAAAGACCGAGGTAATGTTAGTTGGGAAGGCAGAGGCCTTGAAGGACATTGTTCTCCCCATTTTATGTTCTCTTCTTAAAATTCACCACCAGAGGGCAGCTATGTAGTATTTTAGATTGTTTAGCTCTGTAACAAATGCCTAAGAAATGTTCTGTGATAGTGAAAGCTTCCTCTATTTTTATCTCCACAACAACCCTATGGAGTAGATCAGTCTGAGTGAGATTAATCTCCCCAAGGTCACCAAAGAATCTTCATACACAGGTGACAATTTGAACTTGGGTCTGGCCAGTCCTATAATCACACTGGCTTGATGTTTAAAAAATGGGACAATTTGTTTTTGCCTAACCATGGCCTTGATGGCCCAGGCTAGCTTGATCTCATTAGATCTTGGAAGCTAAGCAGGGTTGGCCCTGGTTAGGACTAGGATGGGAGACCACCTCTGAGTGTCTCTTGCCTTGAAACCCCTACGGGATGGAGTTGCCATAAGTAAGGTTGCCAGCTCCAGGTTGGGAAATACCTGCAGATATTAGGAGTGGAGCTTAGCTTCCAAGATCTAATGAGACAAAGCATGAGCTTTTAAACATGATACGTTCAGTGGTATAGAACGTTAAGTGGTTAAGTGGTATAGAATGACCTAGTCTGGAACATACTTACAGTGATGGGTAGCATAGACCACCAGTCCCTGCCCCTTTACCAAAGCAACTCTCTGACCATTTCATTATAGTACAAGTCCTATTTACCTGTGCAATGGTCCGGAATCAGACCACATGATGTATTAAGCATTTCTTCTGCCAGGTTTCTCTTACGAGCAGCATCAAGATGAGCGTGTATTCATGTTATTTTATCAGCAAAGAGCCTTGCAAAGGTGTCACAGCTAATCTGCCATGAGAAAAATGGGCTATAAGTGAAATGTCTAAATAATAAATAAGAGGATCCTCATGAAAAGAAGGATCTTCCTTAATTTGTCTTTCCTACTTTTGAGGACAACATTTCAATCATCTCCAAGGAGGGCCCCCCTCATCTCTTAATTGAGCAGGAGTCACAATGGAATGGGCTCTGGTTGATGATTTAAATAAAAATGTTGCGAGGGAGCTTGGTTCATGGAATGCCCAGCACTGCACGTAATTAGGGCCTGAGACAGAGAGCTAGTTCTGACTAACAGCAGATGAGATGGTGAATGTACTTCTGGACTACACCTCTGCAGACTGCAAGTGGGGAATTGCCTTACTGAACGTTGCTTTTAATGTGACTATCATGTAACCAGTTTGTCCTAGGTAGCAAAGCAGCAAATACTCCACTGGGTTGGTTTCCAAAGAACCAGTGAATCATCCCATGGAGGGAAGGCTCCGTGAAGAAAATATTGAGAACCTTCATCCAGAAGTATTCTGTTAACCTCAGTGAATGGATTTTCCTAATGTGTCTTTCTTGAATATATCAATGAAATCATAAAACAAGGTGAACTGAATAGTACTGGAATTGTTGAGACTCGCTCCCATACATTCAACAACTGAACCAGCCCTATCACAAAGGTTTTTTCTTCTTCTGAAGAACACGCTGTGTTGTTTTAGCTTATGAAATAAGAAAGAGGCGAGACAGAACCAGGACACAAAACTCCTGATTCTTTGTCATCCCACAAATTATCACATTACACTCCTACACTTGGGGTTTCAGTTCTGTTCCTGGCGGTCACGTGTTCCCTTTCTTTTTACTACTAGAGTTTCATATATTGCATTGTTTCACTGCAGAAAGAAATCTCTTTTTATTGATCTAAATTTTTAAAGAAACACATTTATTCTCTACTTTATGTCCAATCACTTTTTGGACCGTTGCTTCTGCAATGTGATCACTTTTTTGTTTTGGACCCTTAAATTGGTTTATTTGATGAACAAACAGAAGTACAAGAGCACCTTATTAAGTCAGAAACCTATGTCATCATGACTAAAACACTTGAAGATTGTTTAGACTACACTTCCCAAAATCAAGATTCTTCCATTCATGTGGATTTGTGCAGCAATTTTAATAAAGGTTTGTGTAGTCTACCATTTGCAGGTATATTGTGCATCCATTTTCTATTGTTGTTGTCCATCAGTATAATGGAGGAGAAGTATGTGTAGGCAAACCCTGTATATTGCAGGGACTGTAGAAGGGCATGTGAGGCTGCCTTATACTGAATTAGACTGTTGGCCTGTCAGGGTCAGTAATGTCACATGAACACATGAAGCTGCCTTATACTGAATCAGACCTTTGGTCCTTCAAAGTTGGTATTGTCTACTCTGCCTACATATCTCAGGCCTCATTGCTCTGCCTACCTACCCCCATCCTTGGCTCATTCTACTCACTCTACTCATACACCCCTCGCTGCTCTGCACAACTCCACCCTCATTGCTCTGCCTAGCTACCCCCTTGCCATTCTACCCCCAACCCTCGCTGCTTTGCCTGACCACCCTGCCCCAACCCTTTCTCTTAGTGTGGTGGCCTCCGTGGAGACTCTCTGCCTGACCCTCTGTCTGGCTGCCCATCCTGCTGGTTTACCTCAATGGCAGCCGCTGTGGCAGCTCCCCTGCCAGCCTGCTCTCCCTCCTACCCAGCCACCCATCCTGGCAGTTTGCCACCTCAGCTGCAGCTCTCCTACCAACCTGGTCAGTTACCCAGCCATCTGTTTTGCCACCTTGGTGGCAGCAGCAGTTTCTTGGCTGATTAGCAGCCTCAGCGGTGGCAGCAGCTGCCCTGCTAGGCTGTCATCTCGGCTGCTTCAATGGTAGTTGTGGCTCCCCCCCACCCCCGGCTACTCACCTAGCCACTCAGAAGCTGGAGAGAAAAGGCGGCTCCCTGCCTCCTCATTGCCTGCCTGCCTGAGTCACGAGAACAGTTCTCTGCACTTGCACAGTCAACTGGTTTTTGTTTAGGGTTTTTAAGCCCATCCCTTTTTAGTTTTTGGATTTTTCTGCAAACTTAAGGGCTCCCCCAAGTGTGGAGAAAAATCTGCCTCCTGTCAATGTGGCCCCAATCTGCCGATATAAGTATCTACAGTGGAGAGCATACTTGACTATTTTATGATCTGATGTGTGATTAGGCAGTCTCTGAAAACAGCTGAGATTTCCTTTGCCCTCTCTAAAGGCCTTTTGCTTTGGAAAATTTACACTGAAAGTTGGCAGGTACTTTCAAGGCTATTTATGCAGGGATATTTCCCTGAGGTCACCCCCGCCGACTGCTTCAGGGATTCCTTTTGATTATGCATGCCTTTCCCGACTGTCAGAGGTCGCCTTGCACTTCCCACACATTTCTGCTCGTTTTGCCTGCGTTTTCTGGATTCTGGCTAAAACAGCATCTGGAAAACACAGGCAAAAAGCGCAGAAATGAGCAGGGAGAGCAAGGTGACCTCTGATGATTGGGAAAGGCATGCATAATCAAAAGGAAGCCCCAAAGCAGTTGGTGGGGTGGGGTGACCATGAGGGAAACAGCTCTGCATAAATGGCCTTTGTCTCCACAAAAGAACAACAGGGCTGAGGGTAATACCTCAAAAGGAGAAGGAATTCCCTAGACAAACAGCACAACCAAGTGGTCACAGGAAAAGCTAATCCTGGTAAGCCTGGAATGATCTTTCTGTCAGCTTTGTTTTTATTCTGCTGCTTCTCTTGGACACTCTCAACAACAGCTTCCTACATCAAGCATTAAGGCATAAAACCTCATTTCCCCTACGGATTAGCTCCACTAGTACAGCACTAGAAGGGAAACTGTTGAGCGTCCCAGATGGCTCTTTCAAACCCTTGGAATCCGTAGAGCTGTGTGAGTGGTTTAGACAGAGACAATGCTGAAACTTGCAGAACTGAGTCTTGAGGCATTTACAGGTCTAATAAAAGTGTGTGTGGGTGGTTTCTGGGGAAAAATAGGGAAGTACTTGGTTGTCCAATTCGTCATACACTGTGTAAGAATATATATTCAGCAACCACACTCCATCTATTCTGAATGTTTCAATCACATTTTCCTACTCATAATAAGGACTTTTAAAGAGTCTTTCATAAATGGGTCTTTTGTGACCTTTCATTGTGTGCTTTTGCAGATTGGGTTCTGGGCAGCACTAGCCTAAGATCCTAGTGACAACTCATTGCTGGCACTGCTAGTTGGTATCCTATGCTTGCTCAGCAAGGAAGAAACCATTGCAGAAAAGACCCTATTCCGAGGTGCAGAGAATATAGCAGTTAATCTGCAGGACGTGGCAACCCTGCGGCAAACCAGTCATAGTGCAGCATGCTGACAAAGCCCTCACGACAAGCAGACATAAGTAGCCAACCAGGGCACATTGACACTGCCATGCCCCACAACACCATGCTTCAACCTCTCCCACCCACAGCAAAACAAAGGAGGGAACAAAAGAACACAGTGTCCTCGACCTAACGGAGGACCCTGTCATAACTGGGCGGAGCTTTGCAGATGCAGGTTTGAGTCCCCTCCTGCAACCGTGTTCTCTTTTGCTAGGTATACATACAAGGAAAGAAATGTGGCCCTCTGCTGTAGCTGCAGCACTCCCATACCCCCATAGCTCCCTCAGCAGACGATATCAACTCAGTGTGTGGCAGCGGTGGAAAAGGCAAGCACTTTTGAACAATTAATTATGGGAGACTTAAGACATCTATTAGGGAAAATTGACAGACTGTTATTACAATATGATACTGAAACAGAGCAAGTCAATGACTGTATGATAAATGGATGCAAAATTTTGGAGGATGTATACAAACGAGTCAGTGGGAGAATCTTTGGACTAACGAAATCAAGTTTATTGAATGTCAAGTACTAAGAGAGAACTGATATAAAATGTTTTTAGATGGCATATTACACCTAAAGATCTAGCAAAAGCCGACAAACATGTGAAATGTTGGCAATGTCATAATACAGATGCAAATTTTTATCATATGTGTTGGACATGTAAGAAAGCAAGGAAACATTGGATAATGCTACATGACGAAATGCAAAAGATATAAAAAATCAAGTTTCCATTGGATCCAAAAACATGTTATTAAATATTTTGCCAAGCAACATATCAAGAATATATAACGAACTATATAAGTACATGGTGACGGGGGCAAGAGTGATATACGCAGCAAAATGGAAAGCAGAGAAATACCTGGATTTAGATGAATAGATTAATAAATTAACAGAGTATGCAACTATAGCAAAACTAACATCTTTTATACATAATAGGTCAATTTCAAAATTTTGAGAAAAATTGAATTTTTAAAAATTATATAGCTAGAAATTTGGAATAGAACTGAATTGAGATATTATAATGCCCCTGTATAGATTTATATTGCTAGGAGACAACATGGTGGATGACATGTACCGGGAGATGGAGAGGAGGAGTGCAATCCTGTTAATTCTCTGGGACCTCTCGGCTTTTGATACCATTGATCATTGCATCTTTCTGGATTGCCTTTCAGGACTGGGATTGGGAGGCACTGTTCTGTGGTGGTTGTTGTCCTACCTCAAGGGTAGGTTTCAGAGTGTGATGCTGGTGCTTCAGTTGCCCCTGCCACCTGAGGCTGGACAGGTGGCAACTTGAGAAAGGGCCTTCTCTGTTGTGGCACCAAAACTGGAACTCCCTCCCCAGGGAAATTTGTGTGTCTTCCTCTATCGGTGCCTTTCGGCAGCTGGTGAAGATTTTTGTTTGTTTGTTTCATCTGGCAAACCCCCAGTAATGGTAACTGGTCCTCCTTCTAGTGTTGTTGTTTATGTGCTTTTAATTGAATTTTATCATTTTCACTGTAGTTTTAATTGTTTAAGTGTTTTAATGTTTGCTGTCTTGTGGACCCTGACTGGGTGGAAGGGTCACATTAAAATGTTTTAAATAAATAAATTAAAATGATAAAAACAATATAATAAAGACCAGTATAATATATACAATAAAAATGGATTACACGATTAATGAACAATAACATAAAAACAGCACAACTGGACTTCACAAGTAGAGAACAAAGAAAGAGAGACAATACAATATATCCAATAAACAAAGCAGTACAAAGGAGGAGGAAATAAAAACTGCCTAAAGTTTCACAGGCAATCAAAATTACTACTCTGTTACCTCACAGAAAGTGCCCTCCTGCAGAATCCCCTTTTACCACATCCCTATTACCTTTTATAAAAATGCTCTTGTGAACAATTCCATTTTATAAATTCTGTGGAACGATGTGTGGAAACTAGGGTTGCCGGGTCTTCCCCGGCCATCAGCAGGGGATGGGGTGTGTGTTGGGTCGCCAGATCCAGGTTGGGAAACTCCAGGAGATTTGGGGATGGAGCCTGGGGAGGACAGAGACCTCAGTGGAGTACAATCCCATAGATTCCACCCTCCAAGGCATCCATTTTCTCCAGGGAAACTCATCTCTGTGATCTGGAGATGAGCTGTAATATCGGAGGATCCCCAGGTCTCACCTGGAGGCTGGCATCCCTAGTGGGAACCTTCCCAACACCCCCACCCCACCCCCAGGCAGGCCATTTCACCAGGAGGGAGCCACAGCAGGGAAGAGCAGCTATCAGGGTGACCCCTTCACAAGGCTCTGCTCAGGTGAGCAAGCTGTCCTGTAGGTCATTGGGTCCTACTGGATGAAGGGCTGTGTAGTTGCCCCCTCCCCAGTCCCAGCTCTTAGTGGGGACCCAAATCAGAATGGTTTGAAGCCCCAAACGAGTTGCACATTTCCCCTGTTGTACTCCCAGCCCCTGACAGACGCTAACCATACAGGCGGAAGACCTCGAAATCGTCTGAAAGGTGGGCCAAGGGGGGATATTTTCGAGACTTGCCTCTGGCCTCACAGATGATACTTTTCCTACACGCAGAGGAGCCGTGTTCTTCAGCGGATGCGAGATACACAGAGGGGGGAAAAGGAGCGTTCCCTACGAATTGTACCCTAAGAAAAAAAGCAAGGGGAAAAGAGCGCCCTGTGTTCTGAAAAGTTCCTCTGTGGGAACTCAAAAGGGCTTTTCTCTCATGGGCGGAGACGGCGGGCGGACTCTCGAGAGCCTTCTCCCCGCCCGCAGGCCTCTCGCGCGTTAAGCTCGCAACGCCCCTTCTCACGCTCCAGCCGCCCCCACGTGTACTCAACGGGGGCTGCGTGAGTGACGGCGGCCGGTCAAACGTCGCGCCTTTCAGGCCCAGGACGCTGCGGGAAGGCGGGGCCGCCCCCCCCGACGGAGGTAGAACCCCTTCAGCAGGGTCGCGGCTCTCGAAGGAGGAGGGCTGGTTGTGACGCGCCGCCTTTCCGTACCGCTTAAGGGAGCCTCCAACCGGCTGACAACCCCCCTGCCCTACAACAGCCACCCTGGGAGGCAGGTGGGGCTGAGAGAGTGTGACTAGCCCAAGGTGACCCAGCTGGCTGCAGGCGTCGGAGTGGGGAAACCCACCCGGTTCGCCAGATTGGCTCCTGCGGAGGAGTGGGGGATCAGACCCCGATTAGAGAGCCCACCGCGCTTGACCACGGCCCCACGCGGGCTCCCTTGGGTTTGGGGCGGAAGTGCAGGTGTCGCGGAAAGAGAAACCAAAAGGGGGGGGCGGCGGGCAGAGGCGAAGGCGCCCGTGTGGGCGTGGGCGGGCGGGCCGGCCGGGCTTGGGCTCCTCCTCCTCGTCCTGCCCCCTCTCCGAGCGGCGTGGCGCGAGGGAGACCCGTGTGGCCCAGGCGCCGGGGCTGGGCGCGCAGCTCCGCCGGCAGGAGTCAGAGAGGGCTGGAGCGGACCCAAGGAGGCAGGCGGGCGGGCGGGCAGGCGGGCAGGGCGCGGGCTCGCCATGCGGGGCAGGCAGCGGCGCCTCCCCGAGCCCTCCGGCACTTGCTGCGCGCACGGGAGGCGGCGGCGGCAGCAGCAGCAGCTCCGTTCCGCGTCTCGCCCGCCGCGTGCGGTCTTGGCGGCGTTGCTGCCCAGCAGTCGCTAGGTAGGGGCGGCAGCTCGTCTGCCATGGAGCCCCGAGGCGGCGGCGGCGGCGGCAGCCCGGAGTGGGTCCGGGCCCCGCGGCTGAGCGTGGGGGAGCTGCGCTCGCTCTTCGAAGCCCGCTGCGCGGCGGCCCGCGAGCCGCTGCCCGAGCCGCCCGCGAAGAGCTGCGGGCCCCGCAACGGCGTGCTGCGGCCCGTGATCCCCCAGCTGACCGTCACCCCGGAGGAGGAGGCGGAGGAGGAGGGGGGCGAGGAGGCGCGGCGGCGCAGCCCGGCCGGGGCCCCCCGCTCGGAGCCCGACGGCGCCTGGCTGACCGCCGACGGCTCGCGGCGCCTCTCCACGTCGTCGCTCTCCTCCACCGGCTCGTCGTCGCTCTTCGAGGACTCCGAGGACGACCTGCTGAGCGACACGGAAGGCAGGAGCCAGGGCATCGTCCACCTGGAGCACGGCGAGGAGACGCACCAGGTACCCGCGGGCGGGCGGGGAGGGCCGGGGCGGCCGCTGAGCGCGAGCCTGTCGCCGCTCGCCTCCCCCGACGGCCGGCCGGCCGGCCGCCCCCGACTGCTTGGCCTTTCAGCGTCATAGCAAGTTGAGGAGACCTGGGATTTGATGGGGGCTGGGAGGGAGGGAGGGGATGGTGATCTCTGCCTCTCCGTGCCGCTTCCCCACGACAGTTGCGGTGATGTGTGCGCTTACCTGGGAGTAAGCAGTAGGAAAGGGTAGGGGTCCAGCAGCACCTTACAATTTCTGGCAGGGTATGATGGGGGAATACAGTGGGATTGACTTCTGGGTAAGCATGTGGAGGATTGGGCTGCTCATCTCCACCTTCTCTGAAAAGTGCTGTTAGGTCTGGGTGGGTGGGATTCCGGGTGCTGCTGCCCAGATAAACTAGCTAGCTGATACTTATTTATTTAGGCTTATATCCCACCCTCCCTAGGAAAGCTGAGCTCAGCTCTTTGCTGGCTTTTTTAAGGGTCCCTTGTAGGGATGAAAAACTACACTACAACATGTGAAATGCAATAAACATGGGCTTTTTTTAAAAAGCCATACAAATACTAAGCATATACCAAGTAGAGGTTATGTTTGATTTTAAATTATGGCTTTGTTCATATTTCTCCAGTCAGACTTGGTTTTCTAGCATGTTTATGTACAGTGACGGACCTTTATGTGAGAAGGTTGGATGCTATAATGCCATTTAGGGAAAGCTCTAGATAAACCCTAATTGCCTAAAATGTATGGCCTTTAGGTTGGTTTCTACAGGGAACTGCTTTTCTAAAAGAGAATTTGTGATTTATGAAGTGGCACCACTAACCTGGCTTATTTTCCTTCTATCTTCTTGGTGTATTCTTTACTGATTTAAACCTGGTTCTCAGAATTTATCAGAACGTCCCATGCAAGGTGGGACAATTGGCCTGTGAGCACAGCCCCCCACTGGCTTAATGTGTAAAATAGCCATCGTACACACACATTTGTATATATAGTGTTCTCAATGTCTGCAGCCTTCCACTCCCCCCTTTCCTGTTTTTTAGTAATCTCGGTCACTTTCTTACTGCTTTTACGAGGAACTTTGTAAGGCACAGAAGTTCATTCTATTATTTCACCAAGATAAACTGATTTTTTTTTTTGTTTCTTTGTGTCCTGTTACCAAGAGTGCTAATTTTAAAGTGAAGTCTGGCATTTGAGGTGTGGGTGGGGATCAATGGGTCAGATCCTGCAAGCACATATATCTTTCCCCAGTATTCTCATGAGAGCGCTGAAAAGCTGATGCTCAGTCATGGCAGCTCCACAAACAGACCGTGACAGGGTGTGAGGGGCAGCTGTGAAGGCGGGGAAACAGGTGACATTGCCCATCTCCTGCTTCCGCTGGTGGAATTTTCAGAATTCCTGAGAGGTGGAAGACCTCTGCAAGTGTCCTCTGCTTATAGTTTGTGTGATCCAGCCCAGTTGGCTGATCTAGCCTATCTATAGTAATGGCCAAATAATCAGGGGTCTGGTAGATTTTTCATTGTGCTGGTGAAAGTCATTGTGGCATATTGATTAGAGTCTTGGATTAGAATTGGGGAGACTTGGATTTAAATTCCCGCTGATTTGAGCGACCCTAGGCAAGTCCCTAACTTTCCCCAGAAAGGTTGGAAGCGTTGGCTGTATTAATTTTGTTAATCTTTAAAGTGTTAAATGGATCTCTTGTTCAGTCTTCATCAAAAAGCTTTTGTGAGGCTAAAGAATAGATGTGTATGCTGCTCTGGAAGGAAGCATGAAATTGTAAAAAAAAGTAATATGATTTTAGATACTTTAGAAGTTGTGTACAAAAAATAATAATTCATTGCCTTATTTTTGCTTGTTCTACCTTCCAGTAGCTTGTGGTTTAGGGACTGTTCATAGGACTGTCATGCAATCACAGATCTGTCCATGGACAAGCTCATATATGACTTCTTTGCAGACTTGCACTTGTTAAGGCAATAAATGGCTTAACAAGTGTGGTACTATTCTCAAGCTATAAGGCTGAAAACATATGTATGAAGTGTGGAAACAATGAAAATATGGCAGTGGGGTTACAGTTTACATTATAATTCTTGAACTTTTAATGCTGGTGAAATTGTTTACTGATGGTTACATGGAAATTCAAGGACTACAAATTGCTTCAAAAAGTAGGTAGAGGCCATCAAATCTAGTAGTCCTTATATTGACTACAATTCCAGAAATTCTGGCAACACTTTTCCAGGTGTTTTACCCAATCTTATCAATGATTTCACATTCATTTTTTTTACTGGCTTAGTACAGGTCCAAGGAAGTCTTAGTACTGGCTTAGTACAGGTCCAGAGGAGTTAGTTGATCCTTAAGTCGTGAACCTGAAATTCTGTTGAGCTTTCTTCCAAATAAATTTGCTTGAGGATGCCACTCTGATCTTAACACACTTAACTGGAAATAAACAATGCAATTTATAAGTAAATGTGTATATATTCACAATATCAGGCTGCAGTCTCGAGCAAATTTACTTAGATGTAAGCCCCACTAAAATCAATAGTGCTTGCTTACGAATAAATGTGTATAGGATTATAGCATTAAATCTCTGGAAGTCTCCCAAAAGATTTTGCAACCTGGCATGTGGAAGAGTTGAGAGCATCATGCCAATGTTGCTTTTCTTGATGGGGGGAGGGCGGGAACCTCATGTTCCTGATTCAGCAAAAAGGATATTGTGCTCTGAGGTAACTTTGCAAGAGATCTGCACGTGCATGTAATGGGTTCAAAGACTGCAGATACTTAAAGGGGGATATTGGGGTGTATCTTATCACTCTGTTCTGCTAATGCTGAAACTTTCTTCCAGTACGAGGACATGAGAGTCTTCAGGAGATTCTTAGCATGGGAGGAAGGTTCCAGCATTAATTGAACAGCATTGTGTGATATGTCTCAACATGGTGTTTCTATAAGCCTTTAAAATGTTCAAAGTGCTTCATATACTGCTTCAGGAACCCTAAGGTGGGATCAGTAGTAGGATCCAGCATTTAGTGGATTGGTTGGATCTAAGCTATTGTTCTTTGCTAGCTTTCCATTAAATAAACTCCAGAATTGGAAGGGCCATGGCTCAGTGGTAGAATGTTTGCTTGGCATGGAGAAGGCCCCAAATTCAATCCCCAGCAACTCCAGTTTAAAGCATCAGGTGATGTGAAAGACCTCTGCCTGAGACCCTAGAGAGCTGTTGGCCAGCCTGAGTAGGCGCTACTTACCATGATAGACCAATGCTTCAGTATAAAGCAGCTTCCTATGTGCTCATCTAAACTGTATACCTAGGAGGCCCTTGAAGGACTACTGTCTTCCTAAAGGTCATATAAATTAGTATGTTTCACTAGCTTAAGTTATTTTGCAGTGAAAATTCTAAATAAAACCAAAAACGGAAATGATCCATTAGTTTGATTTGCAAAGTTATTGCTGATAACTTGAAGTCTGATCTTGTACCGGCTTTCAGTAGACATGGAAGCACCCATCTCTAACTAGAATTGGGCTTTTGGCTGAAGTATCTCATAACAACTGCAGTAGGTAAGCTTCATTCCCCATCATGCATGAGGAATGGAGTTGTGTAAACAGGAGAGAACCATAATATTGTCGAAGGCTTTCACGGTCAGAGTTCATTGGTTCTTGTAGGTTATCCGGGCTGTGTGACCATGGTCTTGGTATTTTCTTTCCTGACGTTTCGCCAGCAGCTGTGGCAGGCATCTTTAGAGGAGTAACACTGAAGGACAGTGTCTCTCAGTGTCAAGCGTGTAGGAAGAGTAATATATAGTCAGAAAGGGGTTGGGTTTGAGCTGAATCATTGTCCTGCAAAAAGTATCAAAGGTAATGTGCTAATCATTGTCCTGTAAGTATCAAGATAATGCGCTAATGAGGGTGTGGTATGTTAATATGGAACCATTGTATCCTGAAGTGATCTGTTAATGTGTGAAATCCAAAGCTAATCTGCATGGCTATTGTGGACTGTAGTCTTTGTTAGTCTGGAGGTTTTCAGGACAGGAAGCCAAGCCTTATTCATTCTTAAAAGAAGAGAGTTTAAGAATGAATAAGGCTTGGCTTCCTGTCCTGAAAACCTCCAGACTAACAAAGACTACAGTCCACAATAGCCATGCAGATTAGCTTTGGATTTCACACATTAACAGATCACTTCAGGATACAATGGTTCCATATTAACATACCACACCCTCATTAGCACATTACCTTTGATACTTTTTGCAGGGCAATGATTCAGCTCAAACCCAACTCCTTTCTGACTATATATTACTCTTCCTACACACTTGACACTGAGAGACACTGTCCTTCAGTGTTACTCCTCTGAAGGTGCCTGCCACAGCTGCTGGCGAAACGCCAGGAAAGAAAATACCAAGACCACGGTCACACAGCCCGGATAACCTACAAGAACCAGGAGAGTACCATGTCTTCTGGATGTGGTGTGATAGGTTATTTGTCCTGCAGGTACGCAAACAGGTTCACCCAAACCACTTTATAATTTTAAAAGATTTGTGTTCATTGCAAATATCGCAGGACTTTAACTGCATCCATTATGTTTTGTTTTTGAACCTTCTTTATTCTTAATTCCCATATACCTAGCTCTTAGGCTATCTCAGTCAAGTAAAATGCCTTCTTTTTAATGTAAACGAGTGGTTGATTTCAGTAGTTTAAACCAAGGCTTCTTAAACTTTTCCCACTCATGACCCCTTTTAGCCCGAGAAAGTTTTACGCGACCCCGGGTGTATAGGTATATAAAATAGGTGTACAAATCAAAAATTTGTAAATCAAATTTTTCGTGACCCCACCCATATTGGGTCGCAACCCACAGTTTAAGAAGCTTTGGTTAAAACCACAGATTTTTACATTTTGACCTAGTGGCGTTTCCTGAGTGGGATTGAAACATTTTAATCATCTCATAAATGCAGCATAGAGAGACAATAATAAACAGTTTTACATGGTGGTGTACACTCTGCCCGCATGCTGTGAGGAAGCAACTAATGGGAAAAGAAGGGAACAGGCCACAGGTCTTCACAGCTTGTTTCAAAACTGATGTGTAGGGAAGGAAAGGGCTTGTAAAAGAGCAGGAAAATAGGCTTGCACTTTTACCTCATAACACAATCAAGATGCTTTTGGGGCGGAATCAATAATGTCCAGTGTTTTCCTTCCTGCAACTGTCTGAATTCCCGTAACATAAGTATTAGGATGCATACCAGTGCACCATGTCCCATAACTGTTGATGTGCACAAGCCTGTTTTGTGTGAAAATCTTCTATATACAAGAGATGGAGGCTGGTGAAGCCATTAATGGAGATTACTGTTGCTAGATATAAAAATAATTATGGGCTTCCCAAAACTCTTGACACCCAAATATCAGCTGTCACCATTTCCCTTGCAGTTATGATAGTTGGTTTTATTTATGTTCTTGCATTTTGAAGCAGACAATTTTTGTACTAGATTTAAAAAGCAAAAAAAGCAACAACAAAAAAAAGGCATTGACAAGCACGTATTCTAGCACCATGCAGTTTTGACTCTAGTTATCGGTTTTAAAACTGCTTCTTGTGTGAGCATGACTGGAGAATGGGAAGTGTTTTGAGTGATTAGTATGCATGCTTTTGTCCATTTTGGCAAGAATGTGTCTTTTCAGAAAATCTGTTGTGCAATTCTGCAGGTGCTCATATACATAGAAATCACATTTTAAAGAAAAAGCAAGCTGTTTTTCATGGGGGTTTATGCAGTTTTTGCTTACTCTGCTTGAAGAGATTTCCTGAGGGCACTCAGAAATCAAAATCTGTTTTCCTTAGCAAGTTCCCATACCTGCCATATTGAAAATACACAGAGCATTGTTAATAGAGACAACTCAGTAGTCTGAGCAGTGGCACAACATCTTTTTTTCCTCCCACTACAGAAAACAACACATTTTTGGAAAGGAGAAATGAATTACAATATGTTGATGGAGGAGATACCACATGGTAGATTATTACTCACAGGAGTTTATTAGAAAATCAACAGTCAAGTGATTGGGGCAGGGGAGGAGGAGTCATCTGACTGCTGCATTTATCCTGTAAAGAACATGAGGATATGGGCAAGATCCTTGGAGAGGTGAGACCTACCACCTGTGCTCTTAACGCTTGCCCTTCCTGGCTGATAAAAGCTGCCAGAGGAGGGCTGGCTGAATAGGTCAGGGGAGTGGTAAAAGCTTCCTTGAAGGTAGGGGTTGTACCACCCATGCTCAAGGAGGCAGTGACCAATTTTGAAAAAACCCTCCCCGAGTCCTATTGTATTGGAAAACTTCCAGTCACATGAACACACATAAAGCTGCCTTATACTGAGTCAGACCCTCGGTCCATCAAAGTCAGTATTGTCTACTCTGACCAGCAGCAACTCTCCAGGGTCTCAGGCAGAGGTCTTTCACATCATCTACTTGCCAAGTCCCTTTAACTGGAGATGCCGGGGATTAAACCTGGGACCTTCTGCATGCCAAGCAGAGGCTCTACCACTGAGCCACAGCCCCTCCCCTAATCTCCAATCTCCCATACTTGGAGATGGGTGGTTGCTTCTCAGCTCCAGGGGCTGTTGGAAGAGACTGATTTTTCTGGATCCATTTCAATCTGGCATCAGCCGGGATATGAACAGAGACTGCTTTGGTTGATGATATCTATTGAGAACTAGACAGGAGAAATGTGACCCTGCTAGTTCTGCTGGATCTGTCATCGGCCTTTGATACTATTGACCATAGTATCCTACTGAGACACCTCTTGGCACCGGGTGCTGTTGATGTTCTATACTGATGCTTGGAGTCAGTAACGGACTGGATGAGGATGAAGAAGCTGAAACGTAATCCTGACAAGACAGAGGTTCTCTGGGTTAGTAGAAAGGCCTGGGACTTGAGCTCTCTCCTGTCTTGGATGAAAAGCCACGTTCACAGCCTGGGAGTGCTACTGCATGCAGCAGTCCTCTTCGGAAACCAGGCCCCTGCAGTGGTTTAGAATGCTTTTGCCCAGCTGCAGCTAGTGCATCAACGCAGTCTGTTCCTGGGTCAGTCAGATCTAGCCACAGTGATCCATGCCTTATTTACATCCAGAGTGGACTACTGCAATGCACTGTACTTGGGGCTACCCTTGAAGAGTGTTCAGAGGCTGCAGCTAGTACAAAATTCTGTGGCTAGACTGCTGGTTGTGACCAGCTATTGGGAGCATGTGGTCTCAATATTACAGCAATTAAATTGGCTACCAATCTACTCCTGAGCCTGATTCAAGGTGTTGCTTTTGTGTTTTATTTGTGTTGTAAGCCGCCCTTGAGTTCCTTAAGGAAGAAAAATGGCAAATTAATGTTTTAAATAAATCAAATCAAATCACATTGTCTAGTTTCATAGTTTTTCTGCAGTTTTTACACTGGGTTTGTTAAATAGGTGGAGTTGCCTCCTTTTATGAAAATGTTGCAATTGCTTGATTTACTCTTGTTTTACTCTTTGTGATTCCTCACTGGGAAGCAGCTGTAGGAAGCAGACTTACTATGAAAATCACTTTGCATGTTATTTGTTTATATGTGACCGCAGAAAACTGGAGATTTCATGAAATTTCCAGACTGTCTTGTTATGTGATTGCTGAAGTAAATACAGCAGTGCTTTTTAGATCAATGTTATCAAAAAGTATTTCCAAGGCTAGAGTTAACTCTGATGTATCATTCAAACTGGAAAGGTCTGATCAACAATGATGGAATGTGTTCAGGTACCTAAGATCACTATTAAATTCTGAAATGAGTTTCCTGTTTATTCCTTTCTACAGTTGCATGGGTGAGTAAATAAGATGATCACTGCAGATCATTTTGAGCACTTATCTCCTTTTTATTACTGTGGGGTATTAGAGAATTAAAAAAAAAGAAGTCCAGTCTGACTAGCTGTAACTTCCCCCTGCCCCTTCTTAATGTCAAGGGATTTTCTGAACTTGTTTAGGAGGAATTTTGACCTAAAACTTTGCCAATTTCACTCAAGGGGAAAGCAGAACAGTGTGACTCAGCCATTTTTTCAATACAACGTATTTTGTATCATTTGCATTTGTCAGCCGGGCTGCCAATTATATGTGTCCTTGGATTTAACGTAGTCCCACTTTTCCTGTTTTCCAACTTGCCTTTGGAATGCTGTGCAGGGCTAAAGGTATCCTACAAAGGCTCCAGAATCTTCCTAACTTGCTTGGAGTAAAAGTGCTTTTCATGGGAGGATACAGAGAAGCGGAGGGAGCAGTCAGGTGTCTTGAACTCTTAAAACTTTGACTCTTGAAAGCTTTGACTCTTGAAAGCCTATACCTCGAAAATCTTGTTGGTCTTTAGCTGCTACCAGGCTTGAATCTACCTGTTCTGTTGCAGACCAACACAGCCCACCCTCTGAAATAAAGCAAGGGGGACAGAAATCTTTGGAATTTTCACAGTAGTGAAAACAACATTTGTGTGCCCAATTAGCCATGAATAATATTCACATGAAAGTTTTTTTAAAATGTTCAGATTATCTAAAAGCCCAAACAGACACACAAAGTTCGCAGATCACATTTGACTAAAATGTGAATTGCAAGCATGCATAGTCCTGATTTGGATCTGGAGTGAGGGGCTTTAACCCTTCAACCCCTGCTTGGTTTGGCTAACCAAAAGCCCCCCTTTCAATTCTGTTATTAGTACATTAAGGAAAAAAAGGTCAGCCCTTAAATCCAAACTGATATAAATAGAATTGTGCTTATCTATGTAATTAAACGATAGCAACAACAAAATCAAAATTCTGTGTCATGAATAGTAAAATTCTGTCACTCGTATAAATTAGGTTAAAAAACAGATTTTCTAATATATCAATTTTCTTGTCACAGGAAAAGGCATTGAGGTGATGAACTATGCAAGGCACTGAAGTGCTGACTGAGTTGGATCTCACCAATCACTTCTGTCAATAAGCACGACTTTCTAACCCCTCCTTCCCCCCTGCTCTGGGCTGCATCCCAAAATTCCACTGGAAATGCTCCATTTTGAGCTGCAGCAGCAAGCAGGAAAGTTGTGATTCCCTGACAGAAATCCTCTGTCAGCAGAAATTCTTTGTGAGATCTGTCCCTTGGCTTTCCAATTTCTCAAGACTTGTCTTTTCAAGTTTATTGCCGCATCTTTCAGGGCTGGGCGCTTATATTGTTTTCAAAAAGAAATCAATCTTGAACTGATTTATTTTTTTCACGCTTGTTCTCAATAATCTCCCAAACTACTTTTAAAGACACCCACATTTCATAACTCTGAACGAAAAGTACAAACCATTACGGCTTAGAAGCTGGTTACATAAACTGATAGGGCAGAAGACAATTTTATTTTTAAACAGAAATGTGAGGGAAAGGTTTCTAATGGATTTTTAAGTGGTAGTTTAAAAAGGGTATGAATTTTCATGTCAGTAGCATATTTAGGCCCTGCTGTTTTCTTTGTAGATGTAAAATGAATAGTTGATAGTTTTCTATTGTTCTTTCAGATTACTTTAGTTCTTTATTACAGGTCATATTAGACTTCTGAGAGACCCTTTTAATCCACAAGGCTTTTTCATATCGTTACTACTACTTGCCTGAGGGTTGCCCTTGCACATCACATTTCCCCCCATATAGATTTACAGTTGTCTTGAGATGCTAGTAAAACTGGTTCTGGGTTTTGCTTTTTGATCATTTGTTTCCTTTTTGTGGACACTTGAGGAATTAGCTCATTCCAGACAGTACATCATCTAGATAATTCAAGGGAAATAAGTCTCAGGGACATGAGTGGCTCCTTAAAGTACAGCAGTGTAGCTCTCAAGCTCTTGTTAAATGCTCACCGTTTTTTTTTTTTAAACCCCTCTATGTTTTAGTTAAAATTATCACAAAGATCTAATTGAGAATGATACACATGGAAATCATAGAAGAAACCTTTATCATGTCTTGGCTTCTCAGCAGTGTGCTTCATGGCAGCTTTACAATAAGCATTTCAATACTAGTTCAGCAGCATTGATCTCAGGCAGTAGCCAGTTACTGGCTTTTGGCTAAGGGATTCTGGAGGATCTATGCCCAGAGATAAACTGGAATAAGATGTTCATTGTTTGATTGCATTAGTCTAAATTTTGCCATGGATCTTCCAGAAAGTTTTTGTAAATAGGTTTTGATTAAGAACAAAAAACTTGACACAAATTGCTAAACAAAAATGTCAAGACCAATGTGGTAGAATGGTTAGTGTTAGACTAGGATCTGGTAGACCCAAGTTCAAATCCCTACTTAGGCATGGAAGCTTGCTGGATGACCTTGGGCCAGTCATACTCTTCAGGTAACACAGGATTGTTGTTAGGATAAAATGGAGGTGGTAGAATGTTGTGTGCCACTTTGGACACCATTGGACAGAAAAGTGGAATATAAATGAAGAAAATAAATACATTTTAAAAAAGCAGCTCAAACCCATAGGTGTTTCAGTATTTTGGTATACACTGAGATTCCACAAATATTGCAGCTAAGCTCAAATTTTTACAATAAAAATTACATGGAAGAAGGATTGTGTTCCTACATCCAGGTTGATGGGAACTGTATGCAAGCTCCCCCCCCCTTGCTAACTACTTGTCAGCCTCATCATGCGGCCTTTTTAAAAATAAAAAAAAACAAAAACTAGATTTTCAGCTTTAGCCTGTCTGTGTTTGTCAGTCCCACTGAGGTTGGTGACTCTGAATAAATGTGCAGAGAGGACTGCCACTGTAGACTGACAAAAATAGTCATGGCAATGTTAATAAGGCCAGTAAGTTGTTCTTTGAGATATTTCAGACAAAAACATTAACAGGGTAAAGGACAAGGATCAGTATTAGAGAGACAGTGGCCAGACAGGTTTCACTGGGAGGAGCTTTCTTAAGTAACTCATAGAAAGGTTGCATTAGATACGTCCTATATCCCTTGAGGGACACAGCGTGGTGAAACCTGTTTGTAAGGTGTGGCATATCTGTTGCATGATGATAGAATGCAGATTCATGTGCATAACCATGGGATAGCTCTATATTTGAAGAGGAATCCTTTGTTTGTTTTTAAGAAGTGGTTCTATACAGTTTTGTGTGCTTTAAGACTTTATGGGTCAGTGTAGGTTTAAAGTACGTGCAGTGTGCATGTAACCATTGTTGTCTACTGGTCCCATTTTGATTTACATTTTTTTTGTAACCCCCAAGCCCTGCCATGCTGGCACTTGCCATATGCTGAACATCCCCTTTTCATAGTGCACGTGGCAAGCTGTGCATGACGCATAGAGGAATCTGCATTCTTGCATCCAAAGAACAATAGAGAGACAGCCATGTCATCTATACTTTTAAAAGCAAGTTTAAGTAAAAGATTTGCATTGCCTGTACATTAACATGTAGACTGGCTGATGCTATAGGACTGCAATTCAATGGACCTTGACCTAAGTTAAGGTCTCCCTCTCTTGAATGGAAGGGACTTTGAGACAGAGACCACAAGATGCTTCCTTATTGGTTAATAACATCAAGATTGAAGTTAGCTGAACAAGTGTGGGAAGAGTCCTAGAAAAACTTTCAGAACTGTTGATAGAAATAGCGAAAGACTGTCACAAAACTTGAATAAACAGGGCATGATGGCTTCTCCAGTTGTTTGTCTCCTGTGTTTATTACTTGAGAGGTAGGGATGGCTCAGGCTAACCTGATCTTGTCAGATCTCAGGAGCTAAGCAGGGTTGGCCCTGGTTAGTAATGGGACAGGAGGCCACCAAGGAATACCAGGGTTGTTGTGCAGAGGAAGGCAATGGCAAACCACCTCTGTTAATCTCTTGCCTTGAAAACCCTATGGGGTTGCCATAAGCCAGCTGCGACTTGACGGCACTTTATACACACACACACACACACACACAGCCTCTGGATGTGGGTGTTGACTACCTTGTTAGATACATTTTGTATTAATTTACATGATCATGACAATTGCCTTTGGGTCAAACTACTTATTTAATTTTGTTTGTTTGAATAATGTATTTATTTCATCATTTGTAATCTTCTTTGCCTCTTTCAATCTCTCCCTCAGTCTGTTCTTGATGGTTCAAGAGATGTATTGTATTTGACTGCAACTTTGCCTAGTAGAAGCTTGAATCTGTGTGATGGGAAGTACCATAACAGACAATGCCACTTTATTTGTGCGTAGGCATGGTCTTGATGTTCAAATGTACTGTCTTTGGTTGAAAAAGAAAAGAGGATGATAAAAAAAACCAAAGCACATCCATTCATGCCTTAGAGGAACCTCAATGGTCTCTGTACCACTTTAATTAATGTACGGTGTGTGTCTATAGCATGGGAGCATTGGAAATATCAGATAACCGGTGACCAATGTACAGGTAAACACCACAGCAGATAGAAGATGCAGAGTAATCAACAATGGTAGTATGGCATAATGTCATAGCCTATAAAAACAATTTTTTCAGTTGGACTCCAATGACAGGAAAAGTACTGCATTCTTTCCTGATATGAATGTGGTGATAGAGAGGAGCATTGCAAGGTAGAATCAAGTGTGCATAAAATGCACAATCTGTTCTGCTGTCATATATGAAAGGGCTTTTAATTACTTTTTTTGGGAAGTGATTTTTTGTAGACTGATCCATATCAGCTAATGTTTGTAAATCTGTTAAAGATTATTTGATAAAGAGATCCTGTATAAATGCAATGTTTTGTTTCACTGTATTTTATGACAACACTTAGATATTGAAAAGATATGTCAGCGATCTAAGAAAACTGAGATGATAAGACCCAAGTGCATTTAATGGTGGTCTTTAAAAAAACCTACAGTGGAACTGAACCAGTCTTAAGACTGAAATAAAGAATATTGCATCCAAAAGTGCTTTGGTTGAGCAGAGATACCTAGCTAGATTGGAGTGCAGTAGCAGATCAACATGGCTACCCTCTGAAATTATCTGCAGAGATGCCCAGTTAAATTTGATTGAAATTCCTTTTTCTAAGATGGTGAAGGGGAAGCTGAAATCAGAGCCCAGTAGAAGGATTCTAATAACAGCATGGAGTCTTTGAATTTGGGGGTTTGGAATGGTGAACTCAGGAGCTGCCCAAAACATGAACTTTCACTAATGTTTAGGCCTGGCTCTTAATTGGCTTAACAGTGGCGCCCAAATTTATCCTTGTGATGGGAGTCCAGTAGCCCCAGCCTTCAGGCGTGCATTATCACCAGGAAGCTTTCCAGTTTCTTCATGGTTCAGTGGATTGAGTCAGGGGGAACTGAAAAAGATAGTTCCCAGACTTCCTGGTGACATTGCAATGCTTTTGAAGTTTTGAGTATACTTAGGAATCTCTGTTGGTTCTGCAACTGGGAACATGAATCTTCCCTGATCAGCCCTCCCTCTATATACATTTAAGAAATAGGCTGAGGGATAGTTGTAAGCTCTCTGGGAAGATTTAAATCCTAAGGTTTCTCTGAGAGTTCACTTAGAAAACTCAGACCAAGCAAATTACTCATTGAGCTTTAAGGGTGTGTGCATGGAGAAGCTTGCCCATCTGTTCTGTAAGAACAGATTCTTTGAACTTTGGTCTTGTTCTGTTTTCCATTTTGATAGAAAACTCTGGCAATGCAAAAGCCTGACGTTTCTGCTCACTAATATGACATTTAAAGATAGGTAGACCATGTTTGCTTTTGAAATACAAGTTGTTATCTTATTTATTTGTATTTTGGCAGCATGTACGGCCAGGGCTCCTTTGTCATTATCTCTGTATAAACAAACATATTGAAAAGTCCAGTTTCTGTTCACACATAGTACAGTCACAAGAAAAGATCAGTAGGTGGGCATGATAACTGGAGGAAAAACAAGAAGAGTGGTGGTACTATCAGCCATGGGTACTTAATCACTGAAAACTGTTCCATTGATAGTGAGAAACATTTACAATAGTGCAGTAAATGTCCCCGAGAGAGAATGGTTAGTTTCATGGTTAATGGCTTGGATGCTGTGTTGTTCCTTTTGTTTCCTCAAAAGCTATTCTAGAAGGTCCCTAGGAAGAAATCAGTAAACCTTGCTCATGAGAGTAGCTATGTCTTCCCTTCTGGTACACTGAAAGTATGCCCCTGTGCTTGGTATAGTTTATTCCATCTAACACACAGCAGAGAAAGCAGACATATCACTTCCTGAATGCTACTGAAGTAATCACAGATGTGCGCAAAGGTTGGAAAGAGCTGGTTTGGTTATAGTGTCAGGCTAAGATTTGAGAGAGTCAGGTTCAAATTCCCCGGAAGCTTGCTGGGTGACCTTGGACCAGTTACTCTCTCAGCCTTATCTACTTCACAGGTTTGTTGTATGAATAAAATGAAGGGCAGAATGACACTGTGAGCTACTGAGGGTCCCCATTGGCAAGAAAAGTAGGGTATAAATAAACATAGAATCATAGGGTTGGAAGGGACCACCAGGGTCATCTAGTCCAACCCCCTGCACAGTGCAGGAAATTTACAACTACCTCCCCCACACACACCCAGTGACCCCTACTCCCCTCTACACATGCATAAGGGAAAATGGTAGCAGCAGAGAATGTACCACTCCATTATCCTCTACCTAGTATCTTTGAAATCTAGCCACAGGTTTTAAGACTTTGATTTTGCATAAGCTCAGCAGAAATTAGTGTGCGTGTGTTGTAGTAGTGTGAATTGTGACCAAGGGGAAGAATCACTCATCATTTTTATATTAATTAATTAAAGATGCGTAAGGGGAGTAGGGAATGTTTTCCTATCAAGGCTTTTGGCCTACACAGTAAGTCTTTTTCAGTGATGCTCAATTATATCAGACCATGACCCCTTCTGTAAGCATCGTCCCCTTGAGGACAAACAGCTGTCTCCTGCACCTAACATTCTCATCCCTATGTAATCCCAATTATTTTTTCTCCACAGTATAACTTCTGTCTTTGTGGCCTTATAATTTCTTGTCTGTAACAGGAGTCCCTAATGTGGTGCCCATGGATATCATGATGCCCACCAGCACCTTGCCTGATACCCACCAAGTGTTTTCAGAAAGAGGACAGGGCTAGATGGGGATTTTGCCCAGCATGGCTTCTCATTGGCCATTGGCGATTTGATTGTGTGCATTTTTTTAAATGTTGCTTTGGCAGCAGCTGCCACCACAACTCAAGGATTTTCACTGCATGACTGAAGGTAAGCTATGTATATGTAAGAAAATAATTTAAAACAATATGTTTACTGTAAAAGGCATCCTATTAAACAGTGCTTCTGTTGAAATGCTGAACATTTACTATTAAGAGTTGTGTATAACCTTACTCCCTGACATTTTGTGGTTGGCTTCACCACCTCCTAGAACATAACAGCACTAGAACAAATCAGCACTACAAATATGTTTCAGCTCTACCTCAGCTCAACTATCACACACACCCCAAATTGTTTGGCACTGAGAATTGTGTCAACAATTTTATCCTCCTTTACAAAGATTTCATTGCCTAGAATTCCCTGGTGAGGGAGAATGGTGGGTGGTCTACACATCTTCTCTGCGTCACCTGAAACTTGTGATCTCAACCAACCCTGACTTTCAACTTTCCAAAAAGCCGTACATGACCCTGACCTTCCTGCAGCCCTGACCATACTTTTCATCCCTGGCCATGCTTCTTGCTGCTTTCTGTGTGCTTCCCAAGCTACAGTGCAAGGGCAAAAAGAGCTGTAGCCTTTCTCTTGAGCTTGCAGAAAAGTAGGAACTTGTCCATCATGTTTGAAAGGCATCTGAATAGCCTCAATACTTCTCATTTGTCTCTTGCCAGATTAAAAGATGCACTTTAACATGAGATCTGGCCTGGCTGTAAAACCATCTCAAGCCTATGCTGTAGTCCCTGCCCTGAAGTATTTTATATTATATCAGACAAGTCAGAAAGAAGCAGAAGGAGAGGCCAACAATTTGTATGTTGTAGAGATGGTGTTGGAGAGAGTCAGGTGGTAGTAATGGTTTAGGAGAGAACTTGTTAAGAAGTGGGCTTTGAGGAGGTACTTGAACTGGGAGAAGGAAATGGCTTGATGAGCAGAATGGGGAAACTTACCCGAGTGTAAAGAATCCATTAGACAGGATGGAGACAGGAATGGGAGAGAAGAAGGAATTCGGTTTTTTTTCAGTGTCATACCTATCCGCGTAACAACCCCTTCCCCAAATTCCCAGTAACTTGAAGAAATAATGTATGGTGACAGCTGAAGTAATTTGGGAGGTTCCTGTGGATGTCCAGGGTGCTTGATTGAGAATCATTTACAGTATAACCCATACACATAATCGAATACAAGAATATTATTTCTGCTAGCTAGTTAAATGGTACCGAGCAACAAAATAAATAAAAAGGCAAACCACAATTCTAAAACGATTTTTCCTGTCAGATTAATTAACAAGAAGGGTATAATTTACTCTGACTCATTCTATACACGTAGGCAAGTCACATAATGTAATAAACCACATAATAACAGTGTTTACCGCTTACTTCAGAAGGGTGGTATTAGAGTTTAATTACTTAAAGAACTTTAGGATGTTTGGACCGAAAGTGCCTTAGTGTAGAAGAGAAGGCTAAAAATGGACATGAGCCAGGATACAGAGTCCAGGCACTCTTAGATTTTCAACAATTTATGCTTGGGTTCCAGATTTGTGGCTTGGCTCAATTTCTGTCAGACTGATCATAACTTGAAGCTCAGAGCCTTGGATGGAAGATTGGGTGTGTGTGCAGATTTATGTTTTCTGTATCTCCTATTAGTTTATACAGCACCTTTTTATTGTGCAAAGTGCATGAAAAATCTCATTATTTATTCCATTCTCATAGCAACCCTAGTGAGAGAGGACAGTTTTTTTCATTTTACTGAGAGAGAACTAAGGAAGATGCAACTACACTTGTCCAAGACCAGGCAGAAACGATGTAACCAAGGGCCAAATTCAACGTTGTGTGGGAGATCTATGACTGAATCTCTCAAGTATCTTTTAAGGGATCAGGAGAAGCATAGATTGGATCAAGGCTACAATTCTGAATGAAGGAATTAATCTTTTACCTGTCTCCCCCCGCCAACTGCCATAGTGTACATGCCATTTCCCAATTGCTACTAATGGCAGTTGGCAGTGGGATGGGATGTGGGGAGTGATGTCAATAGGGGAAGCTGCTATGGGGAGGGGAAAAGCATTTATTCCCTTCCCCAAACCTGTTGTCCAGATAAACTTTGGGTCTCCCACATGGCTTCTCTGAAGTGTTAAAATGAATTCAGGAAAATTAGATCATGGCTCTACCACTACATAATATGTAGTTTTACCTCGTGTTGTGAGTTAAGCCCTGTTGTAGCACAGTATCTTATCCATTGACTCATGCTGGAACTCTCAGTATGCTGAATATTATGATCCTTATAAACAGCTCCGCAGGCCTTTCTCTGTGGCTGTTGGCCATCCTTCCTTCCTGTCTGTTCACACCTCTTCTACACATACAGAAATCCTAAGTGTATCATTTTTGTTCCCTATGCTTTAGTTCCTGTACCTCGGGCCTTCTCTCTGGTTGGTTTCCTGCCCCTTCCCAGTCAGCCTTGTATCACTTCCCGCCAACAGTTAGCTGCCCTCTCCTGTGTAAGGCCCTTTGAGAGGGATGCCATATAGGCTGATTTATGCTGTATCACAGAAGTTCCCCTTCCTTCTCTGCAACTGAAATTATAATTCCGTGACATATAGTATTCAGCCAGGTTTCATACCGTGGCATGTCAAACAACAGGCAGTTTTTCTCCTATTATGTGTGCAAGATCAGTATTTTTTGGAAACAAAGGTTGGTTAAAAATATTGTCGAAGGCTTTCACGGTCAGAGTTCATTGATTCTTGTAGGTTATCCGGGCTGTGTAACCGTGGTCTTGGAATTTTCTTTCCTGACGTTTCGCCAGCAACTGTGGCAGGCATCTTCAGAGTAGTAACACTGAAGGACAGTGTCTCTCAGTGTCAAGGGTGTAGGAAGAGTAATATATAGTCAGAAAGGGGTTGGGTTTGAGCTGAGTAAAGGTTGGTTATCTTATCAATTATATTTTACAAAGGTTCCTGGATACGAAGATCCCTGGAAACAGATCTCTCACTCAGCTTCAGTGTTAAAATTCAGTATATCTAGACACTTGGATGCCTTCTATAAAAATCCAACTCCCACTCAAAAACTGAAGCACTGGGAAAACAAACCTTTAGTGACTCAATGCAACATGTGAAAATGTCTGTTGGAGCCAAGCAGAAATTATGTTTAATGTCTTGTAAAATAAGCAGCTTTCTGAATATTATGTTAATTCCAGGCATAGTTGTTATGGGCTAGGTCTTTCGGCAGCATTTGGCAGCAGTCCTGGAAAAGGCACAGTTTGAGCAAAGCCCAAGAAGAGCTCTAGGAATGATTCTGTTTAAAGGGTTTTATGATGCTTTTCTAAGTCTGTCATTAATGTTCATAAACACATCTTGGGCCAATTCTGCCAGAATGAGTAAAAGAGCAATCTTCTTGGCATGATCTTTACTATTCAGAGCACATATATTTTCATCTTCTGCCCCTATATACTTTTAAGCTCCTATTCAAGGCAAGAGCAAGGGCAGACTGTCAGATTTTGTTGTCCTTTTCCTGTAAAATGTTTTAGTAGAACTGCCTGAGAATTAAAACTTGTGATATTTTGTTTTTAGTACAAAGAGCAGGGCCTTCAAAAGGTATGTTTGATGCTCATTATCACAGTTTTATGTATGCCTTAAGCAGGGCAGAAAAATGTGTATGTGGTTAGGTGACTTGATACCAGTACAGTCCTATGCCAAGTTACTCCAGTCTAAGCCCATTGGTCTTTCAGTGAGCTTAGACTGGAGAATCTTGGCAAGGAATTGTATTGCTATTATTTGAAGTTGTTAATAATTTCTTTTTTGTAGAAAAACCAGCAAGTATCCTAACACTTGGTTCACCAGATATTGAAGCCTTCTTCTGATGCTAGTGGCTCTTCCACCAGAGGAAAATCAACTTCAGTTGGAGGGAAGGCTCTTTAGGACAAGGGAAAGATTCAAGCTTTGCTTAGTGGAGTGGTAGTGTACATGCTACTGCTACAGTTCAGTGCTGACTGGTGAAAATATTTAGATTCCGTTTTTCTTTTCCAGTGAAACTGAACCCAGATATGTTTACAAACTCTGGGGGTTGGGGGAATTGCAACAGCTATGCTAAACCTGGCTTTGTGCATGTCAGATGGAGAGACAAATGCAGTGGATGTATAAATTTGGGTAGATGATAAAACCTTGCACTTGTGGTGATTGCTTGGAAAGGGCAGCATTTGTATGAGCAAACAGCTTCTGAGCATGCAAATTAGCTGTTTTGCTTGCAGAAATCCTCTTTTTTCCTCTTTCCTGGATGTTGACTGGGTTGAATAGCTTTGCTTCGTTTTGTATTCACAATGAGCCATTGCTTCCTGATCTGGCTCAACCTTGACTGTCTTTCCAAGTTGTACACTAATGTTGGAAGGCAACACTTTGCTATTACAATGGTCCGATTCTGTTCAGGGGAGAACTTGTCCTATTTGGGGTAGCCTGGAAACCACCCATCTCTCTGCATTATACAAAGCAACTGCTATGGGTGAATTATGCTGCATCTGTAATTAATAGAGCTGATATTGTTAATTGTTTGGAGAAGTCCCAATCTGGCCCCTCTACACTTCTTGTTTACCAAAGGTCAAAGCTAATGGGCATCTGACGTGTAGTTCCTCTGCTGCATTTATTCATCCTGTCACAGTATAAATGGTGATAACTACACCCACATTAGTATTTTCTGTCCAGTTCCTGTGTAGGCTTTAGGGGAGTTGTTTCCTGCATAATTGTATTGAGAATCTCTGGGACCTGTCTCTTGATGAAAGATTTTTTTTCCTGTTTCATGATCTGGATGGAAACAGACAGCCAATTCCAGCGTAACCTACTGTATGCCACAGTGTGGCAATATAGTAGGCTATAGTACAGTGCGCTATGAAATCTAATCTATCCTGTACAGTTACGCAAACTTGCAGTAAAATTTGTCACAACCAACCGGTTTCAGTATGGTACAATTCCACACTGTCCTTTCTTTAAAAATCTTCAGTCTAAGATGACAGATTTACAGGATTGCACCTTGGGACAGACCTGTTAATTTGGCATTAACCAGAGATGTGGATGCCCTAGGAAAACAATTGAGGATAAAACATTCGATCTGGTAGTTAGCCTGAGGTAACTGGCTTCCAAATTCAAGGAAGTTTGGGGATTTTTGCTCAGAGCCATTTCAAGCATTAGCATATGTTTACAAGAGGCCATAACCAATCTGAAGAGCATAGATGAATGTGCATGCAGCATGTTGTGCATCACGTTGAGTAAACTATAACAAAAATGCATAGAGAGGAGTCTGGAGTGTGCCAAATTGTAGATCTAATTGGTGTGATTTGTTTAAAGGAAGGGTACTCTCACTTTTTGCTGAGTCTCTCTTAAGAGCTTTAGTACCCTATTTGCATTCCTCTCTGCTTTGGAATACAGAAGATGGCAGCATGAAATCAACACCATATACTAGAAGGCAGCATTTAGGAGGTATGTAGCCCAACAAGCCAGAATGTGTTCTTCCTTTCTATCTCAGCTGTCCTTGCTGCCTATTGTGGCTATATCCTTTTAGCAAGGCATGTAGTACTGTAGGCACTGCTTGAGTTTCTACAACCTTACAAAATCTTAGAATCATACTAAAGGCTAAAATGAGGTTTTGGCTAGTTGTGGTCAACTGGGCAATCTGCAAGCTGGAAAGTTAGAATTCTTTTTGGCTACCAGTGCTGCAAAAGCTTCACTGTGTCTACAAAAACAATTAAAATTGTAGAATCAGTGGGAATCACAGTGTCATCTTTTTAAAGACCTATGTTGCAAGGTAGGACCATTGCCTCCCACCTTCCAATTTTTCTGCACATCCATAACCTGCCTTACTTTATCTTGGCTGTGTCACTGCATTTGTGTGTTTACAAGCATGTACTGTGCTTGCGTTCCTTTTCTTGAGCACTAAAGTTAGGAATTTGATTTCTTGAAAGTCAATGGGGTTACTTTTCCTATAACATTTTTGATTCTACAGAACATTCATAAAATGATTCAATTCTGCTACTGAATTCCTCAAAAACAAACCAGCATTTTGTCTTGTCCTGGAGATGTCTTCTGATTTGATTCAAACAGCACTTTAATTGGGACTAAATGTATAGTACAACTAGTATACATCACTTTACAAAGGACTGTTTTCTTAAAGATTTATGGTGGGTTTTTACCAAAGCTGTTAAGACTGAAAAAATGCTAACTTGCCGTGCATTAGCATTATGATATAATTAAATCCATGCAGCAAGAAAACCTATGGAGCAGTAGATCCCCTCATCCGGGAAACCAGTCTAGACTGCAGCAGTGGGAGCAGCGACTTACTCCAGTAAAACTGGAAGTCCAAACCTGTGCCTGGAAAGTGGGGCAAGGTCTTCTCGTCTGTTAGAAGCTTAGTGATCCTGTACAGGCCCTGCCGTTCTGAAAGAGCCTTAAACTCTCTCCATAATAATGGCATTGCATTTTGAGAAAATATCCTGCACATGACCTTAATCTTCCAGTCTGGCGGCTGGCTCAGAGAATAAAGCAGCTAATTTCTTTCCCCTAATTGTTATATGCTGAGGTTTTATCTCCTGCCATTTGCAGGGGGTGGGGGTAACTATTAGCTCAGCATAACTACAGGCATGGCATCATTGGCACCAGACGAGCAGTTTATAGCCATTGCATTATTCTTCCTTTTAGTCCTTCAGGGTGCAATGCATTCCTTACCTTTATTTACTCCTTTCGGACTCAGTGTTGGCCGTTGATAGATGCACTTTGGCCCAGTTTACATTCTCAAAAAGGAATCAGCCTTTAGTGCACTTACTGCTTTTGTACCTAAAAGAAACACAGCATTGACTTCGCACAGTCGTTCACTCTGAGATTGCCCCTGTGACGTTGTGCTCATTAAGCTCCTCCTCTCTGACCAGGATTACTAGAGGCTTTCTAACTCTTATCTCCAGTATAGCTGATAACTGCAGTATTACAGAAAATCCCCCTTTGACAGCAGTAGTTTGGAACAGCCCCACAGTGATGATGTGAAAGTGGTGGGTTATTAAGCAAAGTAATTGCTGAAGGATGTGGCCTTAAGTAAACACCACTCCCTATTAGATAACAGTGTTGACTGTTACATTCCTTACAGAGCCTGGCTCCTATTTGTAAATACAAAGTAGTACTTTCTATGTGAAATAGGATCAGAAACTCTCTCCAGAATCAGAGGAGCATGCCTATTATATTAGGTGCTGTGGAACACAGGCAAGATGGTGCTGCTGCAGTGGTCTTGTTTGTGGGCTTCCTAGAGGCACCTGGTTGGCCACTGTGTGAACAGACTGCTGGACTTGATGGGCCTTGGTCTGATCCAGCAGGGCCTTTCTTATGTTCTTATGAAATAGTAACAGTCCTTAATCTTTCAGACAGATGTTGTGTATTGGATCAGAGGAGACCTATGAAGAGGGGAATCATTGGACTTTTATGATAGTGCAACAATTGGAAAGCGCAACAATCATGGCCTGCAAGTTCCCCCCCTTATTTTGTTATATTTTAAATTTTAATACTGATTTTCAAGTCAGAATTAAGTACTCTACAAGCATTAACTACTCAAGTCATTTACTACTTGCTTATGAATAAAATAGCATTATTCAGTTTAAGGAAGCTGTGTGCAGAATGTGAGCATGTCATGACCAAATCAACTGCCAGTGTGCCATTTTACTTGCCTTGCATGGGGCTCAGGTGGGCCAGGTACCACTTCTCTGGCTATGCACGGGCAGGTTCGTTGGCAGTAGTGCCTCTCGTACCTTGTCTTGCACAGAGTTTGGGTGGTTTGGGCAGTGCACCTACCTTCCCTCGCCTTGCATAGGGCTCGGGGGGGGGGGGAGGCCCCAAGTTTGCAGAATAATCTGCAGTCTAAAAAAAAAAAAAGAATATATTGGGCAGTTAAAATATCTCAAAATAATAAAAGCAGTGCCTGTAGCTTTAGGAAACAAATGTCCTCAGTGGCTGTTACTAGGCAATCACAACAGTACTGCCAGCATTCATGGCTTAATTTCTGACAGTAAGACGCAGGGCAAAGAGCCAAAGCCCTTTCTAGGGCTGTTTTGCCCTTTAAAGGAGAACTCAACTTGGCCAGGCCTAACAACAATGACCAGGCAACTTGCTACCCTGCATGACTCACCCAGGACTAGCTGCTTATTACTATTCAACAGCAGCCACCCCATGAAAGACAGTGTGGTGTAGTGGTTATTGTTTGAGTCTAGGATCTGGGAGGTTTGAATGGCCACTTTGCCATGGAACCTCACTGGGTGACTTTGGGCCAGTTACACATTCTCAATATAAGTTACCTCACATGGATGTTTTGAGGATAAAATAGAGAAGAGAATGATGTAAGCTTTGTGGATTCCCAGCAGCTGGAACTGCACCACTAGACCGAGCCCAGAGGTTGGCACCACATAACTGGGCCATAGTTTCCCAAGTAGAGGGATGCCAGCATGAGGGCATAGGGACAAATAATGGTAGGTTGGCTGGTGGGAGGAGAGGAGAGAAGGAAGCAGGAAAAGGGGAGAGGCTATGGGGGCTTTCAGGCAAGGGAAAGTGGGGAAGGGGGAAATGAGATGCCCCCTCCAAGGCCTTGTGGGTCCCTTGCTTGTATTACTCTAAATGTGAATATACTAGGTTTATGTTATCATTGATTCTTGCTTTTTTTTTAGTCTTTTTCCTAATCATTCTGAATACTGAATTTGTTTTTCTTAACTATAGCAGCATGCTGCACTGTCATGTTCAGTAAAACTTTTTTACCTCATTTATAGCCTGCTTTTTTTGCTGGTGGATTACAAAATATAAAAGAAACCGTCATACAGCATAAGATATCCAAAAAACAGTGCAATAGGATCTTGATTACAAAATTAGAGAACAATGCAAACAACTGTCTAAGGTGTAACATACCATAATGGAGGAAGTTGATTACGAAGGTAGAAGACCATGCAGTAAAAGCAAAGTGATACGTACAGTGAACACTGAAGTGGTGTACAGTCTTGTTCCCCTATAAATGGCAAGGTACTGTGTAGTTCCATTATACTACAATCTTAATCCCTTTATAAAAATGCCCTCCCGCAGCAAAAGAATAGATTAGCGGGGGACCTTCCTGGTGTGCTCAGCAGGCCATTTCACAAGATAGGAGCCACATCAAAGATAGTTATAGTTTTAAAACTACGCTCTTAAGTTTAAGAGGTTGTAGTATCACAGTATATGTGGTTAGGATTGTTTGGCACAGTGTGCATTGCTCTGCCCAACTTAAGTCTTGTGTTCTAATTGGTTACCCAGATACTTATGGATTTTACTGTACTGAATAATTTGGTGTCGTATGAAAATGTAACTTATCTCGTTGTTGACCCTATTTAATAAATTAAATAGCACTAATTCAGTGCACTGAATTTCCTCTCTTGCAAAGAGTTTCTCTTCCTATCCTGTATTCATGTAAGCATTATAATCAGAGGTTATTATTCTGGCAATATGCCATTAGTGCTATAACTCTTGTTTGTATATGTGAACCATAACATTCATGCTTTAGCCATGTATGTTAGTGGACTTAATATTGTAATAATAGAAGGAAATCCAGTTCTTCCCCTTGTCTAGAGGACTAGTCAAATAACTGCAGTTCAGAAGTATATGAAATATATGGATTCAGCATTGATGTCATCAGTGGTTCCCAAAGTGGGCAGCACCACCCCCTGGGGGGCGGTGGGATTACCTTGGGGGGCACTAAGAGGCAAGAGGGGAGCATTAGAGGTGGGCCCCTTCAACTGTGTTGTTGGATAGGGTAGGGGGTGCTGGGTTTGAGTTTGTGGAACCAAGGGGGCGGTGGCTTGTCATGTGTACTGTCCTTCTCGGCATCTCTGTTCAGTTAACAGCAAAAAAACCCTGTAGGGCCTGCTAGAAAAGCTGCCCTTTTCTCCCCCTCCCACAAACCTCTTGATAGGCCACGTGCTTCAGCTGTAAGCAGTCTGTGGTGATTCCAGTTTCTGCACTCAAGACATGGCGAAAGGTCACAGCTGTTGCTCACCCAACCTTCAGCAGGTGTATCCTCTGTGGGGTTCTCGCTTCCTGTTTATATCTCAGGACAGCCTGACTTAGGCCTCCAGAGAGATGAGAGAAGTATTCATTGAAATAAAGGAAAGGAGGCAAGATGCAAACCTCATTGCCCCAGATTTCCTCTGTACTTTCATGACTTGCAGTGTATCGTCAAACACAGCAGCATGACTAAACTTGCTCTGTAGAGCATACCTGATTGCTGTGTGAAGGAGGAGCAGAGGAAGCAGCAGCCTAAGTAATAAAAAGGATCCTTTGACCTGAGAAAAGTTCCTGCAAGAATTCTTATTATAATCCCACCACCTAAAAGTATGGTTGCCAGTAATGAGGAGAAAAAAAAGTCCTGTCCCTTTAATAAAGTTTAATGTTAATGTTGTTTACCTCCATGCTGTGAAAAGCTTCAATTGCCCAGCCGTATTTTTTACAGGTTATTGGCAATACTACCTAAAAGAGACCATTTCTTTACTTACTTATTTATTTATTTATTTATAGTCTGCCTTTCTCACTTGGTAAAAGGTAATGGTCCCCTGTGCAAGCACCAGGTCATTACTGACCCATGGGGTAACGTCACATCCCGACATTTCCAAGGCAGACTTTGTTTACGGCTGGTTTTCCAGTGCCTTCCCCAGTCATCTTCCCTTTACCCCCAGCAAGCTGGGTACTCATTTTACCGACCTCAGAAGGATAGAAGGCTGAGAGTCAACCTTGAGCCGGCTACCTGAAACCAACTTCCGTCGGGATCAGACTCAGGTCATGAGCAGAGCTTGGGCTGCAGTACTGCAGCTTACCACTCTGTGCCACGGGGCTCTCACTTGGATTCGAGGATTATGTGGAGTGAGACAGTATAATCAACAGATATAGGACACTCAATAAACAATGCAATATAATTAGGGTTGCAGAACCAACCAGAAGTCTAAAAACAGAACTAAGGCAAAGCATAAGTATTAACATGACACATTAAAGGTAAAGGTAGTCCCCTGTGCAAGCACTGGGTCATTCCTGACCCATGGGGTGATGTCACATCCTGACGTTTCCTAGGCAGACTTTGTTTACGGGGTGGTTTGCCAGTGCCTTCGCCAGTCATCTTTCCTTTACCCCCAGCAAGTTGGGTACTCACTCTGCGCCATGGGGCTCTTTAACATGACACATTAAATGATACAAAATTCCAATTTACAGCAAGCTATACACAGTAGCATAGCCCACAGTTCCTCATAATTATTTCAAGTAACTTTGTGAATCATTAAGTACAGTGCAATTCTATTGCCTCCACAGAAAAGCCCTGTTGAATAATTCAGTTTTGCATAGTGGAGGCCTTCCTAACCTCCTTAGGCTGGCTGTTTCGCAAGGTGGGGGCCACAACGAAGAAGGCACATGTATGGGCAATTGTTGATTTTGTCCATTTGCAGGTTGGCACTTGCAGAAGACCATGCTCCAATGAGCGAAGCTGTTGTGGCAGAGCATAGAGGGAGAGGCAGTCTTGCAGATATGAGGGTCCAAGGCCATGAAGGCCATACCTTAAATTGAGCCTGGTTACTGATGGGCAGCCAGTGAAGTGCCAGCAGGATGAGAATAATATGAGTGCTCCATCTACAGTGAGGGGAAAAAGTATTTGACCCCCTGCTAAATTTGCCCGTTTGCCCTCTGACGAAGAAATGACCAGTCCATAATTTTAATGGTAGGTCTATTGTAGCTGTGAGAGAAGAATAACAACAGGAAAACCCCCAGATACCCAGAAGACAAAAGACAGAGACTGATGTGATTATAATGAGTGAAATAAGTATTTGATCCTCTTATCAACCAGCCAGATTAGGGTTAGGGTTCTGCTGTCGACAGAAGCAATCAATCCATCAGATTCCAAACTAGCCACCATGACCAAGACCAAAGAGCTGTCCAAGGATGTCAGGGACAAGATTGTAGATCCAGCTAGTTTGTGCTTGTTTCATTTCACCTGGAGTTTTGTTTTTTTTTTGCAGAAAAAGTGCCAATCTTCTGCTCTGCCTCTAACTTTAAAGATTTTTTAATACTAATATGCACGATGTAGCTCATTCGATAGAATTTAAACTGCTGAATCCCGATGTTCATTTTGATGGGCAGTGTAAATCTTTTGTTGACAGCGGAAAGTACTGCCATGCTTGCAGAGAGAAAAAAATATGGTCTATCCAGGTTGTGAATGTGTGTTGTTTCTCAATGATCCTATTAGATTTTAATTTCTTTATATCTGTTACTCTGTTGCTGTTGTAGAACCAGATCAACACAGCAATTTAATGTCTTTTTCCATTTGTGTTTCCTTGATTTTTCCTGTAATTGTTGGCTTAGTATCCTGTTAAGTAGAACTTCTGCCTGACTTGTTGAAAATTATTATCAAAGTTATGCATAACCTCACTTCCTGACATTCTGTGGCTCCCCCCCCCCATTGCCTTGTGTCAGAATTCCAAAGGTGCCTGCAGGCTCAAAATGGTGGGGGGACCCTGGTATTTTTCTTTAGTTTTCACCTGGCGAGTCTTGGCCCACAGCAGGATCATGACCTGAACTAAGGTGGCTCCTTTTCAATTTTTTTTTAAAAAGAGAAAAGTAAACAAAATATTTCAGAGTGCAGAGAGAGAAGAGACAGAAAGTAAAAAGCTGATAATGATAAACAATGAGTGGAAAACCGGACAAATAAAAACAGGTCCCATACTATGGACTGAATGTAAATGTATGTTCAAGATTTTAAAAGTACCATTGAACCCCTAGCTGAAGCTCTCCTCTTTGCCATCGTTGTGCAGTCCCCTTGATGCTATTCATATTCAATTTAATGCATAGTTAAATTGTGATACTCCCTGCTCCAGGATGTGGTGATGGCTGCCAACTTGGAAGGCTGTGAGAGGATGGTGGACATATTCATGGAAGGGAGGGGTATTAATTGCTACTAGTAAAAATAGATACTAGTCATGATGCATACCTGTTCAGGTTTAGAGGAGCATGCCTAATGTATTGGGTGCTGTGAAACACAGGAAGGATGCTGCTGCGGTTGTCTTGTTTGTGGTCTTCCTAGAGGGGCCTGGTTGGCCACTGTGTGAACAGACTGCTGGACTTGATGGACTTTGGTCTGATCCAGCATGGCTTTTCTTATGTTCTTATATCACCTTTGCATCCTGTTACCTGCAAGAGAAAATATAAAGTTCTCCAAATGTTGCCACTGAAATTGTAACATAAGAGCAGTGCTGCAACACTATAATGCATATTTGTGTTTCATTGAATATGAAGAGGACCCTGTAGTATACAGTAGTGTTTCATGGGAAAGGAGCTAGCTAAATACTGTGTGTCCCAATGCTGTGTTCCTGTTTGCCAGTATGGCAGCATGGCTATTTCTTACAAATGGCATCCTCAGGTAGCCAATAACTTAGTACATTTAAACTTGACAGTCTGAAATCTGTAGCATACCTTGGGCTACACTAATTCATGCTCATTGTGAACCTGGTTCAGGTTTTCACATGTCCTGTTTTTCCTTCTATAAAGCTAGTACCAAGGGAAATAGACAACTTGAATTCTCTGGAAATCATGGAGAAGTTGGGAGATGGTGTTTCACTGCTGGTAAGCTACCACGGGGATTTGTGGAGCTCTGATGGTAGAGTAGGAGGATCAACTTGAAAATCACATGACAAGTACATTTATTTGAATGTGCGGTTCATAATGAACACAAGTGAAAAGACAGCCTGAAGAGAGTCCTTGGAAACCCTTGTGGTCTCAATAAATCCATCAATAGTGTGTCAATATAGCCAGTGTTTTTCATATTTTTGGGTAGGCTCCCTGTGGTGTCCTGGGACACTTGAGGGTGTGAGAAAGCAGTTTTCCATGTCTTATTGACAGTAGTAGGCTTCTCATTAGTCAAGCCCCTCCCTTTCTCAAGTGTACATTGTGACCCCACTGGTATTGTTGAAAGGCATAGGTGAGGTCATGTATCCTTGATGTCTGCAAAGTGATCCACAATCAAGTTATGGCATTAAAGTAGTATTGGTACTTGTTGTTTATCCAGGAATAAGCCTCACATCTCCTCAATAATTATGAAACCTTGATCATGTTGGGTTGCTCCAAATATTTGCATCACAGTTTTCTGTGAGGGATGGCAAGAAATTAGAATAGAATGGTGGCCAATCTCATTTTCTCATGAAACCATTGCTGTTCTGGGTACAAAAGATTAAAAAGAATCAGAGAAACTAAACAAATACGTGTATATTGTTTGCATTCCAAGATATTTAGAGTACCATATGTGCTGTTTTCAAACAACAAAGTCCATGCGTTCAAATGCAGTCTCAGGTAAACTGATAAGCAGGTAGATAATAGGCTGAAGCAGAAGGAAATGTGAAAGGATATTTGTGGTAGTAGTCCATAGAAAATGAACATGCCTTGCACACCCTTACCTTCTTTGTCACTGCTACATGACTATTCCTGGGCCTTGCTTCTTGATAGATAGCAGATGATTAGCGAGCATACCTCAGATGGTTGTCTGATTCTTGCCATTCTGAGAGCCGGACACATTACTTTTATCTGTATTGTGCTCCTTAGTGGATGTTGGAGCATCGTATAGTTTCATGTCGACTGTAATGTAAATGCTTTATGTACGATGTACTTTTTGCTAGTAACTGAGAGGGAGCACATTTGCCCTCAGAACCTCTGGGCCCTAAAATACTTGGTATAGAAATATTCAATGTCAGCTAATTTGATAGAAGGACCAGGCCTAACTTAGCTTCAACTGCTCTGCTCATGGGCTAGATCTCAAGGACTGTGTGTTCTTGCCCTGTCAGGGCTTGCTGTGAGAGCATTTTTGCTCTCATCATCGGATCTCATCCAGAGAAACCTTTCTGGCAAGCTATGATTCATGTTCAGTTCAGATAGGAAGGAGAGTATTTACCAGATAGCAAGTGGTTCATATCCTGGAATACTTCTATGTGGGGTTCAAAATGGAGGAATCTTTTCTGTTGTATACATTATCCCTATCACTCTAAAGCCAGAAATACCTGTCACAGGATTCTTACTTTGGCTAATCTGTCGTGAACCCTAGGCCAAATTGTGTGCTTGATTTGTGCATTTAGATTGTTAGATTTCCTTAGGCTTCAGCAACAGCTACCAGGATATATCCAATCGGGAAGAGAGCTCCTTACTAAAGAGAACAGTGTGCTCTTTGGCTGCGCTCTGTTTTTCTTGCAGGCAGCCATTGTGTCTTGTTCCCCCGACCCCTTTGCTTTATGTGCTGACAAATTTATTTATTCACAACTGCTTGCTATCGATAACCATATAGGTGTGATTTCTAGAGATATGCCCACAGATGGGCCACATGATCATTTCAAAATGCAAAATAGATCCACATTATCTTGGTTTTCCAACACAAGTTAATTATCATGGATTTCAAAGTTGAAACCACAGCCGGTTTGGATGTAGAAGGGAATAGGGATTAATACCACCATTTAATCAGGGCCTTTTGCAAAGCATGCTGTGCATACGCTTGTGTGCCTTTCATGCATCCTGATTTGGGGCTATTTTTAAAGCTGATTTTCTGTCTCTAATTACTCTGGTGCCTCACTGGATTTCCTGGAATCTGCCTAAATTCTTCTGTATTAGCCTGCAGTTGTGCCTTACAGAAGGCAGTGACCATTCTATAGTAACTGATAAACTACTGAGGTTTTCCCCCTCACCAATGTTTTCCCCCTTAGATCCAAGATGACAAGTGGGCTTTCTGAAACAATAATGGCATTAGCTTGTTTACAGTCTAATTTTTTAACCTTCTAGCCCTCTTGTCTCCCAATGTTATATTGTATTGGTGCATTTCTCATTTAAAGCTTTTCCCTTTAGTTGTTCCTGAATTTTGAGTCTAATGGTTGAAAAGCAGTGTGTATGGGAATGAATGATATTGGTTTTTTCAACCTCTTCCCCCAAGATTGAAACATACCATTCATTTTGCTAGAGGTACAAGGATTTCCAGTCCTCTTTGGATTGTTAAAAAGCATTTAAGTGCCACTTTACACTTTTAATAATCCTGCCTTGGAAGAATTTCTGATAGAATGTTTCTAATTAATTTAATTAAATGTAATTAAGACAGTGTTTTAATGGCCATGTCTGGAATGAAGAGAATTATGCATCAGATCAAAGTCCTAATTCTGTGACACTTAGATGGTGTGTAATTGTGAATCAGTCATGCATGTTGCCCTGTGCTGGATGGCCCAGAGGCTATCTCAATCTCATCAGATCTCACAAGCTAAGCAAGGGTCGACCTTGGTAAGTATTCAGATGAGAGACCACCAAGGAATACCAGGGTCATCATACAGAGGAAAGCAATGGCAAATCACCTCTGTAAGTATCTTGCCTTGAAAACCCTACAGGGTTGCCATAAGTCAGCTATGACTTGACGGCATACATGTTAGGAAATATTCATATATTTGCTTCTTAAATTAGATTTTAAGGGCAAGAATTTTGGTTGCAAAAAGCAAGGATGGAAGAGAACAGAAGGAGGAAATAGTATGAATGGAAAAGTTGGTCAGTAGTGGTGTAGAAATGTGGCAAGTGAAATGAACTTTGTGTAGAGCACTTCACCCTCTATCTATGGTCATTTCTGTTCTGTTTTCTTAGCCTTAAACTATCACCTGACTAATGCAGTTCCACAGACCAATCCTCCAGTGTGGACACAGAGCTGGCTGAAGAAAACTGAGGCTCCCAAATGTGAAATTGTGACTTGCAGTTGTGATCCCAAATAATTGCTTGCATTGTGAATGCACAGATGTCCAAAATGGGGCTTTGTGTGCAGAAGATCCCAGGTTCAATCCCTGGCATTTTCATATAGAAGGATCAGGCAGTAGGTGATGTGAAATACTTCTGCCTGAGATCCTAGAGAGCCACTTCCCATCTGAGTAGACAATACTGACCTTGATGGATGATAGTCTGATTCAGTATAGGGTAGCTTCCTGTGTGCACAGTGTATACAACTCTGCTCAAACCTTTCAGCCACATGGGCAAATGAAGAAAAATGTTTAACTCATACCAGGATCTTGGGCTAGTCTCTGAAATTTGTCCCTACAACAGTGTCATCAAGGCTGCATAAATAGTATAGTGTAAAAAAGGGTTAAGTTTTTTATTTCATCAGTTGTGTGATTGTGGGCATCTAATCTGTGCTTGTATACATATAATAAAGCAAAGTTGTATGTTTCCACAGTACTTGCTACTGTCCCTTATTATTGGAGTAGATACAACATAATGGGATTTCAGTTTGTATTGTATACATGCGGTCTCATATTTGTTTACTGCAGCAACAGGATACTCCCTATCTAAACCATCCATCACTGCCTGTTGGACAAATTTGTTGGCCCAAAGGGTGGAGGGCATCAATCCGAGGAGGGGTACTTCTTGCTTGGATGTTGGACCAATATCCTCTCATGCCAAGGATACTCCTCTGGGGTTAAGGGGAGGGGGGCCTTTGGTAGTGGGCAATTCAATTATTAGAAATAGAGAGGGATCTGTGGCAAGCGTTTTGACTGCATGGTGACTTGCCTGCCTGTTGTGAAGGTTGTGGACATCATGCTCAGTCTAGATAGGTTGATAGGTAATGCGAGGGAAGTGACAGCAGTTGGGGTACACGTTGGCACCAGTGACATTGGAAAATGTAATTGTGTGGTCCTGGAGGAAAAAATTAGATTAGGCAGAAAGTTAAAAGGCAGGACCTCAAAGGTAGCGTTCTTGGAATTGTATCATTCAAGAACCTCATAGCATGTTTATCAATAACTACACGAGGCCTGGGAAGAGAAAAAAGTAGTTGCAAATAGAATGGAGCTGATTGGAATAGTTCTGTTGTTAAAAAGGAGTGACTTGCAGAAGACTGAAATGCAATATAACCGGTTCTTTGTGATATGCCTGATAGCATTAGGGCTCTTGTCCATGATTGCCTCTCATAGTTACTACTATAATTCTGAGGATAATGTTGAGGTATAAATAGTAGTAATTTTCATTTATGATTCAGATTCCAGAGTCTGTGTGGCTTTTTTCCTCCTCTTGACATAAAAAAACCCCTCGAAAATGTAAACAGACTTAAAAAGAGCTCGGAACTTGAATGTGTTTTAAGATTGGATTCACTTATTCCTCTTCACCCTACTCCTTGCCCAAATAAAGGCACAATCTTGCCTTACAGAAGTACTGTTTTTATATAGCACACTACCCCTTCCAACTAAACCCCATGGAAGAATATTCTTGAATAAATGTTTTGTTTTAAAAAAATTAACAGTAAACATTCAACAGGAAAGCATTTTTCTGTACTGTGTACCTTTAAACAGGCTGTTTAATCTTACTCTGATTTTACTAACTTGTCTCTGTATGCTTACATTGTAAAACTAAATCAACTAAAAAAAAAACACCTTTCCATGGACTTGACTTGGTAAATTGGGCTTGGTAAATTGAGCTGGGTGCCTGTACTGGTTGTTAAGTTGCACAGTCCTTCTCCAACTGTTCAATGAAGTACAAATTTCACCTTTTCCCTTATGCTGTGAAAATCCCTAGTCATAATTTGGCTGCTTCCTCTTTACTGCTAAGGCCTAATGTAGTGCAACCAAGACGCACCCCACCATTCATCCAGCATGGTGCAAACAAGGCACACTCATGCTAGTTACCTAGCAGCATTGGTCGAACATGCTATCTGCAAATCAACAAGGTGTTCCTACACTGATCACTGATCATGGTACACATAGGTAAAATAAGTACAAGGAACAATTGTGTGGTGTCTTAAAATCTTTTGTGTTTTCCTACTCATAGATAGGTCATTTGCTTTGCTAACCATTTGCTTTGCTAACCACAAGTAGTGAATTTAGGATTTTTGACCCATGAAATCTGTAGTATTTTTAGATCAAACACTAATAAAACTTTATACAACTGAGTAAAGCTTTTCCATTTCTGAGGTGCACGGCCTTGCTTCTTGAATAGCTCTTTTGTTTTTGACTAGATTACTTGCAGAGTAATACATTCAAAATGAAAGGTGCTTTCAGAGTCGGTTCTTTTGATTAAAACCCCCCACATGGTGAATTAACTAAATAAAAGGAAGAAAGTGGTGAGTGCCTGGTGGTGTGGGAATATGAACAATATTATTCAAAGAAGTGGGCAGTCAAGTCTTGAACTTGGTCATACTAATTTATTTCTTTGTAATGCATCAATTTCTCCACATTGCAGAGTTCATGTACTGATCTGAGTCTCTTACTCTGTTCTTCCTATATCATCAACACTTGTGGTTATTTTCCTTGGTATCCATGAGCCAGCTACAGAGATGTGAAACCAAATCAGTTTCATTTGTCATTTTGTAGAAGATATCATCCAGGGATTTGGAGTGCAGTCGGCATGCTAGTGACGCTAATCTGTTCTCATTGTCATCTGAATCATGTAGGTTAGTGAATTTCCTGTTAATGTGCAGGATGAGACTAATAAACTGAAGCTCAGTCCAGAGAAAAGCTGAGGTGCTTCTTGATAATGTCGCCTACTTGATAAACTCAGCCTGTTCTGGATAAGTTGTATTCCCATTCAAGGTTTACTGTTAAAGGATAATGTGGATGAAGGGGGAATGATGTTTACCTCCCTGAGTTCCTTGGAGGAAGGGCAGGGTAAAAATGTAGTAAATAAATAAATGTTATGACTTTGCCTTGTTGTTTTCCACTGGAGACACGTTGCCTTAAATAAATAATAACCCCCCTTCCCAAAGGCACCACATCCAAATCTCAGAGGCTGTTTCCTGCCATATTAAGTTCTAAAACTCCATTGGTTATCAATCAGGTACTGGGTTCAGTTCAAGGTTCTTTCTGTCACTTACAAAGCCCATAATGGCTTCAGGCCCACATTCCTACAGGACCATGTCTCTAGCTATGTTCTGCTGCAGCTGTTGTACTAATTTGAGCAAAGCCTTTTGAAGCCACCTTGCAAACAGGTAAAATCGGCAATTGCCTGTTCATGCACATTCTCTGTGGTTGAGCCATTAAGGTAGGGTTGCCAGGTCCCTCTTCACCACTGGCAAGATGTTTTGGGGGTGGAGCCTGAGGAGGGCGGGGTTTGGGGAGGAGAGGGACTTCAGTGCCATAGAGTCCAATTGCCAAGAGGCCATTTTCTCCAGGTACTCTGTCGACTGGAGAACAGTTGTAATAGCAAGAGATCTCCAGCTAGTACCTGGAGGTTGCCAACTCTACATTAAAGAATGGCCTGCCTGAGATTATCAGGAAGGCCACCACACTTCTTTAATTTCACAGAAAGTGAAAAACCAAAATGTTCAAGAAGGCATTCTTATAAAGGGATCAGAACAATAGTGTGCAAATAGTATTGTAGTCTGCTGCAATGTTTATTGCGCTTATCACTCCTCTTTACTGGTAATATAAAGGTCTTCTACCTTTGTAACCCCTTCCTGCATTACAGTATGTCAAGCTGTGACAGTTTTGTTGCCTTTTACAGGGTTGTTTTTTTGGCCTGTGTTATTTTCAGTTCTGTAATCCTAGCCCTGGTGCATTGTTTTGTTCATTCAAGAGCTTTGCTGTTTGACTGCATGGTTTTCTTATTTTGCAGCCCTGTTTGAGTCTCACTGAGAAAGTTGGGCTATAAATGAAGTTAATGAGTTATCTAATAAAGATGCTTTTTGCACAAAAATAGTTGGAGACAGGCATGGTTATCTTTAAGCTTGCTCGGAATACAGGCCCCTGCTCCTCTGAAACTGTGTTGAAGTCTGAGATGGACGACGGTTCTGTAAGTTTACCTCCATGTTCAGTGAGGGGCAGCACATGTCATTATCGGATGCTGGATACAAACAGGAGAAGCCACTATCCTGGCCTGCCTTTTGAGCTTCCTAGAAATGAATAGATGGACCCAATCCAACAAATACAACTATGTTCTTAAGTGTTCTTTTTTGGCAAGGTGGCAAATTCTGCGCATATTCAGGCTCAGGACTTAGGCTCAGAATTATCGACTCAGCTCAAAGGACATATAGAAGTGAAAGAAATCGTAGAGGAGGCTGACTGGCAATTAATTCAGGCTATAAAAAACTCTTCCCCCTTTTGTTTCTTGCTATCATAATAATAGCACTTTGTGGGCTTGTGTAGGCTTGTATCGTTGAGCATGAGAGCTCAGGGAGAAGGGGAAAAAAAACCCATCTCGATTTTGTTCAAATTGCCAGCAGAGATTTTCTTTGCAAAAGATGCAGGGGTCATGAAGATTATGTAGGCAGGCTAGGCAGTATGATTCCTCCTCCATTCCTAATGGTAATAGATTTTAAAAAAATTAACCTAGTCCACCAACTTAAAAGTCAGAGTTTCTTGTACATTTTAAACCTACAATTACATTAAGCGAAATGTATAATTTCTCGTATTGAGAGGTCTTAGCAGAATTGAGAGATCCTCTGTTCTTTGCGCTCCCAAAATGTATTCAGTATCGGCTCCACCTTTTACTGCCGACAAGGAGTGCCTGCAGCGGGTGGTGCTTAACGGAATACAAACAGGCACTTGATCCAGCCAGACTAATCTGTGCACAGAAACAAGTTTCTGCATATGAATCAGCTTCAGTGGGAATTCCACAGGTTTCTGTGGAGGTGGGTGGGGGGAGTAAGAAAACTTTGGCTGCCATCCTAAACACACCTACCAGGGAATGAGGCCCACTGGACTTGGTGAGATTTTCTTATAAATAAATATGCTTAACGCTGTTTGTACCCTGGTAAGTCCTTGCTTGTGGACTTCCCTTTATCCTGTTCTTTGAGGAGGAAAGCATGGCTGAAGATCTACCTCAGTATGGGCAGGAGAAATCAGTGTTGAGTGCTTTTTATATTAATTGGATGTCTGTATAATGCTTCCTGTCCACATTTGTAATTCTGTGTTCTGCAGCTGTGGCTGTATTGTAATAGCATGCTAAACAAGAACTCTGTAATATAATTTTCAGGGAATCTCAGGGTTGATAAGTTGGGGTGAGAAATGATTTGAAATTATTGTATTATAAAGTACTGTTACAATAATCACCCCAGTTTCACTTCCATTGAGAAAGGCTTCTGTTGACTTATTTTAAAAAGTCATTTTTTGCTGTTGACACAGTAGCTGTTGTTTCCCCTTCTGTCTGCAGCCCTGTATTCAGAGATATCCCAGCTTCACCAGGAAAGGGTTAAGCAAGATGACGCTGAAGTAACTTACTGTGGCCCTGTTTAAAATGTTAACATAAGGGGCTCTCCATAGTTGTGTCTTCATTTGTTCATTGGAGATGTGCAGCAATCACAAGTATCAAATTAGTGGTTAACCCAAATAATCCAGATTATGTGGGAGGAGAAATTAAGGATGTGCAGAAATTTATATTTTCTACTTCATTTGAAATATGCTACCTGCTCTATATCTTTTGAGGTTAGGTAGCATGTGGAGGTGTTGGGAATGTGACTTTCTAAAAACCAAGAACAAAACCTGAGGATAACAATTTGTGTTGTTCCCTGAGATGGGTAATGTCTTATGAGAGTTGTCTGATCCTTTGAGCAACATTTCTTTTATCTGCTTGCATAGTGAGTCATTTGCATTATCAGCATCTTAATAACAATCTACCCAATATAGTGACAGATGGTTCTTAGAGGTTAAAATAGACTCACAATTGCTAATAGTAAACCATGGATCTCTATGCCCAAGCACCTAATTACTTGGCATTCTCTGTATGAGTGGCTCCTAATGGATTTTTCCCTTTTGTTCCAGAAAAAAGCATGGCAGACATTAAAAACAATTGTCAGCTTGCCTGTCATCAGTCCCTTCAAGAGGCGGTACTCCTGGGTGCAGCTGGCTGGTCACACAGGTGAAAAAACCTTCCACTTTCCTTGGCCATTACAAAAAGTTGATAATAAAATTGCATAGATTCTAAAGGACATCTGGCCTCAAGTAAGTCTATCTGAATGCTCCAAACTGGTTAGCCCAAATAAACTAGATTATTTCTGGGGAGAGAGATCTATATTTTCTATGCTGTTTAAAATGTGCTACCCATTCTGTATATTAGTAGCATGCACAACTTAAAAGCAAAACTTGTACCTTGTTAAAATACTTGGCCAGTTTTTTCAGAAGTAAATACAGGCAAGATTATAAACTGCCTGTGGCTCTGGGATCATTCAAATGTAACAAATTTGGTTTCTCATACAATAGTTTGAAAATGAGGGAAGTGTTTTTAACAGCCTCACTAAACAGAATATTTTTGCTAAAATCTAGTGTGAAGTTTAAAAGTGAAATACATGCAATCCTAGCCCGTTTCATAATTTTCAAAAGATGAATCATGAATTTGAGTAAGCGGAGTTTGGCTTGCATGATGAGATGTCTCCTATAACCAGCATGACAAAGAAGCAAAGTATGCAGATTAAGAAAGGCTCTTAGTTTTTTTCTGAGTGTGGTGTCTGTACACACATGCAAACAACCACACATCTGTCTTGGATTTAGTATACTGTAGTCCAGGTGCTCAGCGTTTCACTCTTTCTGCTTGAAAGTTCGTTTGAACCTATATCCTGAGGAAGAAATGAAGCTGGTTATAAATTTACGAGACCACTGCTGGATTAGACTGATGGTGCAGGTTGAAAAGAACTTGGGAAAGTTTGATAGGGTAGCAAATAGGGGACCACTTAAGTAAGTAGTGTTTGTTTAACTTCTGGGAAAGTTGATAGAATCTCATTTGGCCAAGCTGCTTACTGTCTTTAAGTGATTTATGCCAAGCTTCTGTAGTAACTTGTCTGACTGACGTATGAGGAAAGTGCAAGTTAACTGGGAAGTATGTATGCTGCATTTCCTTGTGTATGGCCTTTTTAAAAATTAGTGTAGTTACTGCTGAACTTTCTCTGATTCCCAAAGAACTCCGTACATTCCAGTGCTGGCAGCAAGGTTGGACCAAGTTTATGTGGATGAATTCAGAGTATGATTTAGGATTGGTCTTCTTCTCTGTGTTTGGTGCATTAATTTGTTTCAGGTGCTGTGGGCTAATAGACATCTATGAAAGGGAAAAAATCTTCTCATGAAGGTGTCATCATTGCAGTTCTGGAAGGGGGAAGTGGCTCCCTCTTGACTCATATCCAGCCTCATTGCATTGTTCATGTGGGTTCTGGAGGATAAATTTTAATCTTAGAATAGTAAAACATTGGAGCTGCATGGTTCCAAGAGTCTTGCAGTACCTGGAGAACATTGTATGTGTGTATTCAAAATGCATGACTTGGCTTCTAGTCTTGGGTTGCTGGTTAATGATCAGTAACCACTTTTCTCTTGCAAACTAAGGACAGGTACATCATGGATCTCAATTCAGGACACCGTGATAGCATTTCAAAGATTTAATCATATAATCTACCTATCAAAGGTAACATGTCTTAGCCTGTTAACTTTCTGTGCAGTCCAGTTGTTTCTAGAGCAAGCCTATTTACACATTTTATGTGAATTTTTTTAAATAGCCAGACATGGTTTGCTGTGGGCGTTCTTTTTACAAGAAATACACTCTTTCCAGGGAAGTTTATCTAGAAGGCAAGGGTGTGGTTGTCAACTTGGAAGAGAGGTTTTCCCTCAATATGTCAGTGTGTTCTGTTTATTACAGCAAGCTTCAAGGCAGCTGATGGTGGGACAATTCTGAAGCTCTACTCAGAAAATGAGGAGAAGTGCTTTGAGCTGCTGATGAAAGATCGGTTATACTCCTGTGTCCCCGTTTTCCATGGTGTGGTGGAGAGAGACGGTGAATCTTATATCCAACTGGATGACCTTCTGGCTAAGTTTGAGGGACCTTGTGTGATGGACTGTAAGATGGGGATAAGGTGAGAGACCTTGAAATCCAGTTGTCTCATTGTGAAAGAGATGAGATAGGGGCATACTTGTTGCCTTATTGGTGAACAACGAACTATGGGAGAGTTTCTACTACTATGATACAAAAACTGTGAGCTCTTTGAAGATAACTCTTGATATAAAAAGAACTGAAAATTGGGGCTGATCACTTACCTGTTCCACCTGCTTAGCTCTCCACAAGCCCACATCTCCCTCCTCCTGACTCTCTGCCAAGCCCTCTTCCAGGGTTGATACACTCAGACCCCATTTCGGCATGGTGAGGGTCAGGTTCAGTAACCTGAGCAGTGGTTGATGCCATTGCTGGCAGAATAAAACTGACTTGCTTGACAGGATAGCCTGCACCACTGCAATTCATATTTCTCTTTACATTAGAGTGGTTTTGCAAGTCTTTCTCCTGTGGCCTTTGAGGCACCATAGAGAGATTCTTCAGCCAAATGGGTCAGATGTTACTCAGGACCTCTCCCTCAGTGGAAGTAGGTCGGTAGGATTTTTGTTCTGTACAAAATGTCTGCAATAACTCTTATTACCAATCAGTCATATTTAGCAACTCAAAAACAGTAATAATTAAAATCCCTCCTTACATACAAGCATCAATGCCTTCCTAGAAGGACATCTATTTCAAATATATTACCAATACCAAGTTTCAGCATTGTAGCTCAGAATTAAATTATTAATACATTTGCATTGGGTCACATCTGCAAAATACCTAAAAGCACCATTTTCAAAACCTATGGAAATGAAACCAGGGCAATACATTTTTCAGGTTGGCTTGTTCACCTTATCTAGAATAGTAGAATTGGTGTCATTGCTTAATTTTGGTTGGGTTCTCATGGCTGCTATTCTTAGCACTTGGTGTTAGGCTCCAGAGCCTGATCATCATGCTTTTTTCTCTGGGCCTTCTGACTGGCTGAAAAGGCTTAATGCTCTAAGCATATGCGGAGAGCTATTCAGTTGCTACTTCTGGAGTTAGAAGAGACTCCTTGTTCAGGGGTTGAAATTTTCATCTATTATTCATCCATCTCACTAAAAGTAAATCAAGTAAATATGTATAGAGCCTTGAGGGAAATGTCAGACAAATCATTTATTTGACTGTATATGTCACGTAAAATGGTACCCAAAGTAAAACCAGTGGAACAAATAATGAACAAGCTTAAAACCTAAAAGAAATATTTGCAGTGACCCTTGCTGAGAGCGATGCTGCCCTCCCTCCACTACCTAATTTTCTTTAGACACCTTCACCAGGTGCAAAAATTACATTACTAGGCACTCAACTTTGGAGTCAAAACAAAAGGAGATTGATTGGGAAAATCTTACAAAAGCGAAAGAAATTAAACCCTTCATAACTCTATGCTTAGGTCTTTCCCCCAAAACACATTCCTCAGGCTTAATGTTAAGCTTTCCTTTATTAAGCCAGAGACTCCAAGCTGAGATCAAGCTTTTAAGAAACCCGTAAACAAAAGCTTCATTAAAAAATTGCATGAGGGAATAACTGTATGGAGTTGCTTTTCTTTCCAGTGCGGATTGCTGTGATGAGTTTCCTAGATTTTATGCAGGATTTACTCTGAATAACTGGTACACTGTTGTAGAAAGAGACAAAAGGGTAAATCCAGCTATTTCCATCTCAGCACAGTGAGACATTCTTAGACATGTGCAGTAAGATGCCACTATGTAGTTAAAATCCAGGAATGCAACCCTAGACAACTACTTAAAAAAAAAATTAAAGCCAGCTTGCCTGTTTTTCCAGGTGATTAGTTAAACTTAACAAACTTCTGTCTGACCATGTGCTTCTGTCTGACCACATGCTTTTCCTTTACCCATTCCAGTGCTACCTAGGATTGTGGCTCAGGTATTTTACATCCTGACATGGATTGGCCTAAGTGATCCTGAACAAGTCATGCTGATATCTCTAAACATATCTGAAGGATAACAATTTATCTACCTGCATGTAACAAGCACTGTCGTTTTCCTTCCATGGCACATACAAAAATAAAGTTGTTATACTTTAAAGAGTTGCAGAAGTGTTCAGTATCAGGAATTTTTTTTTCTTTTTTGCAGGACGTACCTGGAGGAGGAATTAACTAAAGCTCGAGAGAAACCAAAGTTGCGTAAGGACATGTATAAGAAAATGATTGACGTGGACCCGCTGGCCCCCACTGCTGAGGAGAACTCGCATCACGCTGTGACAAAACCTCGGTACATGCAGTGGAGGGAGACCATCAGCTCCAGCGCTAACTTGGGTTTCAGGATCGAGGGAATTAAGGTGGGACATCTTTTGCTGTTGTTTAATTGAGCATCTCACTGTGGTTTTTGAAAGCCGCTGTAGTGGCAGAAAACTCCCCAAAATGTAGCATGTATACAACCAGTAACCATAGTGAGAATAACAGAAAGAATGAATTAAACTGAAAATGAGGCAAGATGGAATTCTGGTTGGCTAGAGATACTCAGGAAGGGAACATGTCTGTCAAGGAATGGCGTAGAGAGCATTCTGATTCATTCATCATAAATTTCAAATCATATAGATTTCTAAATCTTCATGAACCTTTATCACATAATTTGTTGCTGTTCCTTGAGTGCAGTGGTAGAGAGGAAGGAATTTAGGTAAGAATCCACATAATCCAGCATAGGTAAGAATCCACATAAACAAAAAAACATCTGATTCAGACCTATTAAGTTCATAGCCTCTAAGGTAAAGATAAAGGTCCCCTGTGCAAGCACCGGGTCATTCCTGACCCATGGGGTGATGTCACATCCCGACGTTTCCAAGGCAGACTTTGTTTGCGGGGTGGTTTGCCAGTGCCTTCCCCAGTCATCTTCCTTTTACCCCCAGCAAGCTGGCTACTCATTTCACCAACTTCAGAAGGATGGAAGGCTGAGTCGACCTTGAACCTTCTACCTGAAACCGACTCAGGTCGTGAGCAGAGCTTTTGACTGCAGTACTGCAGCTTAACACTCTACCAACCACTTTTTTCTGAATGTATGTTGAGGATACATTCTCAGGGGCCACCGGTGATATTTCTATTTTTTATAAGTGCATACATTATATAATAGCTTAATACAAATGGGAAAAAAGAAGAGAAGAAGGATGTTTACAACAATTCATAAGAAGCAAAATGTTGCTTCTTTTAGTTTAAGCTTTTGTGAGTAAGACTTCACTTCTTCAGATGCATAATAATTCATTTTATATTGTGTGTCTGAAGAAGTGAAGTCTGAGTTATGAAAGCTTATGCTGGAATAAGCTTGATTAGTCTTAAAGGTGCCACTTGAATAATGTTTTACTTTCTGACCCCAGTATATAATAAAAATTGCCTAGCTTCCTGTACATTGTAGGTTATTTCTCTGCATCCTTTGGTAATATGTTGATTTAGTTAATAAGGCTACATTCCAAATATGATTAAATCAATTTTTATAGAAGGGCATTCTGTTTTATTCCAATGTGCTGCAATAATCCTCTTAGCATCTGTAAGCAGAGTTGAAAGAAACTCAGTGTCTGAAGAAGCTTCCAATCTTTTTAAATATCGTAATACAATTATCTTTAGAATTATCTTTGGATGTGGAGGTATATTACTGCATTTTTTGCCAAAACAGTTATGGACATATCCAAAACAAATCAAATCTGCATGTCTCAACTACATCTTCAATACACATTTGATACATTTTTATAACTACTTTTATGAGGAATTAATAAGGAGTAGTAAGATTACATTGCAAAAGTATTTTACAAAAATATTATTTCAAACTCATTGGGATTAGTTTTGAGCTGATGCTTTCCTTTTTAAATTTTTATTTTCTAAGTTTAAAGCAGTTGCACAACAACATGTACCACATATCAGAGATAATTCTGGCTTAGTACAAATGACAGTGTTTTCCTAATAATCTACAGCTACCTTTAATAACTTTATGCAGATAATAATTAGGCTAAAATGCACTATAATGTTTGGTTGACCTCAGGACTGGCATCCTTAGTTACATCACAAAATACATTCTAATATACCAAAGAAACAAGACTTGCAAGTAGGCACATTAAACATAACTAATTTACAGCTATGAAGTTCTTCTCTTAATAGTATTCACCTTTTTTGGGAAGTGCAGGTGAGGGGTGGGAGGAGAGAAGTGGGGTAAGCTAATGCTTCCCTTGATTCATTTCCATTCCTGTAAACGCAACCCAATTCATAAATCTTTGTGTAGTTTAAAAGAATTGTATGATCTTAACTGAATAACAGTGAGTAAACCTGAGCTGTCATTCTGCTAAAGATATGATTGTCATTATAGATTCAAAAGTGGGTTTCTGTCACATACTTTCTCCAACTACATGCCTAATTTGAAAAAATTGAAAAAGCAGTGGTTGTATTTCCCCTAATTTACATGTAATTTCCTCATAATTCAACATATGTTAAATATTCTGTTGATCATTAAACAAAGCAGAAGTTAAAGGTGGAAGACCAGGACTTAAAATGATTTAACTTTATATCACTTTGATAGGGTGGAGCTTATCACTGAATTCTTCACTTCAACCCTTTTTGTAAACATCTAATCAAATCTTTCAACTTTTTCCAGTGAAAATCCCAAGATCAGTATATTTTTATCCTAAACAAGTCACTCCTTCATATCTGCCAGTTTAACTGCACTGTAATATAATTTTATGTTAGCCACCTGCAAACTGCCCCTAATAAGGGTCCGCTAGTGTTTTCAATGCTGCCCTTGGGGGTTTGTTACTCCAAATACATTTCTTAATACATCTTTCCTGGGATGCAAGGACAGCTGGTTTTAGTCAGAGAGACAGATTCTTGAACAAAAATAATAGTTTAGGTAACAGATTCATTTTTACAGTAGAGATTCTTCCCAACCAAGAGATTGGCAGTGTCTGCTGATACAGTAGCTCTTTTTTCTACTTCTTTGAATAATGTATTATGGTTATATTCTGCCAAAAGATCGAGATCTTATAGCATCCAAATGCCCAGATATCTGACCAGCTGAGCACTCCATGGCACAGAACAGATTTTAACTGTGTTATTTTAACTTATGTTACAAAGTCCATTCCATTCTGATTTATGTGATAATTGCTCTGTAGCCTGATATCCCTCTAAATGCATATTTCAGGTTGCCTGCTTCTATAAGTGAGTGTTGTGGTCAAGGTTAGAATTACATCATATGCTTAAAGAAAGATTTCAGAAACACAGTGACCAAAATGTATTCCATATTTTTGTCATTATTTGGGATAGCAATAGCCAGTTCAGTAGCCAAAACAAAGGTGAAAGAGGACAACCTTGATGAGTTCCTGTGTGAATAGAAGTTTTTCTTGAAATACTACCATTGACTGAGTCTCTTGCTGTATGTGTGTGTGATGTATACCGTTGGTGACATTTCTGAGGATAATGTCCTAGTCATCCATTGGACTGCTTGGAGGTTATTTGGTCAATTTACTAAAGTAGGCAAGCTCTACCCCCCGGTTGGGTATCTGATGAAAGAAAGCCACTGTGCCTTCAGGCACCAGATGTGCATAGCATTTTCCATTTTTGTTGCTGCATGTCCCTGCAATCCTAGAAGACATTTTTTGTAGTACCCAAATTAAAATTACACTTCTAAGAGCTCTTCCCCCCCAGTTGCAAGATATGTTGAGCTTTGGTGCTATTCCAAAAATATGGATAATGGTTTCACATTGTATCCCCACACGAGTCTTAGGCTGATTTCACAGAATGTTGTCTACAGTTAGCGTGCCATCTGGCAGCAGATGGGAAAGGCTTCCTTATCTGTACTCACAAGCATGCTGCAGTTAGTGCATTGCTTCAGAGTTCTTCTGGTTTTCTCTGCCCACGATTAGTGTTGGAGTTGTATAACTTTCCCGTGTTCTGTCAGACACCTACTTTTGTGTCTGAGCCTGCGCAGAGAGATTTATCTGTGGGTATCTGTGAAATGCAGCGTGTTGTGCATAGGCTTGTCCTGCAGTTAATTGATTCTGCTTGAAGATGTTGTGTTTCATGTGGGTGTGTTCTGGTTGACTAGCTTACACTGTGAAAGCGAGAGCTTAATTTTGTCTAGTTTTTCATAAATGTAATTTATATCCTAAAAAGCTTGTCATGAACAGCTATAATGCAAACAGAGAGAGAGAGGCAGGCACATAACAAACTATAAATGCATCCAAGTTTACTGAACCTGACTGCATAACAATTCTAAGCTGATCGCTTCAGGCAGGCTGCCAGGTAACATCCTTAACATTGCCCCATATATGGGCTTTTAAGGGCCAAAATATATAATGCTAGCAAATAACTCTTTTTCCTTGTGGAGAGCCCACCACAAAAAATATACCTTGGAAGCCCTCTGGTGGAAAAAAATTACTTGAGATGGATTTGGAGCAGCAAGCAGGAAAAGTATTGAACACACACCTCACCTTTCTGGTGCTAATTCCCCGCGTCCGGTTTTGTCTTCCAGAAGCAGCTATTCCTTGATATAAAAGGGCATTTGAGTTATACTTGCATGAATTTATGCTTAATGTATACTTTGGTCCTAAACCTGTGTGGCTGTATAGTGTTGAATCTAGCTACATCTTCTGCAATTAGGGCTTAGCTAATGTGAAATACAAGTTTACTAAGGACCATGTCCACCTTTAACCCTATATTTGCCCTTCAAAACAAAGAGGGTTATCCTGAGTTAAGAGTAGATTGTGAAAGTAGTTGGCTCAGTCCCACTTGCACTGCTGCCAGTTGTTTCTGAAGGAAAAAGTCCCTGCCTGTATTTGTGAAGGGCTCCTGCATCTGTTGTCAACAGAAGATGGGACCGAAGTGACCATTTCTTCCTTTTTGCTTTCCTTACAAATGCTATGGCTGCCTTTGAACGAAGACAGATACAGGACGCTTCCACACAAGTGTTTTGCTTCAGCTTGGGTTGCTGTGGTTGCTTTTCTTTGGAGCTTCTGCACGCCTTTCAGTTGTGCTCCAGCTGTTCACTTCTGTGGTTTCTTTTGCTTTGGCCTGTTCTCTCCAAATGAAGAAAAGAAGGGGGCCACACCAAGGCAAAACGAAGGCAGGAAAACAAATAGTGCAAAGGGAAATGAAATCTTTAATCATTTTTACAACCCCTATGAGTTTCGCGTGCAGTTTCGTCAGGGGGAATGCATAGGGGTTGTAAACATTATTAAAGATTTCGTTTCCCTTTGCACCACACCATTTGTTTCCTTGCTTCCCGTTTTTTCCAAAACCAGATTTGGTGTGATCTTTCTGAAAAGATCTACTCAGAGTGGGCTTGCCCACCATATGGTTAAGTGCAGATTTCTACACGTCCCTGGCAACCTCACCACCGTTTGCCTGTATGCCCATTATTCCTCCCCCCCCCCACCTGCTACCTTTTTGCCATTAAAAAACATGGCAGATGGGTCTTTTCTGCAGGTAGGCGAAAGTTGGATGCAAGTGGAAATGGAGGAAAGAACAGAGGAACCGGTAATTGCCTCTCTGTGGAAGCAGCCAAACAAAGCTAGCAATGGGCCAAAATGACTTGTCTGCTCTCTCTTCCTTTTACAATTTAAAGAAAGCCGATGGAACCTGTAATACTAACTTCAAGACGACCAAGACACGAGAGCAAGTTCTGCAGGTTTTTGTGGATTTCATTAAGGGAGATACAGCTGTATTGGTAAGCCCTGATTTTTGAAACATAATCATCTGCCTGTGAGTTCTCATAGCATTTTAATCCATGTGGTGTTACCATTCCTAAGTAACAGCTTGGTGACTTTTCAGTTAAATGCCACATTCTTACAAACGTATTGATTCATTGAACCCACTTGCCAGTTAAAAATAGCAGAGACTCCCAGTGTCTTAAAGGAATGCAAATATCAATTAAAATACAATTGGAAAAAAGTGTTTGGCTGGTGAGGCAGAGAGGTATCCAGGCACCAATGGGAAGGGTCGCTGCCTTGTTCCCTTCTTCTCAGGTTGATGGTATTTGGTAATTTGGAGTCAGCAAGAGCTGGATCCCTGCATAATGAAACACTAGATGGAGATTATGACCAGGGCTTTGTGCATGTCAGGATTCCTTGTAAGTGCTATGCACATTTAGAATCAGCACTTGCTGTTCAATTCACCATCCTAAGAATTGGAGATTCCATTAAAAATGTTTTATTCCATTATGTTTGTAATGATATGCTTGCAACTGTGTGGATAATGCCTGGTGAATTCTTAGAAGCCAGAGATTGGGGGTGGGAGCACGGTTGAGAGATTTCCAGGAGCCAGGGGGTGGAATTCTTTCCATGTTGAGCAGAAGCAGGAAGATTTATACATGGAATACATACTTAATGCATGTGATTCATATATTGTACAGTTCGGTTCTTCATAATGAATTATGTTTTTTTTTTAATTTGGGGAGAATTAAACATTTCTATTTCAAAGCTTGATTTATACTGTGTAGTGTACATTGTATAGTGCTCTGAAAGACACAGGCATGTGGCAGGGGGTCCTGTTTCAATGCCAGTTCCTTGGCCTGTTCATGTCTCTGTGTTTGTAACTTTCAAAATACACATTTGTCTCCCTCCCAAATTAGCATGTGAATACACGAATTAACCCTAGATTCTTTAATCTCAGCTGCCAGGTTGAAGTTTGTATGTCATCTTCCTGGTTAGTGCAGATGTACATTAGAAGACCCAAGGTAAGTGGCAGGTAGATACTTAGACATTTCAAGGGAGGTTGACACAGAATGTGTCTCTGAGCTGATAATTTACACCAAGAACATACAGCTACTTTGAGTTTTGATCCCATGGCTAGGAGTTGAACAAACCGTAACAGCCTCTAAAGAGGCAAAAGGACTTTGCTACAGATTTAGCATTAGTAGAAAAGTACTAAATTATTTTTCTCACTGAAAAAGTAGTGTTGGGTTTGTTGAGATTGTGTCATGGGTTTAATGAAGTTTTGTTTCCTACTTTGTTGTTTTTGTTTTGCTGTGAAAAAGGCAATACATCTTTGCAAGATGTGCTTTGCAATTTAATCAGTGGTGGAGTGTGAGTTGCTTAAAATCTTATCCTATGAAACTCCCATTGTCAGAGGTTTTGGGATTTGTGTTGATGTTTGTCTTCAAATAACTCTCAAATTACTCAGGCACAGTTTTTTCTGATGTAACTTCCACTACATCAGAGTTGTCCGGGCTTTTCTTTCTTGGATTGTATTCTGCTTTTTGATACGCCAGTAGATTTTAAAGTAATCCTTTCCTCTCTTCTTTCGAACAGAAAAAATACTTGAAGCGTCTGTATGAAATTCGAAGTATCCTTGAGTCTTCTGAGTTTTTTAAACGGCATGAGGTGAGTTGAGGGTGGTAGTTCTGGAGTCCAGTGTACTACTGATTTACTGCTACTCCATTTCAGAAGACGTTGTTACGATATCATGGGAAATTACAGCTGTGTAGAATGTCTTAAATCAATCTGAAGATCACCCAATTCTCTCTTCTCAGAGGCAGGTTCCCTCTTACTTACACAGTTAAATGAATCAGCCCATATCAAAGTTATGGTGTGCCAGCAGCAGACAACAAAGCCTGATTTAAATGTGATATTGACGGGAAAGATTATCTTACCTGTGTCACTTTGTGCATGCCCAATGTCTAGTTTAAACTGTTCTCACAGCCACTACACGTGCTAGCATGTCAGAGAGTCATAGCTAGGCAGGTGTTGTGCAGGTGTTGTGCAGGTGTGCTAATATTGCAACTGTAGTCACTTTACATACATATTAGCTATCTTAAACAAAATGCTGGGTTTGTGCAAACTAGGGTTGCTAACAGGCCTGGGTAAAAAATGTCCTGTCTCTAATGAAGTCCTAATCTATGGAAATTAATAGTTGAAAAATTTCATGGTGTGAGGATAAATAATATACTATTAAGTCTGTATTAAAGAGATGAGACACTTTTTTGCTAGGCAGTTGTGCAATCCTAGTACAAACTAACACAGGTAAATGCTTCTGTCCCACCAGCATCACTTTTAAAACAGGCCTAGGAGGATCATACTTCACAAACAAGCTCTGCCACATTGCAGGAGAAGGCTTGTGAGAGCCAGTGTGGTATAGTGGTTTGGAGCAGTGGAGTCTGATCTGGGGAACCTGGTTTGATTCCCCACTCCTCCACATGAGGGGCGGAGGCTACTCTGGTGAACTGGATTTGTTTCCCCACTCCTACACATGAAGCCAGCTGGGTGATGTTGGGCAAGTTACAGCTCTGTTAGACTCTCTCAGCCTACCTCACAGGGTGTCTGTTGTGGAGAAGTGCATCGATTCACATCCTGAAAAGGAGGGATCAGTCTTAGAGGCTAACTTGGTTGGCTCTCACTATATCTCTCTCTCTTCTCCCTCCCTCTCTCTCTCTCTCTTCCCTCTGTAGGTCATTGGAAGTTCTCTGCTGTTTGTGCATGACGATAGAGGGTGTGCCAATGTATGGCTCATTGATTTTGGAAAAACTACCCTTCTTCCAGATGGGCAGACCTTGGATCATAGGATCCCTTGGCAGGAAGGCAATCGAGAGGATGGCTACTTACTGGGACTGGACAATTTGATTGATATCTTAGAAAGTATCTCGGAGAGATGAGAAGAGACTGGTTGACAATCTCTATGATATATTGCTCCGTAATTTTTACTTTTCCAGAATCAATCCCTTGGTTAGAGGGAAACTTTTAAAAAAACAACAATATTCTTGCCAGACTCTGGAGACATCCAGAAATATTTGCCTTTTTGTAAAACACGGTGGAAACCCAAAGCCAGCCTGTTGTAGGCCTGAGAGAACTTGAGCAATGCAGGGACAGCTGTGAATCTACCAAGCTAACTTCAGATTTTATGGAACAAACAGAATGTATCCTGAACATTTGATAGTATGTCGGGACAACTGGTTTTGTTGGTGAATTGAGTAATTCTGTGTTGCCTTTCAGCAATCCAGAGTAAAAGCTAAATTGCTTGGATACCATGGGATGAAGTTGTCTAGAAAAAGGAGCCACCATCATAAATAACAGGCAGACTCCCTTCTTAATCGGAGGCTGTGTGTTCACACTGTAGACAGGAGTGTTCACAGTCCATTCATTGGCTTGTGTGCCACATAGCATGGAACTTTTGGTATGGCGCTTATAGACTTCTCAGCTTTCGAGTTTGTTTTAAACCTTCTAGTTCTCATGGTGGTGCAGGAAAGTTTGACAGTGTTCACACAGTGCTGCTGTTGTTTCCAAAACCAAAGCTTGGTTCTTGGAGCTTCTAGCAGTTAGTGCAAGAGTTTCTGTGTCCTTGTCCCCTCGATACCTTTCTGTGTTTCCAAGAGTCTCTCTCCCCCTGCTGGTATATGTCTTTTGTCCCTCTTTCCTTTCTTTGCATTTGTTTTCCTACCTTGCATTTGTTTTCTTGCCAAAATATTGTCATCTATTTCAAGCAAATTTAGTCTGTAGCCTTGCCTGTGAATTTGCATAATTTTATTCTGAGTACAGAATATGGATTTACTTCTTGCAGAACTTGTGGGTGCCCATGTCCATCTCCACTAGTATAGATCAGTCTGCTTTAGTTCTGCTACAGGGCCTGTCGTACAATAGGGAAATATAGTTTAAAAAATGGGAGCTTCTGGTTGACATCAGATTTTGTATTAGTGCCTCATTAAGACTGCTGGTCTGTTCTTACCTTTGCTTGAGAATGCTTTTAAAGCTCTTCAGATTTTTAAATTTGTTATCTGAGACTCTATACATTCCAAGGAGAAAACACCAAAGTGCTTTGAGAATGACATAAGCTCAACATTAGCAGTGCTGAGGGATTGTTGAATATCTGAATGTTGGTGGGACCACACTTTAACAGTAAATGAAATGAGTGCTACCTTAATGTAGTTGACATCAAAATGTTGAGTATCCAGGGATCAAAAATAAGCAGGAGTCTCCTGGTATCTTAAAGACTAACAAGTTTTTACAGCATAAGCTGTTGTGGACTAGAGCCCTGTTCATCAAATGTTATTATCTGCAGATCAGAATCTGTTCTTGCTGCTCAATAGTGACCTGTTTGTTGTTTGTTTGCTTCTAGACCTGCCACTTCCACTTGGGGAGTATCAACAGATTTCTGTAAGGGTTAAAAAACTCCAGTTCTGTCCGCACAGAGAGATGCATTTAGGACTATAGATGTTTAAGTGCTAAGCACTTTCTTACAGTGAAGCATTAACAAGCCTATCAGATGAATGTATCATCTCTACTGCAACTATTAATTTTATCAGCTAGCTTGATTTCGTGTATGAAGACAATGCATCTTGGGACAGAAAAATATTGTTAACACAAACATCTGAGAAATAAGAGAGACCTGAATGCACTTTGAGCAAAAGTCAGTATGGATCGATCTTGCAAAATACATTGGCCCAAGTTCAACAGCTCAATTATGTTCCATTGATTGTGAAGTCCAGCCATCCAGTTGTGATTTGGAGCTTTTGCTGCACACATTCCATAATGGACAAGGGTTGAATCACTGGCTAATGTGGGATGCTTTTGTAATCATGGCTGCCTGATCACATCTCATACATTTCTCTTTGTGATCTGGCAGTTCTGCATGTAGCACATGCTCTATTGTGGCAGATTCATGAGGATCCTTAGCCCTACGCCCTGTTTGTGTTTGTCAGTTTTTCAGGTGTTTGCCCATGAAGTAAAACTTTTTTAAAGAAATACCCTTTCTTTATCCATTCTCTGTAGATCGGCAAATAGGTGAACAACAGTGATTCCCCCCTCGCTCGCTGGCCACTTAACTTAGCGCTGGTTTCAACAGCCATAGCTGCAAGACACTGAGTCCATGCCATTCTGAGCTAGAGTGAGCAACGAAAAGTTTGCTGCCACTTAGTGCAAGGAGTGCAGTAATCCAGTAACAGACAGGAGAATGATATTCTTTCCATTATTTCCTGCTCCATGCTTGCTCTGAGAAGAGTTCACTGGACTGTTGAAAAATTCTTGACCAAGTAAGTTAAAAATTCACTAAAATTCAAAAGAGCATTGCTTAAGCTACAGCAGTACTCTGACTCTTCATGTTTTCAGTGCAACCTTTGAGCTCACTATTACTGTATTCTATAACAAGCGACTTAAAATTGTTGGTCATTAATCACCCATGAACCAAAGTTTAAGAACTGGGCAGGAAAAAATGCAGGTAGTTTGACTGATAAAGCACTTATCGGATGAACAATTTGAACAATTCGAAGCAACAGTGAAAATATCAGTTTTGTTGTCTGAAACGGTATTTTATTAATCGTGAAGAAAGGCTTTTAAGATAAAAAAGCAATATGCAATGCTGCTGCTTGTGTGTGTAGAGAGGAGGGCTGTGGAAGTGGCCAGTGTCATCGTGGCAGGTGTAGCAAAGTGGCTTGCAGTGGCTGTTTTGAACCACTTGCAGGGCTTGCTTTTCAATAGTGATTTCCAAATGGCGAGTTACAGGCCATTTGTGTAGCACAAGAATTTTCAAGGGAATACTTGAGAGGGGGGTGATGGTTGTGTTATCAGTTTTACCCAATCCTGTCTGTAAGTCTCAGGGAAGATTTCAGTGTACTAAAAAAGTAAAAATACAGAAATGCACCCCTACTGTATATAGCCAGTGTTGAAAATATTGGAACAAATATAGAAAGTAAGAAATCCAACAGACAGCCCCCCTTCCCTAGCACTTCAACCAACTCTTGAACTCATAAAGCTGCCTTATACCAAGTCTGACCATTGGTCTATCAAGGTTAGTATCATCTTACTCTGCCTGGCAGCAATTCTCCAGAGTCTCAGCCAGAGCTCTTTTACATCACCTACTGCCCGATGCGTCTAACTGGAAATGTCAGAGATTGAACCTAGGACGTTCTGCATGCAAAGCATGTTCCACCACTGGACCAAGGCTCCTCCACATTCAGGGAATGGGGCAGTCATGTGACAGCCTAGGGCCTGAGTCACACAGGGATTCTCTCTCCCTAGTTAACCTGAACAATTTTCACCCAGCCGCCTCTATGTCTTCTCCTTTGCCAATCCGTTGGATTACTGAGCTCCAGGGCTGCTTCCTGCTATTGATTTTCAGCCATGCCAGCCAGTCACTTTATCTAAAGGTTCTCAGCGTGTCCTCAGGACATCACAAGCTGTTGTTGCTCAGCCTCCACTTCATGCCAGCCTAACATTCAATGATTGTGTCCTTTGCTTCTTTCATTGTCTTTTGCTTACCCTGTCTGTAGTGCGCTGTGGCATCAGCCTCTTACTTCTACCTGTTCCTCTCCAAAGTGGTACCATGTGAGGAAAGTGCTTTCTATCGGCTGAGGCAAAGGTTTTTCTTCCTATAATCTGCTGTTGTAGGGATTCATATAGGGGGTAGGGTGGCACTAAAAAAAAACAAACCCTGAATAAAAGAGGTTGTGATCCACTGTTTATTTGGTATGGAGATGTGGTAGGTATTTGGTATTTTATTTACAGCCATTGGCCAGCATAAGAGATGTGGTAGGCTTTTGTGAAGACAAGCAGGAGGGACTGTAGAGCCGCACTTGGAGTTGGAAGATAAGAACTTCTCCCCTCAGGGTCTGCTGGCCCTACTTTTCCCACCAATTCCAAATGCAAAATAGGACCTGCCCTACCTCACAGGGTTGTGGTGAGGATTCATACATTGTTGTTTAAAGCATTTTCCTTCCAAGAAAAGTGCAATATATAGAACTGAAAAAGAATTTGTATTGCTGTGAAATACATCTCCTGGAGGATATAAAATTGTGGAAACTGCCAGCCCCAAAAGGACAGGTATACCTTGTTAGGTGTGCAGTGAGAGTATCCACTAAATATCGTTCTGTTGAATTCTATGGCTAGATTTCAGTGATGGGGAAATCATGTTTTCAAATGGTTCAGTTAATTTTGTCTGCAGTTCTGTTTCTGTTAGTATAAGCCAGAAAGAAAAGCTTGTCTTATCTACAGAGGCTGTTGACCGGAACACTACAGTGAAACCAGGTACTGATTCTGACATCCTAGCAGTTTAGGTTAAGAATGTTAGTACTTTAAGATGTGCGATTAACAAATAAATTTAACTGAAAACAATGTCAGTTTTGATTTTTAATACTGAATGATGTTGTAGTCTTGGCATTTAAACATTCAATTTCTTTTTGTAATGGTGTCAGCTAATCATCTCCTTTTTTACAATATTTTTATAAAAATGGTAACTATTAGTCATAAATCATGTTACTGTGTTAACAAATAGCCACCAACATGTTTGGATTGAAGAGAGTGCTTAGAATTTACTCAGCAAGTCACTGAGATTTTAAAAGATATTGTTCTGCAATAGAGCTCCAAGAACATTATTTTAACTTATTTCTTGTTTAGCAGCTCCCTGTAAAGACTGGATCATTTGTAGGCATTGTGTGAGTTATTAACGGTGGAGGAACAAAACAAATTTTTCATAAATGATAATGAGGTGTATAATTTAGAAGCATTCCCATCTGAAAGAAACGATGAAAAGCTTTCATTTCATTCATTTTCTGATACTGGATTGGATCCAGTGAAACAAGAGGGGCCCATGTGGACAAAAAGCCACACAGCTGGGAAAGGGGGAGAAGCCACAGTGAGGAAGGGGAACCGGGTGGCATCACTTCCTCTTCCTCTTCTGCCAGCAGTGCTTCCATTAATACAAGAACAGGTGAGGTGATTTCTCCTAGCCTTCCTCTTCACCACATCACAGCAGGACACACCGTTCTTTGTCTGCATGGGTTCCATGACCTCCAGAATTAGCTTTTTAGAGGTTTTGGTTTGCTGAGCAAAAGGAGAGATGGGAAAGTCTGTTTGCAAACACCTTCTGGGAATCCTTTTTTGAATCCAGCCGAATGCTGCAAGGTCACATCACACTGTTCCTGCTTAAAGAAAAGATTGATCTGTCCCCATAGACTTTGTGCACCCATCAGAAGCACAATGAACATATGAACACATGAAGCTGCCTTATACTGAATCAGACCCTTGGTCCATCAAAGTCTCAGGCAGGGGTCTTTCACATCACCAGCTGCCTAGTCCCTTTAACTGGAGATGCCAAGGATTGAACCTGGGACTTTCTGCATGCCAAGCAGATGCTCTACCACTGGACATTGGCCCCTCCCCTAAGGTTGCCATCGTATTGCACATATAACAAATGCCAGAGAGATCATCTGTTGCATCAAACACAGCCAAGAGTCTTCCAGCACCCTAAAAGGCTTATTACAGCATGGGCTTTTGTGGCCAGAACCCTCTTCCTACTTAAAGGCAGACTACTGTCAACAGAAGCCAACACTGGAATAAAATATTGCTAGTCTCCAAAGTGCTATGAGACTCCTGTTTGTTTTTGAGACAACAGCTTAACGCAGCTACCCCATGAGGAAGATAGAAACAGGTCACGCTGTTCTTATATTGTATATATATTTGCACAGAAATGTCACAGACCTCCTGTACCTCTTGAAGAACCTGGTCCTACTTCAGGGCTTTCCTTTGAATTGGTACCACTTATTGTAAGTTACTTCAAGAAAGGTGGAGACTTGCATTATTCATCCCTCACACCCCAGATAATTGAAAGGTGGTATCAAAGACTATCCGTAGTGTGTACACTTTGTACCATTTAAAAAAAAACCCTGCAAATCTGTTTTATCAAAGGCAACAGTGGGACAAAAGGGTATGTATATGTTTATATACCAAGGGGAGCTGCATGCTTTCAGTTCTTTTTTTAAACTTATTTTGATATGTTTAGACCTAACCTAATTCTCTCTTACAGCCAGTGGAAAATGGCTAATTAATATCCATGAAAGCTGTGTAAGATCATTTTTATATATGACGGAGAAGTACATAAATACTCATGTGCCTGCCTCCTGCCTAAAAGCCATTGGCTAGTATCTGGGAAGAGCTGGATGTTTGGTGTAGATGATACCACAAGTAAAAAACAAAAACTGGATTTTTAACTATCTATGTGATACTCTTGCCCCTCTTTCCTTGCATTCAGCACACAAACAGGAGTATTTAGGAGGATGTCTTTATTTCTGTGTTGCAAATATAGAAGTATACATTTATCTGATTTTGAAATTGCATAGAAGCAGGCTTGTTATCCGCATTATTTACACTGACCCCGAAGGGTAAAATGGCAAACGGTGTTGCCATCCTCAGAGGTAATCAAAGATCAAAAGCAATTTTAAGTATGAAGAAGATGAAGTCTGTCTGCGTCATCATAGAAAGCTTGATTCTGTCTATATTTTCTGCTAGTGTGAAAGAGGAAATGGTATTGAGTATAGCCAAATTAAAGGAGAGAAGGGGTTTTCAATTTAGAATAATGATGAAACAGGATGCTGGATTAGCTGGTGCCCAGATAAAACATATGTGGAATAAAGGAAAGATGGAAGAAAGGCCTGCATGGAAGATGTGAAAATCAGAATGTTGCTAGCCATTGTTAGAATTGCACACACAAAAAGAAAGCCAACCATTTTAAATGTTACACCCTTTTGATTAGTATTTATATTACAAAAGCCTTTCTCTATCAACTTAAAGCAGACAGATATAACATGACAACACAGTGACCTATAAACCAGGGCCTGACTTTTCTAAAACAACATTACTTAAGAAAAGTATAGGAGAAAGGTGTTTAAGCCTAATTCAATTCTTGCATAAACCAGTGGAAAGGGCAAATTCAAGTCAGTGAAAGTTGTGAAGATTATTACATTGATGACTAAAATTGAACACAAATCCCCATGTGTGTTTTTATACAGAAGGTAAAATATAGCAGTAATTTTTTTCTGCACATAATAATTAAGAACCTGAATGGAACTGGAATTGAACAATTTTTTAAAAGTTCAGAAAAGTGAGGCTTTAAACTCTAAAGTAGGTTTATCAAATTACTGTAGTAGAACTGGTTCACACCTGCTATTTTAATGGGAACTATTTCCTATTTAAAATGTTTAGGATTGTCACTAAAATGTTTAGAGTTTGAATTAATGGGAATGCTATTTTATAGGACATTATGAGGGGGGTGGTAAAGGAAGTACGTGGTGGATAAGGGATGAGGTAATGTTAAGGTCTCTTTATGATCTTAAAATAACCTGCTTCTATGGGCTATTTCTAGGATTTGTATTCTGAAATGTAATAGTTTTCTCAAGGTGGTCATGATAATTCTCAACATGTTTAGGAAAAAAGTACTGTGTAGTTAACAAACATTTTAAGTGAGCTACTTTAATGAGGTCATTACTGTCCTTCCTACAGGATGCTTGCACCTGCTAAAAATTTCATTTTGTCATTAAGATGTCTAGATGCATCCTTACTTTCCCTCTTGTTCTGCTGGTATGGAAGAAACAGAGCACGTGTACTTAAAGTAGGTCTTCTCATGCATGCTGTGGCCAGTTATGTGTATATCCACCCCCTGTACATGTTGTGAAAGGACCCATGCCAAACTTGGAGAGGAGGTGGCAGTCAGTGATTACAGTGGAGGTGGTTTCCTATACCTGTGGAAACACTGGGCACTGTGGAAGACATCCTGCCTGCACTTTGAGCATATATAGCTGAACATTTAAATATATCTGATCCTTAATTTTATTGAGGGATATGCAAGAGGAATGCTTTCATGTGTAAAAGAGAAGTATCCCTGCACTGACAGTTAATAGGAAAGGAGGGATTTCCATAAGGCCACCAATGTATGGAGCTCTATGGATAGCCCAGGCTAGCCTGATCTTGACAGATCACAGAAGCTAAGCAGGGTCGACCCTGGCAAGTATTTGGATGGGAGACCTCCAAGGAATACCAGAGTTGTGACATGGAGACAGGCAACGGCAAACCACCTCTGAACGTCTCTTACCTTGAAAACCCCGCACAGGTTACCGTAAGTCAGATGTGACTTGACGGCAAACAAAAATTATGTTCTGCAATGGAGCTACAAGCTTTTAAAGAATACTTTTGTGTCCCCATCCTTGGGTTAACTTGCCAAAATTGAGTGCATATTGTAATCTGAAGCCTATCAGCTGTTTGGTAAAAACACAAGAACTGATAATAGTCTTTACCTGTTAAGATGGGGTTCCCCATAAAATTATTTTTTGGCCTTGCTTTAAATAACAACCCTTTTAAAAACTACTTTTCCTTATCAATAAATATTACAAATTTCGCAATATTTCTCTATGGAAGGGGGATGACCCCTTCCAGACCCCATAAAATTGTACCCCCTTACCCAGTCTTCACCAAACTTCGGGGGTCATGCAACGAGAGTCCCTTCAAGCTAGGCTGTGAATTTGGGGGCTCTACCTCCAAAAATGCCCCCCAGGAGCTTCAAAAAGATCCCCATAAATGGGCCTGAATTCTTCCGGTAAACCTGGAAATAAGCCAAATTCCCATATTCAACGGTATGGGTATTCGGCTTATTTCGGGTTTACCAGAAAAAATCGGGTCCAATAAACCTGAAACTGAAATTTACTGGATTTCTTTTTTTACACAGCCCTATACTTGGTTATCTTCTACTCTCTTCCTTCACGCTGGTTCTGTTTCTTTGTGTGTCCACCTTATTACTTTACCTTTTCAGCCACGCTAAGTGGTACAGGCCTAGCAGGTCAAATTTCCCACTGCTACACTAGTCTTACAGGTGTATCAGTTGTAGGGAGGACCAGCCACCTGTAACTTGCCTGTTTCTTACATATTCTGTTGACTATAGAGATTATTTTTTTCCACCAATGTGAGTTGTGTAGGACTGCCTCCATGGACCATTAGACTCTGAATCTTTTGTAACAAAGACATCATTATCTTTTGTAACCCCGGTCCAGTACTGGCTTAATAGGTTGCCCTAATGTTTTTTATCGTTTAGAAGGGCATTGGGCTTTCACTGTGCTCCAAGCCTGATAAACACAACATTAAACCATCTTCTTCTAGAACATGGTGAAAGGGAGGAATATGACGACAGCAACAACAAAGAGGGCATTTTAATTGCTCTTGCAGTCATCACTCAATCCCAAAGCCAAGTCCTTACTTTTTGGAGGAGCACACCCATTATACAGGTGTAACACTCAGATCATCGGACAAGGAAAGGCCAGAGTCCCTTTCTCTTGAGGTTTTCTCTGGTTTACTGAAAAGCTTTCCAACTCTGTGAAGGCTGGCACTCCTCAGCAGTGTGGCTGGCTCTGCTGCCAAGCTTGAAGACCGATTAGTTTCGTAGGAAAGATCATCATAAGCATAATTCACATTTCCACAAGGGAAACTCTGTAGCTTCACCAGTTCGATCCCACCAATATCAATGTGAGGAGAATGGTTCTGACTTGGAGATGCTGGTGACGCCCGGGGACTAGGGGAGGAGGAACTGCAGTTCCCATCGAATCCTGAGTCTTCTCGGTCTCTTGTTACTTTGAGTTTGGAGCTGGGTCCAGGCTGGCAAATACTTTCCAAGACCCAGGACCCATAAGTTGGGTTCCAAAGGTTTTTGGTTTTATTCTTCAACTTGTGTGCTGGTTGACTTGTGGATTCTGGTTGCTGATTGGAAGTTGGCTGGGCCCAAGTTCCAGTGGTGGAATCACTGACACAAGGCATGTTAGGTCCTTTAGCTGTCCAGTTAGCAAGGTTATCCACCAGCAGCTCCTGTGGATATTGTACATATTTGGGCCCTGGGTTATAGTCTTCTAATATTCTAGGGCTTGCCTGAGGTGTAAGAGAAGGGTCTCCCAGCAAAGGAACCATCCTGGTGGAACTATTTGGATGCAACATTGTGTTGCCTTCATCCTCCGGTGTTGGGCTACATTCAATGGGCAGTTCTGTGTTGATCACATCAGGGTCCTGCAACACAAGAATGCTGGATTTTTCATGTACCAACAGTGAAAGACCATATCAGGCGCTCTCTCCTGCCAATACAACATGCACATGGGTGTAACATTACCCTGACGGTATCTGAATGTTCATTTTCCCCAATATGAGAGCAGCTGATTTTCTGAAAAGACTGGATGTACATACATTACACTAGACTATATATTGCCCACCACCACACTAAAATTAAAGAGGTTATATGTCAAAAAATGGCCCCTTACCTGTGTGCAGTACTTGATTCTTTCCAGAATGGTGGAGAAGTTGGGTCGATATTCAGGGCTGTGCTGCCAGCACTGAGTCATGATCCGGTAACTTGATAAAAGATATCAAGAAAAAAAAAAACACCCCATCAGCAAGATGAAAACAGCAACAACCATCTTTATGTATATTCCCTTCCTCCCATGGCCCAACTGAAGGTTATGCTATGAGATGTGTGAACAGATCTTCCCAGCCTGTTCTAAAAGTATGCAGTTTTAGACAGAATGGATTACTCTTTTCCATTCTGCATGTAACTGAAACCACCTCTCCCTAATTGTCATTTCCTCCACAAGGAGAAAAAGCCAGGAAAAATAGAAGGTGGCTGTCTGGCACACTTGCTAGCAGCCAGGAGTGGGAGGAGGTCAGTTTTGATTGGTGAAACTGCATGTGGGGTTGGGTGGAGAAAGGTTAAACCCCCATTCCTCCTCCCCACACTGTGTGTAATTCAAAAGGGGCCCAATAGAACTGCTATTTTCATTTAAGAAAAGCTGGGAAGATCTTTTCACCAATCTCCCAGCATCTTGTTTCAAAACCAACTCAATGAGAGCCAGAGTAGATTCAGAATGGTGACTTTAAACAACAAGTAATTCAAAAGCAGTAATTCAGTTTCTGAGAAGAGTTTCTGAGGGGAAAGTTTGGTTGAAGAGTTACCAAAAATAGATTTTAAATTGGATTTTAAAAAGAGATACAAGTAACTTTGTGATTAGATGAAAAGGAAACTGAGCTATTCTTCCTCCTTTGATTTTCACACTGCCACTAATTGTAGAGTCATATTAAGGAAAACACAAGGTAGATTTTTCCGTTCTCTGCAAATTATCATTAATTAGGGCTCAAAGCAATGGCAGAAGAAAAAATTTTTTAGAAGTGGCAGTGGCACTATGTCACTTCTGGGGAAAACCTGGAAGTGACATGGGGTAGCTCTAGGAATAGCCAGGAACTCTATGACATCAGGCACCCCATGTCCCTTGTTGCCAGGTTTGGCTTGTTAACCCCTTAAATGCATGTGAGGTTGAACTTCTGTAACATGTGTTGCTGATAGATCCATCACAAATCAGTTGCTTGGCTTTTGGTATATCAGTACAATCATGCACAAAATGAAATTCAAGTATCCTTTATTGTTAATGTAAACTAGACAGTGTAAAAAATTTCTGGCCTAAAGAAGGAATATGTACTCACACAGGCCCTGGACAATTCTTTGGTGGATCCATTCGTCCCCCGCTGGTGACAAACTCTAGTACTTCCTGGTTGGTTTTGCAAGGATAAGGCATGTAGCCTAAAGAGAAGATCTCCCACAGCAGCACTCCAAAGGACCTAAGCAGAGGACCAGAAAACACAAGCCATTATTCTTTAGTAGGGACCTTAAAGTTCTAGCAGTATAAAGCTGGAAATATCCACACTAGAAATGCATTACAAGCAGAAGACTTAATCTCATGTAATAATCACAAGCAATTAACCTCTGCCTACAAAATGTCTACCTTTTTCACAGACATGACAGGCATCAAGGGTGGCTGAGTTACAATCTGTTCTGAAACATCTGAGTTAGTTTTGAAAGCTTAGAAATACCAAGTAAGTAATTACAAAAAGTTGATCAACCAATTGCCCTCATTTTAGTGCAGAAATAGGCGCCTGTAGCTGTATTAATCAGATGCAAAAGAAGGTGCTGAAGTACAGTTCTGCCCCTGCTGTAGATGAAATAGTGCCAATGCCAATCAGCAGTTTTGATATAAGGAGTATGTTCTCTCTTTATCAAATAGATAGCCATGAGCCTATTGTTGTCTTTAAGGAAGAAAACTTTATTTTCAGCTATTTAAAAATGTTGCCTAGCATTTTCAAATGCTTCTCAGTTGCCATGAGGGATGGTATTTTACTTTTTTTTAAGCCAATATTTTACAGATTCTGATAAGAGCACCCAAACTACATATTACTTTGCATATGTGGCCATTCCTTTGGCTAATCTGAACTTTGTTTTCCTGAAGTGTTCCTTGCAGCAGAAGCAAAATGTGTTGGGAGTGTAGTCTTTAGAGTATAGCAATGTCCAAGGACCTCTCCACCCTCAGCATTATTAAATCAATAACTGCTGCTAAGGTGTTGCGGATGGAGATTTCTATAAAACACTGAGGCCTTTTATGCATGGGTTGTTTCCATTACCAACAAATCCCAAATACTTGGGGGCATTGTTTTCATTATGCATATATTTCCTGAACTTTAGAAGTTGCCTCATTCTCCCCTCACATTTTCCCAGTGTTCTGGAGATGCTGTTTTACCCCGAGTTTAATGTCTGCTTCAATCCCAAATTGAAACTGGTCCTGTATATTCTTGTCAATTTGGGGTTTGCTCCCCACGCCCATTCTCACTTCTCCCTCCCAGTTGTCTTTCCAACCCCTCCCCTTGAAGCTGAAATATTATGAGACTGCTTATTGGTCAATTTCACAGCAAATGTTGGTCAGTTTCAGACCGCAGCCTGATCAAACAGGGTTTTTTGTTTGTGACTAGCAAGAACACTGAAATATTCACAAATAACCTATGTGGCTGCTTATTTGGCCAGTTTCTCATCATGTGTGTCAGTTTCAGACCTCTGCCAGTGGCTTGCCCAGCTGATAATGGAGAGACACAAACAGAGAACCTACACAGACGCACATGGATACATGCAAGAATGGAAGCCCTTGGTCAAAAGGGCGGGGGGGATTCAAACAACAGAAAGTGGCTGGGAAAAGAAAACAGAGGGGCAAGTTGGGGATGGGGGAGGATTTGTGGTGAATTGTGGCTACTTGGTTCAGTTAAAATGAAAGAATCCTGCTGCGTGCCAGGTATGGGGCTGGTGACATATTTTTAAAAATAGACTACATCCAATCACAAAGCAGTATTTGAAGGAGGAGGGGAATAACACACATGCCATTAGTTCAGAAGCTCTGCATTTTTCTTGGTGATGCATAAATTTAGCCCCAAGTACTCTGGGATTTTTTTCGGGAGGAAAAGCCCCTGTGCATAGTGTTTTGAGAAATGACCTATGGGTCATTTGAGCAGAATCATTAAAGAAAGATTTGAGAATTTGAGTTCAAATTCTGTGCATCGAGAAAGCAGCATATCCAGTGGAAACTGCCCATGAATAAAAGGCTTAAGCCAGAGTTCTTGTAATATCAGCTGGTTTTCTCAGCAACAAGCTGGCACCTCCAGATAAAGCAGACATCCTTTTGGATTTCAGTTTCAAACACAGCCAGGGGCAACAGGAACAGCATACGCATTTGCTGCAATAGCAATGAAGCTGTTTCTTCACCATAAGATCATATGAGGCTGACTCTTAGGGGGAGGGCTAGTTCTGTAATGAAAAGGTTTGACTGGCCCTTGCAGAGGTTTGAGTTGTACACCTCTGGTTTAAGCTGCAGTCTTACAGTTCAGCTAGGGAAACTGGTTCTGTCACTTTCTGTTTTTTTGTCTGGAAGTGACAATTCCATTTCCCCCTCCCTGATTTCTCCCATTCAAGCAGTGGAAGGGGACTGGGGCAGAACTGGTGACAGCCCTCCTGCTGGAAGCGGATAAGCAGACTCAGCTGACCACGTGGCATCATTGTCAATGTATTTCAGAGTCTCCAGCTGGTTTCCTTTGCTTGCCTCACAACAGAGGCTGACAGACATTTACCAAGTGTCAGTCTTGGAGGTGAAGATTCCTTCCAGGAAAGCCTCTGGAGGCATCCACTTGACTGGAAGCATGGCTCGCCCTCCTTTGCGGTAGTAGCTTGCCCTGAGAAGGCCAAAAACAGAGAATTAAGGCCTGCAAAAGAAGATTCAGAAGAGATGGAAACCCCTTTTCCCACAGAGCCCAGTATTTCTCCTGGAAAAGCAATGAATATGCTGGAAGGGAAGTGAACACAGAAGCAGGAATAGGCAAATTGCCTTTAGCATCATAGATGTCTGGTTTTGATTATAATGCGTTTCCAGTAGGCTCCACACTTCTTCCCTCCAGGGTCTTGAATCTAAACTATGGTAGAAGTAACACTATTGTGGGACCCACCAAAATATTAGGAAGGAAGGGGTAGAACAAGAAAATGTTACGGTGATTACATCTGCACCCTGGATATTGTGCTATCATTAAGCTACAGCTGCCTTTTTGTAACCCTACCTGTAGATATCCCGGGCCATTCCGAAGTCACCGATCTTGGCTACCCGACCAGGCCCAGTGCAAGTCAGAAGGCAGTTCCTTGCAGCTATATCCCTGAAAAGGGCATACACGCAATGGTAATTAGTAATTCTGCATTGACACCATAAATATTTAGTTAAAAAACACAATAACTAATTCCCCAAGCAGGACACAAAGTACTATTGTTTTGGCAAAGGCACCCTGATCTAGGGCTAAGACCCAACCATACTGCTGCAAGTTATTTACATTTTTCTCCTTCAAATACAATTTGCCATTAATACCATAACTGGATAGTATTAAAGAATGTCATAACATAACAAAGGCATCTTTATTTTAGAATAATATCTCTCAATATAGGTCAAATTCACCATACTATTTAGTCTAAATACTCCCTTCCTTGGGACTTTTTAAATATATGAAATTGACAGAAAATGCCACCCCCCACAAGTGCTGTTCTCACTCTGCCCTACTCCTCTACCTGAAGATCTGAGTCTCTTTCTTCATTTGTGACTCTCTTCATAAACCTCAATTTCATATGAACACATGAATCTGCCTTCTACTGAATCAGAACACTGGTCTAGTACAGCCACTATCATTTACAGGCTCTCCTGGGTCGCAGGCTGGAGGTTTTTCACATCACCTGTTAACCTCATCCTTTTAACGGGAGATGATCTGGGATTAGCCTGGAACCTTCTTCCTGCAAAGCAGATGCTCTCCCACTGAACTGCAGCCCACCTCCCCTCCCCTGATTTCCCTTCCACCCCATGTCCTTTTCACTATGTTTGATTCCATCAAATATATTGCTTCAAGAGTACCACAGACAAGGCTGAGATGCCTGCTATGCAGGCTACAAACCAAGCTGCTAATCCTGCCTCTTCACCCATGCCTGGAGAGTCACCTTTTGGGAAGGTGTACATTCTCACTAAACAGTCAGTGCTAAATTTCTTTGAATAGCATTGAATATTAAAATGATGTCATCATATTTTTGTTTTATTATGTTCTTTGCATTTTCAAATAAGAGTTCGTCTTTAGAGTTCATTCCCTTCCTGTAAAAATTCCTTTTAAAAATCGCTGTCCTCCCTTCTAACCAAGTGGTGAAAAAATAAGGGGATAAAGCCTTGCTGTTTGTTCCACCCACATGATTGGGATAGTTAACATGCATGTCACAACAGCATGGGGCTACATCACAAGGAACTGGCTGCCCAAGACAATGCAAGTGTGTTTGTTTTTGTGCACATGTGAGTGTGTGTGTGTGTGTATGAGGGGCGGCACCACTAGTACAAGCTTTACAGGGGATCAAGCAAATCATCTTACATAGCCCCAGTCCCCTCACTGTTTGGAGGAGCATCCAAGTGGCACATGTTAAGCAACTCATGTACTGACAAAGTATGCAAAGGATTAGGATGTAATCTATTGACAATAGCAGAAAAAAAACCTTATTAACAACTGGAATTAACATAATGGTTACTGAAGGAGCTATAAATGTTTAGCTGTGAGTATGGAGAGCACTTGCCTTGAAGCTAGAGTTATCGTTTAGCTGTGACATTTGCTTAAAAATCTTGTACATATATTGCACAGCCACTAAAGTAACAAAGCAGGTTACTGTTACATTGATGGTCCTCCCTCCAAATCTTAAGAGGTACAAAATGGTTAAACAGCTAACTTTTGATATGTTATCTTCTACTGGTGTAGGTAAACAATCCCTTGGATTACACAGAGTTCATCTACAGGTAAAGTTAAAAAAGGACCAATTTGTTAATAATCTCCTGGTCTATGAATAACAAAATTTACCTGAAAACTGTAAAAAAAAATCCAGTTCCACAGATACCCAATCTACACATGCAACAGAATCAGGTGGTCATAAACTAAGTAAGAACTGAAAAAGATTGGACCTACTTCATACTGTAGGTGGAGGATTGTTTTAAATTCCTTGCAAACAAAATGCTGGCATAGCTGGCTAAGATCTGGACTAGAATGTCTCTTCCTTATGTGCTAGTTTTCAATTTGTTGATTGTTGCTTTTTAAGTAAAATGTGGGAGTATCCAAAAATTCTATAACCCACACCAAAGTCTAACGCGGGGTCCCCGACCTTTTGAGCTTGCAGCCACCTTTAAAATTCTGACACTGGGTGGGTGCAGCCACCAAATGGCTGCTGCAAGAGGTGAAGCCAACCACAAAATGTCAGGGAGTGAGGTTATGCATAACTGTAATAGTAGCTCTTCAGCATTTCAGGCCAAAGCTCTGTTTAACACAGGAGTGTTGAACTCAATTATTATGAGGGCCAGATATGACATAAATGCCACTTGGCCGGGCCATGCAGGGGTGCTGCCTCAGCTGACTAGCGGGCCAGATAAGAGCTTTCAAGGGGCTGGATCCCGCCCACAGGCATTCTGTTGACACCCCTGGTTTAACAGGAGGCCTTTTAAAATGAACATATTGTTTTAAAATATTTTCTTGCATATACACAACAAAGAACCTTGTGCTGTGGTGGCAGCTGCTGCCAAAGCAAAGTTGTTTTTTAAATCCCCCAGTCAATCAGATCTCCAATGACCAATCTGCTGGCCAAACCCCCCATCTGGCCCTGCCCACTTTCTAAAAAACTCTTGGCAGGTACCAGGAAAGGTGTCGGTCACCTTTGGGGATCCCTGATCTAATGCCTCATCCTGTGGCATATATAGGCCAGACCGGATAAAGTTATTTATCTGCATTTTCATTATTTTAACTCACAGTTTAATTAGTACTTCATCCCAAGTGAAAGAATTTGTAAAATGTCATTGGCAGATGTAGAAAATTGTCAAAACGAAATACGAATCAGGCACTTCTGACGGACATTTCCTTTCAAATTTGGATTAAAAAGTGTTGGGCTTGCCACTTGGCTGGCTTTGAACAGCTGGTCCAGTTTCTAATGCCATAGCTGACAGACAGGCACCATAAAAGTCTGTTTCCTCACCTGACTCAGTCTAAGGGACCGGTACCATCCTAAGAAATGTTTCCACCTGAAGTACAAATAAGAGCAACACCCACCTGTTCTCAAATGGTGCTCGCTTTTTGTTTTTGAATGGTGTGGTAAGGCCTGGTTCATACATTAAGGAGAATGAAGTGGCAGAAAACTAAACAACCATCAACACTGTCTCATTTGCACTCTACAGCTCAAGAGCAGCTCTCTAAGCACATTTATTAGGTGTGGGTTCACAATCGCATCAGAAAGAAAGCTATCATCTCTAAATCCATGACTCCTACTAGTTCTATTATACAGTATTAGGCTGTTCTCCCCTAGTTCTCTGGCAAGCTTGTTACAGGTGCTATTATATATCCATCCACATTCTCACATAGTATAACACAGTAAAGGACCATTTTTAAAAAGCACATCCTTAGTCACCATCTAGTGGACAGCAAGGAGAACTTCAGGAAGATTATATATATACCGTATATATATATAAAATTTTCAAAGGCCCTCTGTATCTCATTGTAAATAATGTGTGAAGTCCAACATTTACTAGTATGAGGGCCCCATGGCTCAGTGGAAGAGTATCTGTTTGGCACGCAAAAGGATCCAGGTTCAGTGCCTGATCTTTCTAGTTAAAAGGATCAGGTGATGTGAAAGACCTTGATCTGAGGCCCTGGGAACTGCTACCAGTTAGATTAGGCAGTACTGACCAATGGTCTGACTCAGTATACAGCAGTTTCATGTGTCTGTGACATCCAATATCACAAAGATTTTATACAATTTTGTTACCAGAACTAGAAAGCCCCTGTAGACATTCCTCATCAGCAGAGAATTGTAATTATCACTAACATATTGCAATCTATCTCACTAATTTAAATATATTTACATGTTACTCAATTTACTCACACTGTGCCCTAAAACCTCTGGGCCAAATGACCTCTTAAATAGTGGTCTGTGGTTGCATACTCCAACATGTAGTTTAGCCTCAAAAAGCAGGTGTAGGTGGATATTATGGATCAGGAGCATGGTGCTGAGGAAGAGCAGGATTAATGTTTCCACTCCCTTCCATGCTGATTCCTTAATAAAAAATAGCACCCTCTCTTTTTTCCTTACTGGAGTTAAAATGGGGTTGTCTACAAGGATTGCAAGCATTCATGATACTTCCCAAGAGCCAGCATGGTGTAGAGGTTAAGGTGGTTGACTAGAACCTGGGAAACCCAGGTTCAAAACCCCACCTGTGCCATGGAAGCTTGCTGGGTGACCTTGGGCCAGTCATGCACTCTCAGCCCTGACCTTGGCTAGTATTTTGGATGGGTGACGCGGAGGCAATGGCAAACCACCTCTGAACATCTCTTGCCTTGAAAACCCTAGAGGGTCCCTATAATGTGACTTGACATTTTTAAAAAATCTCCCCAGTATACATGGGATGAATTTCCCGTTTTAAAGATGTTTTAAGATGTTGTCAAAGATCACACTGAACAAAGAACTATTACAGCTGTTATAAAATCTAAAGCAAATCTGTGATTTCAACAGTTTCCAATTTAGATGGTACAACTCAAACCTGTTTTGAACATTTAAGCCATACTGGGTTCATGTTCTGAAGAACACATTCATGATTCTCCTGATGGCAAACGAAGGACTACAGCATGAAGTTCTTTACACTGCAAAGCCTCTGTTACCTGTGGATGAAGTGATTCTCTTCAAGATACTTGCAGCCACAAGCAATGTCCCTGGCTATGTTAAGCAGATCCTGCATCGTCAAAGTGGATGGCTGGTTCTGCAGCAGGTATCATTAAGAAAGAGGAAGATAAACAAGAAATTAGGAACATAAGACCCTGATGGATAAGGCAAATAGTCCATCATCCAGGATCCTGTTTCTTAAAGTGCCCGACTAAATGCTCTGTAAGACTCACTGCAGCATCACAGAGCTGCTCTTGGGTGCTGCTTCCAGAAACTGATATTCACCTGTGAACATGGAGATCAGATTTAAACATCATGGCTAATAACACTGATGCATAGTGTACTTTTACAGCCAGTTACGCTATTGGCCAACCCTACTCAGTGAGTTCCCCAAGCCAGAACTGTGTGTATTGTATGAAGTACTTTCTTCCATCTGACCTGAACTGTCTATCAACTTCACTGCATGAATTCGAGTTCTAGCATTTTTGGAGTTTGCTGTCATAATTGGTGACATCATCAGTGGTGGCCCAGTACACACACACTTTTATTTTTTTGCACATGTTTATATCAATATATCAATATAATGGCTGAATTTTTTTTTTAAATGTGGGGTTCTGCCGCCAGTGCAGCCACACCAGCAATGAAATCCTGGAAGCGGGAGCCCGCACCGGCATGTGGGTGGCCGTTTCAGGGGGCGGAGCTGCCTTTAGGCAGCACCCTAACCCCTTTCGGCCTGGGAACGCCCCCACGAGTTGCAATGTTGCTATGCCACCTTTTTAGGTGGCATAGCCTTGCTGTTTTCTATGGGGGCATTTCCCCCATTTTACATTTCAATTTGTTTTCTTTTCTCCGTGGCGGCCGGGAAGCCTCTGTGGAGGCAGCGTGGCTGTGCCGCTCCCGGCGGCAGCACATCCACCTTCCCCTTCAGGAATGGGTTGCCCATCTCCACAACTGTTATCTGAAAAAAAATTAAACCCAGCAGTGCTACCCCTACAATTTCTCTTTGCCTGGGCAAGTGTGCTGAAAACCCTGTGCCAGCACTATTCCATGCTCAAACGGGCTGGGCCTTGTAAGAGGAATAGGATTCAGGTCTATAAAACAGAAAGGAAAGACTCTCTGTTTGAACAAACAGACACATACACACCCAAGTTCTCTTTGGCTTTTACAGTTACAGGAAGAAGTAAACTGGAGCAGTCAAATTAGCAGACTAGTCACTTAAGAATCCTTGGAATGCGAACTGTGTGGCAGACCTGATGCAGATTGTAGCGCAAAAGGAATTCAGCCTCCCAGAACTCAGGGAGCTGAGCTAATGAGTTCCACCTCCTTACATCTTTCCCCAGGGAGAAAATTCCTTGGTGTGTCTCTCGGAAAACAGCCCTGCATAAGTTACTTTTCCAGTGATTTAGGAGAGTGCAGCTTAGAGAAGAATAACCACTTAAAGTTGACTGAGGCCTTCTAAATCTGTCAAGAAAATCTGTGCTTCCTTCTGCCTCCCTTGTAGTTAACTTGTTCACCTTACTGCCTTTAACCATGCAATTAGCATTCCAGAGATTTAAAATTCGTGTGTAATCAGCTTGGTGAATGATGTCGTATCTTTGCAAGGTACAGGAACATTTTTTCTCTCGGAGGTTAGAGTTATGCAAAACAGACTGGGTTTCGGTCTAAAAGAGATTCCCCAGTTTCTATAGCATGACTGAAACACCCGTAAGGATTTGTGACCCAAGATGCAGGGTGCTTCCAAATAACAAAAACTCAATTTTATTAGTTAATAGGGTTGCCAGCCTCCAGGTGGTTAAGATGAAGAAGAGAAGGTATTACAACTGATCTCCAGCCAATAGAGATTAATTCTCCTGGAGAAAATGGCCGCTTGGGCAATTGGACTCTATGGCATTGAAGTCCCTCCTCAAACCCCACCCTCCTCAGGCTCCGCCCCCAAAACCTCCAGGTATTTCCTAACCCAGAGCTGGCAATCCTATTAGTTAAAAGCTATGCAACTAGATAGCCTGATTTCTTGCTAGCGATGCAACATGTAACTCCATGCAATGAGATTACCTACTTCAAAAATGTTAGTAATGTGGGGAAATACCCCCCCCCCCTGTACTCACTGGAGTGCCTTTCATTGCTACTGTTGGGGGAAATGCCAAAAGGCCACCCTTTCCCCCTTTATTGTGCTACTCCCCTTTATCTCCAGAAAAGGGAAATCATTCTTTTCTCAGCAAACAGAGTTATTATGGCATAAGTTCCCCATCCAATAATCTGTTCCATCTTTACAGTTCCCACTAAATTCTTTTTTTTTCTGTAACAGTTTAACATGCCTACAGCTCTAGAAATTGTCAAGGTGTGTGTGTGTGTCTTTTTTGTCTTGAAACATAGCAGGAGTTACTGCAATTTCCAAGAGCTCCACAGCAGAGGGAGGGGGCAACCTGGCCATCGAAAAATGTGGGGTTACATAACCCATCACCAGGCATATTACAAGCCACACCTTCAGACGAAATGTGGCAGCATCAGTATTTCACTTGACATCTGAAAACATTAGAGTTGTGATTAGGGTTGCCAGGTGGTGGCAACCCCCCGGCAATTCGCCCCTCTGCCCGCCGACCAACAACCGGAAGTGCCGCCTCACGAGGGGCTTTTCCCTCTTAGTTTGAGTGGTAAAGCGGCCCTTTACCACTCAAACGAAGAGGGAAAAGCCGCCTCATGAGGCGGCACTTTTGGTTGTAAACCGGAAGTGACGCGCACATGCGCAATCCCAAACACAGCCCCATAGCCTCTCGCCGGAGGGGAGAGGGGACCTGGCAGCCCTAGTTGTGATGGAGCTCCAACAATTACGACAGACCAGCATTAAAAAGATACAGACCAGGATATCAAGGGGGAAATTAGGAATGCAGTAGTTCAAGAGAAATGTATGTAGGGTTGCCAATCTCCAGGTGGTGGCTGGAGATCTGTTATTACAACTCATCTCCAGGCAACAGAGATCAGTTCACCTGGAGAAAATGGCCGCTTTGGAAGGTAGACTCTATGGCATTATACCCCATTGAAGTCCCTCCCCTCCCCAAACCCTGCCCTCCTCAGGCTCCACCCCCAAAATCTCCAGGTATTTCCCAAACCAGAGCTGGCAACCTTAAGGTAATGTGATGTCATCATTCTACGAGTTTCTTTGCCTTTGCTACTGAGTGAGTTATGCAACATCTTGTTCTGCCCTTTGAATTATAAAGGTAAAGGTCCCCTGTGCAAGCACCAGGTTATTCCTGACCCATGGGGTGACATCACATCCCGACGTTTCCTAGGCTGACTTTGTTTACGGGGTGGTTTGCCAGTGCCTTCCCCAGTCCTCTTCCCTTGACCCCCAGCAAGCTGGGTACTCATTTTACCGACCTCGGAAGGATGGAAGGCTGAGTCAACCTTGAGCCGGCTACCTGAAACCAACTTCTGTTTAGATCGGACTCAGGTCGTGAGCAGAGCTTGGACTGCAGTATTGCAGCTTACCACACTGCACCACAGGCCTTTGAATTATAGGTTGTGCTAAATATCTGCAATTCATAATCTATTCCTTTTAGTTCAAGCTCGATTGGTTGCCTGAACATGCCCACAAGCCTCTTTTCTCCTCAGGCGCAGAAGGTTTGCCTTCCCACTGGGCAAATTAGGCCACTTCCTGAAGATGAACAACCTCAGGCACAGTAAATTGGTATGATTTGAATATTATTGTGGCCTCATCCAACTTCCTTTGCCTGTCTGTGAACAGAACTCTTCTGGAGTTGATCCAGCCTTTATAAAGATATTGCATAAGGATTAGGAAATGGTGAAAGCAGGCAGGGCATTAGAATATTGCCCTGTTATTCCTGGTTTTTACCAGTATAACCCTGAGGAACTGAAAAAGAGATTCATGCATCTGCTCTATGCAGTAAGGCTGTTCATACATTCCATATAGAACTGCTTGCCATTATTTGAGCTGTCTCTTTCTGCCAAAGGCAGTACAGTTAACCAGAGGAAATTGCTACCAGAGCTTGGCAAGCTAACCCAGCTTTCCACAGCACAAATAAGAACACCAGATACATTTGGGGCTGGTCTTGAATTAACACTCATAGTGGAAGTGCACCAGCCTAGAGTGTTCTGGAATGTATTGTCACGTTCTGAAAGGGGCCACAATAAGAACCAGCCTGACTGGTGATGTGGAAATTATTGCCTCTTCAAACTTAATTCCTACAACCATATTTACACTTTTGTCTTTTGGGGGCCAGCATTTTTTTAAAAAATGTCCAAAGCCAGTTTTCCAGTAATGAAATAATCAGGAAACTTTCTTATTCAAGTCACCGAATGTATTTGTGAATCATACTGTTGGTGATAAGAGATGTGATGGAAACGCCACCCACAGCTTTCTGTGGAAATGACTTGTGCAAGTACGGAACAAAACCAGCCGCTAGCCTTGTGTGTGTGTCAGCATTACTCTGGGTACACTCTTCCAACTTACCTACACTAACAGCCCTCTGGGCCGTTTGAATAAATGGTCCTGTGTACACATGTCATTGCTACTGAATCAGCTCCTTTAAATTTCTACAAAATGGAATTTCACCCTTTAAGTCAGTGGAGTTACACGTGAGTGTTTTTTTTGTTTGTAACTTAAACTAAACTGGATTTTAGCATCACTTGAACAGGAGTTACATTCCGTTTTCAGGCTAAAACTCTGATCATCAATAGTTTATCCCCATCAATAGCTTTTATCCCACAAAGTGTCTGTTGTGGGGAGAGGAAGAAAGGTGATTGTAAGCCGCTTTGAGACTCCGTAAAGGTAGAGAAAAGCGGGTATAAAAACCAATTCTCCTCCTCCTTGTAATTCCATTTTTTACTTTCAAACATAATAAATCCCATAATGAACCCCCCTCCTCATTTTCCCACAGCAAGGGAAGAATCAGCAGCAGCAGGAGCTGGGCATGCAACAGTAAGCCTTGTTCCAAAGTGTTATTGGACACAAAAGAAGCAGGAAGGGGGGAAAGGGCAGGCTTACCACCCGAGGGCGATTCTGCCGGAGGAAGCTCTTCATGTCTCCACCAGTCATAAGCTCCAACAGGATGAAGCGAGGCAAGGTCTGCAGGCTCACCCCAACACACTGCACAATATTCTGATGGTTGAACTTGCTGCAAAATCAGCACCCCATGGGTAGAGAAGAGGGACAATGGATATCTATGTTAGACATTGGCTAAAATCCTTGACCTAGGTGCCGGTCTGTCAAACACTTTCCTGGAAGTAAGCCCACTGAATACAATGAGACTTACTTCCCTACTTAATGGTTGCCTCCCGAACTACTTCTTATGCTTTGGTGAAATACATGACATTATCCTTTTAATTTTACACAGAGCTGTGCCACTAAAGGGACCTAAATCCCTGGTCAGCAACTAATTTTATTGGAGGACCATGCTGAGAAAGCAATCAGGCCCTAATTTCTGCTCCCTAAAGGAGGATACTGGCAAGTCCCAAAGTCACAGTTACCACTTTTTTCATAGACTCCTCTTGCCACTGGAGGCTAATTGGTAGTCAGCAGGTTGATTTGGCCCAGGGGCTGTCAGTTGCTGATCTAATACCTACATTTTTTTAAAAGGAATCTGTGTGAAATTGCCTAAACTTTACCACATAATGGTGTCATAGATGGAACTCCCTATGGTATTAGACCCTATCTAGATTGTTTTTCCGCACACTACATTCATTTGTTGTTACATTCTTTGTTCATTTGTTGTTACATTGTTGTTACATACATTCTTTGTTCATTTGTTGTTACATTGTTGTTACATACATTTCCGCACACTACATTCATTTGTATTTTGGGATATAGCTGGCCTCTCTCAAGGCAGAACCCCTGCTGAGGGGGACCCTTTTTTCCAGGTACTCATCCCACAAATGTTTTGTGCCTGGAACATTGCTTCTTCCTCCAGCAAGCATTTGCACTGCACACACAATGAAATGTGTGGCTGCGCATCTCAACGAGGTGTTGCCTGTTAACACCACAAGCAGCACACAACAACTCACTCTTCTGCATCATGTTGCGACTTTGCAGCATTTGTTTTATTTTTTATTATTGTATTTTATTATTTGAGTACAAATGCTTCCTTAATGGAGCACATCCGTAGGGTAGGCAGCCCTTCCCAATGCATTAATGTCATGACGGTTATTATTTTTTTTAAAAAGGAGGTTTATTTGACCATTTGAGGCTGTACCACCTGACTGTCCCCAAATGCTGCAGTGCACATCTGCCTTTAGCAAATATTGAAAATCTGCTCCCTCCCCACCCCAGGCTATTGGAAGCTCTAAGGAACTTGTTGTTTCTGCTCTACCCGTCTCTTTGTGCTGGGACTTAAAGCAGCCCAGAAGAACCATTTTTTAAAATAGTATGGAAAGGGCAAGAATCTTCCTTTCCAGAACCATAGCCACAATCAATATCACACTCCTCAGCCCCAGGCACCTGATATATGGTAGCAAATAACATTTCTGAAGCTTCCGTCCCAGAAGTCTTAGTGCTGTTTTATAGAGCCTTGGTTATGCTGTTAAGCGCTGGACCACCCAAAATTTTACAGGTTGGTTTCTGACTTTAGTTTTCAGTGCATGGAATGCTGAATTTCAAAAATCACAAATATCCCCATACCTATTTATCTCTTTAGGATATTTCTACGCCAACACTCCAGAGTCCTCCTCGAGGTGGCTTACAATTAAAACTATGTCACAAACGAGACATTCAAAGCCATTCTTTAGCAAAGCCCCCTTGCTCTGATTGTGGTGGCTGTGATGTTGTGCTTTGTCCAATGGATTGCAAGAGCTGTACCCAATGAATATGAATTAAATATGAGTCAGTGACCCTTGAAAGCAAAGTTAATACAAGAGGTAATAAACAGCTTGGAATCCATTGGGCTTCTATACAATGTTTCTTGCAATATATCTGTGTTGTCTGGAGCACAGGCAGAGTGAGGGTGATAACTAGGGTTGCCAACCTCAAGGTACTAGCTGGAGATCTCCTGCTATTACGACAGATCTCCAGCTGATAGAGATCAGTTCATCTGGAGAAAATGGCCGCTTTGGCAATTGCACTCTATGGCATTAAGTCCCTCCCCAAATCCCGCCCTCCTCAAGCTCTGCCCTAAAAACCTCCCGCTGGTGGCAAAGAGGGACCTGGCAACCCTAATGATAATCCAAAACAGTACAGTGGTTAGAATGTTGGACAAGGGTCTGAGAGAAACAGGTTCCTCTCCCCACTCAGCCATTAAACTTACTGAGTGACCTTGGGCCTCTTTCTATCTCTTTCAGCCTAACCTACCTTACGGGGTTGTTGTGAGGATAAAATGGAAGAAAGGAGACTGCTGTTTGCCACCTTGAGCTTGGAGGCAGGACACGATAAAAATGCAGCAAAATAAATAATTTCATTACTGCTTTGCACTTTATTGTCTTTCTGATGCACCTGGCAAATTGGTTGGTATCAGCAGTGTTTCAAAGAATTAATTATCTAGAGTGCCACTGTATTATTACCCAACCCAAAGTCTTCAGGGTTACCATTTTCAATAAATCTGAATTTCTTACAACATAACCTGTAATCTTTTAGTACTTAAACAAACATCCAAATTATAATTTTCAAAAAAGCTAGTCTATGCTGGATGTGAATTTATAGTTTTCTCGTGAATGGGGGCAACTAATAAATTACAATTTTTGAAAATATCTGCAAGGCATGTTTTAAAAAACAATGCACAAGTATTCCTCACTCAGAACTGTCACTCAGAACTCCATCAGTTTGTGAAGGAAGTAGACAGTTGTTATCTGTTTAGGCCCAGGGGCTTGTTGAAGCTGATTGGGGGAAAGGTAACCTGCCGCAAACGGAGTGTTTTTCTTCCAGACATTCAGGGAGTGACAGAGACACACAGAGAGCAATTCTGGTTCTTCAGCCTAGCCATAAATATGTAATCTTTCACATTTATTTTGAAGAGCAATTACCTGTAAGAAACTTTACTAAGGTGTGTCTCATTTTTTAGCCAACGAGAAGAAGAAAAACAAGCTGTCAGTATGGTTTTTGGTCTGCCAAAAGGAATCATTTCAGTCCTGCCTTCAGCTCAGCTCAGCTCACCAGGATCACAGTGGGAAAGGCAAGTGTCTATTTGTCCATATTTTTTACTCATCCCCTTGGTCTCTGCAGCACAAAGAAATGGCTTCTATTTTGTTCTCCTTAGCTGGAGGACCTTCTATTCCTCAGTAGCCTATAACCTGTCTAGTGTGATTCCTTTGTTTCTCTTGCTTTCTCACGTCTCTAAGCCACTTTCAGGCCTAAATCTCCAATGGATCCCCCCTACTCCTGCATTTTTGCTTGGCTCCCTGCTTGTGTGCTCTAGATTTTCCTGGTCCCAACCCTGCTTAAACTTGTTTATCTGGGCTTTGTTCCAGCTATGTTGCTTATGTCTGGTTATCACATTACAGAGTCTGCATGTCAAGTCATCCTCCAGCAAATGGATGCTCCATCTCCAGTAACGACTTCTATGGAACACATTCAGAATTTCTTTCCTGTTTAAATTAACACTTCATTTTAAGGTGTGTGCATGTATGTGGAAGTAGAGGGGTAGTATTCAGTATACTTTAGCTTTAATACTTGGGTTACCAACTGCCCAGTGGTGATGGGCAATTGCCACCAACTCATTGAGCTGCCCGCCTCTCCTCAGCTGGCCTGTGGGTGGAAGTAGGCCAGCTGGGGGGGACCCACATGGAAGTGCCAGCGATGCCCTAGCACTCTCCTCCTACAACTCTACTGTTTCCATAGAGTTTTTGGAGGAATGTGCTGGAGTGTCCCGTGCGATGCTGGTGCTTCTGGATTAAACCCAGGAATGACATCATCACAGCAATCTGGCACCGGTCCAATAAAGCTCCCGCTGGTAAGGAGGGGGGACCTGGCAACCCTATTTAATACTACTTAGAATCACAAGAATAATCCACCAACTGGCAAATTAAATGATATAATATTTGCAAGGCCAGAAAATATAGTTTGCCTGATTCTTATCTTCTGTAGAACCCCAGAAATTGTACAGTAACTGGGAGGGGCAACAAATAGACCTCCTCTAATCACAAACATGGGCAACAAAGATGGTGAAAGATGAGTAACATATGAATAACAGCACATCTTGTGGACCAATTTCACTATTAAATAGTGGCTAAAAAATCTTCATAGCTATCCTTGAAAAACGACTTAACGATTAGAACAATAAATAGATTCAGATCAACAGGGTTTCCAACCTCCAGGCTGTGGCTGGAGATCTCCTGCTATTACAACTGATCCCCAAGCAACAGAGATCAGAACACCTAGAGAAAATGGCCACTTTGGAATGTGGACTCTGTGGCATTATATCCCACTGAAGTCCTTCCCCAACCCAAACCCAACCCTCCTCAGGCTCCACCCCCAGCATCTTCAGATATTTCCCAACCATTTAATCTGGAGCACGGGTACCCTCTCTTATTCTTACTCTTCAACCTATATACTAAGTTCTCGCCAGGAAGATGAGGCAGAAAGAACAAATTATAGGAATTAAACATCATGAGGGACATACAAAAATAATGATCTACACAGATGATGTGGTTTTTGGAGCAGTCTAGAATTTTACAACAGTTTGGCAAGTTTCTGTATACTAGGTTAAGTTTGCTAAGTCAATTCTCTTAGGAGTCAGTGTCCATGAGAATAATGAGAAAAAAATAACTAAGCTCATGGGTTCAGAGTAGAAGACTCAGGATATAAACCGTCTGGGAGTTAGCCTTACAGGAAAGCGTGAAGATCTGGTACAGAATAACTTATGCATATAATACAGAAATCAGCTGATCTTTTTAAAAAAGACTAAAACACATTATTGGGTCTTATTTGGGCAAAGGTGGAGGCTGCTTATTAATTACTGGAATGTTGTAAAGTAGAGGAAGAGATTAAAATTGCAACACTGTCCAACGTTTAGGTTGTATACTATTTTTAATATTTTATAGGTTAGTGTTAAGATATAAGGAGTGTTAGGTAAGACATAAGTTAGTGTTAGGATATAAAGCAAAATATTAGACCTAGGGATGTTAACCAGAGTTGCTGTTTTTTCCTCTAGCACAGTTAATTATCAATGGAGCAGATTTTAAATCTAGGATTGAATTGTTTGTAATAAGGTGTGCCAAGCCCGGCACTTCGGGCGGAGAGTGCCTACCGGCCTCTCCGCAGGGGGGGGAAGGAGAGGAAACAGAGAGAAGGCAGAGAGAGAGGGAAAGACCGCAGGAGAAGTCAAATGGAGAGGAAGACAAGGTTTGGGGAGACAGAGGGAAGATAGACAATAGGACAGGAGGGAAACAGAGGGTTAAAGGGAAGAGAGAGCTAGGACCGGCAGATGTGATGAAACAACACCTGCAGGCGGTGAAGAAAGGAAAGGGGGTTAATTGGTGGGTGGGGCAGGTTCTAGGGGGAAAAGCTTAAGAGAGGTTTAGGCTTGCTGGCCGAGGAGGAGACGGGCTTAGGAGACGACCCCAAAGAAGCTGGGTGGTCGCCTTCCAAAGAAGCCACGAGTGCCAAGTGGGACGAGCGGTCTCTAAACTCGGAAGTCTGAGGCGAAGCAAGCAGGCTAAGAGGGAAAAGGGGGCGAGCCTGGTTACCAGAGAGCGAGCGGAGTAGAGAAGGGAGGAAACAAAGAGGAAAAAGGGGAAAAGGGGGACGTCGACACGGATCAGGCTACAGGACAACAGGTGAGACCTGACATAAGGTAAATAGTGCTGACTGGTCTGTTATTTGTAGTAAGTATTACAGTGATGTAAAGTTCAAATCATTTACTAAAGTTGTACTATGCACTTACAGAATTGTTCCCATGACTCCTTGTAGACCCCCAGTTTGCAAATAAAATAAGTGTGGGCAGCCTCATATGTTTATATTTGGGTATTTATTTCCTTTTGTTTTCATGTCTGGTTTATTGTTATTTGTTTGATTTTGTGGCTACTGTGATATCTTTCTTGGGAATTTTTAAGGGACAGTGTAGCATGTAAGTATGCCTCTTTTTCACTGGGTATTAGATGGCTTTGAGGTCGACCAAGTCAAGGAGTTTGTTTACCTTGGCATTCTTTTTTCCCATAACCTAAATTAGAATGCCCATCAAAAAGCAGTGTCCAACAAAATTAAACCTGGGGTTGGTACTATTGTCAACTTTTTTCACACCAAAGGTGGCAAATATATTCAAGGGCTACTGGGGTAATTTTCAGATTAAAAACCTGAGTAGCCCCTGGAATATATTTGCCACCCCAAGGCTACATTGTCAGTGGCAAGATTTGTTTCAGTCCTTATATCCCTCCAACACTAGATATATGCTGCTCAAGATCAATTGATCAAGGAGCTTCTAAGGGATAAAAGGAAAGGTAAACTTTAATAGTGAATAAATGTGGAAGGACCTCTGAGGAAGATCTTGATTTATATGGGGGTTGGTAGTCTTACGTACTGTCCACACTGCATGGGTTCTTGGGGTTGTAATTTTAATTTATTTAAAGAATTTATCTACAGCCATGTTCTGTAACAGTTCCTAAGATGGTGTAAAAGGACTGAAACCAAACTACAGTTCACTCCCCCTCCAATATTTTCTGTATGAGAGGTACTTCAGGCTGTTCCTATTTTCATATGTGAAATATTTGAAGGAATATGACTTGTATCTGATTTTCGAATCAAGTCAGGACAATCCAGATTCGCTCCTTGTTTATGTTTAAATTTACTAAGAGCTGTGCACTGAAGGGGAAATCACAAATTTTCCCTTTAAAATGTGAAAGACCCCTCTGCTTGTACGCTTACTGCTATTCTTATTTCATTGAAACTGGTGTGAAATCCCCCAAGATGCATTATTTTCTAGCCATATCTGGTAAACCGTGTGATGCTCCCAAGTAGGAGAGTTTAAAATGCACCTTATTATAAGTGCTTCCATCAGGAAATCCATTTCATCTTGTTCAGAACAAATTTCTGGCAATGTCTGTAGGGAATGAGAGAAAAAGTTTGGTTCCATTATAAAACAAACAATGTTATTGGCACACAATAATGAGACGGCTGAAGTTTTAATCGGATCATCTCTCCAGTTTGTTATGGTTTCATATTTTATTCTGCCTTTTGGCTGGAAAAAGAACCCCTCAGGCTAAAATATAACACAACACCTAAACTGCCCTTTAAGACAAATCCTTAAAACAATAATTATCATATCTGTGACATTGCCTGTGTGCACTGGATACTTAAGACACTGAATACAAACTTATTATCTGCAACAACCTATTTTCCAATCCAAGGTCATACAGATTTGTAGGAGATTCTTCTGTAGAGTCTGAGTAAGAATGACTAAAGGGTAGGAGAGGAGAGAGAGAGAAAGCTGGTGTGTGGAATTATGTACATTCACATGGGTTTTCAGAGAGTGTTATACTCACCCACACAAAAGTCAGCTACAGTCTGTCTCTATACAATCAAAACCAAGTCAAAATCAATTTTTATTTTGTTCCTATTAATAGTTTGTTGTATACTTCAGGGGTAAACTAAGCTCTGTTTTGAGTGCTCTACTGGTTTAAAAAGAAAAGGATGAATAGTCAGGTTATCTTTAACACTGAAAGCATAATTCATTTCTATCAAGTGATCCTGACTTATCTCTTTTGTTTGAAAACCAAAGAACTTCCATGCTAGATAAGATCAGTATCAGCTGTCTTAATTCTAGCAACTAGAAATTTCTAGAAGTCCTCTTTCTGACTATGACTGTTACCTTTCCTATCATTTTGGTGAGCAATACAAGGATATAAAAGGCTTTTCCTTGGACCTGGGAATTTCTAGGTTCTCATTCAATACTACAGTGTGCATATTAGTCTATACTATAGATATTTATTAATTATTAAAATATTTATACCCCACCTTTCCTCATTGTTCAAAGTGGCATACAATAGTTAAAAAACATTTCTAGTTAAAACCAGAATAAAATAGCAAACCCCAAATCTCTCCTTTCCCCCACCCTTAAAAGATGTCTGCCATTCAACCCTCCCCTTGAAAGCAGGCCTTGCAAGAGCCTTCAAGGCGAGAACTCCCCTCACCTTTTCAGGAAGCCCATTCTACTGAGCAGGAGCCACAATGGAAAAGGCCCAGGCTCTTCTCAGTGCCAGATGGGCCACCCTAAATTGTGGGATGGCTGCCTGAAGACCATGGTTGGCATACAGGAACATATGGAAGAAGATGGTTCTTCAAATATGGCATAGCCAAATGGAAGTAACCATGTGTGAGCAAAATGATTTATGGGCAAGAATTTGGGATCATCAGTGAAACCTTTAACAAAGACAAATTGATATCACTTTGTTTTTTTGGTGTACTATGTTCTGTATTGCCCTGACCTGGATGACCCAGGCTAGTCAGATCTTGTCAGATCTCAAAAGCTAAATAGGGTCAGCCCTGGTTACTACTTGGATGGGAGACCACCAAGGAAGCCCAGGATTGCTATGCAGAGGAAGGCACTGGCAAACCACCTCTGTTAGTCTCTTGCCTTGAAAACCCTACTGAGTTGCCATATGTTGGCTGCGACTTGATGACATTTTACACACATGCTTACATGGCACCCTATAGCCATCTTAGGTTCTTTGTTGTGGGATGTTTTCATATCCAGCAGTAGCAGCAGCAGCAGGAGGAGGAGGTGGTGGCAGCAGTGAGGGACTGGTGACCAAAAGAAAAGAGGAGGGACAGGCAAAAGAAAAGCACCCAATTTCATTCTATTTACGGGCCAAAAGAGTTAGAGACAAGAATTAAAAATATATTGTAGATATTAGCATAAATATCTTGACTACAGGAATTATTCATTCATGACAGCTGCTGTCCTTATAATGCTAATTTCTGGCTATTGGTTGTTGACACCAACCTTGATAGCCACTTGCAGAGGGCTGGGATCTCCTGTGATTCCGACCACGGTGCCTTTGTAAACTTCGCCAAATGCCCCATGTCCAAGTGCCCTGAAAGGAAGGGAGGGAGGGAGGGAGAGAGGGAGAGAGGGGGAGAGGGAGAGAGAGGGGGAGAGGGAGAGAGAGGGGGAGAGGGGGAGAGGGGGAGAGGGAGAGAGAGGGAGAGAGAGGGAGAGAGAGAGAGAGAGAGAGAGAGAATTAACCCTGTCTGTACCAAACAAAAACACTCTTGTATGCTCAATGGTCAGAAGTTCCCAAGCAAGTATGGCAGGGTCAGTTTCCTCATTGCGAAAAAATCCTATTATTCTACGTTCCCTATAAAAAGGCACCCTGGAGTTATGCCACTGGGAATTATCCATCGATCACTATGTGGTGGTTGCCTTAAAACACACCATATGGAAGCTGCCACTGTTTGGTAAGTCATTCATTAGAAGAGTTTGTGCTGGTAACACTACGCACTGCTCCCCGATGAACAGTTTTTCAAGTATGTAGAGGTAGACTTCTATGCAGTACAGTTCAGGTTAGGATTGCCATCCTCCAGGTACTAGCTGGAGATCTCCTGCTATTACAGTTGACCTCAGGTTGATAGAGATCAGTTCACCTGGAGAAAATAGCTGCTTTGGCAATTGGACTCTATGGCATTGAAGTCCCTCCCCTCCCCAAACCTCACCCTCCTCAGGTTCCGCCCTCAAAATCTCCAGGTATTTCCTGACCTGGAGCTAGTTCAGGTGCTACTGAACCAGCATGGGAACTACTCCCACAGGGATAGAACTCAAGCTGGCCTAGTAATGGCAGGCAGAAGGAACCTTGTGGGTCAGAGGAATGACAATGGTTCCTTCCCATTCTAGGGCTGGCCCTCCCCATAGCATGTGAGATCACAGAACCTACTGAAATGAAAGTGATGATATTAAAAAAGTGTGGATAAAGAGAAGGGGAAACATTATGGATCCGAAAAAGGCACATTCACAACACCATTTATTCAAATAAACAGAACCAGAAAGTGCAAGTTCAGGGGAGGCAAAAGGTCTTACAGGCTGAGAAGTCATGTGTAGAATATGACCTGCACTGAAAAATCTGCTCATTTCAACTGTGTACGGTGATCACTGCCCACCTATTTTCAGCTTTAAAAAAAAAACTTGTCTCAGGACCTTCAGCTTTTAAAAAGAGCAAGTTTCTTAAAAAGCTAAACTAGGTGAGCAGTGATTAATAAATATAAAGACACTGTCCTTCAGTGTTACTACTCTGAAGATGCCTGCCACAGTTGCTGGCGAAACGTCAGGAAAGAAAATTCCAAGACCACGGTTACACAGCCCGGATAACCTACAAGAACCAATGAACTCTGACCGTGAAAGCCTTCGACAATATAAAGACTGTAATCCACCACACAGACTTTTTAAATCCCATTGACATTTCTAGTTAGAAATTATTAGAGATTTGGGCCAAGTTGAAGCCACTCAGTGGCTTAGTACAAATCTCAGTTCCCTTTGTGTTCCAAATCTCTCTGGCTCTACCCTTCTACTCCCACATACATTCAGATCCTGTTCTCTCGGCTAGAACCCAGAAAAAAAAAATAACTACTTCACTCTTTCAAAGATCTCACTAACAATTTTTTTTGCAGCATTCAGACTATTAAACCAATCAGGAGTCCAGTGGTACCTTAAATTATTAACAAAATTGACTCCAGTATAAGCTTTCATGAGCTTCATACTATTTTGTTCCAACAGACTAGCATGTCTACCCATCATCATTCAAGCTGTGTTGATGGATGAAGTATGGTGCAGTTGGACTAGAAATCAGGAGACACAAATCCCTGCTGACTGTGAGTCTCACTGAGTGACCTTGGCCTAGTAATTCTCTTGCAGCCTAACAAACCTCATAGGGTTGTCATAAGAATAAAACTGAGGAGCACTGTGAATGCTGCCCTGAGTTCCTTGAAGGAAGAACAGAATTTAAAAAGCAATAAATAAATAAACAGTCCCAATCAAAAGTGAGTCCTGTGACAGATTTGCCAACCTCCAAGTACTAGCTGGAGATCTCCTGCTAATACTTGGATAGAGATCAGTTCACCTGGAGAAAATGGCCGCTTTGGCAATTGAACTCTATGGCATTGAAGTCCCTCCCCTCCCCAAACCCCGCCCTCCTCAGGCTCTGCCCCCCAAAACCTCCTGCCAGTGGCAAAGAGGGACCTGGAAACCCTACCTGTGACAGAGTTGCCCCTTTTCTAATCAAACAATGCATAATTCTAAATCTTTTTGTTAGCATGCTGACCCAAGAGTCGTTAGAATTCAAACAAAGCTGCCATCTTCAGTGGCCAAAGATTATAATGCTCCTAGCCTTACCGGAGCAGAGAGATGTTCTTCCTTGGGATCTCCTTGAGTTCGCTGAGGGTGGCTGCCTTTCCTGCAAAACTGTAGTTGGGGTTGTAATCGGTCATGATGGTGGAGGTACGGATTTTACTCAGCTTGTATTCGGGACTCTGCAAACGTGCATGGGCCCCTTCCAGCTGTTGCTTCTTGCGATGATAAACTGAAGGAGGATAGTGCAGAAATAATGGTGAAAAAGAACAACATCTGGATGCAGCAGAGAAGAGCTGAAATATGGCAGAACAACAAACGCAGTAACATTTCAGAAGTTCTGCCTGTGGTTTTTAGTTAACATTTGCTAATTTTATTGTGATCCTTTCTAGAGCAATGCAGGATTGTGAGGCAGGAAAGCCATCTGTTCAACTGGCAGATCTTACCCGTAAAGTCTATGTCAGAATATGTTCTCAGTAAAGAGCAGACATTGTTATGCGTCATGAAAAACAACTTTCCTTCCCAAGACCCGTGCAACTGTGTGATTCTGTTGCAAAATTTTAAGCTATAAATTGGTGACTGCATAAAAGAACTGCCCACTGAAAACAGCTGTGGTACACAAAAGTGATGAACTGTACAGCTTTTATAATAAATCCATAGTGCTTAGTTAAGCCTAAAAAACTTCTCCCTGCTTCTGTAAAAACTGTGATGAGTTTTAGAGCTTATGGGCCATTTGCTAGGGTGAATCCAAGAATTTAGGAAGTTCCAAACACTGAGAGGCAAGACTGATACTTGAATAATCTTCTGTGTCTGTGAAAAAGGGTCATAAGACTCAAAGCTCATCAGGATTTTTACAGAAATCCACACCACGTCACTTCTCCAGACCCTGGAGAAGGCCGGCAGGGTGGATCTGAAAGATACTTTTTTTCGGGAATTTTCCGGATTCAGGTTTATTAAAACTGTTTTTTTTTTTGGGAAAATCCGGGTTTTCTGGATTTTTTGAAAATTTCCGGGTTTGATAAACTCAAACCCGAAAAATACTGAAAAAAATTGTGCACACCCCTACTAGTCACAGTTCTCTCTGAACTCTCTCAGTTCCACCTACCTCTTAAGGTGTCTATTTTGGGGAGAGGCAGGGAAGGCAATTGTAAGCCGGGTTGAGTCTCCTTAAAAAGGTAGAGAAAATCGGGATACAAACACCAACTCTTCTTCTAATTGATACAGAATTCTGCGACAGGAATGTTGACTAGAGTGGGTCATAGGGACTATTTCATGACAGTCTTGTTCCATCTACAGTAATTTTCAGTTTTGCTTCTGGGACCCATTCAGGGTGTTGGTATAGATCTTTAAAGCCCTAAAAGGTTTGAGATCGGCATACCTTAAGGACTCCCTACTGCCATATGAACCTTACAGCTTATTACAGTCATCTTTGAAGGCCTTGCTTACAGTGCTCCTTTTATCTGAAGTGATATGGGAGGCAACACGAGGAAGGGCCTTCTCAATTGTAGCACCAAAATTGTGGAATTCCTTCCCCAGAAAGAATTGTCTGCCCACCTCTATCATTATCATCTGCCAGTGGAAGACCTTTTTTAAATCTGGCATTCCCTTTTGGACCCTCCTTCCTTTTTATGTTTTTCAGTGTTGTTTTATATATCTATCTGTGTATTGTTTTTATATTCTGTACAATTGTGCATTTTTTTTATTGTCAGCTGCCTTGAGGTCCCAAATTGGGTAGAAAGGCAGCGTGAAAAGTTCTCCTGTTAGGCTTAGGTCTTCCAGTGTAGTCCTCATACAGGCTAGATAAAAAGGCAGAAATATGATCAGATGAGATTTGCAGATACATAAGAATGATGTTTCTTACCAATCGATAGGCTGCCACACGTGAGAGCCATTCCAAGCACGACAATAATTGCAACCACAGTCAAGAGGAGTGAGAAAGGCAGGTGTCCTTCTGGAAACATATAAGAGCCTATTAGCATTTGCCTATAGCTCCTTGTGATGAACAAAGGGTTCATCTTTGAGAGAAGCGCAGAGAAAGGGAGTGGGCGGAGCTAAGGAGCTCACTCTCTGAGTTCTGAAGAAAGGAATTGGGTTCTGGTTTTGGTAACCTGTGTGATCAGAAGCTGTGTTTGACTCTGAGAACCTGAGGGTTCAGATTTGCCTAAACTGGGTGTAAAACAAATCCTGTGGAGTGACAGGCAGAGATTGGGAGGAAAAGGGCCCTTTCTCAGGTCACTAAAGGGAATAGGCTCTGGGAAGGAGATATTCCACATGCAGTGTTTTGTTACGGGATTAGTGTCACTGGAGTGGGGTAGTTCTATAGTGAGAACAGGAAGAAAGATCTGAAATCTCCATACTTCTTTGTTCTCTGGGGAAGACAGGTTGTATAATCTCTAACTTCCCTGATAGCTAGGCAGCAGAGTCTGAATAGTAACATCTATAAGAAGTTCTGAGAACTGAAAGAAATTTGGGGACTTAAGTAAGAAATGTAATTCTGTACCATCTAAGCCATCTAAGATCCATGCCTTCTCTGAAGTGAAACTTATAAAATATCTCTGGTTCTATGCTTTTCATATGCGCTATTTCCCCTTCAAATCCACCCCCTGTACAGTGTTCAATAAATCACTGTTATGTGATTGTTAACTTGAAAAAGCCTCTGATGTCTCACTCCTACTGAGGTAAAATAAGTAAAGGGGACTAGGAAAAAAAATTAAAACTCCAAACAAACATTTTGACAAGCAGTCTTTCCCTCAGCACGCACACAAGGGATCGTGATACTCCTATACAGTGCTTCTGGCACAAAAACATAAGAACTGCCCAGGGGTGCCATCAGATCCAGACTTTGAGGTGGACGTCTAGGGCCCCAGGTCTCAAATGCAAGTTGTAGCTAGCAGCAGGACATGTATCTGAATAAATATGCATAGAATCAAGTTACACCAGTTGTGTTTATCGAGGAGACCATGGGATGGGATGAGACAAGCTTGTTGAAGGTTCGTTCTGTGCTTTACCACAGCAGTAAAAATTCCCTAACCTAAATCTGATCCAGGATTCAACCAGCTCAGCACTCTGTTAGCAACAGTAGTCACCTCCTTGAAAGTTCACAAGGAAAGACAATGTTGTTCATCTCCAGCTTCACTAACCAGACCTATACTTCATTTGTATATCCTATCCGAGATAATAGCCATTGATACACCATGACAGAGGTCTGGGTTTTTATTCTGCCCTCCAGATGAAGGTAGGCAATGGATCTTGACATAACACATGTTGTAGCAAAATCTGATAGCCATCCATACTCATAATCGTGAAACAAATGCACTTCATTCAATGAAATAGACTGAAAAATACATGCCCTCCTATTTTTTGAGATTCATATGGTAAATAACAAATAATGAGAAGGGACTGCCAGTGGAAACAATGTGCCCTGGAGTTCTAAAACCCAGTGCGAGATAATGAGGGATAGACAGATAAAGAAGGTGGGAGGAGTAGCATTGTATGTCAAAGATGTGTACACTTGTGAAGAAGTACATGAAGCTGAGCATGGTAGTTCAGTCGAGAGACTATGGGTAAAAATAAAAGGAGTAAGAAATAATCATGATATTATGGTGGGGGTCTGCTATCGACCACCAAACCAGGCAGAGGACTTGGATGAGACACTCCTAGACCAGATTACAAAATTCTCAAAGAGACAGGACATGGTGGTCATGGGAGATTTTAATTACCCGGATATCTGTTGGAAGTCCAACTCTGCTAAAAATGCAAGATCCAATAAATTCCTGACTTGTCTTGCTGACAACTTGTTATGCCAGAAAGTGGACAGGGAAACAAGGGGATCTGGTATCTTAGACTAGATTCTCACCAACAGGGAAGAACTGGTTGATGAGGTTAAAGTAGTAGGCACTCTGGGTAGTAGTGACCATGTAATCTTGGAATTTACAATCTTGGGGAAAGGGAAAACTGAACGTAGTCAGACATATAGGTTGAACTTTAGGAGAGCTAATTTTAACACACTTAAACTTATGCTGGGTAGAATCCCATGGTCAGAAATACTTAAGGAGAAGGGAGTTCAAGAAGGGTGGGAGTTTCTTAAAAATGAAATATTGAAGGCACAATCACAAACCATTCCTATGAGAAGGAAAAATGGGAGGAGCCTAAAGAGGCCAGGATGGCTCCATAAACAGCTTTTTAAAGGTTTGAGAAATAAAAAAGACTCATTTAGGAAGTGGAAGGAGGGGATGCTTATTAAATTTGCAGACGATACTAAATTGGGAGGGGTAGCAAATACAGTAGAAGACAGAGCCATGATACAAGATGATCTTGACAGGCTGGAGAATTGGGCTAAAACTAATAAAATGCACTTCAACACAGATAAATGTAAAGTTCTGCATTTAGGTAGGAAAAATAAAATGCATACTTATAGGATGGGGGAGACTTGGTCTTAGCAGCAGTGTGTGCAAAAAGGATCTAGGGGTCTTAGTAGACCAAATACTGAACATGAGTCAGCAGTGTGATGCGGTACCTAAAAAAGCAAATGCGATCTTGGGCTGTATCAACAGAAGTATACTGTCCAGATCACGTGAAGTGCTGGTATCACTTTACTCTGCTCTGGTTAGACCTCACCTAGAGTACTATGTTCAGTTTTGGGCACTGCAATTTAAGAAAGATGTAGACAAGCTGGAATGTGTTCAGAGTAGGGCAACAAAGATGGTGAGGGGTCTGGAGACCAAATCCTATGAAGAAAGGTTGAAGGAGCTGGGTATGCTTAGCCTGAAGAGGAGAAGACTGAGAAGGGAAATGATAACCATCTTAATGTACTTGAAGGGCTGTCATATAGAGGAGGGTGCCGAGTTGTTTTCTGTTGCCCCAGAAGGTCGGACCAGGAACAACGGGTTGAGTTCCATCTAGACATTAGGAAGAAATTTCTTTTTCTTTTTTTTGAAAATTTTATTGGTTTTTATAATATAAATTTTCCATGTTAACAAACAACAATAAAAGTAATATAAAAAACTAAATCATAAGTAATGTTGTTATAGTTATAACATTAGGAAGAATTTTCTAACAGTTAAAGCGGTTCCTCAGTGGAACAGGCTTCCTTGGGAGGTGGTAAGCTCTCCTTCCCTGAAGGTTTTTAAGAAGAGGTTAGATGGCCATCTGTCAGCAATGCTGATTCTATAACCTTAAGCAGATGATGAGAGGGAACACATCTTGGTCATCTTCTGGGCATGTAGTGAGGATCATTGGGGGTGTGGGGGGAGATAGTTGTAAATTTCCTGCATTGTACAGTGGGTTGATGACCCTGGTGGTCCCTTCCAACTCTATGATTCTATGATTCCTCTCATGAACGCTTCACTTGCGACTTCTGCTAGGGACGCTGATCTGAGCGCCACGTTTCTCGGGGGCTCCCGAGAGAACCAAGAAACGTTTGAACTTGGGGGCAAATTTTTGCACCCCACCCTGGTTCTAATTAGTGGACCGAGGAACAGGAACACCCCTGCTGCCTTCAAGAGCGGTCTGACCCCCAGTTTTGCTGAGAGAGTCTTTGGACGACTCTCGGAATCCTGGAAGAGGTCCCGCCAGCCTGAGGGGGAAACACTGCCGAAAACGTCTCTTTGGAATTAGGGTCAGATCTCCCCTATCTATCACCATCTAAGCAACTACACAGAAGCAAGAATACCTACTATCCTAAAATCTGAGTAAGTTAAAAGAACTCTTTTGTTTTACCTGGATCTGGAAGCACCAGGAGATTGCTAAATACATCTGCCGAATCTGTCTCTCCCCACTTAATGTTTAAATGACTCTTTGAAAACAAGAAAAGATCAGATAAATCGGCAAGAATCTTATCAGTTTGATCGGTGGGAAGACACAAGAACTAAGATTTTTTGAAAGACGTCTCTGCTACCAATCAGAAACTACGACGTATAAAGAGGAGGGAGGAGGAGTAATCCTCCCACATCGCGAGGTGTCGTCTTTCTAACTACACTAAGTCTTCCTGCCACGTCCTTCCTGGAAATAATCTATCATCGCGAGAGTAGCAGAGAACTTGGAATCGAAAGTGTGGCATCATCGTGCAACTGGCAAATACCTCCCAAGTTCCTGAACAAAAGGAAGACGGAAGGTTTACGACACTGATTCCTGCAGCACTTCTCTGCTATTTATAACACCGGTCTTTGTAGGGACTTTACCAACTAAGTCTCAACAGAACTTTTCAGAAGTAGCAACCATGGAACGTTTGATTAAACAGCTGGATCAATTTTCTGCTTTGATGAACCAAAAACCGGATTTTATCTTAGATGACCTTAAAGTTATAAAAATTCAAATCATCACAATGAGGTCGGAGGTGAGATCAGAGGGTTCTTCAGATGACAAGAAAGACGAAGAACAGAAGAACCTTGCAAAGGAAATGGAGAATGACAACAAACAAACTGCAGTAGTCCAGCTGGCAACAATGGATCTGAATGTGAGTGACTTAGATCTTTGTTTTTTTAATCTGCCTGAGGAACTTTTTAACACCAGCTTGGAGGACTTGAAGGGTAGAAAAACGGTAGCTTTGGGGATCTCCTTTATTGACTTTGAGATGGAAGAAACTGCAACGCAGATCTACTATGAAGATCATTCACCAGAAGAAGAAATCTTACCAACAACTTCGAAGGATGCTCTTCGATGTCTAGTCTTAATGAAAAAAAGAAAAAAATGCTAGAAATTCCTGACAACGGAACTGATTTGAAAGAGTCTGGCTTGTCTTTTAGAAGGGATTAAACAGGAATTGGTTAAAAGGCTTGGTTTTAATGGAAATGAAATAACATATCAATATACTAGAAATATAATTTGTATTAAAATGAGTGTTTGGGAGAAATGGAGCGTTTACAAAATAATTAATTTTTAATGAAAACAACTAAATGTTTCCTATTGTTCTGATCCATTTATTATTAGTGAGATTTACTATTTTTTTCTTTTCTTCTTTTTTATGATTGTATTAATCATTAATCATTCTCTTTAAAGAATATAAATGCCAAAGAGATTGATATTAGGATTAGAAGTTTATGCAAAACAGATTACTAATTAATCAATAGATGGAGGGAGGTGTAGGGGAATTCAATATATTTTTGATCATACTTAACAATGTTTTCTATTGCATTTTATATTTTATTCTTTGTTTATACTAACTCTTGAACTTTGTGTTTAATAATTTTGAAAAATAATAATAAAATTATTTTTTTTAAATGAACGCTTTACTTGCATCCCATATGATTCTTGGTGACATTCCTGATGTGCTATTAATATCAAAAAATTCTTTTAATTCAGCTTGATACTGCAGCAATATAGTTTTGCGGAGTAGTAGATTATAATTCAGCCGCCATCTTCTCAGACCTTTCATATCAGAGTGAAATGAAATCTGAAAAGGCTTATGGTCTGCAAATGTTCCAGGGAGGATGTTTAATTGGTCTATTTTGTTAATCAGAGCTTTAGAAATCCAGCCCAAATCAATCCTTGAATAAATGTCATGTCTGTTAGAATAAAAAGTAAAATCCTTTTCTTTGTATGCTTGAATCTCCAAACGTCAATCAGGTTCCAGTCTTCCAAAAATCTAAAAACAATTTTTGGTCATTTATTTCCTTTCACTTGACCCATTTTATCTAATTTTGGATCCATTACACCGTTCATATCTCCAAAAATCAAAATTTCCCCTTGGTGAAAATCTTGTAGAATTCCAATAATTTTTTTTCAGCTTTTCCTTTGCATTGTTGGAGGCGTATATGTTTGCAACGGTTAATTTGTTTCCATACACCCCTTGTGATGAAACTCTCTTTTTCATCTTTTACATCAAGGATTGTCAATTTGTTTCCCTTAACATAAGTGGAAACTCCTTTTCTTTTAGATGACAAGAAGAATATAATAAACCTAAGGCCTTACACTGAAGAAGACTGTCATATTTTTGTTTTATGTGAGTTTCTTGTAGACAAATCACATCTGACGATAATTTAACAAGTTTCTGGAAAGTTTTCTTTCTTTTAATTGGTGAATTCAGCCCGTTAATATTAATTGATGTTATTTTAAGATTATCCATCTTAACTAAGAGAGCTCACTTTGTCTAATTTGCACTTTCGTGTTCTAATTTCTCTCCCTCAATAGTTAAAGGTTGAACTGCATTTGAGTCCTGTTCCTGAAGAACCACTGAAACGATTCTGGGGAAAGTATTTCTTTAACAGTGTCGAGCAGGCACTTTACTTCCCATTGCTTTTGACATGAAATCAAAAGCTCTAGATGAGAAAGCTGTCTAACAGTGTCTCTTAAACTTTGTCTTCTCTGTGTTTTTAGCGCTTGAATTAGTTCTTAATTGTTGATTTGCACTTTCTGGTCCTCTGGTGGAGGATGTCAATGGTTAGAAGGAAAGTTCCTCTATAAGAATGTCTGCTTCTTTATTTCTAACAATTCTCATCCCTGAAGATAATGAGACCCGTAATACGTATGGTGCAATCCAGCGAAAACAAATTGATTTTTGGTGTAATAAAGTCCTAAGTTCGTCAAATTGCTTTCTTTTTTGTATTACACTGGGTGGTAGATCAGAAAAAACTTGGATCATTTTATCTTTGTAGGTCAATGGATCTTCCCTTTGTAAACAGAGAATCTTGTCTCTTGCTCTTTGATGAGTAAATTTCACCAACTTATCTCTTGGTACTTTCTTTCTTCTGGTGTATGAAGAATTTGTTCTATAGATATTCTCTGTCTGTAATAAATGATCTCGTAGGGCATATTGTTCATGAAGTAGGACCCAAAATGCTCCTCAAAGCCTCTAAATTTTAGATTATTCTCACGATTAATTATCTCTTGGAGGTCAAAATTGTCTTCTGATTCTTTATGTTTGGTTTCGTGAAGTTCCAGAATGTCTCTTTGTCCAGCCAATTCATCCTCAAATACCTTCTGTCTTTGCTGTAAGGCTTTAATGTCTTTTGTGTTGTCGTCAATCTTTCTTTCTATTCTTGAAAGAGTTTCTTGTATTTCTACAGACTTCTTTGTATTGTCTTCAATTAGATGTCGCATAAAATCTTTCAAGTCGTCCATCTTTGAAATAAAATTTAAAGTTTGTATAGCCGGTATTTCTTTTTGCTTCATATCCTTTGTTGTCTTTGGTTTTGTTGTCAGTTGGGGTTGGTCTTCTGACTCAGATTCAGGAGCTTCAGGAAGCTTCTCCAAAGATGTTTGTAATTGCTCAGTTGGGCCTCTTGTCATAACAATAAATCTTGGAGATTTTCTTTGTTTTGATATATTCAGATACTTTTTCATACTCTTAACAGATATTTAATTATTAAAATAGCTACAAAGTACTCAATTATAAACCAGTGATTTCATAAATAATTTCAAAGCTTGACTTTATAGACTTTCAAAGTTAACTAAACCCTCTATGCCACTTCCTCACTATTCTACAATAGTTTTATAACTGTGTACCATAGATGATCACAACAGATTTGATTGGTATATTTGTTGATTAGCTAAATTAGTGTGTATGTGTGTGTGTATATCTATCTATCTATCTATCTATCTATCTATCTATCTATCTATCTATCTATCTATACACACACACACACACACACAAAATTAGAATTAATAAATTGTTGAATTAATAATAATTGGTTACTTACAGTCTTTTTGGTCAGATTATTTAATAGGTTTTCTTTAGAGTTAGTTCCCTTTTACATTAGCAGTCAGATCCAGCATGGCTCGGAGCATTCGTAAATAAAAGAAGCGAGGGGGACGGGGATAGAAGAAAAGAGGGGGGAATGGTGGCTGCCTGGCCAGCTCAGGAAAGATTCCTGACCTTTCTTCGGCTTTGCCTGGCACCCGCTTTAAAATTGAAGCCACCCAGAACTTGTGGACCCCCAAATCAAATTGGGGGGGGGGGATCTCAGAAAAGAACTTTCTGAGATTCCAGTACTAGCCCAAAGGCTAGAAACCCTCCAAACTGGGGAAAGGCTGCAGACAGCTAGAAAGACCTCAGCTGCCGGTTGGCCATCTTCTGCCGAAAAAAACGAGAGCAGCTTCTCAGTTCCTTGAATTACTCAGAAAAAGAAAAATATTATGAAGCCAGTTCGATTCCATAGTGTAGATATGTTTATAACCGTTGAACCATGCATGGAAAAAGTGGGAGAAAACAAGCAATGAAACAATATTTTATTTTGAGAGAATATTACCTGTACAAGAGACATTGTCACTGGCTAAGATGGTTCCCATCCCACAAATACAGATTGGCAGGGTGGTGTCAGGACCTGGCTTGCAGATACCTGACTGGCAATGGGTGCAGTTCAAGTAGATTTCAATCACCACTTCACCATGGCTTTCCATAACTGAATGAGAAGGAAAAGCTAGGTTTTAAATGATGCCATTCCGGTCCACTAATAAAGAACAAATATTACCCATTCCAGAAAGCAGGAAAGGAAATGAGTTATTTCCTGTCTTTCCTCTGATCCCTAGCACCTAGAAAAACCAGAAATACTTCCAACAACCAATAGGGATATGCACTATGAAGAGTGTCCAGAATCAAATATAGCAATCATGATCATATGATCATATGCCCCTATGTGGAAGCCACTAAAAAACATGTCCATGTGGCAGCACAAAATGTGGCAGGCAAAGTGTTCGTATTATACTTACTATGCAAGTAGTCTCCAATGTGTGCAGAATGTTGAATGTCAATGCCTACAGCCAATATGGATATATACTGGAGCCCTGGTACCGAAATACTGCATTGGACTAGCCTAACTCACAGGGTAAGCCTACTGGGGGGCATGATATAAGAAATGGCTGGAGCCATAGACTAAGCTGATAGTGTGGGATATGTAACACTGAGTGTTAAAGATGCACAGGATTTTGTTCAGAAATTCCTTGCCAAGTCTCTGTTTGGTCTATATCACCATAATGTCTGCAAAAGCACTAATCCTCTTGTCTGCAGCTGAACAAGCATTCTGACTGGCACAGTGCTTGCGGGTATGGGACATATAGAACCCCTCCCCAAACCCTCTGTCTATGTAAGAGGAGCACAAAAATAGTATATGGATGGGAAAATGTACAGTGAATAGATAAGAGCAAACATAAGAAGACGATAAGTTAGATTCAGCGATCCCCATATACAAGGATCATGAATCTTTCCCATGTTTCCTTCCCCCCCCCCAACTGCCCTTTCTGACCCCAGGAAACGTTATTCCTGGGGTCACAGCTTCAAGTCAACTAATAATTATGCAGGTAGAAAGGAAGGGAAAGAGGCAGAAAGGGCAACGTTGTCCCCTTCCTCCTCTCCGTTGTAGCCTCCCAGCCCACATGGCTACCAGTCTACATGAGTCCTGTGGCTCCAGGAATAAACAGAAGGAACTGTTGGGGACAGAAGAACACAGGAAGATCCGCAACTGTCATCACCTTCTGCTGACAGATTGCTGGATCCAGACCACTGTGCACTAGGGTGGGAAGTTGCTGAGAGAGTGCAAATATCTTGCCTGCCAAGGGACGCAAGAAGATCTCTCCAATTGGATTCACAAAGGAAATGCCATGTTGTCCATCAGCTGTGATATCATCAGTTTCAGAGGCATTACCACCTGAGAGAAAAAGAAACAGCCAGTATTTCATATCATCCCTAGAGGGTGCAATGGGGAATCCACGGGTTGTCTGGTATCTCAGTTTGTCTCAAGAAGCTTAAAAGCTAGGCTTAACATATGGATTATTGTCAAGCTATTCTTGCAAGTGTTACATGGAGTTTATCAATTCCCAGTATCTGTAAAGCAAGTAAGCAAACTCTATATTAGCTGAGACGTATACTTGATTTTAAAATGGCTCTCTCTCTGTCTTCAGTGTATTAACACCATTCACGAGTGATATGTTCCAAAGGTGTTCTAACTTTTTAGTTGTGAAAATTCCATTATGTCTTCAAGAATGAAGATGAAATGACGTTACCTGCCTAGTCCATCTATCCCAGTACTGTTTACCTAGCAGCAGCTCTCCAAGCTCTCAAGCAAAGGCTCTTCCTAGCCCTGTTTATTCAGAGTCTTTAACTTGGGTGCTAGGGACTGAATTCATGACCATAATCAGGAAAATCATGTGCCCTGAGCTAGGGAGACCTCATTAGCCTTCTCAAGCTCCACCTAGATGAGTGGCAGGATCATGGGATCCTAACTTACGATCATATATGTCCTAGTGTCCAAGGAAAACCCTTTAGTTCTTACTCTTTCAAAATTCTGGGCAACCTAAAAACCATTATCCATTCATAGCAATATCCTCCATTTCCATTATTTTAGCTTTCTTAAATGATTGTACACTACCCAAAATACCCAGGCATGCTTAGCCTCCCCCTATAATTCCTTGCAAGCTCTCAGCTTGTTACTGTATCCAGTAGTAAAGACAGCTCATCCCAATTATAAAAGAGGCAAACCCAGGATATCTACAGGCAAGGTAGGAGTAGTATGTCCATATTTGAGATGCAAAAAGCGAAGGCTTTGTAAATTGAGCATGTCTGGTGACGACAGAGCAGGTGTCAGGAAATATGAAATACTGATATCAGCTTAGAATCTGTTAAAGTAAAATAGTCACAAGGAAGTTGAGAATTTTGGCTACTTAAACTCCTAAGGTTCATGCACGCATAAATTTCCAAATTGTTTATTTCCCCCCCCCCCAAGGGTGTTGTTGTAGGCCCTTTTTAAAAGAAACTTTTTCTGTCAAACAGGTATGAGAAGGCAAAGGCAGAGGCCCACCTACAAAAAAGGGAGTCTGCATTCTCAGGGAACTTCCTGGGTATACAGAAAAAGAATAGTTTGCAAATTAGAAAAAAGGGAAGAAGTCAGACTACAAAACCTTGCCAGATGAGGACTAACCATGCTCAGTGCCTTTGAAATACTGAGCAGGTGAGACTCAGTTAAAGCAAGGAGAAAAACAGAGGCAGATGAGGAAATTGGCCAGTTCAAGTCCCCAAGAGCTTATAGAAGGTAGATATCTGGGACAGATGTGGACATTCCCAATTAATGCACATGTCCATAATTTCTCAGGCCTTCTCCCTGGTTTGCTGGAATAGTATATGTAATAACCTTTTTGGTATATCTTTTCTTAGCTGATTATACCAAACACCAGCTAATATAATGCATTTTGATTATGCATAATGAAGATCTAGCCTGACCCACCTTTGTATCCTCCACCTCCTCCACCAGATGTGCAAGCACCTCCACCACCACCAAAGCCACCTGATGTGGCCCACTGGAGTTTGTCCACTGCTTGGCGGCAGGCTGTGCCACCTTCTCCACCCTCCAGCAGAGATTTTCCAGCCCAAGAAAAGTGGGTAATATCTTCCCAACCACCTCCTCCACCTGTAGAGGCAAACGTAAGAGGCAATCTAAGAGGCCATGATTTCATTTCACAGAATGCAATAAAAGCACAGAAAATGCTTGCTGCAGAGTGACCCTTTCCATATTTACTGAGAAGGAAATCTGATGGGGCTTATTCCTCATTAAGTGTACATACATAAGAGTGTAAACTCAAAGTCCCCCCATATACCCTTGCATTCTTTGACTCTCAAAATATACTGTAATAGTACAGTACAGTACTAAAGAGCATGTGCTATGAGATAACCCCCAACTAAATCCTCCACACTGCCACAAACTCAATGGATGGTTTTAAGCTACCATTTCAGACTACTTAATGGTGACAAGAACACTGATCTGCTTACCTTGTAATGGTAAGGCTAATTACCTTGTAATGGTTCTTGTAATGGTTGTTGTGATAACATGTGACACAACAATAGTCAAATGGAAATTGTTATGTGAGTATCAAAAAGTATCACATAATTAGAGGTACTTGTAGGTAGCTGAATTCTATTGTAGTTCACTTCCAAGAAAACCCCTCTGAGTTCAATGGACTCACTCCCAAGTAAGTGTGCATACAATTACGAGACTTAGACTTAATAGAAATGGATTTTTATACTGAATAATTCTTCAGGTCAAAACTACCATATAAACATTAATGGCTGTGAAGTGTACTTTTAAAGTCAAATAAACGAAGCCAGGGCCCATTTAAATCACCCAATGCTTCCTTAATGGATTAGCCCATGCCTAGAGCAGAGAGAGAAACTGGTGTTGGTTTATTTATTTTTTTTAAAATAGCAGAGGGAGAGACATAATAGAGGTTGATAGATTTAAGAACAGTGTGGAGAAAGTGGTTATAGATTATTTTTTCTCCCTCTCTCATAACTAGCTCTGAGAGTCACCCAGTGCAATTAATGTCAGATTCAAGGCAGACATAAGACAGCATTTCTTCATACCGCATATAATTATCTTAAAGAATTTACTGCTACAAAATCTATCAATAACCAGTTTAAAATGTGTTACGGGGGGTGGGGACTAGACAACTTTCTTCTCCAAAAGCTGTAAGAGCTATATAGAGTTCCAGATGTTGCCAGTAGATAAACAAAGGCCTGTTGCCTTTTTTGAGGATTGCTTAGGAGATTCAGGAATTGTGGAAGCATGAAATGAAATCTTTCTTTGAAACTGGCTGAAAGCTCTTGAAAAGTGAAACTCATGACTCCCAATGAATTATAGATAATTGGGGGGGGGGTATTGGAGGTTTTATTGTACATTATATGTTTAAAATTTGGATTTGTAAACCACCTTGAGCCAAAAAGCAATGATATAGTATATTTTTAAATTAATAAATAAATACAAGAATCACTACTGTTTCTGAACGTATGTGCCTCTAACAAAACTGCTGTAAGGATGAAAATAATTCTCTACTGAGCAAACTCAATTTTGCTGTCCTTGGCTTTGAAATCTAACCTGTTCCTTCATGCTACCCAATACATTTGCAGTAATGTACTATTGTCATTCATTGACCATGTTTTCCACTAGATTCTTTTCACTGTCCCCAAGATTATCTCATTACTTTTTTTTACTCTGGACTGTTCTTTAATTCCTATGCAAAATTTTCTTTGGGAGCCCAAAACCGCAATATATTACCCTGGCTTTGTGTTGAAATTTGGAGACAATTTTTGTAAAGTTATTGGGCTGTTCCCATTAAAGTATCAGCAGCTGTCTCATATCTATCTATCTATCTATCTATCTATCTATCTATCTATCTATCTATCTATCTATCTATCTATCTATCATCTATCTCTTCTAAAGATCCTTACCTGCTGCCCCAGTTCTTCCATTTACTCCAGGTACTGTGGTGCTATTCACATACTTTTCCAAAAAGACATCTTCTAAGGAACCATCCTGATATTTCAAGTAACCCTTTCCTCCTCCTCCTGCGGCAATGAGCAAGGGTTCAAAAGCTCCATCCTTCTGCTGCTCAAGAAGGCACACACACATACAAACACAATGAATGCATTGACAAAGTTGAGAAAGTGCAACAGCTTCAACATCAGGTGTCAATTTTTTAAAAAGGAAAAAAATCAGATATGATTGGTTGGAACATTTCCCCCCTCCTATAAGCACGAAAGGTAATGCAACAACACTGAGCAAACTTGCACATGAATTCCATAGGCAGCAGCAATTATGTCATGGAGCTAGGAATCTAGCTTTGAGATCATATTCTAGTAGTAGGTTCAAAATCCTTTGAAATATCAGCTATAAGGATTTTTCAGCCTTATGAAGACTTAAACCAGCTTAACAGACATTTTCTCTCTCCAGGGAACCCTTGGAATAGTAATTCAGTGAGGAAGGCTAGGGAGTCCTGAATTGACCGATGCATGAAAAATGCAATCATTTGTACTTATAAGTAAATAAGCACCATATAAATTTGTGGTTCTTCAAAACAGTTGTACTGCTCGATATAATGTGTGAGCCCTCACCTGAGAAAACTATTCACTTCCAGGGCCGGATTTAGGTTTGATGAGGCCCTAAGCTATTGTCAGTAATGGGGCCCTTTATATGTCCAGCTGCCCTTTGTCAACAACAAATAGTCGCTGTTTTTGTGTTGAATATATGCTATATGGTCATTTATGGACCTAATAGGTATCTAAAGCCATTTGCACATAACAAAATATGTAAATTTTATCAAAGTAATTGTTGAACTGAATGTAGGCACCCTATATATAGAAATGAGCAAACCAGTGATATTTTAGGGAGCAGGCTAGCAGGCGGGGCCCATTACTTACATCATAGGAGCCTACACAACACAAAACACTGTTGCTGTATGTAGGTTTTATTTTATTTGTTTTTTATCTTATATTTTGGAAATGTACATCCAGTTTTTTCCCCTTTAAATTTTTTGGGGCCCCCAAGAGAGTGGGCCCCTAAGCTATAGCTTGTTTAGCTTATATGTAAATCCGGCACTGCTTCTAAGTTTTGGACTCAGGGTCAGATAATGATATGCTGGGAGATTTGATCAGACCCTCTCAGAATTTTTTAAAAAATTCTAATCTAAGCCACGTGAGGGCCTTATCAGGGCCCTGTGGGGAGCAAGGAATAGAGATCCAACCTGATCAAAACAGACACATGCAACCTATTATTAGCCCTCAAAGGTAAAAAAAAAAAAACTTTGAGGGCTAATAACTACAAGGGAAGATGGTTAGTTTTGAACAGTAAAACTACGTGGGAGTAGGTAGTGCTAAGTCTCACAAAACTGATCCAGACTGACCATACGCACATCTTCTATTAGAATTTTAAGAATGCAGATAGGATCTAATCAGAAATGGTCTGTTTTGACGGAGTTCAGGCTGCCAGGTGGCCACCTGTGAAGGGGGAACACCTGCTCCTAATTGCCTGCACTTAATCAAGTGAGTAGAGACACTCTAGGAATTTCTCCAGTCACTATGGTCATTGCCATAGAGATTAGGGGAATTCCTAGAGCATTGTATGTGTGTGTGTGGGGGGCTGTGATTTCAGTTCAATCTGCAACATTGCCCACTTTCAAGCTCCACCTCCCATAGCTCCTGAAATTTGAGTGCACAGGCCTTGCAAGCCTAAATTCAGCATCATTAAGGGCTTATCTACTCTCCATTTTAACAGTCATTCCCTCTGTCCAAGGAATTCTTGTAACTGTTGTTGCCTGAGGGGGAACTGGATATCTCTAACAGAATTCTGAGTACTTCAGAACATATATTAGCTCTTTGAAGTTAAATGCCCCCTCTCCAGCAAATCAGTGCAGAAGAGGTCTAACATACAAGGAGTGTCTATATACTAAGGACTTGGGGCTGATTCAGAGTTACAGCCTTCTGTGGAGACTCATGAATGACAATTTCTCTTTGGTTTTAACACCAACCTTGAAGCTTTATATAATGTTAGCAAATTGCTTCCCATGTGAGTTGGCCAGATGGCATGAAGAGTCCTGATGCCAACACCGGACGCGATGGCTGGCTCCTTGTGCTCTTGGAAGAATAGAGTGAACCATGTGGAAAGCAGCATACAAATGCTACAGTCTTTGTGCATGTTTTTATAAGTATACACTTGGAGACTGTAATGTTTTAATGAAGCCTTTAGTCAAGCACCTTTAGATGTCTGCTTTTCAAAAGAAGGCCGGCGAGCAACACAAAAACTTACCCTAAAGATGTAAGTGGCTCCTCCACCCCCACCCCCTCCTCCAGCCCAGTCCGTCAGGCCCTTCTCTTTCTTGTATTCTTCTTCAATGATGGACAACTCCCCCAAGCAGATCTGCTGAGCCAGAAAGCTGCCCTGAAAGGAAACCAGAAGACAGCAGCTGAAGACTAGCACAGTTATATTATTATTCAAAAATCGTCCCTCGTGCTATAATAACAGAGTTGAAGGAAAATAACAAGCACTGATGGCTACTGGAAACATCAATAAGACTTTTTATAATTCAGTCATAAAAATCAAACCTTATACAGTGAAACAGAAGCAAACAAAGTCCCGTGGTGAAAATAAATTCAGCCGGGTGAGGTCTCCCGGTTGCCAAGTTCCAGGTGAAGGCTGGAGATCCGTTCACTGGGGCGGCACTAGCAGCATGCTGAGCCGCAGATGAAACAGGGTACTGCAGGCAAAAGTAGTTGCAGATCGATGTTGGCTGTATGTATCCGAAGAATTTTTGAGCCAAAACTTGATTTTAAAGTATATTGTAACAAAAATTGGGGCTAATTTGCCCTTTACTTTGAGGAGAATTTCCTTAGAATATTTTAAGCCCGAAATAGGATTCCGGTATTTTCCTATTTCGCTGATGCTTTGTCCATCGGGCTTAAGGTGGCTTGAGCTAGTATATTTGACTCAAATGCCAGTGAATAATATCACATCTGTCATGAGGAAGGCTTGTAGAGTCCTTGTATTGTATTATTAGACTACCAACCAAAAGAGTTTCTTTTGAAATTTTTAAGGAATCTGAATTTTAACAATGAATTATTCACATTTACATGCATTTAGATGTTGCAAAACCTCATTGGTCTTTGGATCCTGAAGGGGAATGGAACAGTTTACCCAAAATTAGATGGAAATGTCATTTTTAATGCTTTTTAAAATTAAATTTGGTAATAAAGAACTTTCCTTATTACAAAAATCACACATACAAAAAGCTTTTTAAAATAAACAAGTGGCAGCTCATCAGTACTGCAGATGATCTTGGTTTGATGACACCTGAATACCGGCAGATTTTGATGCCTGTGGTTTTTACTTTTGGAGCAAATCCCACAGACATGGAACCATAAATGGCAATATACCTTTGAAGTGGTAGCAGTCATTAAGCAAGAGACTCTGACCGGGCAGCGAACTTCACTTGGAAGCTTTCAAAGCAGGACTGGACACCAGTAGCCCATGGGTGGAATACTTCCCACTGAAGACTGATAGCTAGTCTCAGAGATAGCTTTTGAGGGGGGCACATGTCATCTTCTGTATTTTCTCTTTCTCCCTTCCTCAAGCTGTCTTTTTAGCGCATATCAACCTCGTGACTCAATAGACATGAGTTTCTCCTCCAGACATTACAACATTTACCTAGAGCAGGGGTCCTTGACTGTAGAACCTGTGAGCATTTTTTGAGTTTTGAGAACAGGTACTGGGTGCCATAATGAAATGGCTGCCAATAGCAGGGGGAGAACCATACATAAAATGTCTGCTGTAAAGGGCTAGGTCCAATCACAAAAAAACTGGGTGGTTCCATAAAATATTAGGAGGTTCCAAGGAATGCATCCTCCTATGATAGAGGCTGCTGCTTCCACATGGGTAATCCTGGCAGACATACAGGTGATGCTTCCTGGGCTCTTCTGAAGTACTTCCTATTCCAATGAAGTAGAGAAAAGCCTGGATTGGCTGTTTCATTTGGGGAAGAATGGTATAAGAAGCAGAATGGGCAGGAAACACAAAGGTGGGTGCCATGGTGCCCATGCATGCCATGGTTCCCATGCATGCCATGTTAGGTGACCATGCCATACCCATAACAGTCAATATTAGATGGGCCCAGGAGTAAAATACGAATAAATATCAGCATTGGGAAAAGCCTGTCTATATCTGGGTTCACATATCATTCTTCTGTACTATGCTATGAGGATAGTTTACATTGTTTAATTGAGACCCAGATGTTCATAGCTGTTTGATCTTTGTTTTTCTCTCTGCAGAGAATATCTAAATGCTCATTAGAGGAATAGAAAAACCCCTATAAAATTGTATGTGATCTGGCCTTGAGTCCTAGAGTCTTGGCTGGTAGAAATTACTTTTGTGCTCCCTTTGTGCAGAGCCAAAGAGCTAAAAAGCAGCAAAACCCAGTCTGTGGAGAAATATGTTTTCCATGAAGGCCAGCATGCAGATCACAGCTAGTAACCATGTGTGGCTGCTTCATTAAGAAGAAGAGAAAGGAGAGAATCTTCCTTTGAACACAATGGGGATTTGTTCTTGATGGTGATCTGTCAAAACTATTGTGTAAATAATAGTAAAGACATAAATAGCTTGGTAGAAGACTTTGCTAAACACAGAGCTATAAAGTTGAGAGTAATGGCAGCAGGTGGTAGCTTCATAAAAGCATACAAAAGGAGAAACCAAGCTGACAAGCTAATTTTGAATTCCAGAATCAATATTTTAAAAAGGATTTACTGGGACAGTTTCTCATTTTTTTTTTTCACTTTTCGCATGGTCTTGTCATTTCAATCTCTCTTAGAGACAGTTTCTGCATTAAGCAAGTGAAGTGCTACACTGGATTTTAATTAATGTTTTTAATCCTTTTTTTTTTTTTTGGTTTTTATTTTGTAAGCCACCTTGAACAGGGTCCTGGAGAGCTAGCATAAAAATTTCTAAATAAAATAATAAATACAATTCTTCCTGGACAGTACCCCCAACCAACAATTTCTAATTCCTCACACAGAAAAAAACAGCCTGAGCAGCAGAAACTGGATCCTCCATAGCAAGAGGAGACTTTTGTATGTGCAAAGATCTGTTTGAAATGGTAGAGCATTCAAACATGCATCCTTCAACCTTGAAGTGGTACAGTTCGGAAAACCGTTATCATGGTTCTGCTGAATGTATGGCCCTTAGAATTCCCCCAAGTCACCAAGAGTACAGTCACTCTGCATAGGATTGCGCTCTAAGTGAAGTCAATGAATTTAGACTTGAGTAACTGTGCATAGGATTATAGTGTCTCAATGCAAAGAATGAATCAAAAAGTGTGTGTGTGTGTGTACACTACAGGCTTCAGCTGGTTTCACAAATATCTTTTCTTTCAGAAAATCCTGAGAATTATAGTTCTGGAAGACAGGAGGAAGAACTTCTAAACAGAACTCTTACCACCTCACCAACTACAATTCCTATGTTTCTTTGGGGGAAGTTACGACGATGGTATAAAACGGATACAGCTTTGTGGTGTAGAAATGCTCTAAGGGATATTTTAATCTGACAAAGTGAGCTTTGACACACAAAAGATACCCTGGGAAATGCTGTTGGTCTCTAAGGTGCTGCTGGACCTGGACTTTGTTCTGAGATAGAAAAAGTCAGCTCTACTGACATTTGCAAACCACATGGAAACACTGCTATTCCCTATCCTGGCTATTACCAGCGCCGGCTGGCTACATCACAAGGCACTTGGTGGAAAGACAGAAATGATAGTGCCAAAGTTAGTGCCATACTAGTGATCTTCTTTGAGCTAATTTCTGTCCCATTCCCTGTTTTAAAGCTGCTACCTTTGGTGGGGGAAACTGCCTCCTAGAAATGCTCTAACCCACCCACCCTTTGACAGTATATCTGAAGTGATTGTTCCCAAGTATTGAAAGTCTAAATCCCTCACCCCTGGACAGGCATCTTCTCCCTGTTGTCCCACTAAGATGTACAGGAGCTCATCTTTCTCGAGCTGGAAATTGGCTGAAATAAAGACCCCGTGGGATCTCGTGTTGTGGTTCTTGGCTCCTTTTCCTCCAGCTGCTCCGTATGCTGAAATCCTGGGGGGAAAGCCACAACAATTAGGAAAAAACTGTACAGCATCACAGCCAGCTGCAAAATGGGCTCCAGCTGTGATCTCTCCACACCAAGCCAATGTTCCTGGGCTTACATAGTGGTCTCCAAAGTGATTTCGACTATGTACTCCCAAAGTGTGCTGTGGTAGCAGAACACCAGGTTGGATCCAGTGATTCCTTTTTGTTAGTGAGGGGTCTATCTCTGAGAGAAAGAAGGCCAAATCCTCACTTAACAGAATGAAATCAGATCCAAGTCACTCCCTTCAAGAGCAAGGATTGCCCTGACCACTAGATGGCTCAAGACCTTCTTTAGGGCAGTGTTTTGGCAAACAACAGAAGCCCTTTCCCTTTTCTATATCCCTTAATACAGAGAGTTCTGTTTCTCAAAGGATGCAAGGGCTGAAGAAAAGATGGTGGTCCTGGTGCTCCAGATAGAGTAGAAGACAGTCACCAGGAGAATCTGAGGTTTTTAGCTAATTTATTTATCTATTTAAAAATTATATATCCTGTAGTTTTAGATACTGTATCTTTTAATTCTACCTTGTAATCAATATGAATGTTTTAATGGCTTTGCCTTATTAGTAAATAAAATCTAATTCTAGGAGAGCTAAGACAATAGCTGTTAGAGGGCACAAGGCCAGGGTAGAGGTCCTATCAGGATTGCATTGGCAAACCATCTCGGCTTCCCAGTTGCCTTGAAAGCCCCTTGCTGGGGTCATCATAGAGTGGTTGTGACTTAACAGCATATACATATATATATCAGGGCTACAGTCAGTGGAAGAGCAGGAGACCTCTGATTAGAATGGTTGTTGCAGTTATGGCAATAAGTAGCTTTTAGCTGCTTCAACGGCAGAAAAGATCAGAAGATTTAGGGCCTTATGTTGGGGGACAATGTGTGCGCTAGCAATTTTAATGTTTCATGGAGTGCCAAAATATATCTGCCTGAGAACGATGAGCCAAGCTGTGCATTATATGTGTTCCTAATATCACTAGAAATCTAAGGTTGTTTATGCATGGGTACTTTCACTCATATTAGTCCCTGGTCTGTCTCGGTTTTCCATTCATTAGAGGTGACCTCGTGGCCAGCCCTCACAAAACCCGGGACTTCCCGATCCTCTATTAACCCGATTCTTCCATCTCCCCTGAGATCAGCCCAGGTGAAATCCCCATGAATAAGGCAAAGCACAGGACACGGAAGCTTGGGGGAGTGACGTTTCTCTCACAGAAAGCACTACAGCCAATTACAAAGCAGCGTGTCAAGGGGTGGAGATTCAAATGCTTCCTGCTTCCTCGGAGTTCTTTCTGAGCAGAACAAAGGGTTTTAGAAAAGAGGTTTGGGTTTCTTCCCCCCCTTCCTTTTAGAGAGTTCTGTTTTTTAAAATGCTTTTTTACGCAGCAATTGGTTTTCCACCGTGGGGGTGGGTCTTTTATCTCACAGTAAGTACTACAGCCAATTACAAAGCAGCGTTTCAAGGGGCAGAGACTCAAATGCTTCTTTTTGAGCTTGGAGACTGCTGGTGCACAGATTCGCAACAGGAAAGTATGGGTCCAGCGAGCAACAAACCACAGGTTAAACTCCCATGCAGAAACAACCTAAAAGGGCTTTTCACAATCAGTTGTTAACTGCCCTAATGGGTTCCTGTGAGGGTCAACATAATAAAGATTACAAAGCTCTTCACAATTTAAAAGCACTATAGAAATTATTAGTGGACTCAACAGTACCAGAGGTGAGAGATGTCAGCCAACAAAGGAGTGCTGTCAACAAACCTAGCGTAGCACAATGGTGAAAAGAATGAGCTATGAGCCAGAAACCCTTCAAATTACACTTCTGAATTATACTTACTTGTTGACCTTTGTCATGGATGAGAGCGTAAGGGGCTGACATTTATTGAGATTGACTAGTGTTTGTGGTGAAGCTGGGGCTAGGAAAAAATTCATTTTGCCAGTTGGCAAGGCTTTCATAGCCAGGAGTAAAAACACTCTTTGATATATTGGACCTCTCTATTGGCTGAGTAGGTTCTGGTGGGCTGTTGCTGCCAGAATGCATGACCCACATGGGCTAAGACTTTTTTACACACATGTCAGAGAAAAATGAAAAAGAGCTGTTCCTTCTGTGTGTGGAGATATATGTGTGACTGTGGGGGGAGCGTGACCATGTAAAAGACAGCATCCTCTGTATGCATACACCCATTTGAATTTCCCAACAGAGAGGGGAGATCAGATGCTCAGGTACTGTAAGTTCTAGGTCAGGTTAGCCATCTTTCTCTGTTTCGTTTCTTTTATTAGTCTGCCCCATAGTTCTGCAGTCTATCTTCTCTTTAAAATTATGCCAGTAGAATAAAGCTTGCATTTGTTTACAAGATAAATGATTACCTTGAATCCTATCTGCAAGCTCCATGGTAGCTAATGTTACCAAAGCGGCCTTGGTCTGATGCTCCTCACGGCACCCAACTAGAGGTGGTGGCAGCTACTGAAAAGAAATGCTCTAAACCCTGCTTATGAGGGGGTGGGGAAACAGCGGATTCCTACTGGGTTCACCTCAACCAAAATAACTCCCCCCCCCCAGCTTCTGAGCAGGGCTGGGCCTTGCTTATTTATTTAAGGGCTGTATGCCTGAGTTGGGAGTAAGCGTGGCAAGTTGGGCACTGGAGTCGAAGCATTACAACCTTAAGCAAGCCACTGACAGTTATTCCCATATATGTACTATGGAAATATACTAGTGAACTCAACAGAGCTACCATAAATATTGAGATATTAAGTATTTTAAGTGCTCTGGATATTTGGTATTAAAAAGCTAAGTATTACTCTTACTGCTATCCCACAATGATACTCACGTATAGCGGTTGGATGCTGGCACTTTCCACACTTGCACCCCTCGTAGCGGTCCCTCTTTCTCCACAGTCACTGAAATATTAGTGTTGTAATAGGTACTATCGCACTGTGCTTGAGTCGGCCCTCGAGGCCCGCTAGCTCCGCAGGGAATGAACCACCAGAGAACAGTAGGCACTTCTTCTACAACATCAAATAAAATCTGGAGTTGGAACTGAGGTGTCACCTTCCCAATTTGCCTGTCATAAATCTCCCTCACAAACAAGTGAGGATTAAAAAAAATAAGCTATATCCTCTGTGCTATTTTCCTGATGGAAATCTCTTCTTCCCACAGCTGCTATTTGTTCTGCGGGAGGAAACACACAAGCGCTATATAGGCCCATCAAGGAGTAAATAGCACCTCTGGGGACAGGAAAATGGCATGGGAAAAGAATTAACACCATTACCCGAAAGGCCAAGACTAGGGTTGCCAACCTCCAGGTACTAGCTGGAGATCTCCTGCTATTACAACTGATCTCCAGCCGATAGAGATCAGTTTCCCTGGAGAAAAAGGTCCACTTTGACAATTGGACTCTATGGCACTGAAGTCCCTCCCCAAACCCCGCCCTTCTCAGGCTCCGCCCCAAAAACCTCCCTTCGGTGGCAAAGAGGGACCTGGCAACTCTAGTCAAGACCAAGATCTGACTCCCTATCCACTTGCCATGGCTGTTATTCGCCTTTAAAAAATAACAACTCTTTCAGGTCCCATCTATTTTGGCCCTTGGCAGTAAGCTAGTGACAAAGCAATATTGTGGATACATAGTGGGTAAACAAGTCACCTAAAGGAAGAGGTTCTTCCAATGGGTTAAAGAGATGCCCATCCTGTAGGAGAATTTCCCATTGATCGTGTTGCTTTCCATCAGTGTGGCTTTGTCTTCTTCCTGCCACAATTTGGGAATTAATGAGAAGGGGAAAAGGAGAAGAAAAAAGGAAGGATTCAGATGGAGAATAAGCCAAATAATTCTATGAAACCAAGGCAATTCTATCTACAAGGCTCCTGTCTAAGCCCATTGAAATGAATGGGCCTAGAATGGTGTAACTCAGCTGAAGGTGGCACTGCCAGAGAGGAGATAGAAAATGAAAAGGAAAGTTCTTTCAAATATAGTTTGAGCTATTATAACCCTGCCCTCCCCGCACAATGTGGATATCATTTTCCTGTATGTCCCACAGTTATACAAAAATGAGTAAGGGGTCAAATTGAAGCACAAAACCAGCAGGTTTTCCCCCCAGCTCTCAAAAAACTTCACAAAAAACACTACAAATTTTCCCAACCCTCCAAAATTACAATAACTGAAAAAGGTACAAAAACTATAAGCTATAGTTTATAATTATCAACTATAAGAGATCCAGCATTGTGTAGTGGTTAGGAGTGGTGGACTCTAATCTGGTGAACCGGGTTGTTTTCCCCACTCCTATACAGGAAACCAGCTGGGTGACCTTGGGCTAGTTACAGTTCTCTTAGAGCTCTCTCAGCCTCACCTACCTCACAAAGTGTCTGTTGTGGAGAGAGGAAGGAGATTGTAAGCGAGTTTGATTCTCCTTTAAAAAGGGAGAGAAAACTGCATATAAAAACTAACTCTTCTTCTTCTATAGTATGTCAGATCTCTCTAGCCATTGTCTGAGCTGCTGTGATGTCACAGAATTCCGGATGTCACAGAAATTAGCCCAAACTAGCAATTTCCTGAGTTACTGTGATATAATGGAATTCTCACATAATTTATAACTACTAAAATGTTAAACTGTTAGCAAATGCAGCATAATAACAGAAAGAACTATGAACTGCCGCTGGAAACAGGTATGGAAATCTAAGAAGGGAGTGCTATCACAGAGTTTATCATCAGAGGTTGCCTGCGTCAATAAGGTATGTGTGAAGAATGTATAGTGGTTACAAACAAGGGTGTCTTCCACACAGGGATGGGATTTTTGTGGTTTCCCTGTTGCTGGTGCAGCTGCAGATTAAACACTGCAACAATATGGGCAGGTTTCCCTACAATTTCACTGCCCCAGCTCCCCAGAAGTGCTCACCCTGCCTCACCTGGGCCCGAAGGGCATTTGCAATTTTTTTTTTAAAGGCACTAGATTACCATTATATTGATACACCATTGTAACAAACGTATGTCTTTTCCCTTGTATTTCTGCTAGGAATTCAGAGAACCAGCTGCACCTATTCAGGCTAGGAATTCAGAGAGCCAGCTGCACCTATTATTACAATGGTCTATCAATATAGCGATAATCTAGTGCCAATTTAAGTTTTTAAAAAAGCCCGCCCCCCCAGTAGCAAGGGCAGGAAATGGCTATGGTGGGGACAGCATCAGTGAAAATAGCTGCCATGTGAGCTGGAAAATTCAAATTTCCCCATACACACAGTGGTTATTCCAACTTTACTGCAATCTTTCCCAACATTTCAGAGCAAAAGAGGTTTGAGAAAGATCAGAGAAACCCTAGGGAAATCCCTGGAGGTGCACAAATTTACCATGATGCTGTGGGGAATCAGGAAAAAAAACACTTCTCAAACGCAATAAATGTGGGGCAGATAATCCATATGGAAGATACCCAAAGTAATGGGGGAAAACACCTTCTTGAATTGTCATGTTTCTCTAAATATAGAATATCCAGCTATTATGAACTAATTTTCACTTAATTATGAAGTTAGTTTCTCATTTGTATCCATCCTGAGTACATACACTTTTGGGTTGCCAACAATGTGGAGAAAATATGTCCTGCTCCTTTCCTAGATGCTTAACTTTTAGAAATGGGCACTGGAAGTTTTTCATGCAATAGAGGTAAATACTCATTAAACCTCTATTAATCACTTTCAGATAATTACCCTGTTTTCTGAGAGCCAGTCTTGGCAGGTCATCAGTGATGGAAAAGATCAGGAGATGAGAAGCCCTTTCTATGTCACTACCTGGACATTCTAGCACTATAGAATGGGACAGTGAAGTCTACTTGTCCTGGATGGTTTCTAAACTATGTGGTCAGACAGAAAGCTTTTCCAATAAAGTATCTCACCAACAACTATGACAAAACCAGAAATTAATATAAAATAAACTATCTGGATGAAAGGAAAACTGAATCAAGTTTTTTTATGCTGAGTACAAAGAGGTCCTTGGTCTTCTTGGCCGTCAATAGCACTTCTTAGGAAACTAAAGGTCACAGTCTCCTTCCAGCTCAGCCGCTGACACCAGAGTCACACAATAAACCCAGTCACTTCAATAGATCACAGCCTTGATCAGTATCACTGGCTTGATCTTTAGCACAGCAGCAGCCCAGCGGCTACCCTCAGGCAGTTCTTCATATCCAAACAAACAGCATTTCCTCCTTCTCCAAACACCCTCAAATTCTTATTGGCTACCTCTACATCATGTCCACAGAATTACAATTACATTCCTTACCCCCATCAATGCTCAAGTTATCTACATTAATTGTGAATTCTTCTGATTCATGGATTTGTAATCAAAGATAAATATATATTAAGATGATGTACCCAATATCATATCCTTGGCTGACACCTAGTTTTTTGAGCCGAGCAAGGGCTGCAGGATGATCAGTTAATGGTTCTACCCACTGACTCATTCCTACATAGATGAGACACATGAAGAAAAGGCTTTTGAAGCCTCATGCTATCCAGCACGTGCTGTGAAATAGGCATGGGAGTCTACTTCCCCTAGAGCACGGGTCACAAAAGTGCGGCTCCCAAGCCGCATGCGGCTCTTTGAGCCCTTGAGTGCGGCTCTTTCCATGTCTGGGCCCGGCTGAGTAGCGAAAGGGGCGGGGGGCGGGAGAGAGTCTGCGCAGGAGGCGCTTGGGTTACGTAGGAGCGACCACGTGCCGCTGCTGCTGGCGGGCCTGCTGTGGGGAGAGAGTCTGTGCAGGAGGCGCTCGAATTACAAAGGAGCGACCACGTGCTGCTGCTGCTGGCTGGCCTGCTATAGGGCTTGGGGGTTTCTTAAACAGCGGAGGGAGCAGCCGCTGTTTCAATATTTGCACGGTAAGCCCACCCGCTGCCTCTTGGCTTCTGCTGTCGGCTCCTCGAGTCCCTCTTCAGAAAGGCTCGAGAGAAATTCTCATTGCTTTGGACACGCTTCGCCCAGATGAGGAAGCCCCGTGCGGCGCCATTCTCGCTTGAGGCCGCCCGCAGCCCGGAGGGGAGGGGGAGGCAGAGAGCGAGCTGCTCTGGCGGCAGCCACCGCCCCTCTCCCTGCTGCGCGGGCCTCTCTTTTGGTACGGCCGCTCTCACCTCCAGGGCTGCAGAGCGGGCCCAAGGCCGTGCTCAGGCCGCCCCTGGGAGGAGGGAGGCGCCGTGGCCTCGAGGGAGGGAGGAAGGGGCAGTTGGGGGACTCTCCTTTCTCCCCCCCCCCGTGGAAGCTGCCTGGGCGCGCGGCCCTGCCTGCCTGCCCCCCAGCCGGGGGGGGGGGGCTCCTCCAGCCAAGCCACCTTGCCCGGGCACCCGCCTGCCTGCCCTGAATCTGGAGCCCGTCGGTCCCAGAATGGTGGGGGGAGTGAGCACCTGCCCCTCCCTCTGGCCAGGAGGGAACTGGCATGTCCATGGCAGGGGGAAGGATGGATGGACTGTGCATCTCCACTTGTTTGTTTGCATGGAACACACACAGACTGGGGACCTGCTGGCCTCTTCCTCTGTGCCTGGGATCCCTGGATATCTGGACCCTCGCTGGGTGATGGGGGGGGGGGGAGAAAACAATAGGCCTTTTTGTCTGGCAATTGTTAGCCCTCCCCTGGCCTATTACTACAGGTTTCCCCTCTTCCTGCTACTTTGTGCCTCTTTTTTTTAATATATATATATATATAATTTTTTTATTAAATTTTTAATAAAACATACAAAAAAGAAAAAAAACATAAAATACAAACAAAACAACCAAACAGAAATACAAAGAGCACTAATTATCTAATAATTAAAAGATACATTCTCTTAATATATATCTCCATAGTGCCCTGAGTCCCAGCCCCCACCTCAGTGCCCATCACCATTGGACTTCCGTTGGGGTGTTATGACACTACATAAAAAAAAAAATTCTCATCTTATAGTTAATTAAGAATCACATAATACTACAATTCGTTAAGTACAGTTTCAAAATCCGTTTTTGCCGATTTATCCCAATATGCGGCGGCCTTTGACCATATAGATTTAAAATCCTCCATATCTTTATCATGTAGAAAAGCTGTAAGTTTGGCCATCCGCATATACAACCATAGTTTTTCTCTCCACTCTTTAATTGAAGGTTTATTTATTTGCTTCCATTTTTTAGCAATTGTGATTCTTACCGCAGCAAAACTATATTGACATATGACTCTGTCACCTAGATCTAAATCTTGTTTTGAAATACCCAATAAACAAAAAACGGGATCTCTCTTAATTTTGGACTTAATCAAATTATTTGTTTCATTCAAAACTAATCTCCAAAACCTCCTAATTTTTTTACAAAACCACCAAACATGCAGAAATGTACCTATATCCGTACCACACTTCCAACAAGAGGCCTTACCATCTTTTTTCATTTTGCTTAATAATACTGGAGTTATATACCATCTATAAAACATTTTATATAAATTTTCTCTTATTTCATTTGAGATGGTAAACTTAAACTCTTTTTTCCATAACTTTTCCCATATTTCCAGATCTATATTATGCCCCAAATCTCGCATCCATTTCAACATCACTGGTTTAATCCTTTCCTGTTCTAAGTTTATTTCTATAAGTAATTTATAAACCCTACCTATCAATCCCTTGTTGCCCTTGGCTAATATAATCTCAAAGTTAGATTTAGTTTGATTATAACCCAACCTATTGTCCTTATTAAAAACATCCTTTAATTTATAATACATAAACCAGTCTTTAATTTGAAGTTCTTCTCTCGATTTCAGTAACCACTTCCCATCTTTAAATTCTATCATTTCCCTATAAACCTTACCATCCAAATTTAAGTGTGCACCTCTTCTCAAAAATGCTTCTATAGGATTAATCCAACCAGGAGTTTTACTTTCAAAAGCTAATTTGTATTTATTCCATATTTTTAATAAATTTTTTCTAATAATATGAAAATTAAAATCTTTATTTACTTTCTCCTTCTCATACCATGAGTAGGCGTGCCACCCGAATCGCAAATTGAATCCTTCTAATTCTAATAACTTCGGATTCTCTAAGAAAATCCAGTTTTTGATCCAGGTGAAACACGCCGCTTGATAATACATTCTCAAATCTGGTAATCCCAATCCTCCTGTTTCCTTTAATTCTATTAAATTATTGTATGCAATCCTATGTCTCTCTTTACCCCACAAAAATCTAATAATATCTTTTTTCCAATCTTCAAATATCTGTACACCTTTCAATATTGGTAGGTTTTGAAACAGAAAAAGCATTTTGGGTAGTAACATCATTTTGATTACCGAAATTCTTCCCCACAATGATAATGGCAATTTCCCCCAATTTATCAAGTCTTTCTTTATCTTTTGCCATTGATTTACATAATTGTCTTGAAATAAATTGAGATTGTTATTCGATATCCATATACCTAAATATTTAATTTTGTTTTCAATATTAAACCCCGTCTTTTTGATTAATAATCGTTGTTGTGAGAGAGTCATATTTTTGGTTAAAATCTTTGTTTTAGTTTTATTAATTTTAAAACCTGAAAGCTTTCCATAAACCTCCAAAATTTCCTTCCATCTGTCAATTTGTTCAATTAGATCAGTCAAAAAAGATACTAAATCATCTGCATATGCCTTAAGTTTATAATGATTACTACCTATTCGTATTCCAACTACATCCTCAACTTTTCTAAGATTATTCAATAATAATTCTAATACTAAAATGAACAATAAAGGGGAAAGAGAACACCCCTGTCTCGTTCCCCTTTAAATTTCAATCTTTGGTGATAATGATCCATTTATAATCAAATTAGCAGTTTGTTGTGTGTAAATTCCATTTATAGCAGTTTTAAACTTTTCGCCAAAATCCATATAATTCAATACCTTAATCAAAAACTGCCAATTAACATTATCAAAAGCTTTTTCAGCATCTAAAAATATCAAGGCTATTGGTGTAGTATCTTGTTCTGCATACTCCAAAAGATCTATTACCACCCTTACATTCTGACTAATCAATCTTCCTGGTAAAAAGCAGGCCTGATCCTCATGTATTATTTGATTCAGTACCCTTTTTAATCTAGTAGCTAAAATTGCTACAAATAATTTATAATCAGTATTTAACAATGAAATAGGCCTATAGTTCTTGACTTCCAGTATATCAGAATTTGCCTTTGGTATCAATGCTATATTTGCCTGTTTCCAGGTTTGGGGGATAATACCTTTTGTCATTCCTAGGTTCATCACATCCAATAGATAAGGGGTTAACTGTTCCTTGAAAATTTTATAATAATACGCATTAAAACCATCCGGTCCGGGAGATTTATTCGCTTTACTCTTGTTTATTACTTCTTCCAATTCCTCCTTAGTTATTGGGGAATCCAAAAGATCTTTATTCTCCTGTGTTATTTCCACCCAGTACCATTTGGCAAAATATTCATCTATTTCTACCTCTGAGATTACGTTTTCCCTGTATAAGTTTGTATAAAATTCAACAAATGTTTCTAATATCTCCTCTTTAATTCTTGTTACCTTACCCTTCCTTTTAATTTGAAGTATTGGTACTCTTTTGTCTTTTTGCTTAAGTTGCCATGCTAGCATTTTACCCGGTTTATTTGCATGTTCAAAAAATCTTTGTTTGTTATACATAACTTTTCTTTCAATTTCTTCTGCAATTATGAATTCATATTGCTGTTGGCAATTTCTGATCTTATCCTGCTGTTCCTGTTTGGCTGCTTTATCTTGTACTCTACTTAAACAACGTTCCCCTTGTTTTATTTCATCTAGTATATATTTTATCTTTTTCTCCCTTTCTCTATACCATCTTGTATTTTGTTGAATCAATAATCCTCTAATTACTGCTTTACCAGCATCCCAAACTATATCTTCACGAGTACCCTTATCTGCATTTTCTTTAAAGTAATTCTGAATCTGCAACTTCATTTTGGTAACTATTTTAGTATTTTTTAATAGAAAATCATTAATCCTCCAGATTTTACATCCTCTAACTCCCAATTTAATTTTAACTAATATCGGATTGTGGTCTGACAAAACCCTTGGCAGGATCTCTGCAGCTTCTGATTTTTCTATTAAGCCCTTCGATAACCATAACATATCTATCCTGGAATATGTAAGGTGTCTCTGTGAAAAAAAAGTATAACCCTTCTTATTACCATGTGCCAATCTCCAGACATCAAACATATCCCATTGATCTGTAAGAGCATTAAAAACCCTTGGCAATTTTCCTTCATTGGATGCTTTTTTCTTTTCCCCTGATCTGTCTAATTTAGGTGCCATAACACCATTAAAATCCCCCATCCATATCATTTTCTCTGTAGCATATTCAGCTAGCAATGTTGACAATTTGTCAAAAAATATTTTTTTGGTTTACATTATGCGCATATAGACCCACAAGCATTATCTTCTGGAAGCCACATATTATTTCCACCATTAAAATTCTTCCCTCAATATCTTGATAGATAACTTTCGGTTCTAACAAAGCAGGTACAAACATAGCTATTCCATTAGTTTTTCTGCTTTCATTACATGCTGTAAAAAGTGTACCCAACCTTGCTTGTTTCAATCTAAATATATCTTTTGGAAGTATGTGTGTTTCCTGTAAGCAAATAACATTAGCTTTAACCTTTTGTAGTTGGTGAAATATTTTGCTTCTTTTGTTAGGCGAATTCAATCCATTAACATTCCAAGATAAAACCTGTAACATATCAAAATTCGGTTAGATCCCATATTCTTCCACTAAACAAATTAAAAATCCCTATTTCCCACTGCCTCCCTTCCCCCCCCCTTGTTAATTAGTTCAGCCTTCAGGATCATCACTTAGAGAGTCCTCTGGTGGATCTATAGGTAATTCTCCACCTCCTGATGCTTCAGATGCCTTTTCTTCCTCTGTAAATTCTCTGGTTTGATCTTGTTTGGTTGGTTTAATAGGTTTAACCAATTCCGCATCATATCTACGTAGAAACTGTGCAGCCTTATCCACATCTGTGAACTTGAACCTCTTTGATTTAAAGATGAAAGAGATTCCGTGCGGAAATTCCCATCTAAACTGGATGCCACTAAGTCTCAAACGTTGAGCAATCTCCCTATAATCTTTCCTTTTCATCAGTAACCTTGCAGGTATTTCCTTCATCAATCTCAAAGGCTCTTCTCCAACTTTGAGCGGTGTCTTGAAGTGTTGATTAAGTATCAAATCTCAGTGACTTCTTGAAAACAGTTGAAGCAGGCAATCCCTTGGTACTTTGTTCCTGGTTGCATATGCAGAGTTTATCCTGTATGCTGTCACAATCATTCCTTCAATCACTTCTCCAGATTCTTGTAAAAAATCAGCCAAAAGAACTGTCAGATACCCACGTAGATCCCGGTCTTCCACTTTTTCTCTTAAACCACGAATGCGTATCAAGGATTCTTTTATCTTAAGCTCCATCATCGCCATTTGGTCTAAATGTGTTTGTTCTCTGTCAGTTGAAGCTGCTATTGACATCTCAAGGGTATCCACCTTCTTCTTAATTTCTTTGGTTTCCTGTGCATTTTTCTTAAGCTTGGTTTCAACCTTATCTTGCCTGACAGCGATGTGATTGTATCCTGCAAAGAAGCAATTGCAGCCGAATTTTGAGATGTAGTAATTGTGTTCTGGGATAACTCCTGCTTCATTTCTGTAACATCTTGATGAGTCTTAGTAAGCAATTCAAATACAGAGGTCAATGTCACTTCTGGTTTAGACTTTGGAAATATCTTAGCAGTGACAGATGTTGATGCCACTGGAGAAGTTGCTTTAGTTGTAACTTGAGTTACAGAGGCCCTTCGAAGAGAAGACTGCACAACCAGCTTTGTATCTTTAAGAATGTCTTTTGCATGCTTCTCTTTGTCTCCCATCAGTAGGCTAAAAAAAGCTGAAAGCAAAACCTCCAGCAATTGTATTCCACAAGGGGGAAGTGGGGGGGCAGAAGGTTTCAGATGATTTCAATTTGGAGAATACAATCACTATGACATCTCATATATTTTGAGTCATGTCACTTAATTGTGCCTCTTTCAAAAGGAACGGGGGGGGGTTTACACTCTCCCCACAGCCATTCACCATCCCACTGTGCAGTAGGTGCTCTACTGGTTTCCACTCCTGCTAAATTTTAATTAAAGTTTATTAAGTTAATAAACAGTGTACCTACCTATATAGTTTGAGTTTAAAAAATTTGGCTCTCAAAAGAAATCTCAATTCTTGTACTGTTGATATTTGGCTCTCTTGACTAATGAGTTTGGCGACCCCTGCCCTAGAGCAAACACTCTAGGAAAACTGAGTGCAGTATACATGACTAGTGCCCATATTGGAAGTACTTCCTACCCACACCACTGGGGCTTAACATATCCTGTGGGTACCTTGTTCTACTAAGGGGATGTTGAATTTAGTCAGCTGGGCCAGCTCTCAAGTCACTACATTTACAACTTCTCCAGTCTTGTTTCACCACCCCCAAATAGAAATAAGATCATTTTACCATCCCACTTCATCATGTTCCAAATAAGGTTGCCACCCTCCTAGAGATCTCCAGTTATTACAATTGATCTCTAGACAATCTGATCAGTTCTCTGGGAGAAAATGGCTGCTTTGAATGGTGGACTCTATGGCATTATACTCAGCTGAGGTCCCTCGCCTCCCCAAACCAAGGCTTCTCCAGGCTCTACCCCCAAAATCTCCAGGTATTTCCCAACTAAGAGTTGGCAACCCTAGTTCCAAGAATCCAGACAGCAGCTTTGGATTCTAATTTGGCCCCAAAGGAAGACTTTGTGCAGTCTATGAAAATATGTGGTGGCAAACACCCTGGTCCCCAGGGGCGTAGACTTTCCAGTTTCCTGGGGGGGGGGGCTGGGGCTGGAGTATCTCTGTCTGAGGGGTTGGAGCAGATGCAACTCTAGCACAGGGCTTGGCTATAGACAATGGACTGTTTGATATGGTTGGGGTACCTGGAGCCAAGTAGATATGTTTGCTGGTCTTAATAATTCTTAATACACAAATACATACCAGCAAACATGAACAATGCCCCCAAAGTATCATGGAAATTGTAATATGATAAAACAGGAAGGTAGGACAGAACTGTGCTTCAGCTGACACTGTAACTGAGCCCCTCATGTGGGCACTGGTCGCCCGGGGGGTGGGCCCTTAGCCCCCCGGCCAAGTTCAGGGCGGCTCGAGCCCCTCAGCCCCCCCATAGTTTGCACCTATGCTGGTCCCCCCACCACCACTATGGGCTGAGCTGGTACATGAACTGTGGAGGCCTGCTGACCCCCATCTGCTGAAGCCTCAGCAGTGCTGTATCTGGGAAATGTCACTGCATCACTTTCATACAAACTAACAGAAGCTATGTCTGGATAGGCCAGGATCCATCAAGCTGAAGGAGCTTTGTCAAAAGCAGGTCTGTTCAACTGAATCCCAGCTGTTGTATGGCACGGGGGGGTGGAGGGAATTGATAGCTCAGCACCTCTTAGCACAATTCTCTGCACAACATGAATAAATAAGAAACCAAAAATCTTGTTCTTGCTGTTCTCATATACTAAACATCATCATCAACAACAATAAACAATATTGTCGAAGGCTTTCAAGGTCAGAGTTCATTGGTTCTTGTAGGTTATCCGGGCTGTGTGACTGTGGTCTTGGTATTTTTTTTCCTGACGTTTCGCCAGCAGCTGTGGCAGGCATCTTCAGAGGAGTCACACTCAAGTGTTATTCCTCTGAAGATGCCTGCCACAGCTGCTGGTGTCAGGAAAGAAAATACCAAGACCACTGTCACACAGCCCAGATAACCTACAAGAACCAACAATAAACAATATTTTTAAAAATAGAAATGAGGTGAAACATCCAAAATATTCACCATATTTAAATAGCAATCTTGGTTAAAAACAGAATCTTTAGGCACGGTTGTAATTATCTGCAAAGATCTGCCAACCATTTAAAAGATTCTACAGCAAGTTAACCAATATCATGAAAGCGAACCCCTGACCAACTAAAGCACAAATGCCGAATTATACTTAGGAAAGGCAAGGCAGCTCCTGTCCACTTTTAGTACCACTGCTTGGCAACAACTAGAGAGCTGCCATATGGGCTTACAAAAAGACTCCTCCAGTCTACCATATGTGCCTTATTCAGAAGCTGTTCACAGTGCCTGCCAAGTGCTTCTAACACCAATTAAAACAGTAAATTAAGAGTCTGATATCAGCAGCTGTTTGCCTGGCACAAAAAATTCCCTCAGGAGACCTGCACATCCTATGATTTTCAATGGCAAGTTATGAAGACAGAGTGTGGAAGACGGCAACAAGTTAGAAAACTAGTTCCCAGGCAAGGCTGAATGCAGTGCTAAGGGAAAACCAGAGCAGCCACTATGCTGCTCAGTCAGCAGGTCCTGGCTCAGAATTCTAAACAAAGAATGGGAAACAAAGGCCGTTCCCACACTAATTATTTGCAACATTTAATGAAACATTTAATCCTTTTGTGTCTGCACCTTTTTGCCTCCATTTGGTACTGGATACATTTTCCAACCGTTTAATCTCTGTGTTTTCAACCAACACTTACATGACAATGTTTCTCTTTAGTCCGTTTCCAAGACAACTTCCCCCGAGGTGCGGACGAGTTTGGGATGCCATATTCATTTCTCTGCCCCTCCATTGTCCACACCCACTTTGTTACCCATTTCCCTCCCATTCCCCCTCCCCTCCCTTCCTGCCAATCATTTCCCTGCTTTTACTTTTTAATTTTTTTTACTGTATTTTGACTACAAAGGAACGTGGGAGCATTGGACTAACCCCCCCCCACAGTTGATTTCGCTGCTAACTCCATTTCGTAGGGCTAGTCACAGTTCTCTCAGAACTCTCTCAGCCTCATCTGCCTTATAAGGTGTGTGTTGTGAGGAGAAGAAGGGAATGTGATTGTAAGCCACTTTGAGACTCCTTAAGGTAGAGGGAAGTGGGGTGTAGAAACCTACACTTCTTCTGTTAGCATGATGCTGTACCAGTGTGATTTCATTGTCTGTCCCTCAATCCAAATGCCTATGATTCAGGCCCTGCTATGTCTGTTGATCTTTAAACTTCATCCCTTCAAACACAGGGTCTCACAGTTCCTATAGGACATTCTCAAGAGTGGTGAATTGCACAGCCGGAACATATAACGAAATTAGCATTTCCCTCTTAACCAAGAAGCAAATTGCTCTTTCCTGTTCGCTGTGCTTCCTTCTTTCCTTCCTTCCGCAAAGCTCCCAGTATAACCTCCCTTGCCTGGCTATTAATTGTATCTGTCAGTGACATCTGAAACTTCTCCTGGCAAAGAGAGAAGTAATTTTATTACTGAAAGCAAAGCAGAGCTGCTGGGCTTCTCCAAGATCTAATTTAATTAAAAGGATGAGATGATGAATGAAATGGCTTATACTCAGAGGCAAAACAATGCCAGGTTACAGGAATTCAAGTGAGAGTTATGAACTCAACTATTGTAAGAAACATGTATATCTTGATCTGCATAGTCAAAGATAAATACACAAGTGTCCCTGTTTTTTGGTACCTGAGCTGGTCTTTATTTAGACGATATTTTTCTTTCTGGGGGGATGCTGAAGATGCCTTTAAAATATTTGTTAATATGTACATACATGCACTACTATTCTTTGGATTTCAGCTGTCTTCCTTCTCTAGAAGTTCAACTGCTCTGCCCCCTCCCTCAGAATAATTCAATCTGCAACAGCCCAAACATGGTGGTCTTCAGCTGTGGCACCAACCCTCTTTATTTAAAATATTTTTAAAAAATTTTATACTTAGAAATCACAAACATTAGACATCTAACACATACACACCATACAAACACAACACAGACTGTTACATCTTGGTCAGAGTTCATTCTAGCTTAATCTTACAAAATCTTGCATAATCTATTTTACGTCAAATATATTAGTTCTTGCTCAAAATATTGCTATTCTCTTCCAACATCCTTCTTTGGCAGCATAAATTATGAAATTATGAAGCAGAGAGGAGAGACAACTTAATAATTCACCCTTATCATTTCTAATAAGATTATAATATTAGATCTTCATTTATTTGACCATAGTTATTTATGTTTAGATTTTTACAGGATATCCACCATGCATAAATTGTTAATTTAATATGTTCACTGTCATAAGTTTCTAAATTCATTTAATTTATTCATAATATTTCTTAAACAATATATAGTTTTCTATTCACTCATATATTTCCAGATCATTTAAGTTCTTAAATCAACTCAGAATTCCCAACACTCTTGAGGTCAGTCTGATTCCCAAGGAGGCCCGATTCCAATGGCTTTCCAGGGCTGTTGGGATTTTGATAGTGGGTGAATGAATCACTCTAGTCTCCGTAGTCAGAGAGAGAGCACCATATAGTTGCTTTTAGTGTGTAGTTGATGATGCTTACGCTTGTTTTTCCATTCATAATATACTCCTGGTGATTACTTGTTTTGTAAGCTGCCTTGAATCATTGTTGATGGGATAGAAGTGGTGCAATACAAATGAATGAATAAATTGGCACAATGGCTACCTAGTCGAAACTCCAATGATTATAAATAACTTACCATCAGGGAAGCAGTCTAGACCAAAGGTTATGTTGTCCACGGCAATGTCAGCATGTGAATTCCAGCCCCAGGTGGCCAAGAACTGCAGCTGAAACCTTCATCACATAACATTTGTTTGGAGGAGACATACAAAGAGAGAAGAATATGTTGAAATAAAACCAACACATCAGAAGTTGTAGAATGAATCAGATTTTCTTTTAGATTATCCAAATGTTGCATAATGACAAGCAACTCACACGGGGAAACTGAAAATAAACTATAATTGTGTTCCATACGCTGTCAAATTTATCAGGTTCCATAGGGAAGAACTGATTATTAAATTAGGCTGCAGGAAATGTATTTGAATATATAGCCATAACAAATTCACAGAACCCTTATTTCCCCATCAAGACAGTCCTACTCATTACTCCACAATCATCCTAGGAAAAGGCTTAACATACCACTCTAAGTTGTTTACAGCCATTTAGGTAAGTAGCACTATCATCACTGACAGCAGGCTGGTGCTAGATAACAACACTGGCAGCAGCGGTACTCTTAAAATAAAGCAATGAATTAAGAAAACTTTCCATATACTGCTAATTAAGGGTGGCTGAAAATAGGCTCCTGAAGGTTTCCGTCTTAATGAACACAAGCTGAATTGTCTTGATGTAGAACCATAAACAGATGCTTAAATATGTAGTACATCTAGAGCATATTAAAAGCACCTGGCATACCAGGACTGCCTGTGCCAGTGAAAACCTACAAAGTGCCCAGCTACATCAGATCAGTGGTCCATCTAGTCCAGCTTCCTGCTTCAAACAGGAGCCAACCAGCTGTCCTGGAGGACCAACGAATAGGGCACATAGGCCAAAGCCTTCCCATGATGTGGTCTTCTAGTGCAGGTTTTCAAATATTGCCTCAGCACATGGAGGCCATCATGGCCAGTAGCCATCGTTAGACCTATCCTCCATTAATCTGTCCCTTTTATAGTAAACTTTTAAGGTTTTATAGAATCCCTTTTATAGTAAACTGGCCATCACTGTGTCCACTGACAGTGAAATCCACAATTTAATTACTTGTTGAGTAAAGAAGTAATTCCTCTTGTACATCCTGAACATATTGCCCATCAACCTCTAGTATTAAGGGAGAAAAGGAAAAAATATTTTTCTACCCATGCATAATTTTATCACATCTAACACGATCCCCTTAGATTTTTTTTTCTAAACTGAAAAGTCCCAGTCTCTTTAGCCTTCTTCATGAGAAAGGTGCTCCAACTCCTTAATCATCTTGGTTATCCTCTCAGCACCATAACATCTATTTAATGGTAATGGTGAAATCTTATGATTTCTGTAGGGATAGCAGGGTTGCCAGCTAGGGTTCCCTAGTGCCAGCTTAAGGTGGGCAATCTACTGGTGATTGCTCGTGTTGCCCGCTCACTCTCAGGTGTGGGCGGGTGGAAGCAGGCAGGGGAAGGGAGGGAGAGCATCCGGTGTGATGACATCATGAGCAACTGGGGCACTGGAGAAAAAAAGCACCCCCAGATGAGCACTGAAACAAGGGAAGCAACGACGGTAAAAGAGGCTGCGAGCAGCGCCCCGTCCTCCTGCCTTGCGCCAAACAGCTGCTTAGAAAAAACAACTGATTAGCGGCAAGGCCTGGAGACCTGGCAACCCTGGCTTTCCTTCCTAGCCTCCTTTCCTTCCTTCCTTCCTTCCTTCCTTCCTTCCTTCCTTCCTTCCTTCCTTCCTTCCTTCCTTCCTTCCTTCCTTCGCAACCCTAGCTTTCCTTCCTAGCCTTCCTTCTTTTCCTTTCCCTTCCTTCCCTCCCTCCCTGGAGTCCTGGCAACCCTAGCTTTCTTTCCTAGCTAGCCAGCCAGCCAGCCTGCCTGCCTGCCTGCCTGCCTGCCTTCCTTCCTGGCAAACCTAGCTTTCCTTCCTAGCCTTCCTTCTTTTCCTTTCCCTTCCTTCCCTCCCTCCCTCCCTCCCTCCCTCCCTCCCTCCCTGGTGACCTGGCAACCCTAGCTTTCCTTCCTAACCTTCCTTCTTTTCTTTTTTCTTTTCTTTTCTTTTCCTTTCCCTTCCTTTCCTTTCCTTCCCTTCCCTTCCCTTCCCTTCCTTCCTTACTTCCTCACTTCCTTTCCTCCCTCCCTCCCTCCCTGGAGACCTGGCAACCCTAGCTTTCCTTCCTAGCCTTCCTCTTTTTCCTTTCCTTTCCCTTCCCTCCCTCCCTCCCTCCCTCCCTGGAGACCTGGCAACCCTAGCTTTCCTTCCTAGCCTTCCTTCCTTCCCTCTCTCCCTCCTCTGCATAGCCTCTCCTAGGGTTGCCAATCTCCAGGTGGTGGCTGGAGACCTGGCAGCCCTAGCCTCTCCCCCCCACGGGAGATCTACGCCTGGAATGGCCCCCGAATGATGTTATAAATGCGCAAATGGCCCTTGGCAAGAAAAAGGTTCCCCACCCCCACAGTAGGGGCTTTACATTTTTTTTATTTTGTATACCATAAAGTTATTTGTTTGCATTTACAATCTCTCCCTCCCTCTCCCTCCCTCTCTCCCTCATTTCAAAATTCTGTTTTGGGGTATTCCTACTGAGATTCACCTTGGTATACACAGATGACAAGGTTTTGCATTGCTCCATTCAGATTGTGACTGTGGCATATGTGGATCAGGGGCTTCAGCTCCCCCCCACATACAAACCACCTGCAAGGGTCCTGGTTGTGTACTATTTGGCCCATCGAGGAAACCTGTGGGTATGCTTGTGGGTTTCCCCAGCAGGCAAAATATCACCCCCAGGACTGTTTCAAGTTTGGAAAATGGGGGGGAAGGCTGCAGCCTCTTCTCCATGAGTTGCCATCTGAATTGGGCACCAAGTAAATGGGAATTGAGGAGAACTTGCAACTCACACATGACTGTTACACAGCATGGGAACCCTGGATCCATCCGGTGTCTCCATAATGTGTGTCTATGGGCAGAAGAGGCAGGACTGCATCTAATCCAGTTGTTTTAATTAGAATATAATAGGTAATCCAGACAGAAGACTCTCCACACACAGCGTCTGGTCATCAGATTGTTAACTAGTGATTAATCGTTGTTTAGTCACAAGCAGAATCGATCACATTAGATCTCTGTGTTCTTTTCAAGTTTGCAGCAGTGCCTTACCAGTAAGGTTCAAACCAGACATTATGACGCTTAAACAGTTGGATCATGGCATACTGCATATACAGCTCTGAAATTAGGCAAATAACACCCCTAGGGCCCTTTTGGCTTGGGAAAAAGGCATAGGAGGGAAGGCAGGAACCCCCCCCCCCAGTGGTCCTTAGCATTAACAGTCCCATGTGGGCGGCTCTTTAAAAGGCAATTCCCCATAGCTCTTGTGTGACTCTTGGGAATGTAAGTTGGGTCTGGACTAATTAAACATCATAACATTTAGTTTGAGCCTTAGTTACAGGTCCCTTAGTATTGTAGTGTGCATCAGTGTCTAGGTCTGAGAGTTTCTTTACACTGGACATAAAATCAAAGCCAACAGCTCTTAGAAGTGAGAGATGGTGCAAGGGCAGAGGTTTCCTTTGAATAAAGTAGTTTGAATATTTTAGCATGGGTATGGACCATGGGTATGGACTGGAAAATGGACCATGTTTACACTGACATGTATAATTTACACATACCATGGTAATGAATTGGACTGGATTGTCCTCCTCTGTAAAGCATAAGACACATTGATGGAGCTTATTATCATTATAATAATATATTGCTGATGTTGTTGTGCTTACCCCTTCTCAAGCGCTGGCATTTTTGCAGTTATGAGAAACCAGTGATCACTCCAGCTCCCTTTCCTTTCCCACACCAGTGGTGAGGCATTAAAAGCACCTGCCTCTTCTGGAGCAGACAGTGAGATGGTGCCATTATAGCGGCCAAAAACGTACACCGAGAATTGAACCTAACATGGAAGGTGACAGAGAAATAAAGTGCCAGAAAACAGTTGTGAATGAGAACTTTTTCAATATATGAACCAGGTTTGAAAACTGTAGGCTTCAGTGTATAATCTCTAAAGAGGCCACCCCTACATGGGACACGTAATGGACGAGTTGGCAAGATTTCTATAGCTTTGAGATTGCAATTTGCATGAAAAATGGAGATAGAAAATGTGTTCCCATGATCACACATATCAGCTCCAGAGAGCTGTATCGGCTGATACATTACATCTTCCTTGTGATAAAGGCCATGGGACTGGGCTACATGGGTGATTTTGTGTATATGAATTAAGTCTGTGCCTTCTGATTTTAGAAAATTATTCGAAATACAATAATGCTAACAGTCAGTAAATAGTTTGCTATCCAGACTGAAGGCGGCATCACTCCACATTGTAGAAAACTGGGGACAAAATCAGGAGCTCCAGGTGGAAGAAATAGGACATCGTTCCACCGCAGCTAACAAATTAATGCTTTGTATTGTAATTGTGCTTGCACCAAAATATTCTGTAAATAGCTAGAGTCATTTCGTCTTTCCCCCCAGCCAGGATACATAGTGAATTGCCTGACTTGTTAGACACAGATAAACAGTACAGTATGATATGCCTACTGGTTGAATGGCAGTCTGAACATAAGTACTACTATTAGGAAAAAAGAATCAGTGGATCCTCTCCAACCACCCTCATGAAGAACCCCTGAAATGAGATCATGGTTTCTACTTGTGCAAGTGAAATCACCTTCAGTCAGAACAGAATCTCTTCCAAGAATCTTTTCCTTCTCCATTTCATATCAGATCAGTCTATTCTACCTCTCACCAATGCTAAATTCTGCACCAGGCTCCATTCTGGCAGCTATACAGATTTAACAAATGTACATACTTGCTTATTTCATATAATTTGATCCTCTTCTTCCGGACTAGACTACTTGATTTCTTGAGAATGGAACCTGAGACATTTATTGTGAGGATTCCTTCTATGCTGAGATTAGGAGGGCATCTTGGAATGGGTGATTCCCACAAATTGCTCAGGGAGGCAGGAACAATTTCTTCAACTTCCTGTCTCCTGGGTGGGAGTTGCTCAGTTTCAGTTTGGTTACTTCACAAGCTAATGAAACCAATAACAGGAAGGAACAGAACCAAGAAGAAATATCGATCAAAACAGGTAAGTCATGGTTAGAAGCAAATGTGTAATAACCAGAGGAGCAATATGAGCAGGGGTTGGTGGGACAAGATGGCCTCCTAACTTCAGAGCAGAAGGAATCCTCACGGTAAGTATCCAAGGTTCCGTTCTCACTCTAAGGAGAAGGGCATGTTGGAATGGGACTTCCAACAGCAGTGTCCCAAGTGACGGGTGGAAATTAATGATCTTCAACCACATGCTGCACTACTCCACATCGAAATGCAGCATCGGCCGAACAGAAGGAGTTACGTTTGTAGTGCCTAACAAAGGTCGATATCGAAGACTATGTGGCCACCTTGCATATGTCTTCCACTGAGGCCTGATAGTCAAAAGCTGTATTTGTGTCTGCATTACTCAGAGTGGGCCATGATCCCTGCTGGAACTGAGATGTTACTTACCTTGTAGGCATGAGCGATGCACGGGCAAATTGTGTAGCTGATAGATGATCTGGATATCTTCTTCCCTTTATTAGGGGCTGTTAAAGAAATGAAAAGAAAGTCCATCTTCTTGATGGACTCAGTATGCCAGAGGTAGATTTTGAGGACTCTCCCGAGATCTAAGGAGTGCCACTCTCTCACCTTGGGGTGGCTGGAATGCAGACAGAAGGATGGGAGATGGCTCTCTTGACTCCAGTAAAAGGCTGAATTCACCTTGGGAATGAAGGTGGGATCTGGCCTGACCACCACCTTGTCCTTATGGAAGACACATAAGCCCTTTCCAGCCAACAAGGCTCCCAGTTCCAACACTCTTCTAGCCAAAGTTACCATTATGAGGAACAGAGTTTTCATATGCAGCCATTTAAGAGAAACATTCCTCAGGAGATCAAAGTAAGGTTTGTGTGTATGTTAAGTGCCGTCAAGTCACTTCCGACTCATGGTGACCCTATGAATTAATGTCTTCCAAAATGTCCTATCTTTTACAGTCTTGCTCAGGTCTCGTAAACTGAGGGCTGTGGCTTCCTTTATAGAGTCAATCCATTTCTTGTTGATTCTTCCTCTTTTCTTGCTGCCTTCAAGCATGATTTTTCCTAGCATGATTGTCTTTTCCAGTGACTCTTGTATTGTCTTGTTGAAGGGAAGTTTAGTTAGACTCAAAAGGACTATATGCAGTCTCCATGAAGGGAATCTGTGGACTATAGGAGGGCTGATCTGCATGACCCCTTTGAGGAAGCAGACAATATGAGGATGTCTTTATATAGGGACACCATCTACATACGTTTGTGACAATAACTGCTAACTGGCGACAAAGGGTGGATGCTTTTACCTTTTAATGAATGCCCTCTTGAAGGAAGGCCAACAGATGGCCCAGGCCAGGGTTGAGGGGGTTGACATACTTGCATTGGCATGACCTTGCAAAGGCTTTCCATGTGATATTGTAGATGTGCCTTGTTGAGGCCTTCCTGGAGGCCATGGTGGTATCTGAGACCACTGAGGAACAGAGGTCTTCTCAAGAGCCACACAGTCAGATGGAGCCACTCAGGATCTGGGTGTCATACTGGGCCCTGTTGCATCATGTCCAGACTCACTAGAATATTCCTTTACCTTTACCAAGAGTTCCACTAAGGAAGTAAACTTGGTATGCAAGGCCAATCTGAAGTTACAAAAATCACCTCTGACTCCTCTTCTGTAGAGCTTTCAGGATCACCGGGTGGGGTGGGCAGGCATACAGTAGGCTCTTGGGCCAAGGAGAGGTTAGAGCATCCGCTCTTTCTGACAGAAGGTGATGGTATCTGCAGAAGAATCTTGGTATTTGATAACTGGTTGATGAGGCGAACATATCCACCTCCAGAGTCCCAAACCTGGCTGTACTTTGTAGGAAGATATTCTGTTTGATGGAGCACTTACTACTGGGGGAGGGAGGAAGTAATTGTGATTTTCCTGCGTTTTGCAGTGGGTTGGACTAGATGACCCTTAAGGTCCCTTCCAGCTCTGTGCTTCTATGTTTCTAAATTGTTCCTGCCTCCCCAAGCAATTGGTAGGAATCAACCATTGCAAGATGCCCTCCTCCTCAGAGTGAGAAGCTGTATTCTTTATCCACTACCAATTTCTGCACCTGTACAGTATGATAATGAGATTGGGGCACATAAATAGCACAGCAGGTCTCTTGCACTAGATTGAATAGGAAAATAATCTCACGGCATCTAACATGCATCTGATGCTATGTGTTGTACAGTAGAAGTAGCAGCAATAATATTCAATTATTCATAGAGTGCTTTTTCTTCCAAATTAAGCAACATCAGACTCATTGATAGGGCACAACAAAACCTTCTCGCATCAAAGATAATATTGACCTCCATGTCAACTCTAACCTTACAAAGATTTCTTATGTGATTCTATTTAATTTTCTACATAACTTAAAAGGGTTGCTTGAAACAGGAATGGTTATAGCCTGAAGAGATAGAATGTACATTTTAATAAATAAATAAGAAATAGATTTCATACATCTCCATGCAATGAGGATCAGTTACATATGGATAAGAGGGCGAATGTACCTGGTAGGCTCCACTGGCAAGACTTGCTGGCAGACTGGCACTATACGCTCTGGCAGCAACATCTGTGTGATCACTGTCTGCATGCAGATACAGCATGTGACCTGAAAAAAAGAAGTTTTAATTGGATTTTTGTAGTGGATCTGAGGATGTACTTTGGCTGAACTCGCAGAAAAATTGACCCAGAATTTACTAAAAGTTGTGCGAGAGGCAGAGTAGATTCTAAAAGGTTCTCACTTCATGAGGGACCTAGCATGTTGATTAGACTAATTACACAGTTGATGTGTGTGGCATAATGGCTCTCACAAGCTCTGTTCCTGTCACTCAGAAGAGAAAAAGCTATGCAGCCTTCCTGGATCCTCCATCCAGCCTGGCTCTCCTTCTTTCTTTGCTACCCCTTTTCATTCTCTCTGGGTTGCTGTCATTTCCTAGACCTTCAAGAGAGCATCTCTTGCTAAAGAGCTAGTATTTCAGCACCCTTTTACAGTGTAGCCATTAAAAGGGTTCGCTCTGCAACTGCATCTCCCATTTGCCTCCTCACTCTAGCCTCTGTGGTGATTGATAGATGCACAAATGCACCCAGGGAATGGTGGGACTAATTTCAGCCCTCTCCCCCTGTTTTTTTTCTCTTCTGGGTAAGGGTGTCCAAACTGGGTGTGAAATAATTCCAGAGATCATACAAAATACGTCCAGATTGCTAGGAATGCACAGCACATCTGAGCCAGGATTCTAAAGAAAATATGAATAACCACAGTTCCTCTGAGCCTATTCTTTACTTATCCCTGACCTGGATAGCCAAGGCAAGCCTGATCTTTTCAGATCTCAGAAGCTAAGCAGGGTCAACCCTGGCAAGTATTTGGATGGGAGACCTTCAAGGAATACTAAGGTTGTGACGCAGAGGGAGGCAATGGTAAACTGCCTCTGAATATCTCTTGCCTGGAAAAGCCTCCCAGGAGTTGCCATAAGTCATATGTGATTTGATTGGGGTGGGGGTGGGGGGAGAGATGTTAAAGTTAAGGATAGGTTGTTAATTCTTGAAGTTGAGAACATAAGAAAGGCCATGCTGGATCAGACCAAGGTCCATCAAATCCAGCAGTCTGTCCAACATAGTGGCCAACCAGGTGCCTCTAGGAAGCCTACAAACAAGACAACTGCAGCAGCACTGTCCTGCCTGTGATCCACAGCACCTAATATAATAGGCATGTTCATCTGATCCTGGAAGAAGCCCCACTGCCCTCGGAGTTGCGTTCGAAGTTATGAGCATTCTGAAAGGGTCCATCCCTCTGGTTCATGGATGGAGCATCCTTCCTTTGTCCAGATGTGCATGAACATTGTTGCCATTGAAACAAAAACTGAAGTCTGAACTGGCTGAGAAAGCAAAGTTAGAACCCCTTGTGTGTGGTCTGGGGTCTTTATAGCCCACTGGTTCTTTCTCCTCCCTAACAGCAAATATCTTGTCTTTCATCTCTTTGTTCTTTCTTGGGGGGAGGTGATCAGCATTTCTAAAGAGCTGACTCATTCCCCTTTCCCCCTCAGTCTTCCTTTTGAGTCCTGTTAACATAAGGGATGGAGGAGCAGCACTCAGTAACCTCTGAACATAGATAAAATACAGACCTATTTGATGAGGCTTCTGGGGTGCAGGGCATTTCTTCACAACATATAATCTCTGAATGATACTGGAGGTTCTCACAGGCTATTAAAGCAGTCCAGTGACTGGCAGGTCCACTCATTCAGTGAGCTTGGTGACCAAACACCACAGAGAGGTTACATGTGCCACTACTAGTCCAAATGCCAGAACATGACAACAGTACCCATGTGTTCAATAGTTGGCACCTTTTCTGCAAGGTGTCCTCCTGATCACTTCTTGTGAAACACTATGAAGCTAAATTAGCTGTAGGATTCAGCATAACAGTTCCTTACTTAATATCACCCTAATGTTACGTGGTACAGAAAGCCTGTGGATGGAACTCTCTTCCCCATACTTGAGGGGTTTCACACTTTGCTGGCTGTGAGGCTTCCTGAATATTCTGGGAACTTCAAGGTATACAGATAAATATTACTTTGACATACGTTTCTGTGCCGCTGGTTTCTACTGTTTTATTGGAATTCTGTAAGCTGCCTCCTAATAGAAACAGCTGGGTATAAATATTTTAAATAAATGCCTTGGGGGCTTCATTTCTGACCGACATAGGCTGAACTGTATTGGACAGTACTATTGGACAGTACTGGGAGAAAAGGGATTCCCCTCTTGGCTGCTGTACCGGCAATGTTAAATCCCCGCTGTGTCACCAGCACCAAAACATCCCCCCACCCCGCTCTCAGCCACTACCAAGGTGCTCTGTTGCTTAGATTCAAGGCTGGCAACACAACACAGAAAGTGGGATTTAAACCCCTCTGCTGGTACATTTCAACATCCCCCCCCAATTCTCCAACCATTATGTCCATCCTGCACCAACTGTTTTGGGCAAGAAGAAATGCTGAGTCCAGCCAGGATTTCTCACAGGACCCCACCTTGTTTGATTCTTTGGTATGGAACATAATCCAATATGACTAAAACTCCAACTTTGAACACTACCACTTTACACCATTGGACTAACTCAGGTTTCAGAAAGTATTTGACAGAAATACTCCAGACTTCTTGAAATAATTTTGCCAAAAAGCTATAGGCTACTTCAAAGGGACTGGTGACAGAGAACATATATGACCCAGACTTCCTCTCCTGCCTGTTTCAGCTTTCATGCGAGGGGTAGGAGGGTAGAGATATGTATATCTCCTATCCCAAATTCTTTGATGTGACCTAGAAATATAGAGACTGGAACCATATGTCACTCACACATTCTCTGTCTCTGCTTCTTTAGAACAGTTCTGTATGTCAGGCCAAACTGAAGAATGGGAAAGGTGGAGCATACCTTCGGTAGCCTGCAAGGCAGAGCCTCCATTTGGATCTTTATGCATCTTTGAAAAGCTCTTAATCGACCAGGAACAATTCATGTTGCCCTCCAATGTCCAGCCACAGGCCCCTTCCTCAAAAGAGCAGTGTGCTCCCTCTGGGAAATTTTCTGTGAAGAAGAGTTGGGGTGGGGAACAAAAAACTTACTATGGGAAAAAAAGAGAATGAGTGTTATGAATGAACTAGTCTTTCTCTTGTTGAGTTTGGCCAGGAAACAAAATTATGCAAAGTCTACATTTCTACCAAGACATTACTTGTGGTCTCATTTCATTATGCAAAGTCTACATTTCTACCAAGACATTACTTTTGGTCACCATTTCATGCCCTGTAATTTAGCCTTCGTTGCTAAAACCAAGTTTATTTTTATGTAATTATTTATTTTTGTATTTATATTCTACCATCTGTTCTTATGCAAGGTCCCCGAGACATATTACAATAAAAACAAGAAGGTTAAATACAAAGTTTCATAAAAAACCACAGTAACATCACATAAAAAAGATGTACAGTTGAAAGGTCTTGATTGCTGCAGCCTGTGCTCCAGCTGGCAACTACCTACCTGGGAAGCAGCTGGGGGTACTAGCAAGAAAAGAGGGGGCAGCTAGGACCCAGAGCAGAATGAGACATGGGGTGACTTCTTGGTGGGGAGGGGGTTCTATACAGAGGAGGGATTCAGCTAAAGGCCCTGTAGGCGGTGCTGGTCCCACCTGTCTTCCCTTGCTGCTTTTGGGGACTAGAAAGGCAGGAGGGAATGAATTTGAAAATGTCACACAACTAAGCTGATAGATAGAAACCTCCTGAAAGAAACAGTTGGGAGAAGGAATAGATTTACACTCACCACAGACAGATCTATCACCTTCCTTGGTGGAGCAATCACTGTCAAAATCACACACCTGCAGGTGGCTGATGCAGCCTCCATTTGGGCAACGGACAGTAGAACCCTTGTTGTATTCAGAAAGATGTGGCTCATCTTTGTCTACAGAGAAAACAACAGAACCAGGAAGTCCGAACAAATGCCTTGATGAAGACTGTGAGTGCCCCATTATGAGCCCTTTCTTCTTTAGTCATTTGACAATGGAAGCAGTGGAAGATAATGACATCATGAATGGGGCTTCATGATGAAGAGTGAATTCTTGAAATCAGCACAAACAGAACTGAATGAATCTATACACAAGAGCTCTTGCAGAGTTGGCAAAGTGCCCTGCAGAAAGGAGAACTCACTTTGTGACTTGGGTCTGAGGATCTGAGCAGTCCCCCAATCTATTAAACCCCCAACAAATACCGCTCTAATGGTATTTGGTCACTTTCGGGATCTGAGGTGACTATGGGAAGGGCTCTATTTGAATTCACATCTGATATGAACATTCTACAGTGATTAATTTAGGATAACTGATTCACACTTGCAAACTATAATACAGTCAAAAAGAATGATGAACAAATAAGGGTGAACCAGCTCTAACTCAAGGCCAATCAAGGGTGAATAAGCACTGAAAAGTTACAGAAACAGGACAGAAACTATTTCTTTTTTTAAAAAAAACTAGCTGTCGTGTAGATTTTGATTTCTTCACTGATATTTGTATTTAGTGCTATAAGATATTTTTTTAAAGACAGGCAACATATTATTTCAGTTTTAGAAGATAATAAGTAAGCCTTAGAAGTTCAGTCTGAGGATAACAAAGAGGTGACCTTTTCAGGTGGTAGATTTACCACTGCTTCCTGCCCTGAGATTCCCTTGGGATGGCCATTGGGTCATCAATAAGGAAAATTTGTTGCCTATTTTTCAAATACTCCCCCCATCCTGTCATCATATGTCTTTGCATCTGCATTATACCGTTCAACAGCATGTTGATAAATCATCTGGTTCAGCTTAAATCACTCGTGGTCCCTTCCACTTTTATAAATGTTGTACTAAACAATTCCCTGGTATAAGAATTTAAAGCATCTGACCCACAGCAAGAATAAATCCCTTACTTAGGATATGGTTTTTAAAAATAAAAAAGGGAAAGGGGACTGGGAACAGTAATAAAGGAGAATTATAAAATCTAATAAAGCTAGAAATATATCCACAAAACCAATATGCTTATTTTAATTCCTTGTAAGCATCCATTAAAATTATGTTCCTTGTGCTTACAGTGATTGACAACTGACAACTTAAGATTTAAATGAATTTAGGACTTGACTTCATTTGCACTTGATTTAATTGAGGAAATACTTGCATTTACATATTTATGTTGATACTATATTGACATTATTATAACATATGGACAAGTTTGTCTTTTTCTTCATTTTAAAATACTACTAAAAAGTTTTGGACTTAAGGATTCCTTTCTGCAAAAATAGTTTTTATAAAAGTAACAGTCAAGTTCAGCATTTAGTTATCTACCCCATTGCATGATGCTGAGTTTTGTTTTGGATGTACAGCCAGCCCTGAGGTTCTTTTTGCTCAATGATTATATGAAACAAATATCTGGATTTTCCAGATTTGAACAGCTACGTGAACACATACCATGAAAGCAATTTCTGAACTGCAAAGAGCCCAAAGCCAAAAGACCCGAACTCTTTCTTCCACAGCTTGAATACAGCAGGGTGATTTCAAAGGGCCTGTCCATTCGTCCAATTGATCCCACCAGAACTTTCCACTTCATCCTGCACACAGTCAAGCAGTTATCATGCTAATAATATTTAATATTTATACAGTGCTTCTGAATGTTCAAAATGCTTCACATTACAGCATCTCAATTATTCCTACAACAATTCTGTATATAGAGTTGCCAGCCTCCAGGTGGTGGCTGGAGATCAGGCATCAGAGATCAGTTCACCTGGAGAAAATGGCTGCTTTGGAAGGCAAACTCTATGGCATTATACCCCTTGAAGTCCCTCCCCTCCCCAAACCCACCCTCCTCAGGCTCCATCCCCAAAATCTCAAGGTATTTCCCAACCCAGAGATGGCAACCCTATCTGTATGGTACGTTGATTTATTATCTTAACATTGAAAACAGAGGACTACGGATGCTGGCTTGCTTCAGGAGAGACTTGAACTAAGGAATTCCTGCTTCAAACATTTTAGCCACCATAATATAGCAGCTTGCATCAGGCATGTGGAACTTCTTAGAGATCACTGTTTAACTATTTTGCTTAAATAACCCTATAGAAAAGTCACCAATGCAAGCATTAATTACAACAGCAAATTACAACAGCTCACAGAGATTCCAATGTTATCTGTTGGATTATTTCAGTAAAGTTAAATGTTTAATTTCTAGTTAGACAATCCCATAATGTACACATCCATCCCTCTACTGCTGGTAAATTTGGGGGGGGCATGTCAGAGTATCAAGTTGATTGTAATAATCTGACAAGTAACAGCTGTGTGAGAGCTGTCAGATCTTGGAGATCTGAGAGGCCAAAGATGATGTCAGCAGAAGCAATAGCCTTGCTGGTACCAAAGGGAACTGCAGTAATCCAGATCTGGGCAGTTTGCTGATGTAATGCTTGGGAAGGTCCACAGGTGGCCTTAATGCAGATCAGGTGCAGTGGGTATATATAAGGCTATGTAACTGTGCTTCTGTAACACACTCAAATACAAATCAATTACAGCCTGGAAGTAGTAGTGGAGTAGTGTACGTGATGGTATGTTTTATCTGTGCACTGTAAATACAAGACACTGTTTCTTATAAAGCAAGACTGCTGGTGGTTATGTCCTGGAGGAACTCCTAAACCACTTGCTTCCACGTCAGGGCAGTGTTTCAAAAATTTACCAAACTTGTTTGCATAAACAGTAGATAGGAGTTATATTCCAAGGCAGGGGTGGGGAACCTTTTTTCCTCCAAGGGCCATTTGGATATTTATAACATCATTCACGGGCCATACAAAATTATCAATTTAAAAATTAGTCAACCAAGCCCCAAGCAGGCAGCTGCCCCAGATGACTCCCCCGCATAGGTAAGCAGGCAGGCATCCAACCAGTGGCATACTGGCCCATCTGGTGGCACAGGATGGTCTGTTGCACCAGCCGGGCGTAGCCATTGAGCCGCACGCTGGAGTTGCTCCTGCTCCGCATGGTCGGGGCTGGATTCTACAGCCTGCTCCTGCTACCTCTGCCTGCAGGGATGAAACGAGGACCCACTGGCTAAGAACTCCCCCCCGCACGTGCATTCTGGCCCTGCCTCCTTTAACCCCTCCATTGTCACCACTTCCTCCCCCAGCCATCTTGTAGTACAGAGGGAATATGTTTCTCCATGGCCCGAGTGGGAAAGGGTTAACATAGTATCTTGGGCAGTCCTAGCAGCTCCATAGCTAACGACTCTTCTGCAAGGGGAAAAAAAGGTTCCTTTTCTTGGCAAAACAAACTCACATCTGCCTTGAATAGAGGCTATTCCTGTCCACGGGAGAGGGCGGATTGCCAGTCTTAAATCCTTCTGAGCTAGAGATCTGCCAGGACCCAAGAAGGGCCAGACCAAATGATTTCACGAGCCTGGGCCCCTGGGCCTGACATTCCCCACCCCTGTTCCAAAGGCTGCAATACTATCTTCAACTCTCTATAAACTGGTGTTTACCCCTAATTTCAAATGTTGTTTTTCAAGTAAATTCTAAATTCTGGTACGTATCATGAATGGGTAACAGGTGAATGCTCACACCAACCAGACATAAATAGCAGCATTGCTATCAACAACAAAATATCAACAAACAAAAATTCCTGGGAATATTTCTTAATTTTAAGAAACATTTTTATGGTAAATGTGTACTATGATTTATGGTAAAGGTGTACTATGCAGGGAAAGCAAACACAAATATCTGCAAGGAGAAGACTGGCTACAGTTTATAGTGCTAGTTCTCATTTTCTACACAGGAAGAGATCAATTCCTGTTATGTCAAATTTGTTTCAGATTTCAAAGCTAGACCCTTCTCTGTAATAGAGGAACTCCTGACTGATCTCCTGGAATGCAGATGGCATTTGTGCATGAACAAATTAGCGCCATCAGCGAATTTACAAATCTTACATGCAGTCTCATCCATTCAATAACCCCTAATGAGAGTAGATTAAACAAAACCAGCAAATAGTTCAGCAGGTACAATGAAAAGGAATGAATAGACATTTTATTTATTTTATTAGACTTATAGCCTGCCCTCCCCAGCAGACTCTGGGCTCATAGATACCCTCTTTGCAACAGAACCACTAATTGCAACCACCATTTCAAGGCGGGGGTAAAAAGCCTTGCTCAGTATTGCTCAGTTTATTGCAAAAGCCATCCTGGTTGTCTGAAAAAAAATCTCAGTTCATGCCTTTCCCACTTTGAATGTGACAAAAGCCAGGGGTTTCTCATGGCTTTTACTACAATGTAGAACAGTGAACCAAGAACTTCTTCCTTTCTAGAGGTTTCTGATGTCTTCATAACCTTATTCTACTTCTACCAGCATGGATCCTTTTTCTTAAAGTTTATAAAAAGGCTTAATATTCTGTTTCATTCTCAGTGATGCAAGATATTGAAAGATAGTGATCAAGCATATCTCATTGCAACTCAGTAACCTTAGCATGCCCAGGGATTTGCTATTTTATGGCCGCATTCAAAAGTGAATAATTAAATCCAACCAGGGCCTGTCCAAGCAACGGTTTCCGTCTGCAGCTGGCAACTGGCCAGAAGGATTGGAGGGGCGGGAACATGTGTCCTGTCATCATGTCAACGTGCGACATCACTTCTGGTGAAAAATAAAAGTGGCGTCATAACATCAGGGTTGATGCTCTAGGATTCACCCAAAATTCTATGACCTCCAACATTATGATGTCACTTCCAGTTTTCACCAAAAGTGATGTTGTGCACTGGTACCCCTGCATTTTCCCCAATTGGAAACACTGGCAGAGAAGAGGGGGAGCTACCAGGATGCCTCCCACTAAAACAGAAAACCTGGCTTCCTTATTCTAACCTCTGTAACTTGTTGCTCCTGCGTGGTGCATAGGATTGCCAGCTCCAGGTTCGGAAATACCTGGAGATTTTGAGGGTGGAGCCTGAGAAGAGCGGGGTTTGGAGAGGGGAGGGACTTCAATGCCATAGAGTCCAATTGCCAAAGTGGCCATTTTTCTCCAGGTAGGGTTGCCAACCTCCAGGTACAAGTTGGAGATCTCCCGCTGTTACAACAGATCTCCAGCCGACCGAGATCAGTTCACCTGGAGAAAATGGCCGCTCTGGCAATTGGACTCTATGGCATTGAAGTCCCTCCCCTCCCCATGGCCTAAGACTCTGAGAGTGGGGTTGTCAGGCTCATGCCCGAAGAAGGGGAACCCCCTCTCTAGGAGCCCTTCCCTGGCACCGATCAGCTTGCCAGAGGGGCTTCCCAACAGCAAGAGGAGGTGTAGGTCTCCTTGCATTGCCAGCAACATGTCGGTGTCACTTCTGGTGCTTTCTGGCTTATTGTAGCTTATTCAAAACCTTACAGGCAAATATTTTGGTGTAAAAAGGTGAGTTTTGAGAGGCCTGAAATCTTTCTTTTCTGAAAGATCGCCTCAAAGCCCCACCTTTTTTCAACTGTATTACTCCTGCATACTGCGGTGCTTGGCAACGGTTTTGGTGCCATTTTCTAAATGAACAAAAATGTCCTCTCTCTATCTGGCCAGTCATGCAGCCAGCATAATACCATTGTGGAACCATGTAGCCAAATTTTTCTATGAAACCAAAACAGAGTGAGAACAATTCTTCTTGCTGGTCTTCAGAGTGGGAAAACATGTTCTGTTACATTATTGCTGAAATGGCCAGCAGTGTTTGCAGGAATTGATATTTTAAAATAACTCCCACCCAGAGGGTTGCCAAGTGCCCGGTTGGTGGCGGGTAAAATTCCGCCAATCCACTGGGCTGCCTGCCAACCAGCTGAGGGCCGGCAGGCAACTTGTGTATGCACGACACACTCTAGCAACCTCCGCAGAAACTCTATGGAAACCATAGAGTTTCAGCCGACATTGATAGAGCGTCCGTGTCGCTTCTGAGTAAACCCGGAAGTAATGTAGGCGCGTTGCGTGGGCTGCACGCGCATCACACCAGGCGTGCGCACACCGTGTGATATAGAAAGGCTCCAGCCGATGGAGCCACGTCACCTGGTAAGCCTACCCACCCATCTAATGTTTGGCTAAAATGTACTCATTATTGAGTGCCAGTAAGGTATAGTAGATAGAATGTTGAATTGGATCTGGGAGATGCAGACTAAAATCCCCATTCTGCCATGGAAACTTGCTAGTTTCCATTTGGCTAGTCAGATACTCTTAGGCTAACCTACCTCACAGGATATTGTCAGGATAAAATGGAGGAGAGGTGGAGCCTGGAAATTTCCTGGAATTACAACTGGTCGCCAAACTACAGAGGTCAATTCCCTTAGAGGAAATGACAGCTTTGGAGCGCGGACTCTATGGCATCATATCCCCACTGAGTTCCCTCCAGTGCCCAGACTCTGGCCTCCCACATCACCATCCCCACAGCTCCAAGAATTTCCCAAGCCAGAGCTGGCAACCCTAGAATGTAAGCTGCTTTGGGTCCCCATTGGAGACAAAGGTGAGGTATAAATGAAGTAAATAAATAATACTAGCCTCCAACAGAACAAAATCCAGTGGAGGGGGCTTGGAGAAAACAGCTCAACTTTCCATTTTGGACAGGTGACGGATGGGCACACCCCCTTATAAAGCACTGTCATCTCTCACTAGTGAATTTCCCACTCTAATGGGTGCAGCGTTTTCAAGGGGCAGGGACTCAGATGCTCCTGGATTTCTGCTGGTGATTCTGCGGTTCTCCTGATACTCTAGACCAGGGGTCGGCAAACTCATTAGTCAAAAGAGCCAAATATCAACAGTACAACGATTGAGATTTCTTTTGAGAGCCAAATTTCTTAAACTTAAACTATATAGGTAGGTACACTGTTTATTAACTTAATAAACTTTAATTAAAGTTTTAAGTCTTAATTAAACTATAGGTACACTGAATAAAACTTGATATCATACTTAATAGTGATCTTATTTATTGATAAAAATTAAATTGTAAGTCCCTGCCATTTCCCCCTCCCCGTCCGGAGTCCTCGTCTGGAGGCCTGGTCTACCGCCATAAAAGCCTATTGGTAGACCTGGCCTCTGGCTGAGTCCCATTGGGAGGCCAGGTCTACCCATTGGCTTTCTTGGCAGTAGACCTGGCCTCCAGAGGCCCATAGAAGCCAATTGGTAGACCTGGCCTCTGAAGGGGGACTTTTCCCCCTCCTCGGAGTCCAGGTGTACTGCCAAGAAAGCCAGTGGGTAGACATGGCCTCCCAATGGGACTCAGCCGGAGGCCAGGTCTACCAAAGGAAGCCCGCCCGGCCCAACAGCTGATAGGGAGCGGGGGGGCAGGAACCGCCGAGCCGCCCGCCCAGCAATCGTGTGGCTAGAGGGGAGGGGAGGCTTTAGCCTCCCAACCATTGAGGGAAAGGGAAAGGGGGACCCGGCCATTCTCCATGGTGTGTGGGGGGGAGACAGCGCGCCCGCTCTCTCTCTCAGGCGTGCCGGCTCCGCAGCCCGGCTGCCGGCACGAGCAAGCGCAAGAGCAGGGGCTCCGAACCAAGTTCGGAGAGCCGCACTCAACGGGCCAAAGAGCCGCATGCGGCTCTGGAGTCGCAGTTTTGAGACCCCTGCTCTAGACATTTCTTTGGGGAAAAGAACCACCATACATGGGATTTTGAGAATTCGGATCAGAAAAGGCTGGGTCAAGAGAGCATCGAGCCCAAGGTTAAATTCCCATGCATAAAAGACCACACACACAGAGAGAAAACAAGCTGCCTATCTTTTATGCCTTATCCTACATCTGTTTGTTCAGTACAATAGATCCCCCAGTAATGAACTACCACCACTTTCCCCCCCTTTTTTTGCTTTTGCTGCTGCTGCTGCTCATATCTCAGGCTCAACAGCTCCAATTCATCGTCAGATCACTTTGTTATAGTGTATTGCTGTAGCCAGGAACTCATAGCACTGAGTCACTCTCCATTACCACTATGGTCAATTATATCAAACAGCCTTCCAAAATTTAATCGTGAGTACATTGTGTGACGGATATAGACTCTCAGCACTCTAGACAGTGCAGGGCCCTAGCAGCACCAATACATTTTTCTCCACGATACGATTTTGTGGTGACTTGGGAGTGGACTTTGTCCCCTACCCAATCATGGATAGGGGAAAGGGAAGATGCAGCAATGCCACCAAACCTAGAATATGCTCCCCAAAGCCCAAGGGATTAGGCACAGGGTTTCACCAAAGCCTCAGCACTCTGATTAGCACTGAATAAACAAACAACAGAGGAAAACAAAAAAAAGGCAACAATTGCATCACTGAATAATCCCTGAGCATATGCAAAGTGCAGTGAAAACCCAGTAGCCAAACCCATTAAAAGCAAAAAAACAAATATGAAGTTTATTCTAATGAGAAAAGGGAATAAAGCAGTGGAGACAGGGAGTACTGGCTTAGAAGTCAAGCTCAAAAGAAAAGATTAAACAGGTATAGCTATTTACTAAGCATTTGCTTGCATCAGGGTCTCTCTCACACTGGGGTCCCGTTCCTTGGACCCAGGGCACAGCTCATGACTGAACCTGAGCAACCCTGCAGAACACAAAGAACACCCCTGCCAAGTAACTCTTGGGCTTTTTATAATATTTACAGATATCAAGTTTAGGCTATAATATTTACAGATATCACATTTAGGTCATTGGGCCACTACTGTGTGGAGTCCTGTGGTTCCTAAAGATCCCACCTGAATCCCTCAACATCTAGGTGGGAAGGCCTCTCACTTAAGCTTATTTTCCTGGAAGGAACAATCACTGTTGATGGCTATCTATTCCAAGAGAGTGGCCAATCTCCAGCACCCCACTGTGACCCCAAGCCAAATAGCCACATCACTTGATTTCACTGCCCCAGCCCAACTCAGTTCAGATTGCATGCAGACATGCAAAAGGACGGGGACAACTTGTTTGGTTGAATGATCTTTGGATCATCCCAGTTCTTTACAGAACAGCGTACAGAATGTGAAAGAATGAGAAGTAGCTTTATATCTTCAAAAATAAATGTGTGAACTATCTACTGGTATGATGGATCTTTGCTCAGGTATTTCCTCATGCAGCTGGATTTTGGCAACCCTCATCTTCCAGATTTAACTGCAGCAGCTTCTCCCCGTGCCATAAATAAGCCCTCTGCTACACTCAGTCCAAGCAGAAGCTATTCAGAGCCAATTTAATTTCCTTAATGGAACCCAGAACAAAGCCCTTTGTATACACAGCAGAAGATGGATTGTCGCAGCAAGAATTCAGATAAGCTCAGCCTGGCAATACTTTTACTATTGATTTTGTGTCACGAGAACACAACTTACTATAAGCTGGCTAATATTACTCTACTTGTAAATACAGATATTAAAGTCGCGGTGAGTGGCTCAACAGGTTTCTGGGCAAAATGAAGCTAAAGAAAACAAGTTTGAAGAAGCATACAAAGTTCAATTTGATGCAAGAAGTAAGTAGTGCTACTACAAGGCAGCAGCAGCAACTATGTAGCAAACACTGGAACGTGATTTAAGCAGTTTTCTGTCACTGACACAAGAGATTCCAAGAAGCATTTGTGAAAATGCTCCTGGCTATTTCCACTGTTCTTCACAAGTGGTTTCAGAACAGGAGCCTTACGTGCTTTCCTATGTTTGAACAAAAAGGCAGGATTTGTCTTTCCAGCACAGACAACTCCTGAATTGGAAGGAAGAGTAAAGAAGAAATCAAGGCAAAGCAATCCCTTGCTACAAGTAAGAATGTTGAGCTTTGGTCTGAACTAGTGTGATGAGTCACAGCTAAGTCTGGTTTCACAAACAGGTTCAAGCAAGGTCAGCTGATGCAACTAGAAACGTCTCCCTGGATTGCTTCTCATTATATTTTTACAAGACCCTTTGGGGAGTCACGTTTGCCATTAAGTTGTATGAGAGAGTAATGGAATACAGACGGCAGCACACACCTCTGCATCTCTTCTTTGCAAAATAAACTGAGGGACTGCTTCACATTCTAAAATTAGATTTTTATGCACTTTAAAGGTTGGATTGCCTAAGAATGCCTTTGTGGGTTTTTCTTTCTAAACAAGACAGGGAGGAGCCTGTAATGAATACACAAAATTGAAATAGTATTCTGTGTATTACATTACTTTCGTATTCTGTGTCAGGCACTCTGGATTCAAACTCTTCTCTTGAGGATTACTGGTTACTTTCACTGAGCACTCCACCACCAAGCGCTGATGAGGTTTCGCAACTGAAGCTTCTGTAAACTTTGCCCCTAATAAATCACTCTGTAATGTGTCCTCTGAAAATGCATTTACAGGGATTAAAAATATCATTGTTTTTTCCTCCTTACATGTAAATACAGTCAGAGCCACATGAACCTCTGGACTCCTCAGTACCAACTAAAGCCAGCACAGTGTAATGGTTAAGAGTGGCGGACTCTAATCTGGTAGAACAGGGTTCGATTCCCTACTCCTTCACGTGAAGCCTGCTGGGTGACCTTGGGCCAGTCTCAGTTCTCTCAGAACTCTCTCAGCTATGGTTTCCAGGTCCTTCTTCATTATCGGTGGGAGGTTTTGGGGCAGAGCCTAAGAAGGGCGGGGTTTGGGGAGGTGAGGGACTTCAATGCCATAGAGTCCAATTGCCAAAGTGGCCATTTTCTCTAGGTGAACTGATCTCTATCGGCTGAAGATCAGTTGTAAAAGCAGGAGATCTCCAGCTACTACCTGGTCATTGGCAACCCTACTCTCAGCCTCTCCCACCTCACAAGGTACCTGTTGTGGGGAGAGGAAGGGATTGCGATTGTAAGCCAGTTTGAGATTCCTTAAGGTAGAGAAAAGCGGGATATAGTTGCCAATTCTTCTCCCTCCTCCTCTTCTTCAACACACTGGATGTCAGCGGCAAGTTTCTGTCATGGCCTCCATGTAGGGTTGCCAATCTCCAGGTGGGGCCTGGCAGTCTCCCAGAATTACAACTGAACTCCAAATGACAAAGATCAGTTCCCCTGGAAAAAATGGCTGCTGTGGAGGGTGCACATTATGGCATTATACCCTACTGAGCACATGGAAGAAGGACTTCTGCTTGTAAAGAAAGGCGATTTGAACTCTGGGGAAATTCTCTTTTAGCTCTAGTGCCCCTGCTGAACTTCACTTGTTGCCTGGATTTGGTAGGATCCAGTTATTTCATCTGCACTGTGGTTGCTACTTGAAACCAGAAGGTTTTCAAAATGTGGATGAAAAGATCCTAAAGGGTCCAACCCATCCCCTGAAAACTCTAATCCTGGGCGTGTGCCTAACAGCCACGAGGGCTTCCATCCAAGGGAACCTGCTCCATAAATACTCCCAGATTAACTTTGGCTCAGAGAAACACAGTCATCCCTAGATAAAATCAAAAGGACCGGGGGAGACCTATCAATGAAACTTTTAATAAATTGGAAGAATAAATCTTACCATGCATCTTCTTCCTGGCCCTCTTGCAGAGGCATGGTGATGCTGTAGTTAGAATCCACATATTGAATTTCCGCAGAAAGTCCTGCTAGAGTGGCGTCCTGCACATACGCCGCCAGTTCCAACATACAGGAATCAGAGCTCCAGGGCAGGACTGGGCTGTGGAGGCTGAACCTGCACTTCTCTGAGCTCCTGCTGAAGTTCAGCAAAAGAATGCTCCCTATGAGGAAGAAGAAGAAAACAAGGAAAAAATGAGTTTATAGCAAAAAGGAAGCAAAAAAGAGAGAGTCTGACTGAAAACCATGAGCCTAAGGATGAAGGAAAGAAGAAAACACACAGAGAAAGGTAATGAGAAGTAGGAAGAGGAAGACAAAGAGGACAAAAAGAAATTGAGTTGGGGGAGGAATAGGGTAGAAACAAGTGGGCTGAAACAGTAATATATTCACTGTGCCTTATCAAGCAGAGTTATACTTTTCTAAATCCATTGATGTCAATAGGATTAGAATGGTACAACTCTATTTAGGATTGAGCGAGACGCTTTGCAACCAGAGTTTCCCAATGGATAACATAATGTTATATACAACAATTCAGAGCTAAACTCTACTGAGTCCAATAGGATTTACTCCCATATACCAGATTACCGATAAAAGCAGCAGAATTACACGCACTGGGTGGGTGGTGGGTGGGGGAGCCAGTTTTGAAGCAGCAGATCAAGTTTAAAAAGATCATGTAAAATCAACCCACAGTAGTTTCAAGGAAAAGGGAAGACAAGAATCAACAAAAAGCCTGGTCGAGCATGTACATCTTTTACTTGGTACCAATAGGCTCAGCCCCAGGCAAATAAAACTGGGGTCCCACAAGAAAGCGGGCACGATTCTTGGAACAACACTCCTGCCTCAGAGAAAAGAGGCAGGAGAGGAAAGGCCTCAAATGAAGATCTGAACTTCTTCTCAAAGAGAGACATTGGGCCACAGGCCCACATCTAAAAATGGAGGGAAATGTATATATATTTGAAAAGGTGAGTGCCTGCAGAGAATTTGAGAGAGGCTTAGGTTCACGTTATGATTTTAAATATTAGATGGCTTTAAAACATGTGGGAAGATACAGCATGAGGCAGCATAGCTAGGCTTACCAGGTCCCTCCTTTGCTCTGGCAGGAGGCTATTGGGCTGTGGGCGCAATTGCGCATGCGGGGCACTTCTGGTTTACAACCGGAGGTGCCGCCTTGCGAGGGGCCTTTTCCTTAGTTTGAGTGGTAAAGCAGCCCTTTACCACTCAAACTAAGAGGAAAAGGCCCCTCACAAGGTGGCACTTCCGGTTGTAAACCGGTTGTAAACCGGAAGTGCCGCATGTGCGCACCGGCGCGCGCATGCACATTTGCCAGCCGACCCTCAAGTGATCGGCGGGCAGAGGGGCAAATTGTCGAGGGTTTGCCTGCCACCACTGGGCACCTGGCAACCCTAAGCATAGCCAAGTCAAGAACAAAGATTACAAGGCAAATACATTACAAGGCCTGAGGAGTACCTGTCACCTAGAAGAGGTAGGCCTTTGGGAAGGCAGGAAACCCAGCTATTCATAGATTCCTTCCATTTGCAAACTGCAGCTCTTGGATGAGCTCTACCTACTACCTTGCAATGAGCTTTAGAGCAGCGGCAAAACCTACTTCAAAAGCTTAGCCCAAGAGAGAGAAAAATCCCTATCTCTCTTCTGAGTGGGAGAGGAGAAGGGGCAGTTCACTTTGTTGTGCTGAGCTTTGAAACAGAATGAACTGTTCTTCTGTCTAACTGTTCAGCTCTGAAATAGGCAGCCTCCTCCATAACTCAATGTGACCAAATGAGCTGCCCCTTCCCTTCTCCCATACAGAGAACCATGGGACACTTCTCCCCTTTTATGCTTAGTGCTGGAACCAGAAGATGCAGTAGAAGAGACCAACACAGGTTTTGCCTGCTCCAAAGCTCAATGAGATATGAAAAAAATCCTTTTCCCCTCATGCCTGTCCAGTGTGGTGTAGTGGTTAGGAGCGGAGGACTCTAATCTGGAGAACCAGGTTTGATTCCACACTCCTTCACATGAGTGACGGACTCTAATCTGGTGGACCAGGTTGGTTTCCCCATTCCTCCACATAAAGCCCGCTGGGGACCTTGGGCCAGTCACAGTTCTCTCCGGACTCTTTCAGCCCCACCTACCTCATAGGTGTCTGCTATGGGGAGAGGAAGCAAACACCGGTTTGAGACTCCTTAAAGGTAGAGGAAACCAGGGTATAAAAACCAACTCTTCTTCTTCAATGGCAAATGTCAGGGAGGGGAAGGAGACACCACATGGGTGTGGGCAATGATGTGGTTCCTTACTAACCATCTTTGTTATGGGGAGGGAGAAGGAGAACTGGGTGATAGCAAACCATGTCATTGGGCTAGGTCCCACAGTTCCTGCAGCCAGCATTTCTGGAGAAGCACAAGAAGCAGCCCTGGAGAAGCAGTTCCCACACCACTGCTAACAACATGAATTGGTTCTTGGTGTCAGCTGGTCCTGGGTTTTTACTTCCTATGGGAGGAAGTGTGCAGGATTCTCATGAAGGAAGGAAGAGCTAGTTCTTTGCAATGGAGGCTCTATTTAAATCCTACAATATATCTATTGTACCCATTATAATTATTTTAATACATAAACAGCATTTAGCACATGATGCAGTGTAATGAATGGAGAGTTTTCATATGGAAAATATTCTGTATGTCAGTGCCATTTGCATGAGCCAAAGACTGACTAATATGAAAAATCAATTCGCTTTCAACCATTAATTTTTGTTTGGTGCTTTGCACTCTCAAGTACAGTGCAGGGTACTTCTGTGGATCCAACTAAATGAAGGAAAAGACAGTTAACCCCAAGATGTACAAACAACAACCTTTTAGATCTCTGTTGGATGAGCTGTTCTCCATGATCTGCTGCTGTTCCTGTGAAGTCAAAGCAACCACTGAAGATAACGTCCAGTCTGGTTTTCCAGAGGCATCCATTGATGTAACCCAGGAGCAATTCCGTCCAAAGTTACATGGGGTTTCTGTCATTGGAAACACAGAAGAATCAACAGGGCATTGTTATGCTAATATTATTACTGGGAAGGGTCAAGACTGATAGCTAAGCTAGCATTCAGTTCACCAATATGTGTACATCTGTCATTTTAGTTGCTGAGCTGGGATGAAGCTGAGCTTACCTGATGACTTTAGGGGACATTCTAAAGGTTCTCTTTTTTATATATTAATCTGTCTTCACCTTTAAATTGTGATGTCAGCTTTTAGGTGATCTTTTGTGCCACAAAAGAGCTAACAAAGAAAAATGATGAAAAAATTTTCAAGAGCAAATACTGATGGGCACCAACAAAACCCAGCATTTTCTGCACTCCAGCGCAATTGCACAGGACATGCAGTGGCTTTTGCACAGGTGCTGCGTCAAAGATGTTTGCTATGCAAAATTAATAATGTTCAGGGCTGATTTTTACATTATAGTCACCACATTCCAGAGACCAGTTAGACCCAAGTCCAGTAGCATCTTAGAGACCAACAAGATTTTCAGGGTATATTTTCAGGGTATAACTTTGAGAGTATATTTTCAGGGTATAACTTTGAGAGTCTGATGAAGGGAGCTTTACTTATGGAAAGCTTATACCCTGAAAATCTTGTTGGTCTCTAAGGTGCTATTGGACTCATACCTAGCTGTTCTACTACTAGGGTTGTTAGCTCCGGGTTGGGAAGAACCTGGAGACTTTGGGGGTGGAGCCTGAGGAGGGCAGGGTTTGGGGAGGGGAGAGATTTCAATGCCACAGAGTCCAATTGCCAAAGCAGCCATTTTCTCCAGGTGAACTGATCTCTATCAGCTGGAGATCAGTTGTAATAGCAGGAGATCTCCAGCTAGTACCTGGAGGTTGGCAACCCTATCTACTACAGACCAACATGGCTACCCTCTGAAACATTCCAGTGACACAGCATACATGCCAGTCTAGCATCATCTATGTATAATTTAGCAGCACTTTCTTTCACCCAACATATCCATTATTTTGAGGGACACAATACAGGTGCACAGTACAGATGCATTGGTGTGCAGAAGGCACTAAGTTTTAATTCAGAAATATTTCAAGCAACATCGCATGCTTGAAGTTTTTCCTAATGAAAATGTGGTGGTTGGCAAAGGAGAAACACAGCAATGCCCCTCAATGCAATTATGTTTAAGAATATTTCATCTAGACTTGCTAGCGCGTGCATGTGTGTATAAAATAGAATATAATATAGGAAAACATAGGCTGTCATGTTGCATTTTTGGTGCTAGAATGTTTTCTAAAAATGCTGTTCAAGAAGGAGTATCAAGACCCCGTTTTGCTATGATGCACACGATCCATGCCTATTTCCTTTGTGGAGACAGCTCCACAAAGAACACAAAGCAAGAAAGCAATTTATCTGAAGTATGATTAGCCTTGAGCAAAATCTATTCATCCACATCAGAACAAATATGGTTTTCATTAATTGTATATCTGGATATTTATCAGTTATTCAAGAATATATTACCTTCTTTCTCTGACTGTGACATGAAAGGAAAATATCTTCTCTAATGTATATGTCTTGGGAGTGGGGATTTGCTTTTTCTTTCAAACCAACCATGTCATGCCATCATACGAATCTGTGATTTTGTTAAGGCATTTCATGCTCCAGTAAAATGCAGGCATTAGATAAACTGCCTGCCTTCTCACAAATTTACAACATATGCTACATGAAGCCTCCACGACTGTGGCTTGAAAAATAGACAAATGCAAATTTCTAGTAAGACCTGATTAAGACCATACAGTCTATTTTTACATAGCACAGTTATTTCGTTGAAATGACGGATCTCTGGGGAACAAACAAAAGATTTCTAGGGGGAAACGGGTGGCCGATGAATCCTTTTCTAAAGCAATATGGCTGAATCAATCGGATTATTTATAGAAGTGGGAAATGACAGAGACAGAATACAGAGGAAGTATAAAGTAGAGGGTTTTTTTGTTGTTGTTGCAAGATTGTATTATATGCTTTTCATGTCTGGTTTATTACAGGATTGCAAAATGTTGCCCACACCATTTGAGAGCACTTGGAACAAGCTGTACCTCGACTAATCAGATCCTCAGACGTGCTTAGGAGGAGGCACTGGTCCCCTATATCTAATAGAAAAGCTGCTGGCTTCTGTGCCACTTCTGTAACTACACACTGAAGGGATGCCATAGGAACACAGAAACATAGGATTTCTGTAAATTGACTAAAGACCATCACCCCACCTCCAAAGAGAAAGAGTGAATAGAATAGGCTACGGGAGCATGTAATGCTAAGAAAAGCTGAGAGATACTCAAAAGGAGGGGACAGAGAGATGGGGACACTGGCATGTTCAAGCCCTTGGGAGGATTTCCCAATAATTTGTTCCACGTGCACACTGCAATTTCTTCTGTCTACTCCTCCCCCACTTGTATTTTGGTAACTCTAGCCTGGTACACAAGTTTTTTTTTTGCATGCCTTGCAGGTATATTACACTTCTTCACAGAACATATAATTTGCTGCCACAAGATATAGAGATGGCCTCTGACTTAGGGGCTTTGAAAGGGATTAGGAAAATTCACAGAAAATCGGTTTTTCAAGGACATGATGCCTAAATGAGAACGTCGCCTCCAGGTTCAGAAGGACTATCAGGCTGAATACGAGTTGCTATGGAAGAGTAGGGTAGACAATCAATAGCAGACAGAGACAGTAAAACAGCTCTGGAGCAAAATCAACCAAGCAACCCCTTGAGACAGGCGGTGCGACAGGGTCTGCTTGGCTTGGACAGGGTTCATAGTGATAATGACAATGGGATAAGGCTCTTGCTGTGGGTGCCACTTGGTTCAGCTTGGGTCTGGCTCCCACTGGCCCTCCAGGGCTTTGGACCACTGGGAACTTTTCCAGTGAGTTAAAGGGTCAGTCCATCTTTGGAAGCAAACAACAGCAGAAAGAGGTTGCATTCATTCTCTGATGGTGGGTTTCTAAGAAGCATTTGGCTGGCCTCTGTGAGAAACAGTATGCCAAACCAGATGCACACTGACTCCTTCTATGTAGTCTGGCAACTAGGCGATATAAACTTTCAAAAGGACTTTGGTTCATGGCAATAAACTCCAGACTTTCCTTCTGCTATGGCACTAGTAAGTGATTCATTGGTAGGGTTGCCAACCTCCAGGTGCTAGCTGGAGATCTCCCACTATTACAACTGATCTCCAGCTGATAGAGATCAATTCACCAGGAGAAAATGGCTGCTTTGGCAATTGGACTCTATAGTATTGAAGTCCCTCCCCTCCCTAAACCCCGCCCTCCTCAGGCTCCACCCCAAAAACCTTCCGCCAGTGGCAAAGAGGGACCTGGCAACCCTATTCATTGGTCAACATAATATTGGACTGAACGTTCCACTGGTCATTCTCACAAAACACATCTATGTCCCAGTAAGAAATTTTTGCATATATTTTACAGATCTAGCAGAGTACTGTCTAGGACAGAGGTGGGCAATCTTTGTTTTAGTCCAAGTGCCAAAAAAAAATCCTCGTTGTCTAACTCTGAAGATGTTGCTGTGCTGACAAACAAGGACTGGGGGAAGAGACAAAGGCTGTGCTTGGACAGACACACTAGGACTAAGCTGAGTCCCAGCTTGTGCTTCTAACCGTCTTAGGGGCTTGCCTCAACCCACTTGGGCAAAGAAACCAGCCCTGCATGCTGAGTAAAATGGTCCAGTGTGCTGCTGTTCGGTACACGTGACAGGGATACACACCCCAGCTCTATAATTATGCACAGACTTGCTGTTTATAATCTAGGGAACTGAATCACTCAGCAAAATAATTAATGATGTAATTAATGATGAAGGTAACACCCTGCTGTGTTTTGTGTAACCAGTGTTTGCTTTTGCTTTTGTAGACAGAGTCTTTGGTGTAGAGACCAAGGAAGTCCAGGGTGAAACTGAGTGACCAGTAGCTATGAAAGAGACAATCACTACAAAAATATGCATATTAGCCAAAGCCAAATTTAAGCTGTTTCCAACAGATTGTTATGAAGTTCCATATAGGTGTGCTACTTACTATGGAGTGATTTTTGGATCAAGTTCATTGTGACACTCATATGGACATATGAAGATGCCTTATACACAGTCAGACTATTGGCCCATCTAGCTCAGCATTGTTTACACAGATTGGCTGCAGCAGCTCTCTGGGGAGTCAGGCAGATGAATTTCACAACACCTGCTGTCTTTAACTGACGATACTGGGGGTTGAATCAGGACCTTCTGCGTGCACAGCAGTTCCTCTGCCACTAAGCCACAGCTCCTCCCAAATGGAGCTTAGTAAAACAAAACCAGCCTATGGTGGAAAACGACGTCTGTGTGAACATATTCTTAGCTAGTTTACTTTCTTGGTTTACTGCTTTTAACCATGAAATAAACACTGGGTGCAAATGAATTCTGTATGCTGAGACAGACCTTCAAAAGCCCAAATGTTAATATGGAAGCAACATTATGCCCATATTCTCACTATGGAGAAAGGCTGCTCAGCTCCTCTCCCTGGAAAAGTTCTTGAGAACAAGCACTCTAGTACCTGGATGAGAAGACTGATCAGATGAAACCATCCCATTTCTGCTTGGAAAAAGCCTTGGAGGTGCATACGAGAAGGAGGGACTTTCCCCATATTGTCTGGATGCAGCAGGAGCAACTGCAATAAAGGCAAAAGTACAACAGTAAAAACAGAAAGAGCTCAAGATTTCATTTTCATACAGGTAACAATTTTCCATGTTTGAAATTCTTAACGTTTGATTAAAATATGAATAATGATCCAACAATGTTTACATGGAGGAATGTAGTTATTTATTACTTTCTCCATTAAAAATGATGCTTATCTAAAGCATCAGTGCCTGGTGGAAATACCCAAAAGTTTGGGGTGGAGAGTAGGGTTGCCAACCTCCAGATGGGGCCTGGAAATCTTCCAGAATTTCAACTGATCTCCAGATGACAGAGAGAAAATGGCTGCTCTGTAGGGTTGCCAACCTCCAAGTACTAGCTGGAGATCTCCTGCTATTACAACTGATCTCCAGCCGATAGAGATCAGTTCCCCAGGAGAAAATGGCCACTTTGGCAATTGGGCTCTATGGAATTAAAGTCCTCCCCCCTTGCCAAACCCCTCCTTCCTCAGGCGCCACCCCAAAAATCTCCAGGTATTTCCCAACCATGAGCTGGCAACCCTACTGCTCTGGAAGGTGCACACTATGGGATTATATCCTGCTGAGGTCCTTCCCCAACCCAAGCCCTGCCTTCCCCAGGCTCCTCCCCCAAAATCTCCAGGAATTTCCAAACCCAAAATGGGCAACCCGAGAGGCGTTCTTGCAAAGGACCCTGCAACCCTTACCAGCAAAGGGATGCTGCAGTAGTCGCATTGATGCTATGTTCTGCTCGTTACAGCAAAGCTAATGTGATTGTTATAAATTGGGAGTCAGAAAGTTATCCATTTATATTCTTCACCTGCATCATCCATTTTTCTTGCATCTAAGCCAATAAACAAACTCCTAAGATCCAAACCTCAAGAAATTAGTCTGCTTACTATCAAATTCACTACATGTGGATCCAATTTTATTAAAACAGCAATGCCATTAATTTGAAAAAACTGAATATTATACATTTTTGGTATAATGTGTATTGAATATGTAGAATCAGCAGAAGCCATTACAAATGCTTTCAGTGTCAACAAGGTCCTTTGGGTAGTTTGCTCATACTTACGAAAGTTTAAGATACTTCAGTAAAATAAACCTAGTAGTTTGCTTGCGGGAAACCCAGCGGTCAGGCACTGCCTTGATATGCACTCTTATAGGAGTGGAAGAAAACAGGATTAGGCCAAGTCTTTCAGCTCCCTAAAAGTTAACCAAAAAGTTAACAAATTGCCACGACATTGCCCACTAGTTAGCTTTATCCTGTTCTGACTAAAAAAACGGTGTTCCACCAATTAGCTGGTATTGAGGTAAAAAAATTCCAGATTCTTCCAAGCACGGCCCATGAGCTTCCACCAGTGATACCTTGCTTGAGGGGCCAATATATTTTCATGACTAGGCCTTGAGTATTATAAGTAGTGACAGGATTCCCCATGTCTCCTGATCAAAACTGCTGTTACACACTCGTGTCACACTATGACCAGGTAAATTTCTACTATAGCTCCCTCAGTAAAAGCCCTCCTTCTCCCTGCTTTTTTCTTCTTTTTATCATCTATTTTCAGCCTAATTGATTTCTTTTCTCTCCAGGAAATCATAAATCAAAATTAATTCACAATTTCTGTCCCCTATGAATTAGGGGGTTGGGGATGAGCTGAAGTACTGTTTCTTTTTTTTGGGGGGGGGGTTGCACTGTAGCCAGCCAAACTCACTGCACATATTTTTCTTATTTTATTGGGTTTTTTTTTTTTAAATCACAGTAGCATGAATGAAAAATAAAAATTTTAACAGCATGAGCAGTGGCTGTCGCAGACTACAAAGTGTAAAACAATATTTAACTCACAAGGGTACAAGAGATGATAATTTACAATTGATTCATTAATGCAGGCAGTAGGAGAGAACAGGAAGTAACTAAGTTGGAAGAAGTGAACGAGGTAGGGTTGCCAACCTTCAGGTACTAGCTGGAGATCTCCTGCTATTACAACTGATCTCCAACTGACAGAGAACAGTTCACCTGGAGAAAATGGGCGCTTTGGCAATTGGACACTATGGCATTGAAGTCCCTCCCCTCCCCAAATCCCACCCTCTTTAGGCTCTGCCCCAAAAACCTCCCACTGGTGGTGAAGAGGGACCTGACAACCCTAGAATGAGGGCATTCTAAAGGGATAGTAGCCCTAGGAAGCTTCAATAGTGTTTTGATAGTCCACAAAGTTCTGGAGGTGCAAATGCTATGAGTTTCTGAAAAATCACCACAAATCAGGTCTAAAAAGAGATGGAAAACAACACAGAAAATAAGGAGTTGACTACAACTTTGTTGGGACTGTCTATAAAAAGAAGGAGACAGGATTAGAGTCATATACCTCAGACCTTTCCTCTGATCACACAGCCAACTGGGCATACATTGGTCCTGGCTGTAACAGGGGAGGAGTGACTGCAGACAAAGGCAGAGATCTGTGGAGCTGCACTGCTGGAGCATGCTGAGTCCCAGTGCAAGCTCTACCTGAGACTAACTATTAAACAAGCCTGGAAGGAGACAGACGCACAGCTGAGATTTTGTACCATCAGAGCCAATAATTGTAGTTGGGATGCTCATACTGACTGACAGCCCCAGATGCCCAGCATTTTGCCAAACCCTTCCAATGAAGCAATTTTTTCACTGGGCTCATGCCTACTGCTATGTATCCCAGCAACTCTTGTTCTCAGACTCTCCTCCCCATCATGTTGCCTATATGGTTTATCACACACTAGCAGACATCAGGGGGACTGTGAACCTGTAGAAGCCTGACCCTTACTTAGGGTTGCCAGGCAGGAGCCAGCAACCCCTAGGAACAATTATAGGGTAGGGTCCGACATGCCAGTATCACTCTGGCTCTAAGATTTGCTAAAACTCTATGGTAAAATCACTTCCCACCCACCCCCATTTCCTCCCTCCAGTACTTGATGGGGGACTAAGGATACCAACTAAGCCATGCTCCTCCCCTGGGATGCCCACTCATTTTGGCATCAGATTTATGCCACTGCAACACTGGCAGGGTGCTACATCAGCATATCTCCATTTTATGCTGGCCTGAGGATTAATTGCCATCCTAAGCAGTTAACAGACCAGTTATAGGATTATGCTGTCAAATTCCTAGGTGCATGCTAAGGTTGCCAGGTTCCCCCTGGCCTCTGGAGGGGGTTGGGGGAGTAGGGCTGCCAGCTCCAGGTTGAACAACTCCTAGAGATTTGGCGATGGAGCCTGGGGAGGACAGGGACCTCAGTGGGGTACAATGTTATACAGTCCACTCTCCAAAGCATCAGTTTTCTCCAGGGGAACTGATCTCTGTAGTCTGGAGATGAGCTGTAATTCTGGGGGATCCCTAGGTCCCACCTGGAGGCTGGAACCTCTGCAAAGATCGATTATTTTAATGCTATCCATATTTACAGGCCAGAAAAAAAACAGATCAGTTTCCTAAGCACAAACACTAATGCTTGGCCTTCCAGGATCCTGGATTTTTGCTCTATCTTAAATAAAAGTTGTAGTCTGAATACCCACCCAATTAATAAAAAAAGATTTACAACCGCTCTTATTTAAGAACTTCATTATGAAATGGAACAATGAACAGTGCATTAGTAAAATCAATCAGTAACAACAATCTCACCCACCAACAGAAGAATAACCAGAAAACACTATTGACATGGACTTCATCTTTTGCTGTCAAATCACAGCTGACTTGTGGCGACCCCATAGGGTTTTCAAGGCGAGAGACGGTTTGCCATTGCCTGCCTCTGTGTCACACCCCTGGTATCCTGTGGAAGTCTCCCATCCAGATACTTGCCAAGGTCGAGGCTTGAAAGTGTGCGGCTGGCCGAAGGCTACCCAGCAAGTTTCCATGGCAGGGTGGGGATTCGAACCTGGGTTTCTCAGGTCCTAGTCTGATACCTTAACCATGCTGGCTCTCCTTGCATTGACTAAACAATACAAATTAAGTTACATGGTTGCAAACTGGGGGAGGGGAGGCAACACGAAATGAGAAACTCCCTGAGACTCAAGGAAAAGCCGGAGAAGTACAAAAGGAAAGTGGAATCTTGAGCAAAGAAATAACAGTGAAAAAGATATTACCATGCTTAAAATGTGAGAAAATGATCTAACTGTGCAAATTTCCTTTGGTGAAAAGAGGATGCATTTTTCATACAACACAAAGGATTCAATCTGCTGAGATGTCACCTTGCATTATGAAATGGTACAGAGATTTCCGAGCTGATGTGGGCATTATAAAGCGGTACACGAAAATGGAAGAAAAAGGGAGAAATCTGAACATCAAGAAATGTCTGGGACAGGCGATACCTATTAATGAAGACTGCTGATTCACCTGGACTACGTTAGTAGCTCTGGAAAAACACCACTGGAGAAAGTGGGCCGAGAAAGGGGCCGCTGTTGGAGAGATCACTGGAGACCAAGGAAGCCCTGTCTTTCAGGACAGGAAGAATGGCTTGTTGAATCAATTACAAGAACTTGATCAACTTACTCCTATGTTTTTAGTCTTACTGAAATTTCACTGGAACAGGCTGGATTACAGGAACAGCTTCCAGTAAAACTGGTGAGGAAAGTAACCCAGAACTTTTATATGCATACTGGGCTAGTTTGATTTTCGTCAAAGTAATACTCCAAAATAAAAATGAACATAAAACTATGTACCACTGTAATGGTGCTATCAGATTGGAGAAAAATTGATAGGTCCACTTTCAATACACCACAGTTTGTGCAACAAATAGTGGTTACAGTGCCATTCTAAGGACACATTCCTAGGAATAAGCCCCACTGAATAGACTTTCTTAGGACGGCACTGTTTGTCTATCAGGCATATGAAGCAATCCATGATTTGTTTGGTTATTTTCTCCTTGTCAGTTCCCCCCCTCTCCTGTATCCCAAGTGCCTCTGCATTGCCTGGCTCCTGGCAAGACATTACTGTGTATGCAGCCTTCTCACTATTGGTCTGCAGGTGGGGAAAGTGAGGACGTACCCATTCACAGGCCTTTGGGCTGCTCTTGAGTCTACTGAGCAACAAGCACATCCCAAATACATCTGCAGCTATTTGTTACAGCATCATGGGCCAGTCAGTCAGGTTCTCCTGCCATGCAGCTGTATACCCCCCCCCGATCTAAATTAAAAGCTATTTATTTATGGCAACTGAAAAGTAGATAGCACAGGAGAGGGCTTTATCACTCAATAAACACAGTTCTAATGACCTAAATTATTTAGTCCACTTGCTTTCTTTTCCTCTCCTCTTGGGAATGGCTAGAGCTACACCACAATGCTTTGTGAGTTTCACTGTAGCAAGGAGGTAGGTCTGGAGGAAATATCTGAAAGTTGATGGAGATAAGAAGCGGTTTGAAAAATTACTTGTGGTATCTGAAAGCCACTGGAGTGATTAGGGTTTCTGGCACCCTCTATAGTGACATTTTTGTGTCATGGAAATCATGGAAGGCAGCATAATTAAATGAAACTGGTTTTTTTTTTATTCAGATGATAAACCATGGTTATACAACCCAGGATTAGCAAATCAATAAAAAACACCCTGATTTGAAATCTTTGTTGGTTGGGCAGTCATGGTTAGGATGTCGTCACAAACCCAGAGTTGGGTTCACAGAAGAGCTCCCAGAAAGTGATGGTGGAGTGGATCTTTCTCCCCTTCCCCTTCCTAAAACAGTCTGCCACATAGTTCAGAATTCCTCTTGGAGAATCAGAAAATCCTTGCAAGCAAAATGCACCACAGACAAGAGGCTGCAGCCATGATGGGGAATCAAGTAAAATTGCCTCTTTGTCTCTCTTCCAGTGGCTCCGGCCCACAGTTGGAATAAATACATTAGTTTATAAACCATGGTTTATCATGACAGCTGAATACAACCACCAACACATAGTAAATACAGTTCTACAAGAGTAAAGGTAAGAGAACATGGCCTAAAATATATACAAAATTCACATACTGGTTGACCTCTTCCCATTGTAAAAGATAATGGGGACATTATACGCAGGGTGGCCCACTCATTTTGTCTGGCTTTTGTAACCAGCAAAAATTTCTCTTCATCTAATCTGCTCCTCTACCATGAGGGAAAAGCAAGTCTGTGATGTCACATATATTTGGGGTAGTTGGAGTCCAGGGTCTTTTATGCATGGCTGTTTCACGCGCTGTCACTCCTCCAATGACTTCGGGTCTTTGTTTTGATTATGCATACTGTTTCCGACCATCAGAGGTAGCCTTGCTCTCCCCCTGCGTTTCCCCGCGTTTTGCCTGCATTTTCAAATTTGAGATAAAGGAGGTCTCTGAAAACATGGGCAAACACAGGGGGAGCGAGGCAACCTCTGACGGTCGGAAACGGCATGCATAATCCAAACAAAGACCTGACGTCATTGGAGGGATGATGGTGAGGGAAACAGCCATGCATAAAAGACCCAGGAAAGTGAAGAGAACAAACTCTCTTGCCACCACCTTCTCAGTTCTGGGCTAGAAAAAGGTGTGCAGGCTCTTTCCTATTCCATTCAGCTTCACATTTACCAGTAGGGAGAGGGATGCTCACCATGGCAACTGTAATGAGTGAATTTGCAGACCTGTTTAATGTATGTACACAAGAATTGCTCCTGAGCTGAATTTTGCATAACTGTAGCAACTCTACTGGTAAAATTTAGTCTTGTGTCTATAAACAGAGAGACAGCCAACTCCCCCCAAAACCCCAACCTTCTTTAAAACCCACAGGCAAAAGTGGTTTGTTTTGTTAAAAGATTAAAAGACTTTCCTCCTCTACCCCTCTTCAATCCTCCTCTAAAGACAACTTAAGCTTTTATTTGGAGCTCTGTCTGTAAATCCTGCTGATAATGTTCATCACATGTCTGCCAGACCAGTGGACTGTTTTCTTTCTTTGTTGTGAGGGAAACCTTTGTTCTTCCCACTTTCCCCAGGGCCATAACACTTCTGAATGATAGTACACTTCCCTTCCATCACTAAGACCCCCCCCCCCCAGATCTAAATTTATCTAGAAACTAATTTGGTTTGTTTTCCTCCCTAAATTCACAGTTCAAGAACATCATTTAAACTGACTTGCCCCTTAATGGTCTTTGGAGTGGCTTTTTCTTTTTGAGGGAGCAAGGAGTGAATAAGATTGATAGGGTTATTGGTTCAAACTCCTTTCCACCTTACTTCTACATCTTATTTCAAAGGTCCACATTCCATGATTTTGATGGAGTTCCATGTTTGTCTCCACAATATCCCTCAAATCTGACCATCGAATGCATGTCACAATAGTTTATGTGTTTTCACCTGATTTTTATATACTGTTGTAAGCAGCTTTTTATTTTATTTATGCTACCTTTTTATGCAGTATAAATGAAATATAGGCACCTTTTATGCTGCCAACATAGTGTCCCCGAGGTAAAAAACTATGAAAACCATTACAATAAGCTTTAAAAAATACATATTATAAAACAATTAAAAACAGCAATCAAAGTAACATATAAACAGGAAGGAGGGTCAGTGAGGGAACACCAAATGAAACCGTTACATCTAGGGTTGTGCATATTAATATACCCAAACTGAAAATAAACCCAAAATTAGCCGTTTTGGCAATATTAGGGTTTTGGGTAGACCGAATACCAAAACGTGGGAATCTGCCTGAAGCCGACTAGGCAATTCCCGAAAAAGCTGAATAATTATTCGACTTTTTCAGGTTCGGCTATTAGCCTTTGCTCAGATGCAAAATCCCCATAGAGTATAATGGACCCAAATTTTTTTGGTAAACCCAGAAATAAAGCTGAAATACACCTTTACTGGAATAGGTATTTGGCTTATTCTAAGTTTACCGGAAAAAATCGAGTCTAATAAACCCAAACCCGAAATTCACCAAATTTATTTTGCATGACCCTAGTTATATCTCCATCTGCAGGCAGAAGATGATGGTCAAAGGGGATAGACAAATCTTCCTGGGGAGAGAATTCCATAATCTTGGTTCCATAACCAAGAAAACCCCTTCTCAAGTTGCCACCCTTGTAACCTCAGATGGCAAGAGCCCTTATTAATAAAGAGGCTATATTTCGTTTTAAAGAAGCTTCTTTAATATTCAAAAGCCTACATCTGCTCAAATTTTTACCTCTCAGCAGTTAGGAAACATCTATTTATCTTTCATTTTGATGTCCATGTAGAAACCTTTTGAGGATGAAACCCATGCAAACTTAAAAATCTGGATGTCTGAAACCTTGAATAGGGAAAAAAAATCCCAACAACAACACAACATCGAGCTCTCTCCTGAAATGTTTCAACATTCATGTTTCCAGCTGGCCCAAACATGCCAAATGAACACAACTGTATTAACTGAGTAAATATGAGATAGGTTGGTCTACAGTAAAATATATATTTTTTTTTTAAAAAAAACCCTGAAATCTGGAAAGGAGTAGCAAGATCACTGCTTCATTTTTATAATCTACATTCAACAACAAACAACATGACAATAAGCTTTTAATGTATATTTCTGCATATTTATAATGCATGATGGGCAGACATTCAATAAATGACTTTTTCCTCGGCACAGAATCTGCACACAAATAAAAATTTAACCTGAGAATTACCTCTTTGCATGTAGTTGTAATAAGGCACACTTATTTATTAGACACAGCTAGAACTTCACCTGTAACCAGGAGGAAACTCTTCTAGCTAGGGCAGCTGAGAATTATTGTAATCAGGATGCCCCCAGGGCATATAGTGGGCATAAAGTGGCATAGACCTCACAGAGGATAATCATTCTTTTCTTTTTTTTTCTGGCTTACAAGTAAAAATTGAGCACTGGGACAATGCTGTATCTGTTCAGCTCTTCCAATGACCAAGCTAAAACCAAGCAAAGTAACTTTGCATCATGGCTTACATCAGGGTCTTCTTGGCGGGAAAAGGGTCAGGAACACTTCTGTCTTTAGTGTGGCCAGAACTGAGTGGCAAAGACTCAGGAACTGTCCTGGGGGCATCCTGATCTTTTAACCTTATTAAGCTATTTGCTGTAGGATATGTGGGAAATGTCATTAGTAGTGTAAGAAGGAGAGCCTAATTCATCTTCCTCAAAGAAGCCACTCTACTAATCAAGTTACTTAAGAAAGGATGATTCCTATTTCCTCATTGTTCATCCAGTTGGAAGAGCTGGCAACAAGACATGTGGCTAGTGCCTCATTTCCTCAGCAATGGAAATGGAATGCAAAGCAAATCATTTGGAAAATGGGGGGGGGGAGCCATTTTTGAAATAAAACGAAATGGCAGTCACTCTGTCACAATGAACAGAGATCAAGGAACTAGGTTATTACAGTGACTAATAACAACAAGCCACTTGCTCAGGGTTAAAAAGGCAGTGACAAAGAGCTGGTATAGAGACTGAAGGTAGGATCAGATGTTGGACTTGGTGTCTCTTAGAACAGCTTGTTTTGCCCTTCATGCAGTATTAAATATGCAGTGTTCTCCAACCTTTACATCTGACCCAGGTCAGGATTATGAAAAATTAATACTGTTGTCATATGAGAAGCTTTTCCATTGTCAATCTCCAAATTGGCTATAGTTACCTCCTGACCTCTCAATCAGATTTTGAATATGAGTGTCAAACTAGACAATAAAATCAGTCCACAAAGAAGGAACTAGAAGTGGGGAGATATGGACACTTGAAGCCCTGATGGCGGATGGGCTTATTCTGGTTATTTATTGGACCATACAATGGTTATACATACATCAATATAAGCTAACTCATTGTTTAACTGTACAAAACCAGAATTGTACAATGCCAATATTAGAACCTCTTCTAGAGTATAAAAATTAATAAATTCAGTACCCAAATTAAGTTAGAGGTTGGCAATCATTTTCTAGTAGACAAACAGGCTTCTCTCCAGCTTAAAATTCTAACTCGCTGCAGAAATACAGTCTTTACTGGGAACAGTTGTCTATTTCCAAAGGTATCATAGATATATACAAAGCGAATATAGAATAGTCTATTTTGTCTGTTTCACTAAGTGATGAGCTTTTTATTTATTACAAATAGTGTATCTTTTTAAAAAGATACATTTAAAGTGCGACATTAAGGGACCAATCCTAAACCAGCCTACTTCGAAGTAAGTTCCGTGGTCTTCAATGGGACTTGCTCCCAAGAAAGTGTTTTTAGGACTGTAGCCTAACAGTATAATCCTAAACAAGCATATTCAGAAATAAATCCCATTTTGTTCAATGGGACTTGCTCTATAGTGTGTTTAAGATTGCAGACTAATCTACTCCCTCACATAAGAGAATTTCCTGACATAAATAATCGCCCAGAGTTATATCTCCCCTCCCAATAGGTGGCTGTATATCTCCCAGAAAACCATCTCCGTGAGTTCTCTAGCCTCATCCTTCTCTCTCTCTCTTGTTTCTCATCACTAAAAACTGGAGGCTGATTCTGGGCTCCCCACCCTGTGTAACAGTCAGATGTGAGCTGCAAGTTCTCCTCAGTTCCCTCACATGTGGTACTCAACTCCGGCTGGGATCATGGTGTGTGGAAAAGGGGATTCACCCTCCTTCCCTCACCATTTTCCCATCCTGAAATGATCCTGGGGGAACTGTCAGGTCCATTAGGGAAACCCACGTGTAACATGTAATGTTAAAATAAAGTCTTATAGCAGTTTCCACATAAACTAAGCCAGGGGACAGGCTATTTATTTAAACAATTGTAAGCTGCCTTTCTTCCCATACCATCAGTCAATTAAAAATACAACTAAAACTGATGAAAACAACATGTGCCTGGGGTGTCAAACGTAAGGCCTGAGGGCCGGATCCGGCCCGCAAGCCAGCTGAGGCAGCCACACACCCCCACCCACTCTCAGTCTGGGCTGGCAAGGCATGACCCGGCTCAACCAAGTGACATTAATGTCATATCTGGCCCTTGTAACAAATTAGTTCAACTCCCCTGGCATATGCTATCTGTAGACAACATCATCATAAAACAGACTCCTCCTGTCATTAACCAAGAGCCACTTGCAGACTCTTCTAAAAGCAGAAAAAGAAGGGATGCCAATATTCAAGTTCCCCAAAGCCATGTAACCATATTTACATATTGCGCGAGATGTTTGCTAATGATGCAAATTGAGCACCTTGATTGTTGTGCTGTCTACTAGTTGTTTTGCATCTCATCCTGTTAATTACTACAAAAATGTCACCAAAAATATTTCTTTCCCTGATTTCCTCAGGCTGTCTTCTGAGACAACAACAAAGTTTGTCTAGGAGAGAGAAAAATGAAGCAAGGCCCTGGGCCCTGTGGTCTTAGTCTGTTGCTTTGCATCTGTTCAGTTAATGCATGAGTAGAAGTCCCCATGCCCTGTCCTGGATAGCCCAGGCTAGCACGATCTTGTCAGATCTTGGAAGCTAAACAGAGCTGATCCTGGTTAGTATTTGGATGGGAGACTACCAAGGAATTCCAGTGTCACTACGCAGAGGCAGGCAATGGCAAACCACTTCTGAATGTCTCTTGCTTTGAAAACCCTGAGGGGTGGCCATAAGCCAGCTGCAACTTGACTGCACTTTCCACCACCAGTAGTTCCCATGGAGAAGGTTCTTATTTGTTTTTCTCTCATGTCTTGAATCCTGTCAGTTAAATATCTCTTAGCCAGCAGTGGTATACTGAAAGAGAGAGAGAGAATCCTCCAAGGGTGTGGAAAGCCGGAGATGGTTGTGCAGACCCTGTCAGGGACCCAGATGGCTGGTGCCTAGACTCTTCAGATGGCAGGGTGGAGCAGTGCCTGATGGTCAGTGGGGTTGTCCCGCCACATTTTGCTGAGGAGAAACAGAAGTCCTCATAATCTCCAGAGGTATGATTTGGGCTGCTGATCTAACTGGGATTGTATTGGTTTCTATGAACAGGGCTGGATCTTGGGAGGGGGGTCTGGTGGAGGCACTTGCCCTGCTGCAAGGAGAAGGAGAGCGCCAACATGGGCATGGGGAGTTTGGGCATGGGGAGAAGGAGCACAGCCACACTGCAGCACGGGCACAGCTGCCTGCCCGCAGCCCAGCTGGTGTGCATGCCGCCAGTCCGCCCTCAGCTCATACTGGCCACTGCTCCCTCACTTTTTTTCTGCGGGGGCAGCTGCTGCAAGCCCAGCCCGGTGTGTTTCTCTCCACTCCTGGGACCACCAATGCCTGGCTTCAGCATGTGCAGGCATGCGCACACGCACATGGCACACTCCCTCCCCTCCTGCCCTGGGCCCTCTTTGCCCCAGGTCCGTGCCCGTCTATGAAACTTAGTGAAGTATGAATGGGTCAGCAGCTATACATTCTAACCCTAACTTTCTCAGAAGTAAGTCCAAACCAGTATGCATAGGAGATCAGCTTTAGACATCTCAAATATCTCCCAACAACATGCTTTGAAGATAGTTTGGAAGCGTCAATTAGTAAAGATGCAGCAAGTGTCGTAATGGTGATGATTAGAAAACGTAGCAGCTGTGGTACAGGGAACATCCCTACCACTAGCTTTTGTCTGCTTTAAAGAATCACTGGCTTTATTGTCCCAGAGCCCCATTTAAGAGGCAAAAATGAGGGAAATCCAAACAAACCGCCCTGTCAGTATAGTTGGTTGCACTGTTGGTTTACTTGCCAGCTGCTCTCTCTGAAAGTGCAGCTTTTTATTTATTGGAGGACATTACCGGAATTTCTAAAAGCAGCACTACATATTAATTCAAGAGTTTTCTCTTGGCAGGGGAAAAAATGAATGGATAGCATATTAGTTATCACCACTGCCAAGGCAGGCTAGATTTGTGCATGAAGGCAGATCCCTGATTAGTACAAAGAACTGTAAGGTTGTGCAATTGCTGGAGTAAGGGACATAAAATCTCTTAAACGCTCATTCTAAAGCAGCATAGACAGAGTTTCCAATTTCATATGCAGGGTGACGAAAAATGGTCTGCTGAATTGTGCCTCATGATTCAGCTATTACAATCAATTTTTTTGGCTGTCAAGTCACAGCTGATTTATGGCGATCCTCGTAGTGCAAGAGATGTTAGGACAGGGGTATCGAACTCATTTATTAAGAGGGCCAGATATGACATAAATGTCACTTGGTTGGGCCAGGCCATGCGTACCATAAAAGTTAATGCCAGGTACCGGAGATACAAACTTAACAGAAGACACATTTAAAGCCCAGATCGGGAGTGGGTGTGTGTGGCTGCCTTGGCTGGCTTGCAGGCCGGATAAAAACTCTTGAGGGGCTGGATCTGGCCCGCAGGCCATATGTTTGACACCCCTGTATTAGGGTTGCCAAGTTCCTCTTCGCTACTGGAGGGGGGGCGGAGCCTGAGGAGGGTGGGGTTTGGGGAGAGGAGGGACTTCAGTGCCATAGAGTCCAATTGCCAAAGCGGCCATTTTCTCCAGGTGAGCTGATCTCTAGCTAGTACCTGTAGGTTGATATGAAAAAATAGCACTAGGCTCAAGGATATATGCAAATTACAAATTTATATATATATATTAATATCAACTTAATTGCACTAACTATAGTATGTGCCTAAACTACCACCATTGTGAATGCATAAACAGACAAGACATTTTTACAAATACTTTTCACAAAAATACCAGTTCTTTGTAGACTTATTATACAAATTTTTCAATTTCCACAGTTTTGTAATATCAAAACAATAGACTGGTAAGCAATTGTTTATATGCATGCAAGGCTAAGATTGGCAATATTGTTCTTGAGAATAAATTTCTTCTTCGCCAGAAAGGATTAAAAGGAACGCCTTCTGGATTGTACTTCCGCGTTTTTGCCCCTAGGGGTTTCATCAGTGGTAGTTTAGGCACATACTATAGTTAGTGTAATTAAGTTGATATTAATATATATATAAATTTGTAATTTGCATATATCCTTGAGCCTAGTGCTATTTTTTCCATATCAACTATACTGTTATAGCATTGGGGTTTCTTTCCTTAGTACCTGTAGGTTGGCAACCCTACCCTGTATTAAGAGGTGGTTTGCCATTGTGTGCCTCTGCATCACTACCCTGGTATTACCAAGAAGTCTCCCATCCAAATACTAGCCAGCGTAAGGGCTGAGAGTGTGTGACTGGTCCTAGGTCCTAGTCTGGCACCTTAACCACTACACCACATTGGCTCTCATTACATTATTGATTGATAATAATCAATGAAGATACTTAAAATAGCTAAAGTATCATCTCTAGATTTACTATTACAATTGATTTTTTAAGAAGTTAATTTTTCATGTATGATGGACACCAGATAGATTCTGTAAAATTTAGTGTGTTAAACAACACTAATTGCTGGAGATGCAAGACACCCCTAACAAAACTCTTTTACACATGCTTTTACACTTGCCCCATTATTACAAATATATAGTAGACATAAATGTGGAACTCAGACCTTTGAATCTTCTTCTAGAATTTTTTTAACTTTTAAATGATGACAAACAATCTTACCTAAGGTCAAAAAATTATACGAGCCGCTCTAATTGCCAAAAATGCAAAGCTACAACTACACTTCACATTGAAATGTGGTTGGAAGAGATGGTAGATTTAGCATTAAGACAAAAAAATAATTTTACAACAAACAAAACTCAGAAGCAAATTGTAAAAATACATGGACTATTGTGGCTATTGTGGCTTTTTAGATCACCACCAGTACTTTCCCGTCTGTTTTTTTCCTCTCAGTTCTTTCTTTTTGTACATGCATTCCATCATTTTTACACTAGGTGAAAGGGGTAATGTTATGTGATATTTTTGGAATAATGTTCTCAAATTGGATTAAATTTTTGTTTGTTTTTTACAGATGAAGATACTTTAAAAATTAAACTTACAATTATATTTCCAAAATTAAATGGTGGACAGCTCATATTGGCTTCTCTTCTTTTCTTCAGGTTTCAGATATTGATATAAGTGCCTCTCCCAATATGAAAGAAGCTCTTCCACTCTCCTTGTGTTAGAAAGGCAAGAGTATAACCTCTGGCAAATTTTCCTGGTTTCCATAAGCAAGCAACTATATGTATACTTAGAAACAGAGCTTGTTACGGGCATAGAAGAAACTAGTCTGTACCAGCACTAGCCTGATCCATTTTGGGGGGAGGGAAAGTATATATGGGCCTTTCTGTTGCAATTTTCTTTTTTTATCCCTTGATGCTTCAGGCTGCTTTAACTGCATGCAGCAGATGAGTGTCAGTGTGTCACATCGCACTGCCTTGACCTCAGCATGAAATCAGTGCCCTAGCATCAAAGGGTGAGGAACACAGAAGGAGTGTCTTCGAGAAACAAAGGCTCTTGGGAAAATTCCCCTCTTCATTTTTGACCGTAGCTGAATTGATTAAGCAAAGACTGTACCAAAAAATCCAGCTACTAGAAACAGCCTCTCACACTCAGCACTGACATGTTTCTTTTACAGGCACAAGGGAAAACCTCTATTAACTTTTTCTGTGTATATCTTCAGAGTTCCTTATTGTTAACTTAAGCTGGCTCCATGCAAGCCAAGGGGAGCCTACCTTATGTAGGGTTGCCAACCTCCAGGTACCGTGGCACAGAGTGGTAAGCTGCAGTACTGCAGTCCAAGCTCTGCTCATGACCTGAGTTCGATCCCAACGGAAGTTGGTTTCAGGTAGCTGGCTCAAGGTTGACTCAGCCTTCCATCCTTCCAAGGTCGGTAAAAGAAGGACCCAGCTTGCTGGGGGTAAAAGGGAGATGACTGGGGCAGGCACTGGCAAACCACCCTGTAAACAAAGTCTGCCTAGTAAACGTCGAGATGTGACGTCACCCCATGGGTCAGTAATTACCCGGTGCTTGCACAGGGGACCATTACCTTTTATATATTTATTATATATGTATAATTACTATTGTTTTTCAGATTGTCCATTGAATTGTATTTTACTTCATTGTAAGCCACCACAAGCCTTGCTTGTCGAAGGAATGGTAGGGTATAAATCTGATCAAATACATAAATAAATCTCCAGGAATTTTCCAACCTGGAGCTAGTGACCCTATATGAAGTAGCTGCCATACCAATGAAAGGGAACAACAACAAAAAAAAAAACCCCAAGTCCCTGTGTCCTCACAAAAGATACAGCTATTTGGGCAGGGATGGCCAATTAGCAACAAGAAAACCAGATGTAGACTCTGGAGCAAGTTTTGACTGGCCCACTGCAAGCCTTACTCATTTTAAAAACCTTACACCATTAATACCCTCCTGCACACAAAGCATCTTACAGCCAAATGACTAAAAAAATTCAAACAATCTGCAAATTCACAGTTCCCTCAAAAGTCAGATCTAAAAATTAACTGTATATATACTGTACAAAAAAGGTGGGTTTTGAACTTTTATCCTAGAGGTAAATGTTGCGCCAAACTCCATTTAAGAGGACGTTCTACAGTTTGAGCTACAGCTGTGAAGTCATGGTGATCAAAATGTGGTAACAATTTTGCCTACCATTTCACTCAAAAGGAAAACAAAGTTGTTTTCACAGGTGGCGCATATTTGTGTGTCAGGGCTGCCATCTTCCTGTTGGAGGCAGGGGATCTGCCACCCCAGCTCCTGTATCCCGCCACAGTTCCTGTGGCCAGTGGGAGAAAAGTAATGGGGGGGGGGGGGAAGGCTGCCAATGATGAAATGATTTCACTTCCAGAGAAAACCTGGAAATGATGTCAGTCCTCTCTAGGAATCACAGGAAATGCTATGGTTTTACCATTGAATTTCTGGAGAATCCTAGAAAGGCGTGGCATCACTTCTGGGTTTTCCCCAGAAGTGACATCACACAGGGTTTTCCCCAGAAGTGACATCACACAGTCACCAATGGCAACCCCATGTTGTGTCCCCCCAGACTCCTGATTGTGTGTGTGTGCATGGTGTGGAAGAAAACCCACACTTTAACATTATGCTGCCCTTTATAGTTTGCATTTTCTCAGCCTGCCTGAACCCATATACTCTATAACTATGATATCCCTTCTAATCAGGCAGCACTAACATTATTATAAAGCCAAGAAAGGGATGTGTAGTTGGATTGCAGATCACTGTAAGGAAAATGTAAGTAACCTTCCAAAGCAGGGAATTTGGCAATGCCAAAAAGGCACCAAAGTCTAATCCCTCTCCTCATCAGGCATCCTCTTTTTGCTACAAGTAGATGGGGTAATTTGTGAATTGGAATGGAAAAGGAATATATTGTTTTTGAAATTGTTATGTGTTACTTAGCCAGTGACAGATAAGACATCAGACCAAGCATTAGCACAAATGCTGAATGCTTTGTACAGCAGCATCATTTGGGAGGACGCAGTCACTATTTCATGTACTTATTCCATTTGACTTAGAAGGCATCCCATGTGTCCTTTTTCTATTTTGCATCCCTGTACCTTGTAGCGACAGGATAGGGTATATCTTGATATGCCTTCCACTGCCTTAAGAACCCAGAATGAGCTGACAGGTGGAGTCACAGAGTTCCACAGACCCTAAACCCCTATGAGAGAAATTCCCTACCTGGAAATACTGTTTCAAAATGACATGCTCTTTCATCAAAACAGATTGTGAGGTAACAAGTGCCCATGCATGTATTGGCAAAGGATCCTCAGAATGCCTTGGGGAAAACTTTTTCTTAAGCCCACAGATGCTCTAACGTCTCACTATGGAAAAAGTTACCCCTTCAGGCAGCCTACGATATATAGAGCAACTCTTGTCAGTTTTACAACCTCCTGTACTTTTTGGCATGTTTGGCCCTTGGCTGTTTACTCAGCACCTGGATTTTAAATTTCCAACTATGAATAATAGGAAAGGCATGAAGTTTCAAGTCTAATACCAGCAGCCACATACAAATCCTAGTCACCAGTGATTATTGTCTGCTGGATTTGGGCTAGGCACAGAAGAGTCTGTCCCAGACTGTAACACATATCCGATTACTTTTGGTTACAGATGAAATTCTAGTCTCTATGGGTGGCCTGCTAACTGGAAAGGACATGCCTTGCAGTAATCCTCCTTTAGAAACATAGATATGTTCATTGGAGGGAGTGCTAATTCTGAGCTGACTGTCCAATACTAGCATGAAAAGTAGAACCCCTTTCATTGGATCAAAATCATGGGCAGATTTGCAACCTTCCAGCATTCAGAGAGCACTTTTCAAGCAGAAGTCTAGGGTTGCCAACTAGGAGTTGGGAAATTCCTGATGATTTGGGGGTAGAGCCTGGAAAGGGTAGGGTTTGGAGAGGGGAGGGACCTCAGCAGGGTATAATGTCATAGAGTCTATCCCACAAAGCAGCCATTTTCTCCAGGGGAACCCATCTCTTTAGTTCGGAGATCTACATAGGGTAACCAGCCTCAAGGTGGGGCCTGGATTTCTCCTGGAATTACAGCTGATCTCCAGACTACATAGATAAGTACCCCTGGAGAAAATGGCAGCTTCAGAAGGTGGACTCTAAGGAAAGACATAGATCTCCCTCCCCAAACTCTGTCCTCTGCAATATATAGAGCTCCCTGTCCTCCCCAAACTCAACCTCCTCAGGTACCCCACCCCAAATTGCCCAGAATTTCCCAAGCCAGAGTAGGCAACAGAGCTGCCAAGTGCCAGCGGAGGTGGGGATCTATGATATGTACTTACTGGAAGTGCTTGCTGAAAGTGACATAGAGTAGCTTTGGAATTGGAGGAAACACAATGTTTTTACAATAGAGTTTCTAGCAATTCCAACATCTACTTTCGGCTCCCTTAAAATTGCCACCATTTTTTCTGGAATAAAAACATCCAGAAAATACCAATAAGCTATTTTTTTGTGGGGGGAGGGAGAGGGGTCGGTTCAGCTTTAGCCTAATGCACATCCCTAGTGTAGATGAGCAGTGACATCATGGAATCATAGAGTTGGAAGGGGCCATATAAACCATCTAGTCCAACCCCCTGCTCAATGCAGGATCAACCTAAAGCATCCCTAACAAGTGTTCATCCAACCGCTGCTTGAAGACTGACAGTGAGGGGGAGCTCACCACCTCTGTTGGCATGTGATTCCACTGCTGGACTACTCTTATGGAAATTTCCCATAGGCTATAATGGAGCTGAGGGGCTGGGTTAAACTTTAAAGCCCTGTGGAACACGGCACAAATGTGTCGAAGTGGGTGTCCCCCCCACTTTTAGTAGGGTTTTCTTCCCTTTCTACAGCTGTAGTTGGCAGTCCTGAAATTATAATGAAAAAAGCTGATTTTTTCCGGCTTTTTCAGGATCAGGATTGTTGGCTACAGTTTAAAACACCTTTTTTTTCTAGCCGAAAAATACCAGTAAGGGTTTTTGGGCTATTTATTTGGCCTGGCTTTACTGAATGCACACCCCTAGGAGGAACCTCAGTAGGGCATAATGCTATGCAGTCCACCTTCCATTTTCTCCATAAGAAGTTAAATATATGTTTTAAATAAATAAATAATAAATAAATAAGCGATGTATGTAGTCTGGAGATCAGTTGTAATTCCTGGAGATCTTCAGGCCCTTCTTGGAAGTTGACAACCCTACTCACGGGGTATCCAGCTCTTTTAACTCTACTTCTCCCAGCTGGGAGGGTTTCACTTTGACCTGTCATGAAATTAGCTTTAAGTCCCTACATGTATTGCTCTGCATCTCTTCCCTAATCAAATCAAGGTGCACATCCCAAAACACTGGTGGCCCAACTCAGGATACCCAAATAGCCATCTATCTTGCCCCTTCCCAGCAGGTGGGCAAATGGCCATCACCATCCTGTCTATTTGCCTCCATAAAAGGAAACTGATCTCCTCTCAGCCTGAAATCTGTGTTTATTGCTTTGTTCCAAGGAAGAATGTTTTCTCTGCGATCAGGGCCTCCCTGAGTGTTAGCAAATTATCCTGGATTCCTCTGTCATAACAAGATATACCTAAGATTTTTAGAAACGAATTTTCAAAGATCTGGGTAATACAAGGGAGGAATCAATTATTTCAGGATATGCACATTTCTGCAACTACCAGATTGTTTTCTAAGTTAATTATCAGGAGTTCAGGGCCCCGATTTGGATTGGGACCACAGCTGAAGGGGAGGCTTTCCCAGTGCCAGTTTCACCATCTAAGAGGTCCCTAGTGAGTTACTATTTGCTTCATTGGAGAAATTTGTGTACATCCCTATCAATACGTTACACCAATGGGGAACATAGTCGTTCATTTCAAGTCAGGAAAATGGTGCAAGACAAACACCACCCTCACACCATGGTCCCAGTTCAAATCAGGCCCCCAAAGTCTGACAATTAAGTTTTAGAAAATCCTGGGAGTTTCAGTAATGCACACGTGGTTAGACCCTAAGCTGTATAAATTGTGTGTATGCTACATAAAAAGGTTTTGACAGTTATGAGATGAGACAATTCCACACCTTGATCCATACGCTGCACGTTCATAGAGTGGACGAGGGTTGGAATCTTAGAAGAAACCCTGGCTTTGGGACTTTTGTAATTACACACTTCTGAAATCATATGGTTCATCTCCCTCTAGTGGCTGGTCTATCTAGAGAAGCAGGGACTTTGTTTTAAAACATTGTTTTTTGCTGTCACTATTTAGAAAAAGATTGTAGGTAGCGCTACATTCAAAACTTGCAAATGCATGTTTTGTTTTGTGCTGTTTTTGAAGTAGTGCCTTAAACCTAAAATTTATAATTATAATATATTTGATGTAAAGATAAAAGAAATACAGTGTTGCATGTAATACCAGTACTCTTTGAAAGTATACATGGGACACTGGAGTTTTGTGATCCCCTGATGACATTTTGGCCATAAAAATCAGCACACGGGGGGGGGGGGAATATATGGATTGAAGCAATGATGCTGGTGATAGGGGAATAACTCTTTCCCTACCCTGCTTTTAGCAATGGTAGCAAAAAAAAGATTCATACAATATGGGTACTTGTATATTTAAAAGGGCTAAAAGTCATTCAGGGAGTATCCCACCCCCCCACACACACACACACCAAACTGCATTTTAGGAGGACACAGTATAAGTATGGAGTGTATAATAAGGGGATTACAAAAACCACAAAAAATGACAATAAAAACCACAATGAAACAAATAAGGTATTTACCCCTCTATGCACCAATGGAGAATACAGCCATTTCAGGTGATAAACTTTCTGCTCCAACAATTGTACTATTGATCATGAGTCATTTTCCTTTTCAGTATCAGCCAGCAGTGAAGACATAGAAACAAGAGAAACCTTGGAAACTATCACCGGCTGTATCCACAGAGCTTTCAAAGGGGCAGTCACTGGTGCAACCCGGTAATTCCAGCTGCTGGTGAGGACGAGACCAGCAGATTACTTGAACTCATGAGTTCTTGGCTGCAGTAGGCTATGTAAATTGGATGTCTGCACTAAGATTGGGATCAGTATGGGAAGCCACTGCCCATCAGGTGGCCCAAGGACGGTGAACTGGCCCAGTTGGAGAATCAGAGCAAGAGAACTTGCAGAAAACCAAAAAATGAACTGGAAAAAATAATACTCCCTTCTAGGAGCGTGCACCAATTTTTTTCCTGGTATTTCTCAGATTTGGGTTTAATAGACCCACAATTTTTTAAAAAATCTTTTTAAAAAAAAGAAAGGCAAATCCCCGTACTAATATCGGATTTCCCCCCAGTTTTTTCCGAATATCTGAAATTTTTGGGTCTATTAAACCCTCTCGGAAATTTTTGTGGGGCTCTGGGGGGGGTGTTAAGGTAGAACCACCGATTTTTCAACATAGCTTCAGGTAGCTCTCCTTAGAAGAACTCTCAAGTTTGATAAAGATTGGATCAGGGGTCCAATGGAGAAAAATGGGGACCTATAAAATTAGACCCCCTGACCCAATCTTCACCAAACTTTGGGGTTCTTGTAAGGAGAGTCACCAGCAACAACACTGAAAATTTGGAGCCTCTACCTCAACACACACACCCGAGACCTGCAAAGATTTCCCAATAGTTTCTTTATGCTGGGAAAATTTTCTCTCTGTGATTCTCAGTTCTGACATAGCTCAATGTTATGTCAATGGGGGATCTTTGAGAGGCTCTGGGGGGCTATTTTTCAAGGTAGAGTCACCAAATTTGAAGCAAAACTGCTGGTGACTCTCCTTACATGAATTCCCAAGTATAGTAAAGATTAGGTCAGGGAGTCCAATTTTATGGGCCCCCAAATGGAGAAAAAATGCAGGCCCATAAAATTGGAACTTGTTCTTTCTGCATTGTGCATGAGGAATGTTTGCTTATTAAATTATCCTTGATACAAGAAGTGAGTGAAGTATTTTACCCCAGAGTTTCCAGTGATTCCTAGAGATACCCTTGTCACTTCCCCTATCGACATCTGGTAAGTATTTGAGGTTATGCTTTTTAAAAAATTGTCTTGTAGTGCTGTGCCCCCACAATCCCCTGCAAGTTGCCAGGCATTGACTGGCAACTCTAATAAACAAGCTCTAATCTTAAAGAAGGGAGGGAAGGCAGCATGGTATAGCCTGATCTCGTCAGATGTCAGAAGCTAAGCAGGGTCAGCCCTGGTTAGTATTTGGATGGGAGACCACCAAGGAATATCAGGGTTCCTATGCAGAGGAAGGCACTGGCAAACCACCTCTGTTAGTCTCTTGCCTTGGAAACTCCATAAGGGGTCACCATAAGTCAGCTGCGACTTGAGAGCACTTTACACACACATAATGCCATGGAGGATGTGGAATGGTATGGCATAGCCTGATCTCATCAGATCTCAGAAGCTAACCTAGATCAGTACTTGGACTGGAGACCACCAAAGAAAACTCTGCAGAGGAAGGCAATGGCAAAACCACCTCTGTTAGTCTTTTGCCTTGAAAAACCCATAAGGGGTCACCATAAGTCAGCTGCAACTTGATGGCACTTTATATATATATATATATATATATATACACACACAATCTAACAGAAAGAACCCTGACAAGTGTAATGTGGCTACTATCAGGTTTCTTCTCAGTGTATGTGACAGGCTTCATGAGTGTGTATGCCTTTTAACTGACAGGAGAACACACAGCACTAGAAGCCCAGCATGACAATAGATAGTATACATTATGGTTTATATCTATCTAAAGTTGCCAGCTCTTCTCTGGCAACCAGCAGGAGGTTGGAGGGCAGAGACTGGCAAAAACAGCATCATGCAATGCCACAATGTCACTTTTGGGCAAGTACCTGGAAGTGACCTCACTGTGACATGCAATACTCTAGTAGAAGCCACAGATACTAGAGAAATTCTGAAAGCATCATGCAACATGGTGATGTCACTTTTAAGCACTCTCCTGAAAGTTCCACTGCAACACTGTTTGATGCTGACCTCCCCCCTCCATTTTTGCCCCTGCTACTAGTTTGAAAATTAGTGAGGGGTGGAGGCTGGTGGTGCGTGGTTGCCTGCTAAAGCAGGCCATGTGGCAATCATATGCTGGGCTCCTAGTACAGTCTGTCCTCCTGTCTGCTAAGACATGCATGTATTGTCCAGGTCTAAAGCCATCTCTGGCCCTTGGGACTCTGCTACCTTATCTGTCACCAGTGCTTCATTAGAAAACTGAAGCCTTTTCTGTCATCCATCCCTCAGTAAAGCTTTCATTCATCAGCCGCTCTTTGCAGGCTTCTTGTCACGCCTGCCACTAGCCTTTCTCTTTTTCTCTCCGTAACACGTGAGGATTCCTCACTGTCATTTCTCTGCATCAACAAGCTCTCTCATGCCAGCTGGTAGTAAGTTCTATGCTATAATGCCAGGATGAGCTTCAATAATGGAAGGAGGCCATGTGGCAACCCTATATCGATCAATGGCCATGCTGGGATCCTGGTGCACTGTGTCCTCCTGTCTGCTAAAAGACATGCACATACAGTCTGGAAGGAGAGAAGCATTGGAAAGCTCCTTCATAATATCTCAGTTGGAGGAAAAGTTCAACCATAGGGGGTGGATCATAAGCACAAGTGTTGGTGGATCATAAGAACAAAGTGTTGGAGTTATGCATGCCTGTCCAACAAAATAAATATATTAAATAGAAACAAAAATAAACTAGATTCTTTTCCTGTTTAAGTTACAGCACATGATCCAGAAACCGTTGCTATTTCACAGTTACAACTTGACAAAAAGACCATTAAGAATCTCAAAATGTGACCAAAAGGAACTTGCAGATGATGATCTCTAATATGTCAGAATCTATACTCTTCTTCCTACTCCACTCATTTTCTTTTCCTAACCTGTGAATTCGGATTGATTCACACAAGGCTTATTTGTCTATACACAAACTGTCACAGACATAGAGAGCAGCTGCACCGCCTTTAATCCTTGAACTGTAGAAACTTGTTCTCATGAACCCAATCACTAAACTTGTGCTTAGATTACAAGTAGCGTTGCCAGGACACAGTCAGTAGTCCCTGGGAGGAAATGGGGTGGGGTGGGCCCTGGTTTTACCATAGAGTTTTTGCAAAATGCTAGAGTGCCTGCCTTATCACTTCCAGTTTTTATGCAATGCACTCCTTTTCATAGAATCATAGAGTTGGAAGGGACCACCAGGGCCATCAAGTCCCCTGCACAATGCAGGAAATTCACAACTACCTCCCCCCTCCACACCCCTAGTGACCAGAAGATGGCCAAGATGCCCTCCCTTTCATCATCTGCCTAAGGTCACAGAATCAGCATTGCTGACAGATGGCCATCTAACCTCTTCTTAAAAACCTCCAGGGAAGGAGAGCTTACCACTTCCCGAGGAAGCCTGTTCCACTGAGGAACCGCTCTGTTAGAAAATTCTTCCTAATGTCTAGACGGAAACTCTTTTGATTTAATTTCAACCCGTTGGTTCTGGTCCGACCTTCTTGAGCAACAGAAAACAACTCGGCACCCTCCTCTATATGACAGCCCTTCAAGTACTTGAGCATGGTTATCATATCCCCTCTCAGTCTTCTCCTCTTCAGGCTAAACATACCCAGCTCTTTCAACCTTTCCTCATAGGACTGTTTCCAGACCTCTCACCATCTTTGTTGCCCTTCTCTGGACACGTTCCAGCTTGTCTACATCTTTCTTAAATTGTGGTGCCCAAAACTGAACACAGTACTCTAGTTGAGGTCTAACCAGAGCAGAGTAAAGCAATACCATCACTTCGTGTGATCTGGACACTATACTTCTGTTGATGCAGCCCAAGACTGCATTTGCCTTTTACAAGTGATCTGGACACTATACTTCTGTTGATGCAGCCCAAGACTGCATTTGCCTTTCATTCCCCATTTTCTCCCAAAACAGGATACTTGAAGGCCCCCCACTATACCCTGGTACTCCAAACTACAGGACTTGAGGAGACCTGGTTCACTCAGCCATCAAAGTGCAATGGTTTCAATCTTAGTTCAATCTTAGCTTAGCAGTCTCTCAGCCTGTGTATTTCATGGAGTTCTGGTAAGGATAAAATGGAGAAAGGAAGAAACTAGGATTGTCAACCTCCAGGTGGCAGCTGGAGATCTCCCGCTATTACAACTGATCTCTGGGCGACAGAGATCAGTTCACCTGGAGAAAATTGCCACTTTGGAAGGTAGGCTCTATGGCATTATACCCCACTGAAGTCCCTCCACTCCCCAAACCCTGCCCTCCTCAGGCTCCACCCCCCCTCCAAATCTCCAGGAATTTCCCAACCCAGAGCTGGCCACCCTAGAAGAAACCCTGAAGTCCTTGAAGAAATGAAGTGATAAAAATTTAACAGACAAGAATTACACAGACTTTGGGTTCATGCAGACTGTAAGCACTCTAATATATGTATTAATGTATGGTCTGCCTTTAACATTTTCCCCCTTTTTTCTAGCCCAAAGATTGCCTGTAGCAAGTAAGCAGTCAGGGAAAGACAGATAGGCAGTTTCTACCTTTTACAGTTGGGGTGAAGACAAAGAATGTATGGAAGAAACAGGTCTCATAATAAGCATAAGTCATCTTCCTCTCAAGTCTCACAGGTTTCACTGCACAAAGTAAGAAAGGCTGAAAGAGTGACTTGGATGACTCTTGAAACATAATCTACAAAGCGACTGAATTATACAGAGACCATGAAGCAGAACAATCCATTCTCCTATACCTACTCATTAAGGTGCTGTCTGCTACAAATGGATTTTCTTGAGACTCTATGAATATTATTTTAGTACACAGGATAAGAAACATTTTGAGCTTTCTTTAAGGAGGATACAATGACCCAGTAGCAATCACCACTGAAATGTATGCTATAGGGACTTATTTTATTGGGTTTATGAAGAAGAGTTGGTTTTTATACCCCCTTTTTCTCTACCTTTAAGGAGTCTCAAAGCAGCTTACAATCACCTTCCCTTCCCCTCCCCACAACAGACACCTTGTGAGGTAAGTGGGGCTGAGAAAGTTCATAGAGGGGTCACCCAGCAAGCTTCATGTTTAGGGGTGGGGAATCAAACCCGGTTCTCCAGATTAGAGTCCACCGCTCTTAACCACTACACCACACTGGCTCTCCTAATAGGAATAGCTCTCCCAATGTTGCAAAGACAGTACAACACAAATGGAAAATAGCAAGATGCCATTTTTAAGAATGGCAATGCAGTTAGTCTTTTTCTTTCTTAGTTTCTAGTATCTTATAGCCTGTTTTGCTTTAGGAGAGGGACCACATATGCATCACATATGAGAGCCACTGTGGTGTAGTGGTTAAGAGCGGTGGTTTGGAGCAGTGGAGTCTGAGCTGGAGAACCGGGTTTGATTCCCCACTCCTCCACATGAGCAGCGGAGGCTAATCTGGTGAACTGGATTTGTTTCCGCACTCCTACACATGAAGGCAGCTGGGTGACCTTGGACCAGTCACGCTCTCTCAGCCTCACCTACCTCACAGGGTGTCTGTTGTGGGGAAGGGAAAGGAAGGTGATTGTAATCCAGTTTGATTCTGCCTTAAGTGGTAGAGAAAGTCAGCATATAAAAACCAGCTCTTCTTCTTCATCATCTTGTGAAACCATGGCTTAATTAAAGTAACTATGGTTAGTTGATGGTTCTGATGCAGACCAGGCCATTCACTATGATTAGTTAGTCTGTCAAACAGAATCTGAAGACACAGTTTGATGAATGCCTGTACTGAATGACTTGTTGCTTATATTACCTTGTGAGCAGTACCACTGGAAAATAGCAAATGTCACAACAGTTTTTAAAAAGGGGTTCAGGAGGGATCCAGGGAATTATAGGCCACAGCCAGTTAAATTAGTAGAAACTGTTATTAAAGAGAGAATTATTAAACACCCTAAGGAACAAAGCTTGCTGTGAGAGAATCAGCATAGTCCTGCTGCATCAAACACTTGAAGTTATTTGAGCAGGTTAACAAGGATGTGGATAAGGGTGATCTGGTAGACATTATATACTTACAAAAGGCTTTTGACAAAGTGATGGTGGAAAGTGCCATCACGTTGCAGCCAACTTATGGAAACCTCAAAGAGTTTTCAAGGCAACAGATGTTCACAGGTGGTTTGCCATTGCCTGCTTCTGTGTATCAACCCTGGCCTTCCTTGGTGGTCTCCTATCCAAGTACTAACCAGGACTCACCCTACTTAGCTTTCAATATCTGATGAGATCAGGCTAGCTTGGGCCTTTTGAATCAGGACACCTTTGACAACATACATCACCAAACACTCCTGCATAAGCAAAGCATTTCTACAAATAAATTCATCTTATTAATATTACAATCAGATGTTGGGATACAGCAGGGATTGGGGACATTCTCTAGCACTGGGCAGGAAGGACAGCAGGGGTGATCTTCTGTGGGTGAAACAGTAAGTGGGCTGTGACCGATGGGCAAGGGTCCTGCCCCTTTCCGTCAGTCAACAATCCCCTATACGCCTGTTTGGAGTGTGTATATAGCAGCTAACAGCCAATCAGGGCCCATGGATGGCTGAACAAAGGACAAACTGTCAGATCAGATCAGAGAGGTCTGAGGCTTCAGAGAGTAAGGCTGGTGGGATCCCTTCTCTGTCTTGAGTGTAATCAGGCTAAAACAGAGAATGTTTGGAGATAAGATTTGAGTCTCCTGAGTGTTAGGTTGGAGAGAACCTATCTCAGGAGACTATTTTGGTCTCAGAGTCTGGCTTTTGGGAGAAACCAAGCTAGTTTAGGGAATGCTTTGGGAAGAGACTGTGGCCGTCTCAGGGCCCAGTTTCTGAGGGAAGCTGGCTGACAATTTGTAGTTTCTGGGAGGATATCACATTTATGCTATGAGACTCCTGAGGTTGAGAGATAGCCAATATTCACCTCAACAATAAAAGCTTGGCTGTAGCTGTTCTCTGCACCCAGAAGTTGAGAACTGAAACATTATAAATTAATGAACCCAACAAAAGCTGTGTGATTCCTGAAAATAGTTTTAACCCTCTTTACTGAACATCCATATTTCCCCTATCCCTGTTAATCAATAAAATTTACTGGTTTTTAAATCCTGTTCTCCTGATATCTAATATGAAATAACCACATTTAGAAGGTCACGGGTTCAGTCTGTCAGTGGAAGGCAGAGGTAGAGACCACTCTGGTCACATAACACAGCACACTACCTGTTTAAATGGCATTTAAAACCCTGAACTTCACAGGCTAACATTGTGAAGTTCCATTATAACTTCATGAAGAAGAAGAACTTATGCTATAGAGGCTTATTTTATTGGGTTTATGAAGAAGAGTTGGTTTTTATACCCTGCTTTTCTGTACCTTTAAGGAGTCTCAAAGCGGCTTGCAATCACCTTCCCTTCCCTCCAGATTAGAGTCAGCAGCTCTTACCCACTACACCACGCTGGCTCTCTTCCATGGTCTGCATCAGTTGGTGGGGTAAGTTTACCAGGGATGCTCATAACTGCTCTTAACAATCTATATCTGGGGTTTAAACATGGAGATAGAGAGGACCACATCCCCCCATCCCCCCATGAAAACATCGTCTCTAGAGACACAGGGAGCTTCAGGTCAGAAGCCGAAGTTGTACTTAACATAAGAAATTTCTTCCCTGTCCATTTCACCAGGAATTGGTTCCAGTTCCAAGGGTAGCTTTTATGCCACATGAAAGCTAGAAACTTACTGTAAAAACAACAGGATACTATGCACTGTGATTTTCAGGGTGTAAAATTCTATAACCAATAGCATGACCCTAGTGAAGCCTTTTTTAAGGCTGGCTCTCCCCTTGGATGAGTGAGGGTAGCTTTGTCGGAAGGTTAGACATAGAATACTTCTCTCTTCAAATATTCTTTAGTAAACATATTCCTTTTAACTTTCCCTCCTTGGTGCTATTTAAACTACAGATTAAACCAACAGGTAATCTGGGACCACTGCACAAAAACCAAACATTCTGTACTGTAGAGTAACGTTTGGCAGATTTTAACCAGGAAGACACAGAGTTCTGCACAACTCTGTGACAGCATTAAAGGATGAAGTTGCCCCCATCACAACTTCAGAATGGCAAGGCACAAAATCTCATAAGCAACTATGAAATATAGTTGATATTATTGTCGAAGGCTTTCACGGTCAGAGTTCATTGGTTCTTGTAGGTTATCTGGGGTGTGTGATATTGATTTTAAAAATGAAATTGCCTCACAGAAATAAGAGGGTGGCTTGCTTGAAACAGTTTATAAAGCAGAAAAAATAAACAGATGTATTTCCTCAAGTGTGGGCGGAAATCAGGGACCTCCTACTGCCAAACTAATAAATAATTTTAAAAACATCCTCTCTCTGTGACAAACAACACTAAGCAATGTCAGAATGCCGCACGGGCATAACAGCAAATCAGAGGTGAGGTGGGGGGAAAAGAAATCAGAATGGTATTAATAAATACTTTATTTCATCTAACAAAAAGGACTAGAGGCTGCTAATAGTTTCTTTGTTTTCAGTATACCAATGCTACATTTTTTAACTTAATGTGTTTTACACAGGAAAAAAATTAACAGTGTTCCCCTACCCTCAGGGGTTTACAATCTTCTGTAATCCATCAAGTCTCAGGCTGTTTTGGTACTTAACCAGCCTTAAAGGCAGCTATTGCGTACCATGAGATATTCAAAATACGGATTTACTCTATTATTGTCCTATTAGATTGCAGCTTATTAGGCATTTTTAAACTGGATTGTTAGTCAGCAGCTTTGAGAGCATGTCTGGCTGAAACACAAGGTAAAAACTGAACAAATAAAACAATACATTCCCTCTTCTGCCATCCATCAAATCAAGAGAATTTCAAAATCTTTCTACTCATCCAGTTCTGCTTCCCTCCTCTGCAGCTTCCAAACCACCCTGACTTCATCCATTTCTTGCAGGTCCAAAAGTAAAGCTGGCAATGGTGAAGAAAGCCTCTATTTGAAACTCATCTTATATACCACTCCTCGGACTCCTCGGATAGCTGTCACACCCCTTCCTGCCAGATCTCTGATCTCTCTCCCCTCTTTCCCATCCACACATGCTTCCCCTTGCTTTCCTGATATTGCTTTCTAAAGTTTCTCCATTTTACTCAAATTTCTTCTTCACCCTAAAAAGCATTCAGCCGCTATACATCATCTATCCAAGGCAATCTCTCATTTCACTCCAGGAAAAGCTGAAACAAGAAGTGAGCATTTTCAGCACGAGTGTAAGATACAGCAATTCATTTCATGTCTGAATCACCATGCGCTCGCAAAAGCTCTCCGCAGCCTTCAAAACCCACAACTCAGCATTTGTCTTCCAAATCAAAAGTACCACGCATAATGTCCATGATCAAATCTGCTTGGCGGTGATAAGCACAGGGTCCAAAGGTCCTAAGTGACAGCTGCCTTATAATTATCTCCCTCCCTTTTCAACATTGATTGAAAATGAACTTTCAAAAAGGTAAAATCAAATGAGAAAGGAATTCAAGTCGAAGGCACAGGGGCACTCTGTAGCAGAAAGGTTGAAAACCCACCACAAAAAGTCTTACCTAGTGTGGTGGTCCAGAGCACCAGCTGAAGGGAGGTGACCAGCTGTGGACAGAAATCCATGCCTCTGCTTGCTGCCTGTCCTGGCCCTCTTCTCTGTGTCACTCCTCCGCGCTAAGGCTCTGCAAAAGCTCTGATGTTAACGCTAGGGCTCTTGCTGGCTTATAGAAGAATTCCCACCGCCTGTTCTGGGAGACTCTCATGGGTCCTAAAGCCCTCATGGTTTCACCCCCTGTACATTCCGCTCCCTCAGCAATTCAAGGAGTGGAATGGCATGAATTATTAACACTTATTTAAACATTAGCATTCAGTTGGAAGAGCCAATCTGAAAAAACTTAGCAGTCATTTTCCTGCAGCTGCCTTGGTATAATCTCTTCCCTTTGGCTTTTAAGACAGAGGCAAGACTGGATAAAATAAGCACCTTTACCTAGTGACTTGACAGTAGCGTGACTATATACCCAAAGACTTCATCAGCTCCCATTACAGTAGGTCCATGTTTTTAATATGAAAAAGAGTGTGTCTGTTAATGAGTTTACAAGGTTATAACTCTTCTTAGGATGACATGGCATTGTTAATTATATTTTTTATTTGGAGCCCCCTCATAATCTTACGCCCTAAACCAGGCGTGACAAAACATAAGGCTCGCGGGCTGGATTGGGCCCTTGAAGGCTCTTTAAAAGGATGAATACTACATTTCTGGGCAAAAGTTTGGGTAAGACATTCAGTAAACAATCTCAGAAACAAATTGGGGCCTTCTGTGCTGTGATTAGGGTTGCCAGGTCCCTTTTCGCCACCAATGGGAGGTTTTTGGGGCGGAACCTGAGGAGGGTGGGGTTTTGGAGGGGAGGGACTTCAATGCCATAGAGTCCAATTGCCAAAGGGGCCATTTCCTCCAAGTGAACCGATCTCTATCGGCTGGAGATCAGTTGGAATAGCAGGAGATCTCCAACTACTACCTGGAGGTTGGCAACCCTAGCTGTGATTATCCTAGGGTTTTCCCCAGTGAGAAAAATGTTCCTGGCCTGTTCTTCCTCTTGGGCTTCGAGTGGAGTAACTCTGCATAGGATTGCACTGTTAAAGACTTAATTGCAAGGTAGTTTACTAGCATTCCTGTAAGATATGCTTATTTGGTGCACATCATCATTCCTGATCTTCTGATTTTGGGCAACAAAATTCTTATTAAACTCAATATAGTAAACTCAGTACAACAACTCATTACAGAAAATGAAGTATGCAATAGTGTAGGAAACAAAGAGCATCCGTAGGTCTGTACAGCAATTATCGGGTTGTTAATAATATCTTTCAATGCAGAACGACACAAGATCAGAAATGATGGTGTACATTTAACAAGCATATGTCACAGGAATGGTAATATGCAGTCTTGCAAGTAAGTTCTTAGCCTACAAAAATGGCCTCCTAAAGGAAGTAGCTCTTTTAGCTTCCCTGGAGGCCGTCTGTCAGCAGTAGGGTTGCCAACCGGCAGGAGGGGCCTGGAGAGCTCCTGGAATTACAACTCCTCTCCAGGCTACAGTGATCAGTTCCCCTGAAGAAAATGGCTGCTTTGGAGGGTGGACTGTATGGCATCATCACCCTGCTGAGTTCCCTCCCCAGATCCTGCTGTCTCCATGTTCCACTCCCAAATCTCCAGGAAATTCCCAACCTGGAGTTGGCAACCCTAGCTGGGGTATCTGATGAAAGGAGCTTTGATTCTTGAAAGCTTATCCCCCCCCCCCGCAAAAAAAATTGTGTTGGTCTCTAAGAGAGCCAGCATGTTTAGTGATTAAAGTGTTGGAGTAGAATCTAGGAAATCCAGATTCAAATCCCCACTCTGCCATGGAAACACTCTCAGCCTCAACCCTGGCAAGTATTTGGATGGGAGACCTCTACAGAATACCGGGGCCATGACACAGAGGCAGGCAGTGGTGAACCACAATGTCTCTTGCCTTGAAATCCCTAATGGGTTGCCATAAATCAGCTGAGACTTGACAGCAAAAAAAAGGCGCTACTGGACTTGAATCTGGCTCAGGCCTGGAGCTGGGGGAAGGAGCGCCCAGGTTGGGGGGAGGGAGGGGGTGTTGCACAAGCTGGAGCCAGGCACTGGCGGCCAGAGGGACGGTCGCTGCGACACTGCCACATGCTCGTGCACAGTGCATGCAACAAGGAAGGGTGGGTGGCTAGATGCTGGGCGGCAGTACATGTACCAGCTGTGCCATGGGCAGGCAGCTGTGCCCGTGCCGCAGCATAGTGGTGGCACTACTCTTCTTCATGCCCCCCCCCACACACCCCAAGATCTGGCCTTGATCTAGCTGTTCTAGTGCAAACCAACGTGACTACCCTCTGCAACTATCTAGTCTAGGGTGATTCCTTCTTGCCAAAGGCAATTAGGCAGATGGCTACTCACAAGTTTACTAACCAAGTTAGAATGAACTTCTGTATGGAATTCTCAAAACCAGCATAGCCAAACCTCACTAGTATTAGAGTTGCCAAGTTGGGAAATTCCTGGAGATGGAACCTGGGGAGAGTGGGGTTTGGAGAGGGGAGGAACTTCAGTGGGGTATAATGCCATAGATGCCACTCTCCAAAGCAGCCGTTTTTCTCCCAGAGAACTGATCTCTGTAGTCTGGAGATCTATGGTAATTCCAGGAGATCTAAGGGCCCCACCTGGAGACTCTAATTACCTGTCCACCACACACAGTTCCAACAGGTAGGTTCCCAACTTCTCTTTTTCACAGTAAAAATGGTAACATGGATTGTATTCTGCAGATTTTGAAAACTATGCAAGCTCTTCATTACAGATGCAAATGTCTTTTTGAAGGCCTGCTTATCTCCAGAAAAGTCTCCTGGATCAACCATGAGACAATTAGGGGGACAACACATGCTGCTCTAATACGCCCTTAGAGAAGAAGTGCCCAACCTAACAGTTGATTACAAAAAGATTATTTTTTGCTATTTGTTTGTAGCCAAACTAGTCTCTGGAAGCATCCCACCAATAAATCACTCTTTATGCAGCAAATCATAGCATTCTAATCTAGAGTTACCAACCTCCAGGTACTAGCTGGAGATCTCCTGCTATTACAACCGATCTCCAGCTGAGCTGATAGAGTTCAGTTCACCTGGAGAAAACTGCCGCTTTGGCCATTGGATTCTATGGCACTGAAGTCACTCCCCTGCCCAAACCCTGCCCTCCCCAGGCTGCCCCAAAAAACTCCCTCAACTGGCAAAGAGGGACCTGGCAACCCTGGAGCCAGCGTGGTGTAGTGGTTAAGAGTGGTGGACTCTGATCTGGAGAACCGGGTTTGATTCCTCACTCCTCCACATGAACGGCGGAGGCTAATCTGGTGAACTGGATTTGTTTCCCCACTCCTACACACGAAGCCAGCTGGGCGACCTTGGGCAAGTCATAGCTCTGTTAGAGCTCTCTCAGTCCCACCTACCTCACAGGGAGTCTGTTGTGGGGAAGGGAAGGTTGTAAGCTGGTTTGATTCCCCTTAAGTGGAAGAGAAAGTCAGTATATAAAAACCATCTCTTCTTCTTCTATTCTGATCTGTTCTTCAAACTATAGGTAATCTTTTAAAAACCTTTAAGTGGTAGTTTCCTTCCTAGATGAAGACTGCATTTTCTCACCAGAAAAAAAAATGTATATCGACTAATTATAACAATGGGGGGGGAGTGGAGTTAATTAGAGATGCACTTGTTTTATTTTGCCCTCTTGTTTCCCCTCCTGCTCATTCACCTGCCCACCCATCCACCATCCAGTCCCAGCCAGGCAGCTCATCTTGATCGTTTGCATGACTGGGGCTGGCTGGCTCAATGGGGAAGTGAGTGAGAGCACCACACAGCTCACCTTCTCCCTCTGCCCCCTTGCCTTGGTCGTTGCATGGTGGTTGGAGGGGGCAGAGCCTTTGTCTCTTACTGTTGCTGCTGTGGCTGGGGAAGCAGCAGAGATAGTAGTGGCAACCAGGAGAACTGCACAGTGGTCGGGGGACCTCCCAGTGTTGGGCCCGAGGCAGCTGCCATGGTTGCCCCATAGCTAAGACCGCCAGAAAGCTCATGCTAGAGAAATTGTTCCTACGTGGAAGCCTTAGGCCATTGTTGTTGGTACAAAATTGGCACAATGTATGTGAGCATTTTACTAGCTTGTTACTTTTATCTCAGTTCCTTACAAAGCTCTTTTGAGTAGTCAGCTTAATGTGCATCATATTTACATGTTGAGTATTGAGAAAGCAGAAGAAAGCCAGGTTTTAAATAAGAAAGCCAAACTATTAAATGACACGTGAGGGTCTTTCTCAATAAGTCAGCTGGTTACACTGAACAATCAAGCATTTCTGTATTTCTGCAAACCGTACTGCAATTAATTTTCACAGATTTCTATTTGAAGAAGTCAGTCATGCATTTTTGAGCTCACAATTGTTTACTCTGTTTACTCACTGTGTGAATTCAGCTCTAAGTACGCAACAAGGGTCAGTGGGGGCTTTAACAAGAGGAATACAATCTGTTTCTTTAGCATAACTAACTATAACATCTCAGACTTTCAGTAATAAAGTACTTGTATGTTTGACTCACTTTACAAAGTTAGGCAGAGATGCAGTGAAGACAGAAAACTCTGCTCCTGATCTATCACCTGTCCCGTCTTTACTCTTTTCCAACTCAGCACAAATGATTGGGCAAGATGTGGGACCTTAGGAGAAATGTATACCCCGGATCTCTGATTTACTACTCAAATGGAAGTGACCCTAGAACACTGGATATTCTTGCATTGTCAGTACATTGACATGTCATGGGCTTTCTCGCTGGTAGGTCCAATTCCTCTGGACTGGAATGTCCCACCAGTGTGGGTGCAGAGGGTGCCTTCAATGGCTGCATTTAGAGAAAGGCACGCAAGACAGGTCTGTTTCAGAGACCAACTGGTGGAGCACAACTGTTCTAGCAGATTTGGCTAAGGTGAGATATAAATACTTTACATAAAGAAATACATGCATATATACAAGCACATCTGAGGACTGAAACTGGATTTCTAGTTCAGAAACAGCCATGCATCTGTCAGAAAAATCAGGGGTCTTTCTAGGTTCATTGATACCAGCTTAAAACCAGATTTATCATGATCAACCCCTGTCCTTCAAAAATCCTGACACTTGCATTACTCCACCTAGAATATTTTTATCCCACCTCTCCTTTAAGGAGCTTCAAGCAGCATGTACCTAACTCTCCCTTCTCCCATTTTTTCCTCACAACAATCCTGTAAGGTAAATGAGGCTGAGATTGTTTCTGGCCCAAGGTCACAAAGCTGAGGATTTGAACCCAGGTGTCTTACATTCTAACCACTGCCCCATATGGGCTCTGGCACAAAAACTCCCATTATCGCTCATCCTTCCCCATCTTTACATACTTCTGCCATGGAAATATACCAAGTCATGAACTTCTTGGAGGACTTCAATGCCACCTCACAACCTAACACAGACCTTTAGCCCTCCCCTGCTCCTCTTACCTGCTTCTTCTGTCACCTGTGCAGCTCCCCTAGAGTCCTGCTTCCCAAAGAAAGGGCAAGAGCAACTACGGATGCCTTGGCTGCAACATCACTGGGAGAGTTCAAGGGCTATGTCTGGTACCTAGGTTGCTAGGTAGTAACACTTTTCAGTGATCATCAGTACCACTATATGGAAACAAATATACATGTACACAGCCTTAGGATGGACAACATGAGCACAGTCCACTTGCACTGTGAGCACAACCCCTGCATGTTTTGGAACCCAAACTGCCCCAGCCGTTGAGGCATATAGGATCATGGCTAACACAAAGAGCTGGGCAAAAGTGAACCATACTCTCAGGGGATCCTGGAATCCACATTGTGACCTGTGTGAAACCTTGAAGCTGACAGGCAGTAATGGGTTGCTTTACATTTTCCCTGGCCTTGAGGTGTGAAAGGCTGAAAATAATAGGGAGTAAGTAGCGCCTCCCTCACATACCAAATGAAGCGCTCCAAGCAGACACCTGAACTGATAGCGAACACCTTAATCCCATCAGCAATTAGGGACTATTCAGAAAGGTCTGACTAGACCTTTTACATATCTGATACACTCTCAAGCCTCATCTAACATGCAGAGGAGATTAAGCCAACTATCTCCACCAGACTCACACCCATCCTGGGAAACTTCCAGACATTCACACTCATTTAAAAATCTATACTAAAGCAATCACCGGTCATTAATAAAGCTACCATAGGGATGGGTACAAGATGGCTGACGGAGCAGCAGCAAAGCTCTGAGTCTCTCCCACCACTATGCTTTTATCTTTTTAAATTTATTCTAATTTCTTTGGTAAAGCTGCGGGAGCAACTTTTGGCTGTTTTGAACTGCGGAAGTTCAAAGACTAAAGTTTGGAAAGTTTGGAAATTAAAGAACTGAGCTTGCAGCAATAAACTCTGCTAATGGGGAATAAGAAACGGAGACGCTTGGCATTAGAAGAGCAGATGTCCTTCAAAGCAGGTAATCAACTTAAAATAGATAACTTTTTGCAAGCTGGAGAAATAGAGCCGGTTGGAGACCCAGTGTTGTTATCTAACAGATTCCTAGCTTTGGAAACTGAAGGAGAGGAAAGCTCTCCTACGCCTAGTAAAGAATTAGGGAGGAATTCCCCCCCACTTAATGAGCTTCAAAGCCCAGGGAGAGAGACAAATGAATTGGAGCTGCTAGCAAAGCATACTCTCCTCATAAGGGAAACCCTGATGAACTTATATGAGAAGCTTGACCAAATAAACATCAAATTAGATGAACTGAAGAATGTAGTGAATGTAGTGAACCCTTCGGCTGAGAAACAACACGAGAAGCAAAGCAGAGTGTGGGCCGGAAGTTTAAGTCCCAGAAGTCTCATAAACAAAAGCATCAACAAACAACTTAAAACGACCTCTGGTATATCAGCGACTGATAACTTCACAGAAGAAGCACGGAGTAGGTGTAGCGACAGCTCTGCAGTGAAAATCTTCCCTCACCTGAACAACATTAAGAAAAATCGCTTTTTACAGGGGAAAAAGGTGGCCCTGTTCATTGGGGATTCTAGAATTAACCACCACAGATGGGATCATCAGAGAGATGTAGTGAAGTCTCTATCCCAATTATTACAATGGGAAAAGGCAAAGGTGGATTTAGAAAGTTTATTTTGGCTTCCTTCTAAGAATTATCACAAAAGACTGGTTCTAACGTTCCGACAAAGTAGAATTCCCTCCCTACTGCTGAATAAGAAGGACTTTTTAAAGAGATACTCTATTTATCCAACCAGAGTGTTTGAAGACCCGACATGTCATCCATTGTGGAACTACTCTCCTCAATTTAACAAACCAAACTGCACAGCAAATGATGCCGGTGATCCCCACAGGAAAACAACACAGCTGAGAGAAAAAGCAAGTGTAAAAGCAAAAGGGAATTTTAAACATGGAAACGAATTATCCCCAGAATCTTGTAAGAGGTCAAGGGTGGCAAGAGCTGTATCAGTGGAATTAAAAGAGAGAAAGAGTATCTTGGTCTCCCCACCAATACTCACTCCACAAAGAAGGGACTCTTTGGGTGTGAGAAGAGACCAAATTGATTTAATAAAGGACTCCCAGGAATGTCTCAGATCCCCCTCCACCTCCATGCCCTCACTTGAATCCTCATTCAGGTCACAACCAGCATTACCATCACCTTCACCTGAATCTTTGACTATGTCCACTGAAGGAAGCTATGAGAATTCAGACAGAGCCCGGGATGGTGGCATCGCTTCAAGGATTGACGATTTACAGGAGAAAAGTATGTCAGGCATTATGGAGTCAACCTTAGCCCAGATGGTTGCAAGAATTGATAGTGACCTTGATTCCATCATTTTATTTGATATTTACTCTAAAAAAGACCTACTTGAGAATCCAGTTCAGAAATCATGGGCGCAAGAACTCCAAGAGGAAAGTTACGTAACAACTATAGGCCCAAGTCCTGTCAAGGTTCCCTCTAGCGATGAAGCTGGCTGGCAAGTGGAGACTCCCTCCCTCCTGAAGGAGATGCCCTCAGTAATTCCCAATACCATCTCTGAGATTTCTGAGTCGGGAGAGACTGCGGCACCAACTATTTCACCAAGAGGATTTGTGAAGGAGAGAAAAGAGGAGACCTTCAGATGTTCTCAGGCCTCCAATCCAGCAATGTGACTAAAACAGTTTTCTTCCGGAGAGGGTCTGCCAGATGGAATTTTAAATGTACTCTCCTGGAATGTAGCTGGTTGGTTTCGATGCCTCTCTGACAGCTCAGACATCCCTTTCTATCGTAAAAAATATGATATTATCGCATTGCAGGAGACATGGACGGACACTCCACTCTTTCTGAATGGATACCATATATTTAACTTAGCTGCCTCCCGGGGGAAAGGGCCAGGGAGATTGAAGGGAGGGTTGGGTATTATGATCTCTACTGCCATGGATGTTAAATGCCAAGAATTGAGTCCGCTTAAAAAGTTAGCTATGGCTGTACTTATAGAATGGAAAACCTGCGAGATATTGGTTATAAATGTCTATCTCCCTCCGGAGAAGTGTAAAGCAAAAGTAGAGGGCAATTGGCAAGAATTAGAAAGGTATATACTATTCCTGTCCTTAGAACATCCGGAGGCTAGAGTCTTATTAATGGGCGATTTTAATGCCCGGTTGGGGCCAGACGATGCCAGTTTAGAAAAGAAATTTAAAATTCAAATACATGACCCTGAAGTCGAATTATGTTTCTATCCTAAATCAAGAATTTTTAAAGATCAAACTTCCAATATAGCGGGTCTCTGTCTGGCCAAACTTGCCCTGAAATTTAGTCTTCATATTCTAAATGGTTCCTGGCCCGATGACCATCCAGGAGAATTTACTTTTGTGGCAGGTTCAAAAGCCAGCACCATCGATTATATTCTTGTCTGTACCCGTCTACTAGGGGGGGTAAAAGAATTTAAAATCCTTCCTTACTTAGAGGGAGATCATCTTCCCCTTTTCTTGCATTTATGTATCCCAGCAAAACATATACATCTTAAGCCAGGGAACCCAGTAAATTTAACCCCTGGCAATCATACCGAGTGCAGGGCCAAATGGTCAACCCAACTTTTTGAGAGGCTTAAAGAATTTTTAGAGAGGCAGGACCACCAATCAATCTGTGAAGCTTTTGTCAACCCCTCACTAGAGCACCCTCCAATGCCTTTATATGAAAATTTGGTTTACAATTTAAGGTCTATCTTATTTTGTCAACCTAAAAATAGTGACAAAAAACCAATAATATCCAAACCGTGGTTTGATAAGGAGTGCCTAGGAGCTAAGAAAGCATTGGAGGCGATATATAGGGTTTTCCTGGAAGCCCCAGAGCCCTTAAAAGAAGATGCATTAAATTCTGTGAGGCTGTATAAGAAGAAATACAAGCTCTTAGTTACTCAAAAAAAGAAGGGCTTCGTCAGAGAGCAATGGTCAATATTGATTAAGGCAGCTAAAGATAAGAACTCCACACTTTTCTGGCACATGACCTCGAACCGTTCTAGGTCAGATTATACCCCACTAGATTCTGTTATCTCTCCTAGAACATGGATTCTTATTTTCATAGTTTGTTTAATGACTCTCCCCATGAGACCTTCACTATGGAATTGCCAACAGGGACTCCAGAGTGGCCCCCTGTCACACAGGCTGAAGTTAGAGCTCATATAAGACGACTTAAAAATGGGAAGGCCCCTGGTGAAGATGGAATCCCACCTGAGCTTCTTAAAAAACATGAAGACTGGTGGGCTCCGCTTTTGGCGTCTATGTTTACTTACATAGATTCTACAGGTCATATTCCAAAGGGCTGGGACAATGCGGTGGTGATTCCTTTTTATAAGAAAGGGAATAGGAAGGATCCCAGCAATTATAGACCGATTAGTTTATTAAACATCATTGGGAAGGTCTATGCCAGTCACCTCCTGGAAAAGTTTACAGCGTGGCTTACCCAGGAAATGATAATAACACAGGCCCAGGCAGGGTTTAGAGAAGGGAGAGGTACGATGGAGCATTGTATAATACTACAACATCTTATAGAGAAATACAGCTCTAAAAAAGCAACATTCCTTTATGCCACCTTCGTGGATTTTAAAGCAGCCTTTGACTCAGTTTCCAGGACCCGCCTCTGGACCAAATTAGGAGAATCCTCCATAGACAGGAGACTTCTGTTCCTTATTCAGGCCTTGCACAGGCAGACATTTATTAAAATAAGATGTAATAGGAGCGGGTGTCTAACAGATCCTATTCCTTCAGTTAAAGGTGTTAGACAAGGCTGTTTGCTTGCCCCGTCGCTGTTCTCATTTTATATAAACAACATAGTAGACTTTTTAAGTTCCGAGGATTTGCATCCCCCTAAAATAGCACAGCATAGTATCCCTCTACTTCTCTATGCAGATGACATTGTGATCCTCTCTAGAACCCAGGTTGGCATGAGAAGAGCATTGAGGAGACTAGCCAATTTTTGTAAATCTGAAGCTCTTCATATAAATTATAAGAAAACCAAAGTGCTTGCCTTTGGGAGCCACAGAAGAAAGTACAATTGGTCGATAGATGGAAATAGCTTAGAGCAGGTCATGTCGTTTAAATATCTAGGTGTAACATTCCAGGCAAATGGCCTCCGAGCAGAACATCATAGACAGGTGGCGTTAACCGCTGAGAGATCCGCCTATAATATATTAAAATTTTTCAGGACGAAAGGAGCTTTTTGCATTCCGGCAGCTTTAAAACTCTTTCAGGCTAAGTCAATTAGCCAAATGCTATATGGCACAATCTTAGGCTCAGCTAAATCCAGTTATACTCCTCTGGAGAAGGTACAATCCAAATTCCTTCGGGCGATCCTACAAGTCCCCCGCCTTGTTTCGAATTCCTGGGTCCGCTTGGAAACAGGCATGTTAAAAATCGAGGCAAAAATTACTCTAGCCTCAATCTCCCTTTGGTTAAAAGCCCATGAGGCATCAGAGGGATTCTTACCACTGCTTAGTTTGGACAATTATAGATCTAGATGGTGGATGCAGTCTGAAAAAAAAATGGAGAGTCTAGGGTTTGCACCACAATTCCTCCTAGAGCAAAAAAAAGATCAAGCAAAGCTCCTGATTAGACAAAGGATCTTTGATATTGAGAGACAAACAGAGCTTATGAGTTCCCCAGCGTACCTGGCCCCTATTAAAACACGCTTTTGTTTAGCGCCAGCCAAATATTTATCTGCTATTGTGCTAAATAACCAAAGGAGAGCATTTACTCTGGCTAGAGGGTCGGCTTTGCCCTCAGCAATTCTGGAGGGGAAGTACAAGAAATTACCAAGTTCCAAGTGGGCATGTCCTTGTGGATCCGGCGAAATGGAAAGCACTAGTCATGTTCTATTTAGATGTACCTTTTATGAGGGAATTCGTAAGAATCTAATTTCACCTCTTATTCACATGATGGAGTCCAGTTCAGAGGAAGAGAAAATTAAATTCCTCTTATGGGAGGGAGACTCTCAGCGATCTTTGCAAGTAGCCAAGTATTGCTCTGTAGCTATTAAAATTCGGTCGGAGAAGGGTATTAGTGATTTTAATTGATTTTAATTGATTTTAATTGATTTTAATTGATTTTAATTGATTTTAATTGATTTTAATCGCTTTATGCCTTGTGAATATCGTGATTATTAACTGTTATAACTTTATCTGTATTTGGTATAGAGAGGTTTTAATTTAATTTAATTATTTAAATTCGTAATCGATTTTAATTGATAAAGTTTGTAGTTTATCTGGCTATTGCCGCAATAATAAAATCATTCATCATTCAAGCTATCATAGGCATTCTGCAACATGTTGACATCACCTCATACCCATCATAATCTTTGTCCGGGCTACCAGAGGAGTAATTAGAATCTTTTGTTCCTGGCAAATCTTTTGTTACCTCATGCCACCTCAGGGCTCATTTTTACTATAAATATTGGCCTTTTTTCTATTCATTGTGTGTGTGTCCTGGATCCTTGCACACACACCCCACTTATGTGTTGCCCCCCCCCTTCTCTTTCCCCATCTACAGCGCTGCTTTCATCCGAACGTCGCATCTCCTAGAATGGTAAATATCACCTCATCCTAATAGTCCCACTCCTCCATCCTTTTTACTTTCTTATCTCTTGTGTGCTTTTGGCCAAATTAACGGAATTTCTACATGGAAAAGATATGGAAGGATTTAAAATAACATGGTTTAAGGCCACCTCATATTGGGGAAAGTTGGCAAAAATGGACTTTACTGTATTAATTAATGAGATATAGAAACACGTCTTTTAACAATTTTATTTTTTGTGTTATTAGTTGTAAAAAATACTGTTTAGACACTTCTTCGGAAGTCTGGTGAAGGGTCACTTTTAGGTGGGTGGAGGGGAAAGGGTATTTTTGTTTAATTGGTACAATACAATAATTATGAATGTATTAACTACGATATATTAATACCCTTTTACACTTTTTTGTACTTTGTATTTTTTTTAATTTTATATATATATATATATATATATATATATATATATATATATATATATATATATATATATATATATATATATAAATTTTCTCTTTTTTCTTTATACTGTATTTGTTTGGTTTTTGATGTTTCGTTACATTTTTTAATAAAAAATTATTTTAAAAAAGCTTTTGTGTGCTTTTGCTGTGTGTGCACTTGAAACTTTTTTTTTTTACAACAAACACTCATTTTTATTCACAAGCTGCTTCTTCATTAAGAGTTTTCCAAAAGGGGCTCATTGCTAGCAAAAAGATATCCTGGTTACCCAGCCTCTTGCAAAGTTTAAGCCTCCACTCTAATCAAGGTAACACATGAGGGATCCCCTCACCCCCAACGCAAGTACATAGCGTGGTTTCTCATTAAGGGAATGGGAAGTCTGCATTTGCCTACATCTAGGGCTGTTACCGCACTAGGTATTCCCAGTGATGTATTAAGAGTTTGAAAATGTTATAAAAAATACTGTTAGCACTTTCTATGTATTCCCACCGATGTATTAAGAGTTTGAAACTGTTATAAAAAATACTGTTCACACTTTGTTTGGCCCCTTTAGCTGTGAAGACATCTTCCAACCATTTTTAGCCATGGCATCCAAAAACCCTTTTAAAGCGATGTTTTTTATAACATTTTCATACTCTTAATACATCACTGGGAATAGTGCGGTAACAGCCTAGGTCTTTCTCTCTATGCTTTGCAAGGTCCCACAGAGCTGCCTGAATGTGGCCCCTTTCGCATGTATGTAAGGAATGGGAAGCAAGTTTTATTGAGCCCTGTTCGGATCCTCTGCATGTGGGTTCTGTGCGTGAAGTATGAGTGGCTTGTTCCTCAGAAATGTACTACAATACCAGCAGCAGACCAAGCTGTTTTCCCAGCTACAACCATGCAACCCTTCTGTATGTGTGTTAAGCATCATAAGGTCACTTCCCACTTATGGTGACCACCATTTAATGACCTCCAAAGTACACTATAGTTAAAACCCTTGCTCACACCTTGCACACTGAGGGCTGTGGCTTCCTTGATTTAGTCAATCCATCTCATGGTAGATCTTCCTCTTTTCCTGCTGCCTTCCACTTTTCCTAGCATTATTGTCTTTTCCAGTGACTTCTGTCTTCTCATAATGTGACCAAAGTACAATAGCCTCAGTTTAGTCATTTTAGCTTCTAGAAACAGTTCAGGCTTTTAAAAAATATAAAATAAAAAATAGTTTAAAACATAAACAGACAAACCAAAAACATTGGTTCTTGTGGGTTATCCAGGCTGTGTAACCATGGTCTTGGTATTTTCTTTCTTGACGTTTCGCCAGCAGCTGTGGCAGGCATCTTCAGAGGAGTAACACTGAAGGACAGTGTCTCTTCAGTGTTACTCCTCTGAAGATGCCTGCCACAGCTGCTGGCGAAACGTCAGGAAAGAAAATACCAAGACCATGGTTACACAGCCCGGATAACCCACAAGAACCAACGAACTCTGACCGTGAAGGCCTTCGACAAACCAAAAACATATTGTAATGCCTGAAATCATTATATGCTATGGGAAATGTATTGGAAATGTATTATTTGATTTGAAATATATTCTTTGTACTCAATAAAGTATATCTGCACTCATGAACATGCCACACTCAGCATATTAGAGGTGGCTTCTATAAGTTACACCAAGCACTTGCATATGTTACAGGCCTCAAGTATAAGAGGCCCACTGTAGCTCCTTAGTTAGAAGCTAATTAAAGAGTTTATAGACAGCCTTAGCATGTTTTCATAAGCTGGCTTCCCACTCATAAGAGCCAGCTAGGAACCCTGTTAGTTAGCCTTGGCAGGCACCAAGGTCCAAAATAAGGATAGCCATGATTTAGGATCAAATAAAGAAGCACCTGACATTGGTGGGTCTTCTCTGCTCAATAGAAAGCATTAGATCACCACTTTCTCTGCAACGCCTCCGATTCTCTAATAGGATATGCTAATCCTGGGGTCCCTAGTATTGGGTATTTGGGTCTGTACGTTATGTACTGTGTCTTTGTACCACCCATTACCAAAGATTATATCTGTACTTGCAATCCTTTGATGTTTGTGTGAATTGTCCTGCGCCTTGGGGCAATTTTCACCAGGCTGTTTGTGTATTGGCCAATAAACAACTGCTTTGAATCTTCAACCTCCTGCTGTTTTATTGTCATTGGGATTGATACAATAATACAGGCATTTCAATATAGACATTCATGCAAACATATCATTACATTTTATGTGGAGCTTACTTTGCATCTTCATTTCAATTATTAACTGCTTTGAATTACATCACTCTATATTTTCCTATCTAATAATATATTTGTTCTTAAACACATATCACTTTAATTCTATTTTTGATTTTTAGCTATAGTTTAAAAAATCCACTTTTCTTGAAATTCTGAAATTGATCTTTCACAGTGGGTAGCCGTGTTAGTCTGTCTGCAGTAGTAGAAAAGAGCAAGAGTCCAGTAGCACCTTAAAGACTAACAAAAATATTTTCTGGCAGGGTATGAGCTTTCGTGAGCCACAGCTCACTTCTTCAGATATTCTTCAGATCTTCTGAAGAAGTGAGCTGTGGCTCACGAAAGCTCATACCCTGCCAGAAAATATTTTTGTTAGTCTTTAAGGTGCTACTGGACTCTTGCTCTTTTCTACTACTGAAATTGATCTGTTATGTATAAGAGATGTTAATTTTGTCATAGTTTCATATTCTGTTAGTTTGTTCAACCATTCCATCAATGCTGGGTAATTCTCTGCTTTCCACTTTGCTGCAGAGGTGACTCTTGCCGTTGTAGGAACAGTTTAGGCTTGATTTGATCTAACCCACTGATTTGTCTTTTTGGCAGTCCATGTTGGTATCCATAAAATTCTCCTCCAGCACCACATTTCAAAGGAATCTACTTTCTTCCTGTTAGCTTTCTTTGTTGTTCAACGTTCACATGCATACAGTACATAGTAATGGGAATACTATAGCATTAGTTATCTTGATCCTGGTTGCCTGCAACATATCCTAACACTTAAAAATATTTTCTGGTTTCTTCATGGCTTCCCTTCACAGTGTCAATCTCCATATGATTTCTTTGTTGCAATCATACTTTTGGTTGATGATGGAGCCAAGGAATAGAAAATGGTGAACAATTATGATTTCTTCTTGGTCAACCTTAAAGTTCCATAATTCCTCAGTAGTCATTACTTTTGTCTTCTTGTTTTTCAGCTGTAATCTTGCTCTGACACTTTCTGCCCTAACCTTCATAAGTAGCCATTTCAAGTCTTCACTGTTTTCTGCCAGTAATGCAAACCCTATTGCTTCACTAAGTTTTGAGTGTAGAAACAAGAGCAGAACCTGGCACTATATCCATTTCTAAGCCAGGCCAGGAGTGCTTCATGTTCCAAACACAGGTCAAGAGGAAATTCATCTGTATTTTATGCTGAGTTAGGAGGAAAGGAAGGGGTGAAAATTGCAAGGAAAAATATTAATTTTTAATATTGTTTTCCACTAGCCAACTTCCTAAGTAATTAAGGCATTCAGAGGTAATAGTGCCCCCTGTAGGGACAGCCTGGGAGCACAGCCAAATGCCATCAGCTGCAGGCAGCGTTTCATCCTTTGTCCGAGCAGATGAAACCCACATGCTGTGCTCGATACACTTTTGTAGTTATTAGTCAGCATGCTGAATGCAGCTGCCAAAGGAAACAAGCTTGTTTTTCTTCTAGCCCAGAATTCTTTTATATTTACTGATCTCAAAGATCATTAGGACCCAGGACCAGAAGAGAGTTCTGTATCTTTCGGAATCATAGCGGAAGGAGAAACCCACAAGTGTTGGGGCTTTTCCCATCACAATACTGTAGTGACACAAACACTTGGCAGAATTCCCATTGAAAGCAATTCCAAGAGCCTCCATAGTCCACTGCTTTAAGCCCAGCTCCCAGAGTGCCTTTTGACAGGTACAGTGGGATCAGACTCCATCTTCTCCAAAAGGCACCACCATGACAGAAGTAACTCCATACTCACTGGTTATGAACCATCAGGCCCTGGACCCACAGACATATATATATATTTGATACCTTCAGTATCATCACTAGGATACATCACAAATGGGGCTGCCTCCCTCAAGCCACTTCTTTGACCCTATTTGCAGTCTTTCCTAATGGCACACAGTTAAGGGCTTTGGCCTAGTGATCTTTGAGGGCTGTCTTGTTTGTGAAGAAAGGAATAGCTAGTCCCTGCACTCAGCAGCTTGTAATGCTCCCCTGAGTTCTTCTCTCTGATATGCCTCCTTTTCATGCTCATGCACCACTGCTGCTGCTCTGGCAGCAAAAGAAGAGACATGGAAGGAGGGGAGTGCATAGGGCTGCCAACCTCCAGGTAGTATAGGAGCGAAGAACATTTACAAACAAGGTGCAATTTATATAAGCTACTGAGATACCTATATACATACAATGTACAAACACAAGTAACCACACTATAACCAACACACAGTATGTACAAAATATACAATCAAAGGGCAAAAAGTCTTTCAAAGGTCTCAGCAGAGTACCAAGTAATATGAGTTCAAGTTCAATATTCAAGATGAATGAGAAGCCACAATCTTCAATAGGATACGGCCGTTTCAAATTCACAATAATGTAGAATCCTTCTTCAGTCCTTCCTGTATTTTAAAATTGCAGTACATAGTCATATACTCTAGATTACAGCTATTCAAGATACAAAGTTAAATGAATAAAACATATTTACAGAGAATTGCTTCTAAAGAGTGTATAGTCATACACAATCATTTTCATATCCCACACAGGGTAAGTATAAATCAGGTTACTATAAGGCGTCCAAAAGGTACTTCACATCATGCAGCATTAGTCTAATATATATTTTGTATATACTGTGTGTTGGTTATAGTGTGGTTACTTGTGTTTGTACATTGTATGTATATAGGTATCTCAGTAGCTTATATAAATTGCACCTTGTTTGTAAATGTTCTTCGTTCCTATACTATTTTCCTAACCTTTGGTATTAGTATAGAGGTGCCTGTTTCTCCCCCAAACTCCAGGTAGTAGCTGGAGATCTCCCCCTGTGGGCCATGACATCTTATTGGATGGATAGGAAAGACTTTGGTCTCGAGACATGAAGTATGCTCTAGCTTAATCTTTGAGAGAAAATATTTACAAAATGATATATAGATGGTACTTAGCACCTAAAAAATGGCGAAGATATACAATACAATGTCTCCAAAATGTTGGAAATGTAATATGGAAACAGGCTCATTCTATCATATCTGGTGGACCTGTGATAAAGCAAAGAACTTTTGGGACATGATTTACAATGAGATAAGACTGATTATTCAGAAGAATATACCTAAAACGCCAGAGATTATGTTACTTAGTATGATACCGGATTCTATTCTGACTCACAGATCATTCCTAATTTATGCCACCACGGCTGCAAGATTGATATACGCAGCTAAATGGAAAACGACGGATATTCCAGACAAGAAAGAATGGATACAAAAAATGCTGGACCTGGCGGAAATGGCAAAATTAACGACATTGATAAATCAAAAAAATAATATGCAATTTATGGGAGAGTGGGAGGCCTGGAGAAGTTATTGTGAAAATGAATTGCAAATGGGGAAACTTGAAGGTTACTGTGATCTAATCCACCTTATAGTAATTTTAGGAACGTTTGTATTAATACAGTTATAACAGGATTGATTAATGCGCATATAACAATATTAGGATTAGAATTACCTTTAGAACAAGAGAGTATATGAATTTATAATGAGATAGACGTAGATGAAGGGGAAGTCACAATTTTATATGAATATGTTTTGTTTTGTATATCCAACAATGACTCACTGTTTTTGCTTTTTACTTTGATTCTTTTGATTGTTGGTTGGTTTGTTTATATATTTTGAAAAAATAATCAAAATTATTATATAAAAAAAGAGATTTCCCCCTATTACAACTGATCTCCAGCCGATAGAGATCAGTTCACCTGGAGACAATGGCCGCTTTGGCAACTGGACTCTATGGCACTGAAGTCCCTCCCTTCACCAAATCCCACCCTCCTCAGACTCCACCCCCCAAAATCTCCAAGTATTTCCCAACCTGGAGTTGGCAACCCTAGGGGTGTACCTTTCTCTCTCATCCTGGGAGGAAGGTTAAAGAGGGTTTAGTTTCCGTCTCTCTGGTTTGCCCTTCTTTCCCTCCCTCTTCAACCTCCTTCAGCACTGCTGTGAGAGCATTCAGGGCACCAGCATGTTGTGAAATATAGATTTTATTTCCTGGTTGCTTGATAGCTTACATTTCTCTAGCTCCCTTGGAACCTTTAATGTATCTTTGGCAAAGTTCAGGTTGTAAGGGAAAAGGAGGAGGGTGCCAAGAAGGAAGAGGTCATGATCACCTTCCCATTACCTGTTTCACGGCCATGGCTGCCACAGTAGCCCCACTGACAGTAAGGCAGAATGGGGCAGGACTTCTGCCTTCTTTGCTGTGGCTGTTGGTAGAGCAGCAACCACCACTGCCAAGGAAGGAGGGCTTAAAGGCTCATTGGGAAGAATTATGGAGTTCACAGAGAGAGTCTGGCAATTACAAGTAGTTTTTGAGCTCTCTCTCTCTCACACACAAAAATCCCTCTTATTTTCCCAGGGCTGCTCACATTTTGCTGGATTCCAATTTAAGGCTGGCGAAGTTTACTCATCACTAAGCATGACAGTTCCACAGGAAGCTCCATTCCACTGATGGAGGTGCCTCTCAGTATCGGAAAATTTAGTCATGATACAATCCAGTAAGTCTGTAACCCTCATGATTCAGTCATGTAGGGTTACCAGCTCCAGGTTGGGAAATACTTGGAGATTTTGGGGGTGGAGCCTGAGGAGGAAGAGGTTCGGTGAGGGGAGGGACTAAAATGAGGGATAATGCCATAGAGTCCACCTTCCAAAGTAGCCATTTTCTCCAGGTGAACTGACCTCTGTTGCCTGGAGATCAGTTGTAATAGCAGGAGATCACCATCCACTAACAGTTGGCAACCCTACTGTCACGTAATATATCTTACTCATTTTACACCTTGTTCCCCGTAAGATTTTAATTCAATCATCAATACCATGGCAAATAGTCTCTTTTTACCAGTAATTGCCACAAATTCTCTATAAGTGCAAATAATTAAACAAATTGTACTCAGCCACTAAGCACTTAAACTCAGTGTATTTGTGACATTCCTTAGGTCAAACCCATGACCTTATCTACACTGGAAAACCTGCAAGGCCTCCGATTGGGGAGGGGAGAGGAGGGGGTTGTACCACCTTGATCCTCTGCCTTTCCATAATCTCTGCTTAGGGTTGCCAGGTCCTTCTTCGCAACTGGTGGGAGGTTTTGGGGGTGGAGCCTGAGGAGGGTGGGGTTTGGGGGAGGGGAGGGACTTCAATACCATAGAGTCCAATTGCCAAAGCAGCCATTTTCTCCTGGTGAACTGATCTCTATCGGCTGGAGATCAGCTGTAATAGCAGGAGATCTCCAGCTAGTACCTGGAGGTTGGCAACCCTTCCTCTGCTCCTCCACACTGCCTGAGCAGGGATACATCATTCTCTCTCACTCCTGTCGCAAATTCTCCTTAAATAGGCCACCCTTGCTTGGTGAAGGCTTGCTTTCAAGTTATATGGCATTATGTTACTATGCAACTAGTTATATAAAGATTCCAAATTTTGACTTCCCCTCACCACTCCCATGTGCTCCCTCTCCTGTCCGGTTGTTTTCTCCCTCTTCTTGGTCCATGGGCTTTAGATTAAGACAGAGTATATGACAAAATGGGCAACACTCCTTCCCCTCAGAAGTTCATGTACTGTAGTAGTTCAGTCTATAATAGTGACCAATTCAGTATCCTCAAAGCAAATATAAAATGTCACGATTGTATTGAAAGAGACTTCTAATTCCAGTCTGGTACTTCCAGAGGCCTAATGCTTGGGGACAACTAAATGCTCTAATCATCTAAATTAATACCAACCGACATTCTCTATAGGTATTTTTGTAATGGAATTAGAAAAACATAGAAATTGGCTTTTCTTATATCCTGTGGAACCAAGTTCAATTGTGACAAACAGACAAGAGGCCTGCTTTTTTGCCAGCATGATATTTGGAGGAATGTTACTGGAAATTGTCAGAAACAACCATTTGCTTTAGTATCGGTTGAACTTCCCTTGGTTCATTTTGGAATAGGCTTGATAATTATGGCTGTTACCGCACTAGGTATTCCCAGCGATGTATCAAGAGTTTGGAAATATTATAAAAAACATCGCTTTAAAAGGGGTTTTGGATACTAAGGCTAAAAAATGGTTGAAAGACTTCTTCACAACTAAAGGGGCCAAACAAAGTGCGAACAGTATTTTTTATAACAGTTTCAAACTCTTAATGCATCGGTGGGAATACATAGAACGTGCAAACAGTATTTTTTATAACATTTCCGAACTCTTAATACATCGCTGGGAATACCTAGTGCAGTAACAGCCTATATCAAGCTAGCCTTTTTTAAAATAGTGTTTCTTTTCTAAGAAGTAGTAGTGTTGGTTTTTATACCCTGCTTTTCTCTACCTTTAAGGAGTCTCAAAGCGGCTTACGATCACCTTCCCTTCCCCTCCTCTCAACAGACACCTTGTGAGGTAGGTGAGGCTGAGTTCTGAGAGAACCGTGACTAGCCCAAGGTCACCCAGCAGGCTTCATGTAGAGGAGTGAAGAAACCAACCCGGTTCATCAGATTAGCCTCGGCCGCTTATGTGGAGGAGTGGGGAATCAATCCCGGTTCTCCAGATTAGAGTCCACTGCTCTTAACCACTACACTACGCTGGCTTTCCAAGTTCTTTCCTAATTCGTAACAGTGGTCCATGCATGCAGCTGGTGCCATATTCATGTTCCTTATCATACGGCCCAGTGTAATTGTAATTTCTAACTGTAGCCATGGCAGAATACCACAGAAATTGCTCTCCCCCAAAAAATAAGTGCCCCAAACACACCCAGGAACAAGAGAGAAGTTTTACATCTGAATGAAGGGCAATACGTTTGGAAGATATAATCAAGAGATAGACCCAAATAAAGAAGATATTCATTGAATAAAAGACTGCTTTGTTGGATGAATACGCATGAACACTATAAAGCTGCCTTATACTGAATCATAATGTTGGGTTGGAGCCAAACTAAATTTTCCACTAAAAGAAACAGAGGTATGATTTTTGCCAATTCCCTCTTCCTGCTTCAGACCCCTGATTTGTACCTGATAACATTCCTGATGGTCTCCTGTCCCCTAGAAGTACCATTTCAATGCAGCTGGTGGGAAGAGGCAGGAAAGTTCTGTTATGCTGATGGAAGTGCCTTCCATTAGTGCAAAATTCAGTTTGGATCAAACCCATAAGTCTAACTGGGTCAGTATTGTCTACTTTGACTGCTAGCAGCTCTCCAAGATCTCAGGTAGAGGTGTTTCATTTAGCCTACTACTTGACTGAAGATACCAGGGATTGAACCTGGAATCTTCTGTGTGTAAATGTGATGATCTGTGAATGAACCACAGCTGTGCCTCATGGGGGGGGGGGTCCACAATAATCAGCAACAATTTTAGCAAAAGTAAGGGCTTACCATAAAAGAGATTGGGTACACGCACATACAGACTAGTTGGGTGTGTAGGTAGATATGGAGAAATGTCTAAAGAATTTCACATTAGAATGTTAATAACGGGGTATGCACTCTTTACATGCCCCAAGATGCCTTTCCATAGCCTAACAGTTAGTAATGGGAAAGCTATAGAGGAATGGGTAATCTCACAGGTATGGGGCAATTCAGTGCTACAGATATGCAGTTGGTTCTGGCTGGAGGAAGATGAATGGTTACCAGTTAACACTTTGGTTGGAGCGTCACACCTAGGAGAGAGGAATTTGGGAAGAGATTGTATCTCTTCCTTCTGGAGAGGAAAGGATGTAATGTCCCACAAGGGAAGGGTCAGACACCAAGTTCTCTTGAGCATTTTGTCTTAAGCCATGAAGAACTAAGCCATTCTTGTTTACCCTTGAACTCCCATCTTCAACAGGAGGAACTAAAGATTGCCATGGAGACAGACCCCACACAAAGGTACTAAGTTAATAGCCTTAACATCCCTTCAAGTATGTATCAAGTGTAGAGAAAGAGGATATATAGTTTTATTGCTTTTTTAAAATCATTGCCCAGTTTGCTATGATAGCATAAGCTATCTGCACTTTTAAAATTAATACATTTCCTTTATAAAAAATTCTATAGTTTGAACTCTGTGACCCATCATTTGCCCCAATTGATCATGTTTACCCAGAGAAAGACCCAAAGGAAGAGAGCAGTTAAACCCTTCAACCCGCTAGTACCCAAGTGAAGGAACTAGTCTTGGGGCTTGTGATGGCAAGGGGAGTAGGGAAGGGCCCAAGAGAAGCCTCAAAAGGCAGTGGAAGAAAGGAGCCTGAGGTCTGTGGTAGAACAGCCCCACTGACCTGTGCCACTCCATTTGGCCCTCTGAGGTGCCTAGAGGGCATCTCACATCTCTTTCTGGTGACACATGGCTCTCCCAACCCTTGGAGGGGTTTCCTTTCTTCCTAGGTACACTGCCACCAACTGGCCATTTTAGGAATTACCTGCCAAGAGGGCCAGTGCTCCCAGCTTCCTTTTCCATGTTGCTGTTCTAATACTCTGCCTAGCATCTGCTTCTCCTGCCACCCAGTGACTAGTTACCATGGGGATAACTTGCTGTACTTGTGCACTCTCAGGGAAATAGCAATTTAGCAACTGACTGCCTCCTTTCACTTGGCACCAGTTTTAAATCGAGTGTACAAATGGTGTAGGTCTATGTCAGATGGAGAAAAATTCCCAACATTCAAAATAGTAAAGAATGTATCAAAAGTGAAGATCCTACACAGCAACAAATGGAGCAAGGAATACTAAAGAAAGATGTAAATATGCAATTCCCCCGTCCCTCACTCTGCAATGCCATAGCTGATATTATTCTAAGGCAAGCTCTTATGCTTAGAAGTTACAGTTTCCTAAAAGCTTCCCATTACCTTGTCCTTGTCCAGGCAGGCAGCCCTTTGTCTGCTCCATGTGGCAATGATGGCCATCAAGATGGAGCTCAGGTGTGAGACCTCCTTCCTTGAAACATAAATAGCCAGAACACACCCACAAAAACTGTCCCCACTCCCTCTGTGCTAAGGGATTTTATCTCTTCTGTTGTCCCAACCCTTTATGGGTCAAAAAACCCTTTCCTGAAATCTCCAGGAAGATACAATCTAACCCCTTTCACCCCCCAGGCTCTGTGCTGCTTCTAGGCGTCAGATTCCAGGGAAGGTGTGTACTGGCCAATTTATGGTCTTTAGCCAAGATGGCCATTAGCATTTCCAAAGCTTTAACAATTGATGCTTGGAAGCAACTGACTTCCCCTTTCCTGTCTATCTTCTGTCAGGAGAGAGATAAAAACACTTTAAAATTGAATGTAGGGTTTTGTCAAGCCCAACCCTTAAAATAAAATGCATTTGTCCACAAGGACAGATCACTTAGGTTGGGAATTCCTTTGATACAGTCTGTAGTAGGGGCAGCTACTAAGAAAGAACAGATTTAGGGGAGTAAAGAAATCTGGGCTGGATGGAGATGCAGTTGGCTGAGCAGCTTTCTCTCCCCCACAGGGAAACAGGCTGTTGCAAAGGGCAATTCTCCATAGTAGCTACCCCTCACTTGACAGCAACCGGTGAGATCAATAGATATAACATTAATGTTATATGCGTGCAGTTGGTTTTGGGCATCTGATCTACAAACAGAAGACAAATGAATGTTCAGCTGCCTTGATCACAGCTCCTGAACAAACCACAAGCCGCTGAGAGATTGAGCATCACTGTGTTGCCTAAGGATCAAAATGAATGAGATACCAGGAAAACTATCATCAACTTTTGCTAACATTTTAAAAAGTAAATTTCAGGTATACACATCCCCAGTTTAGACTGGGGTAGAATGGAAAAAGGAGAAACCCCTACATGGTTTCACCTACCAAAACCACTGCTGCCACCCTGTGTTTCTATTAGCATTGGAAGGAGGGGGTAAGTAAAGGATGGACAACCATTGTCACAGCCCACAAGGCCAAACTGCCCCACTGGGCTATCCCATTTTCTTCCAGCTTCACAAAGGACAAGGCAACCTCAGGGAACTGCAGAGAGTCTGCTTCAGTTTCTCTACTCACGTACAACAGCCAGCTCATGAGCTTAACAGTCACAATCCATCCAGGAGCCCAATTCATCATTCACCTTCTCTGCATGCCACAACCCATGTCAGCTTCCAGGCATGGGTCCTTCAGCTACTTCTCCTGGCCATTGTACCCTTCTTGCAGAGTTAAGCAGTCAGGGAGCTAGACTGCCACCATCCCCAAAAGTACTACTGATGTATTTCTGGCCAAGAATACCACCCTCCTGACCCCATGAAAGACGTGGTATCTCCATACCACATGGCCCTTGGATCTTGCTGGCTGTTCTCCTTCCCAGTTCCCTGCCTGTGCCAGCCACCTGATTTCTCCCTCACTTCCTTGTAGCCACTCCTAGTTCCTACCTACCTTAATTTACTCTTGAGGAGATTCTCTCTCCCAAGGAGACCTCTAGACCAGAGGAGGCCTTAACTCTATAGGGAGCTAGGGTTAGCTGTCATCCCTCCTGTCTGCTCCTTAACCCTGCCTTACTTATCCCTCTGCTCCTCAGTTGTGGCGCTGCCTCCATTAGGGCTGCACCCATGCTCTCCAGGGTTAGGGTGCCATGGGGTGTAATGGCATCTTTCTCTCCTAATAGAAATGTGGGAAGGGCAAGGGTGGAAGGATTAATTCCCTTCTCCCTTTTCTACATGTTCCTCATTTGAATCAGGTCTATGTATTCCTAAAATTTACCTTTAAAAGATGCTGGGATATATGTGGCCTCCATCTCATGTTACCGTATTTGACCCTAAGACCTAGGTAGTGTCTAAGGCAATCCAGTGATTTCATGGCTGAGCTAGGTTTAGAACATCTCATAGTCAAACTGAACACTCTAGCTACCATCCATTCTGCTTGTTTAGAGCTTGGCTATTTAATCATCTGAAGAAAGGAGAAATATTACGGTGGACCCTATCGCTGTCCAACCAATGGATCCATGCCACTTCATCCTACCTTAGACCTGAATACAAAGATCAGCTAATCCTGGCTAATGGGAACCTGAGAATTAAAATATCAAGAGATGGCTTTAATTAGGCAACCGCAAAACCACTGAGTAAGTTCCTCTCCCACCTGTTTCCCCTCTGCATCAAAAAACTGAAGAGAAGGCAAAAAATAACACACTATCTAATAGTCAGCTGGCTTGCCCCTCTGCAGAGATTAAAAGCAGCACAATGGGGCCATCTATGGGGAACGTGGGAATCTCTGTCCAACTGGGAGACTTCCCAGGTATGCGATAGGACATTGTAGGTTAATCAACAAAAATCTGAAAAACCATCCTGATGAGAACTGAAAATGTGCCAGAAGAGAAGGAATGTTGGGAACATCTGCGTGTCGGCTAAAAGAATCAGCAGGGAGAGTAGAGAATTTAGTCCACTCAAATCCCTGATAGTTTAGAGAATCCTTCAGAGGAAGATTATTAGGTGGACACGGTGGGATTTTTGTATTGTCCTCTGTAATTCTCTGAGGGCCTTCAGCATGCAAGACTAATATTTTTATAAATCAGACAGTACCCTACTGGGTTGCCATAAGTCGGCTGCAACTTGACGGCATTTTACATACACACACCAGAGATAAACCCAAATTGATATGTTCAGGAGCCACTTTTTTCCTGTCGTTTTTACGTGGCTTAACAGCCAGTTTATTTTTATCTTCAGCTTTGGGAGATTATTACCCATGTTCTCATCTTCCCAAAATCCTAGTAGGTCAACTTGTCGATAACATCCATTTCAAAACCATGTAATGCATCTGACTTTGCTAGCACTATTTTAGCTTTAAACCTAGCTGCACAATATCAAGAATCATAATCATTCATCTTAAATCATGGTAAATAACAGAGCAGAGCCTAAGCTTTACACAGCATGGGCTTATATAATACAAAATGCCTTGTATGCAAACTTCCACACCGCTCATGCCCTTCTATCTCCAGCCAACCAATCAAATAGCTTCCCTGAAGTACCTACAGTAAAAGCCATGTTAAGAAAATATTTGAGGCATTTGAAGTGCTTCTTAATCCCCTTCAAAAGAAACCAAACCACAGTAGTGTGAGACTGAAGTGGGAGCAATTTTTCCTAATTTATACCAATATAGATCCGAAGGTCTAAAAAAACTCCATACAAACCAGGGGTAAAAGACTGAAAGTTCAGGGAATTGGTTAAAATAAAAATAGAAATCACTGAATAGTTCAAACGGTGTTGAGGAGAAGGAGAAGAGTTGGTTTTTATATGCTGACTTTCTCCGCCACTTAAGGAAGACTGAAACTGGCTTACAATCTCCTTCCCCTCCCCACAACAAACACCTTGTGAGGTAGGTGGGGCTGAGAGAGCTCTAAGAGAGCTGTGACTAGCCCAAGATCACCCAGCTGGCTTCATGTGTAAGAGTGGGGAAACCAACCCGGTTCACCAGATTAGCATCCACCGCTCATGTGGAGGAGTGGGGAATCAAACCCAGTTCTCCAAATCAGAGTCCACCACTCCAAACTACCACTCTTAACCAGTACACCATGCTGGCTCTCTAGCCTTTCATAATATTTTCCAAAATTAATGAGTAATTATTTAAATACAGGCCTCATGCAAATAGACAGCATTAGAAGTTGTTCCATTTTTGGAAATAGGCTTACCACATAAAAGAAGCTTATTTGGCTCAGTAAGAATTGTACAAAAAGGAGGCAAGGAAAGGCACAGGATGCTCATGGCAAAACAGAAAAAAATGCAACACAACTAGCAGCCACTTTCCCCATTTTAGGATATTTCCAGGATCATAACAGAAGCCCAGCCATCTCATCAGAGATCTGGGAGACAATGTTGAGACCAGTCTGAGCTAAAGAAGGGAGCAGCCCCAATGATGTTCCCTTTTGTTTGAAAATCAGGAATAGGGAACTGAGTTTCTGCACTCAGGTTCACACAGCAGAGACAGGTCTGTTCAAAACAACATGCATTTATTGACAAGGAGATACAGGGATAGGAGCAACTGGTTTCAAGATGGGGGAGCTCATGCACTCTACTATTCTAACTAACAAACAGAATTAAAGAGCAGGGACTCCACCTCATGACACTTAACTAACACACACAAATATCAGAAGGGGCAACAGACTTCTCCAATGTAACGTATAAAATAAATACACCACAGCCCCAGCACAGAATCCGGGGGGGGGGGGGCATTGACACTACAGCTGTCCCAGCTGCAGAGACTTGGGCCCAGAAAGTGTCATGACCCCCTCTGACCAGCTCAGTAACCCAGACTCCATCTCCTCAAAGGAAGAGCCCGAAGAGCCAAGGCCATCAGCCTGGGGTTGCAAGCTCCAGATTGGGAAATACCTAGATATTTTTGGGGTGGAGCCTGAGGAGGGAGGGGTTTGGGGAGGGAAGGAACTTCAATGCCATAGAATCCAATGGCCAAAGCGGCCATATTCTCCAGGTGAACTGATCTTTATGGGCTGGAGATCAGTTGTACCAGCAGATCTCCAGCTAGTACCTGGAGGTTGGCAACCCTACACCAGCTGAGGATGACCAGTAGGACCAGCAAGCCTGTGTGCCAGCTCCAGTTCCTATTCCTTGTTTCCAGTTCCCTGTCTCCCAGCTCCTGGCTGCTAGTACCTGTTGATGCTCCTAAGCCTCACTATCTAGACCTGAGAATACTGCCCTAGAGGTGACCTGACTGGGCCTGCTTGCAGAGCACAGAACAGGAAGATGGGAAATTGGTCCTCCTGGAGAAGAAAAGTTCTACCTAACTCAAAATGGGAGTCAGGAAATGCACCCATACTTAGGTGAAGCTGCTTCTGTCTCGTTTGGAAATCAGGAACAAATGTGAGTGGATGATAGATCAGGCGTTTGTCATTTGAAGGCCACTGAGAGTCCTAATAGCCAGCCTATATATTAGTTAGGACTCAAGAATTTCATAGGATCCTGGAATGCTACATGGAAGGTACAGTTAGGATCTGCATCTTCTGAGGCCTTTAATAGAGGAGCACCTTGTCATCAAAGGAATACTTAAATTCCACAGGCATGTGGAAACCATAGTGAAAGATCACAATCAGAAGTGGGCTCCTCCAGCATCGATACTGATTACACGAGAAAAACCATTATTGTATACCTGTCTTTTCAAAATGTTATTATTAGTCCACTGTTGTCTTATTTCTTTCCTTTTCATTCCAGATTTACACACTTACTTTCATTAGGCTTTCAAGCCCCCCCAGTGGAGATAGGGCATTTCCTGCCACCACTTGAAGCAGTGGTAGGCTATTTTTTTGCTTCTGGTAATTTCTAGAGAGATGTGACATGTGACATTATGCCACTTACAATGACTGTCCCCTCGTCTTCCTGCCCCCGGGATCTTCTGCCAGTTTCCAGGCTGTGCCTGGCAACCCTAGCTTTCATATTTCTGCCTTGCTGTGTATTCATTTTTATATACAAACATCAGGAAAGCAATAGGTGTCCCATTATAATGTTCTGAAATGCAAGCTGAAGTGCTTATATCGCGACTCAGCCACAGCAATGGTTATCGCAACACAGCCACACTAATGGGTTGGATTCCACGGTCCGTCAATAGAAGGTGCTGATGATTGCAAATTCTTCCCACATCATTCTCTCCCCCCACAGCATTCCCTTCTCCCACCAGCTTCTAACAGGCATTAGTAAATGAATCTGTTTCTTATACAAACATATCGGGTTGGATCCTATGATCCATCAACATGAGCTTCTGGGAAATTTCCAGCATCCTTCTTTCTCCAGCTGACCCTTCTGAGCACAGGAAAGTTGATTCCTGGGGTTGCAGAACCCAGATAAGTGGGTGGGGCTGCAGTGGGGAGGAACGAGGGGAAAATAGCCCTTCTTGACTCTTCCTTCAGCGAGTTTCTCTGACAAAAGAAGGCAAAGATGTGATTTCACCCCTTTTCTTCCTCCCCACTGCAGTCATCCCACCCACATAGGTATTAGTCAATCAAGGCTCTGTAACCCTGAAAACCAGCTTTCCCAGAACTGAAAGGGACTGCAGGAAAGAAGGGAACATGGGAAAGATCCCCAATCCTTGTGCTGGTAGATCACAGGATCCAACTTAATATGCATGCATGAGAAACACATTCATTTACTAATGCCTCTTGGAAGTTGGTGGGAGCAGGGTAAGCAAAGGACAAGAGGGCAGGCAGCATCAGCCAAATAAAGTTAAGCAGGAAATATCATTCTGTCAGCTCTTCTTGTTCTCAAGAGGCTCTCTTAAGCAAGTAGTTCCAAATGCAGCGGAAACTTCATTTTCATCAGAGTAAGCTAAGTGGCACAAAGGAGATAAATGCTGACAGTTGCCACTTTTCTTACTTTCTGTGGCCTTTATATGGGCCAAAGACAGGAGAAAACTTTCTCCTGAATTTACTGTGTGAAACTGTATGTATTGGGAGATGCTTGTGCATAAAAACTGCAGGATAAATTAATAGATTATTTATTTAGAACATTTTTAGGGTCCCCAGACGGAAATCAAAACCATTAAAATATCTTTTAAAAATACATTAGAAAACCAATGAAAAACATCAATTAAACAAATCACATAAACAGTTGAGACACATAACCAATTAAAGCACTTAAACAGGAGGAAGCGTCTGTGAGGGAGCACCCGACTAAACAGATAAGTCTTCACCCGCTGGGGGAAGACAGTGACCAAGCAGGGCAGATGAGTCTCCCTGGGAAGGGAGTTCCATAATTTTGGTGCCATGATTAAAAACACTTTTGGTGCCATGGAAAAACACTGCATTAAAAAAATTATGTTGCCACAAAATTTGCATATACATTATTTCCATGTGCATTCCGTTTCCGCGTGCATGAATGGAACCCTTGGCTTTTGAGGGAATATGTTTGCATGTACCAAAGGTGTACACACATGGAAAATATGTGTTGCTCCAGTCACCCAAAATGGCATCTATGCATATTGAGCAAATCACATGCAGCATGCACTCCTGTTACGTATGGTTGAAAGGCCAAAATCAAAGGTCTGAAAAGTGCTTTCTGTGGGAAGTAAGCATGCTTAGAATAATTTTTTTATTAGAGAACACTTTCCACTGAATTCAGAGGGACTTCTGAATAAACTTGTTTAAGACTGGGCTGCCTGGCTACTCAATTTGTGGCCCCTTAGTAAATCACTTGCATGATTTCAAAGGTCAACCAAATAACAGGGTTCTTCCAATAACTGATCATTAGATTTTCCTGAAAGCAAAAACTTGCAAAGTGCAGTTAATATTCATTTCAGCCTATAGAAGTCTGACATAATTCAATTTAATCAGGATACAATAACATCTGGATGGGACGGAACTCATCCCTGGAAAGATATTAATCCCTTTTCAGACTATCCATCTTAGAATCATCTTATTCTTGTTCCTTTAGGTCTACAAACTGACAATTTTCATGATTCAGTACAATAAATTGGAGTAAATTATGTATAGTTAGTTTGCCTAGCAGTATAATTTGCCGTTAAAATTATTCCTATTTCTACTGCCTTTCAAAATACTCCTGTTGCACAACCAAAGTTAAAAGTGCTTAGGTCCTACTCTATTAAATGGAGCAATTAAGCATATATTAATTGAAGTTAATGCAGTTATAAAATTGCCAATTTTTATTGTACCAGGACTATTCTCATCTATATGATATTATGCATGTAACAGGGATGTGCCAAACAAAGGTCAGATACAGATTTGGAACATTTGGCTTTTTTTTTTTAAGTCAGCTTCTGTATTATCATAGCTAGTCCCTCCCAACCATGATGAAATTCTCAGACTCTGCCACTCACAATTCTCCCTCCCAAATTTCAGGTTGATAGAATGTATCCCTGTTCCACAGTAAATGAAAATTCTTATTTGCACAGCGGCCACAGTCAGATGTGAATGTTTTGTGTGAGAGAAGGTATTTCATCCTTTCCCAGGATCTTCAGTCGGGGGTGACTCTTATTTACATAGATACATACGTACACACACACATACATATGCAAGTAAGAGTAAACAAGCTAAACCCTGCCCTTTCTCAAGCCTTACCTCACAGTGCTCCATCTCTTTCAATATTTTTTCTTCCAGCTCAACTGGTATTAAAGCCTGGCTAGAAGATGCACTTCAAATAGTAGAGTATAGGAGGATAAGGTGTGGAAAGTAGGGTTAGCTGCCTTCTCATCTGTGTGCCCCCTCACCTGTATGCTGCAGACCACAGAAGCTTCACACACACACATGCACCAGCCTCCTCCAGCCAAGTCATAGTGGTGCAAACCCAATCAGCCTTTTTTTTTTAGGATCAACTCCTGTATGAGTGATGTTCTATTTTGGACTGCCTGGCATTCAGCAACAATATGATATGATAGCCATAAAGACACATTGTCTTCTCAATGAGCTGAGGACACAACTAGAATTGGAAACAGACATTAACTGCCTGTGCTTACTTCCCTTTGGGTATCCTTTCCTCCCCTCGCCACTATATCTTCCCCTAATTGACATACGTATATTTTCCACTAAAGGATTCTATTGGAAATCATTGTAAAAACCAGGACTGTCCACTTGAGTACAGGATAAAAAATTCAAATTAGCTGTGGATATTTCTTGCAGTACACACCTCCTCAAAGGAATCCAGAGGCTACACGGAAGTTCTCATGCACAAACCCTACCTTAAAGAATGGGAGCTGTGCAAGAACACTATAGCGATACACTGTGTTGTGCTGCTACCATTTGTTTCAATGACATTTGCATAGGAGAATGCACTTGAAGGATATGCCCAAACTGAGAAAGAAATTGCATAGGGTCAGAGGTGTACCCTTAGCATCGTTTGTTCAAGTGCCTTCTCTCTGGGCCTCTCAAGACCACCACAAGAAAGTCAAGAAGTAGTACTCAGCATTATAATTTTCAAGAACCTCATACTGGAACTACATATAAAGTTTTCTTGAATCTTTATATGTGCAACTCCCCCTTTAAGATCCCTGTAATGGGGTATACTCTTGCTTTCTGGATAGCAAGATTATAAGCTTTACATTTGCTTTCGCAAAATCTCTTCTGCTCATGAAAGGTAGATTTTAGAATACCGTTCCCATACAGCCTCCAAGAATATTTCTGTAGGCAGGAGGAATATGGTCTTTCAAGTACACAGAGGAGACCAGGCCAAAGCGTGTCAGCATGATTCAAAGTACACATGGCCAGAGATTCTCTAGTGCTCATTTCCTTGCCTTTTGCTCGGAAAGAGGTCAATAAAGCTCTAATTAATGGCTCTTGGAGTGGGAGGTATCTGCTGTAGTTCCTATTAGACTAGAGGCTAAAATGTCAGCCCAGCACTGGCATTAAACAAACTTTGGCAATCTGCCCACAACAATGACATCCAAAAGCAACCTGAAATCTCTCATTCTATGGAAAGATATGCAGGTTTCATTAACCAAGCAGGATAATGCTATATGCTTCAGGGGTAGCATATGAATATCAGGTTAAAAGACCTATCCTGACTATTTTACAATGAATGATGCTATACACTTAAGGTTCAATCCCTGATATTTCCAGTAAAAATGATAGAGCAGGTGATATGAAAGACCTTGAGCTGAGACTCTGGAGAACCAATGGCAGTTACATAGAGGGTTGGATCTAGCCAGCATTTGTGCTGGTGAAAAATGTTGAAAGTGAAGGACCTTGTGCTATCTCTTACCCTGAGGGGGACTATAAAGAACCAGAGAGGTAGATAGGTCAGGACCTGTGTATCCCTCCTTTCTACTGCTCTGGTGCTGTCCCTTTGATATGTCAATTGCTACTTTCAGAGAATCTTCCTGCTTTCCAGCTAACACCTTCTCTTGCCATCTTGCAACTGTGGGAGCAGGACGTGCTTTCCTGCATCTCTCCACCCATCCCCGTTTAGCTAGTTAGATGAGAATGCTATCCCTATCCTGTATAGAGTGGGTTCCTTATAATAAAGGACTCATATTAGTTTACTAATATAAAAGGCTCTGTGTGAACTTTATTTCCTTAGCAGCAACCAATGCAAATTCTGCTGTGCCATATTCACTCTGCAATTCTAATAAAAAGGGAAGGATTCCTCCTCTTTTAAGCACCTCAAAAGTCAATGCTGAGAACCATGGGGAATGTATGTACAAAATCCATGTATGGTGGGGACTATAATATGGAGAGTCAAATTACAATCCAAACAGAGTCATGATGAAGCTTCACTGGTGATGTTACTTATATCCATTGCATGAAAAGTTTTATCTGTTGATTCCAGAACATCAAGTACCTTCTGAAAGCACATGACAACTATTTTTCCTGGCCACTTGGCAGTTTATTCCCCATTTTTCCCCATCAACTTTTTAAATGAGAAAAGTTATACCTTAAAATAATAAAATCTTGACCTGGTAGAAACATGAGAACCCAACATAGGATGCAGAGTGTATCCAGAGCTCCTTTCACACAACGTATCAGTGCAAACTAAATGTTAAGGGGTAGGGAGTAGCATTACAATTACAAGCTCCATCCAGATATATGTATATTTGCTTGGAGCTGGGCAATGGTGCTGTCCACTTACAAACATGTAGGCTCCTCATTGTGAGACTGGGAACCCTGAAAATCATGTACACAACTTTATGGGAACCTTTACACAATTTCATGTGAATGCATGTCCATCTGGGGAACAACCTGCCACTACAACACTGTTTCCTCTGTCTATAGATACATCCTATGAAAAGATAGTGTTCACACATATACAGCAAGTAGACTTTATCTATGTAGGCAATATACCATCTTTAAAATCATACACTCTGTACAAGTGTGATGTCTGCCTCTATCCTTTGTCTTTTCTACATGCATGATAGAAATCTACGAATGTTATTAAGCACAGTGAGGAACAAAGCTTAAAGATAGTCCCCTGTGCAAGCATCCGGGTCATTACAGACTCCTGGGGTGACATCACATCACAACGTTTACTTGGCAGACTTTGTTTACAAGGTGGTTTGCCAGTGCTTTCCCCAGTCATCTTCCCTTGACCCCCAGCAAGCTTGTAGCAGTCTCTGACATGATCATGGTATTTTGTGAACATGTGCAGAATTAATTCCATATAGAGCTTAAACACATCATGCAAACTGAGCCACTATAGAGGATTGTGTAATGTATAATGAAAGTCTGTGTCATGCTGACAGGCTAGCTCTGTCAGGCTGACAGACTACTCTCAAGGTTAGCTCTATCAAAGCTAACTACTAAAGTTACTCTGGCTTTGTCCTTGAAGGGGCAGAGCTGAGCACCTTCCCTTGAAGGGGCAGCAAAAGTCACCTTTCTGACTCAGCTGCCAGATGTCAGAATCTCAAAGGCCTTTTCAAGGTCTTAAGTTATCTTAATGTACTAAGAGTGCATTAATAGCTGAAATTGTGCTTAATATAGCCTAAAGGCATTATAGTTCTCTTAAAGATAAGAGTAACAGGCTTACTTGCTCTTCTGTAATCTGCCCAAGGCTGTCAGTTACTAAAAGATGTTACAAAATGACAAATGTAAACAATAATTGTGTTTCATGAGTTATATAGTTAAATGTTGTGCTACAGATTTCTAAGTAGTCTCATTTAATGCGTATAGTCCTAACAAAGAGGATGGTATAGAAATTAAATATGTAACGTGATCATGTAACTCAGAAATGAGTATTTATACTTTAGGCACAGAGGAATGAAAGGGAAGGATGTCCATATTTGGACAATAAGATATCAGAGGACAGGAGCAGATGCCACTAAGCTCCTGGTATCTGATAAGAGAGAATAAAGGTACCCTTTTGAAGGATAAGGAAGAGGGGATAAAGGAACACTCTTAATGGGTCTAGAAATAGTATAAATAACAGCCACAGTACAGCTGGCACTTTAGAGTGCTATGACTGGCAGACTGCAGCTGTCTGATGTAGCACCTCCATCTCAAAAGGCTTGAGATGTAAAACATTGAAATTCTGTTCTTGCGTGGACAGCAGTTCTCAGAGATATCTTGAAGTATCAAGATCTGGATATTTCAACATATCTTACTTACAGTCTTCTTGTGAGACTGCTCTATTCCTAGAAGAGGATAGAGACCCTTAGAATTCCTATTCTTTGAATGGGAATCTAAGTGCAGTGATCTTTCCATGTATTGGAACACTGAGAGTCCATCAGATTTATGGATTCTTACAAACTAAGCCTATTTGGCTTACCAATGCTAAGAAGCATCCTGAATACAGGGCTAATAGCTAGACCTCTGAGATTGTGTCAGAACGTCCTCTACTTAACAGAGGGACTTCTGAACCTCCTCAGAGCAAGAGACCAGAAATGTTCCTGAAGGGAAAGGAGACTTTCTGTACTCTGTGAGATATGCACAATGGACATACACAGATTGGCACAGTCAAAGAGACTGTAAACAGCTTTAAAGCTAACACATAGTATTTATACATTCAGCATTGCTGTCTAAAACTAGAAAGAGCATGCATAGCATGTACATACACAATGCCTGATCTTAATGATGATCAGTTAAGAATATTAATAGAAGTCTTTAAAGGATTCAAGACTTAGTAAATACAGATACTCTGGGATAACTTCATATGTTCTCATAGAGCTTAGATTCTTAGAGGACTCCAGATGACACAGATGACACAGCAAGGTATAGTGTGTCTTCTGTACAGAAATGTTATGATGTTTTGAATGATTTAAGTTAGGATGCTTCTAACCAAATCTTTCTCCAAAGAATTAACCATATTTTGACAGGATTTCTGTAACCTTATATTCTGAATGAAGGTGCATTGCACTAAGGATACTTTATGAGTATATTCTGACTAAAATACTCCTTTATGGAGGCATAGAGAATGTGAATGATTACTTGCTACATAAACATGTTTAAGACTAATGATGTCTATCCTTATATGATATTTTAAGGCTTTGCAACCAAAAAGCATATATTGTATAATGTAAATAAATGTGTTTTTATATACTTCTACTCTTGTCCATTATTATAAATTTATTGGCGTGTTCAAGAGATGTCCTAGGAACAATAACAAGTTTCTAGGAACCGTTGATTCCGGTCTAGTGGTGTCTCGCTGAATAGATAACTCCATTTCTCAGTAAATGGTACATTCTAAGAGTGTAAGCACTTAACGGCCCGAACCGCGACAAGCTGGGTACTCATTTTACCGACCTCGGAAGGATGGAAGGCTGAGTCAGCCCTGAGCCAGCTACCTAAAACCAACTTCTGTTGGGATCAAACTCAGGTTGTGAGTAGAGCTTGGACTGCAGCTCTCCATTCTTGGCCATGGGGCTCTTTACGAAGGGAAAATCAGCATGGCTTCTGCAAAAAAAGGTCCTTTTTCATTAAGCTTTTGCAATTCTATGAGCAGGTTAATAAGCATGTGGAAAAGCACAATCTTCTAGATATCATATATTTAGACTTCCAAAAGTCTTTTGAGAAGATACCTCACCAAAGATTCCTGAGTAAGCTTATTCATGCCCTTTTATGGATTAAAACTGGTTAAATGGCAGGAAGCAACAGCAGGAATAAATGTACAGTTCTTACAATGGAGGGAAGTGAGCAGTGGGGTCCCACAAGGATTACTATTGGAACCAGTTGTATTTAATTTATTCATAAATTGTTTGGAATTGGGAGAGAACAGTACAGTAGCCAAGTTTGCAAACAATACTAAATTATTCAGAATGGTGACAACCAATGTGGATTGTAAAGAGCTATGGGACAGTCTAAATTGGGTGAGTGGGCAACAACATGGCAAATGAAGTTCACTGTTGGTAAATGTAAGGTGATGCGTATTGGGACATAAAATCCTAATTTTAAACATATGCTGATAGGTCTGAACTGGCTAGGCGGAGACTGAAAGATATCTTGGGATTGTAATTCAAAGCCTAATAAAAATGCCAACCCAATGTGCAGAAGCAGTGAAAAAGGCAAAGTCTATGCTAAGAATTATTAGGAAAGGGATTGAAAATAAAACAGCCGATATTGTAATGCCCTAGCTAAGGAGAGATGACAGAAGTTTATAAAATTATGCAAGGCTGAAGAAAATGGACAGAGAGACCTTTTCTCTTTCCCATAGTGCTAGAACTCAGGGACACCCAATGAACTTGATGTGCAATAAGTACAGGTCAGACAAAAAGAAATACTACTTTACCCGGTGAGTAATTAAACTGTGGGCCCTGACCTGGATGGCCCAGGCTAGCCTGATCTCATCAGATCTCAGAAGCTAAGCAGGGTCGGCCCTGGTTAGTATTTGGATGGGAGACCACCAAGGAAGTCCAGGGTTGCTGTGCAGAGGAAGGCACTGGCAAACCACCTCTGTTAGTCTCTTGCCATGAAAACCCTAAAAAGGGATCGCCATAAGTCGGCTGCGACTTGACAGCACTTTACACATACACAATTAAACTGTGGAACTCTCTGCCAGTGGACTTAGTGATAGCCACAAGCATAGAAAGCTTTAAAAGGGGATTAGACAGTTTCATGGAGAAGTCCATCAATGGCTACCAGCCATGGTAACTGAAGGGAGCTGCCATATACAGAGGCAGTGGTAGGAGGCAGCATCCAGCCTCTATGCCCTATTTGTTTGGCCCTGCCAGGCAACTGGTTGGTTTCTATGTGAAACAGTATGCTGGACTACATGGACTACTGGTCTGCTCCAGCAGGCTCTACTTATGTTATTCTGAAAGAGACTTTGAAAATAGTTTCAGTTATTGAGGTGATTTTGTTTCCACTGCCCTGTCGACACCCATCTTTCTCCTTAGAAATCTCTAATGGAATGAATGGCAATTGTTCAAGAGAGGGTAATAAGGTGCCCTGAAAAACTGGGTGTGGAAGATGTTGACTACATGCGGGAGATAGGGTTGCCAACTGCCAGGAGAAAAAAATTTGCTACTCATTTAATGGGATGTCATTTACCAGGTGTTAATTACCCTTATGCCATGACAAGCTTCACATGCCCATTTCCACACATTCAGCCTCTAATAAAGAGACAGAGCATTTTTACTCCAGGTTGCTGTCAACCCTAGAGACTGACCTTAGCTGGATGTGTGTGAATAGAGATCAGTACTGGTGGTAATGGTGGGGAGACTAGGTTAGGGCTGGGAATCATGAGTAGATGATGGGTCTTAATCTTCTAGTTGACAACTCTAGACCTGTGCCTTTTTGTTTGCTTGTTTTCAGTTTCAAACTCTATATTATGCTGGTCATCTGGATAACAATGTTCCCGCAATTCCCTTTTTAGAGGAAGTCATAACCATGCTCAAGATAATAGGTTGTTTATTTCTTATCTAGTTATAAAACGTGCAGCCCTGTTTTCCATCCAAGTTCACTGAAAAACAATATTAAGTTCATCTGGGGGCATTTCTTGTGTTGTTGACAATAATGATGCTGAGAGAAGAGCATACTCTAGCCTGTGTACAGTCAGCCACTTAAAACCTCCTTTGACTGAGATTTTATTTGGCTGGCCCCAGTCTTGTTCACTATTGAGCAATGGTACATTTTGAGAGGGCTCTGAGGGCTAGTGGTGCCTGACACCAGGGAATAAGCATGCTGGAGGCTTCCACCAGCCTTGCCTTCTGGCCTGAACCACCACTACCAACTCACAAGCAATACTGGTCTGTTCTTACCACTTCTTAGCTTTCTGCCCCATTTAGCCTCCCTAGCCTTTACTGCCCTTTCCCTTCCTACATTTCTGGTGTAGCAAAACATCCTCCTCCTCCAGCTATCCATAGTTCAGGTTGCCCCAGAAAGCTGAAATACACACCAGGGCAGATTTTAAAACCAGCCCCACATAGAGCTTCTAGAATTAGCAATGGTTACTAGAAGCATACCAGCAGATAGGGTTGGCAGCTCCAGGTTGGGAAATACCTGGAGATTTTTGGGGTGGAGCCTGAGAAGGGCAGGGTTTGGGGAAGGGTGGGGCTTCAGTGCCATGGAGTGCAATTGCCAAAGTGGCCATTTTCTACAGGTGAACTGATCTCTATCGGTTGGAGATCAGCTGTAATAGCAAAAGATCTCCAGCTAGTACCTGGAGGTTGGCAACCCTATCAGCAGACCATATTGGTTCTACAATGTTTAGCAATAAGAAGCTGATTGGGACCAGTCTGGCCTCAGAATTTGCACAGTTTACCCATGTGCTTTAGCAGTCAGTATTAAGACTGAAATTATGTATGCATTATAAACCTTCCTATTTTTGATTTTAGACTACCCTTTCTGAATGGCCATCATTTGTTTCAGAAAACTGACACAGGTATATTTTAAAGTTGCTTTTCTATTTTTCACACATCTGAAAACTGATTCCTGTACTTTTGAACTGCCTATTTTTAATGTACATACACCAACAGTGGGTGAAAAAAAGAAAACTATAAGTAACACCTGTAGCTGCCTTCCACTGAGAGCCAAATTAGACAGTATGGCAGCCATGGCTCTGCCCCAAGGATGCTGATGTCAATTTAGAGGTGAACTCAGCCATTTAAAATTGCTGCGAGGGCCCAGTCCTAATCAGATCCCCAGCATGGCAGGACCAGGCAATCTTGTCCGTCCCCCCACAAATGCCTTCTCAAGTGCTGAAACAGCCCCCCCCCCCCCTGGATTGGGCTCTTGCATTTTTATGGATGACATGGCACAGAGCCCTATGCTGAATTACCAACTCCAACTTGGTGCGTTTCTTACAACTGGGTGGGGGCATAAACGAGTCATGCAAATGCAGAGCCACATCCCATCTTCACCATGAAAACAGAGTTCTGAAAATTATACTCTCACCTTTGCAATATCATGGAAGTCACGGCCCCTTTTTCCCCACTTTCCTTGCCTTGTGATGAGGGAACAGATGCAACAATCTGACCTGCAGGGGATTTAAAAGGAATGGAATGCAAGGAGCAGAGTCAACACCCCTCCACAGGAAGGGAAATGCAGATATGGCTGCATCATAGGAAATAGGTTCGTTTGCACAGGGATCCACTCTGTAGCCTCATCAGCATAATCAGTATTCCAGCACAAAAAATCAGGGAATAAACCACAGCAGTATGGGGCTAGAACAACAACAACAAAACCCATGCGGAAAAGCCCCAAGTCTCTTCTCTCTTGGCTTTTCCAGCCACAGATAACTCTGGAATAAGCCAACCCACCTTTCACCCCAAATAATTCATGGTAATGCCTGTACAGAATGCACCCAGCCATCTTATTACACAGCCAATTTCTAAAACTCTGTCTTTGGCATGTAAGGGAGAAGTCAGTGATCTTTAGAGAGTGAAATCTCCATAACCAGCTGTCATTCATTAAAGTCAGTTAACATCAATGATGATGGCTCTAATTAAACTGCATACAAACATACACATGCTTCAGTAACTCTAGAGTCAAAGGCAGGAAGCAAACTAAACCAACAAAACAACAGAGTCATTTAATCTGCTAAAATCTCCAAATCAGACATTCTGCAGAAGAATTAACTGGTTTCCTTTCTTTTTTCTTCTGTTTTTTTGCCGTGAAGTCATAGCTGACTCATGGTGACCCTGTAGGGTTTTCAAGACAAGAGATGCTGGGAGGTGGTTTGCCTCTGTAGCACGACCCTGGTATTTCTTGGAGGTCTCCCATCCAAATACTAACCAGGGTCAAGGTGAGTGTGTGTGGCTGGCTAAAGGTCACTCAGCAAGCTTCTATGGCGTGAGTGGGGATTAGAACCTGGGTTTCCCAGGTCCTAGTCTGACACCTTAATCACTAGGGTCAACCTCCAGGTACTAGCTGGAGATCTCCTGCTGTTACAACTGATCTCCAACCAACAGAGATCAGTTCAGCTGGAGAAAATGGCCGCTTTGGCAATTGGACTCTATGTCGGTGGTGAAGAAGGCACTGGCAATCCCATTAACCACTACACTATGCTGGCTCTCTTTCTTCATTAGTAATAGCCATCAAAAGAAATATTTGAAGAGCTGGCAATATGTTTATACTTAATTCTTTCCCTACCTTTTCTCCAAGGAGTTCAGGACAGTACTCACCCCTCCCCATTTTACCCCTTTAATAGAGGCTTAATAGAGTGTTATTTACCAGGTGTTAATTACCCCATGCTATGATCAGCTTCAGCTGCCCATTTCCACATATTAAGGCTCTATTCAAGGGATAAGAGATCCCCCCCAGCTGTTTGTGACTCTAACAAAAGAACTCATGAGAAAGGTTAGGCTGAGAGTCTGTTATTAACCCATGGTTATCCAGTGGCAGAGTGTGGAATAGAACTCAGTTCTCCCTGTTACTAGTCCAACACTCTAACCACCACACAACATTAATATTAAAGACAGCACATCTAATGCTTTTAGATCCACCCACTATCTCTGTCAATGACCCATTTGTCATGGGTAGTCCAATTGGACTCAGGCAGAAATCAGGCTATCTTCCTTGTTGTTCCATTATTATTTTTATAAGTACATGTCAAACCTACAATTTCTCCCAGGAGTAAAGGGTAGCATACATCCATCTCCCCTCTTCCATTTTACCCTCACAGCATAACTGTGAGTTAGGCTAGGCTGAGAGAGCATGACTGGCCCAAAGTAACCCAGTAAGCTTTCATGGTAGAGTATGGCTTTGAACCAAAACTGTAACCACTACACCAAGCTGGCTCTTGGAATGCTGCCTGATATTGTACATCACACTCCTTTCCTTCTAACCTTTAAAAAAAACCTGCAAAATGTGACTATTTCCGAGATGTGGTTGTTGAAATTAGCTATTGGACTGATGAATTTTTGCTTTGGAAATACTGCTGACCATTTGGAATAATTGTGAATTTATCTTTTGGCAGCATGCTGAGGAGAGAATATATGGTTGTAAGCTTTCACCATCTCTGTGTTTGTGAATTGCTTTTATATTTTGTCCTTGGTTTTTAATTTTCATTGTTAGATGCCCTGAGCTTGTCAGAAGGCCAAAATAGAAACATTTTTGATTAATTAGTTAAATAAAAGGGCCAGACAATAAGGCCTATGGTAGGTAGATATTTGATTGATAGCCCACACCATTCCAAAACCTTGGAGCTAACAGCAGCTCACCAATTAACACATTAAAAATCAGCTAAAGAGCCTTTAAAAAAAAACACTACTATTACCCTTTTATGCATTTGCATCATTGTCTGCAAGACAGCTAAAATAAAAATTTGAAACAAATTATTTCCACAAGGTATTTATATTTAGAGTTTGACAAGTATCTAGGGAGAGCTATTCCATGGCTGAAAAGCAACCACATAGAAGCCTCTTTTTATGTGTGTGTGTATGTGTGTGCCATCAAGTCACAACTGACTTATGTCACCCCCGTAGGGTTTTCAAGCCAAGAGATGCTCAGAGGTGGTTTGCCATTGCCTGCCTCTGTGTGGGCTGAGAGTTTTAAGAGAACTGTGACTGGCCCAGGGTCACCCAGCAGGCTTCATGTGGAGGAGCAGGGAATCAAACCCGGTCAGATTAGAGTCCATCACTCTTAGCCACTACACCAGGCTGGCTCTCTTTGTATACCCTTTTTATACCCTTTCACTGAATGTGTCACATTGATAGTAGACTTAAGAAGACTCTTTCAGTCCATCATAAAGATTATGAAATAACATAGGAGTTGGCCTGTGCCATTTAGCAGTCTGTAGGTCATACAACATGAGCCCCGTGGCGCAGAGTGGTAAACTGCAGTACTGACACTAACAAATGAAACTGCTTTGATGGCACAACTAAATGTATTGCTGCAAACTGGTTTAATCAGTAGATTTATCAACTAAAACTTATGGGCAAATTTTAATCCCAGGGCTAAAAACTTTTTGAGGGTATTTAGATATTAGTATGTTACTGGAACCAGGATTAAAAGAAAATATTATAAGCTGGCCTTTCCGCCTAACAATATGATAGTTTTGCTTCTTAAATTTAAAGTGTTAACACTTCCTTCAACATTTTAAAAACCAAATACCCTATGTGGAGGTTTTGGTAATGTACAAGAATATATGAAGGCAGATGATTAATCAACTAAAAATGCTCTCTTTGGCTGACAACACCAATTTCTGTCATTTACTTATTACCCCACTTTCCTCCCCAAAAAGGACCCAAAGCAACTTAAATCATTCTCCTCTTCATTTTATACTTACAACAACACTGTGAGGTAGATTAGGCTAAAAGAGAGTGTCTGGCCAAAATTCACCCAGCAAGCTTCCTTTGCAGAGCAGGGATTCAAACCTGGTTCTCCCAGGCTCTAGACCAGCACTCTCACTACCCTGCAGTGGCTCTCCACCCATGCTGTTACCTATACAACTAATAGGTAACGTAATGTGCTTGCCCAGTCGTCTAATGTAACTAGAAATATTCCCTGGCATACATTTTTGAGAGCCACCATGGGGTAATGGTTCGAGTATTGGACTAGGATCTGGGAGACTCAGATCAGAATCCTCATTTTGCCATGGAAACTTGCTGGGTGATCTTGCAGTCACACACTCTCAGCTTAACCTACCTCACAGGGTTGCTGCGTGGATCAAACAGAGGAGAAGAGAACAATGAAAGCCACTTTGGGTCCTCGTTGGGGACAAAGACAGGGTTTAAATGAAGGAAATAAGTAATGAAATACATTTCAATACTCCAGAGGTTCTGAAAAGAGCGAATGAATGGAGCAACTGATCCCAGTGAATGCCAGTGGGAATACTGAGCATAGATTTGGCTATTATAGTAAAAGCGAGCTCCTTGCTGTTTTGATTAGCTGTCGACATGCTTGAAGGGCATACGAGTGTATCAGCTTGCAAGGTGTTCCACCTGCTTGTGAGTGCTCATTTAATCTCTCCTGCATTTCAGTAACCCAGGTAGTCTCTGAGGTGTAAGAGACTTGGCCAGTTGTAGAATAGATGACCTGGAATTTGGTTTCAGGAATTACATGGAATGAGCTCAAGGATAAATCTTAAAAGTATTTTACCTGTGCAGACCAACACTCTTCTCAGTCTATTAAAGTCAGTGTGCTCACAGTGGGGTAACTGCTTAGGCTGCCATTGTTAAAGTCTTAGGCAGTGGAGATCATGTATACATTAAGAACAAACACACATTTACTTATTCATACTACTGAAGTCCATGTATACCATCTTTGTTGCCGGTTTAACAATTCCACAGTTCCCAGTACCAAAAGAGATCAGAACTTTATTGGAATGTAGGCGAAGTTTGGTCTGGGCCCTGCTAGGCCATAATCAGCTACAGCCAGCAACCAAGGTAACAACTGAAAAGTGAAGCTAAAGAAAAGTCTTTTTCCTGAAGGGATTACATTAATATGACTATATAACACAGTAAGGGAACATCACCAAATTCACAGCTCCCCACGATACAGCATATTCCATTTGTGATTACGCTTTGAGAAAAATGTCTGAACACAGACATTTTTATTTCAGTCAGACACAATGAACTGATTTCCTTTCTGCTCCCCAGAATGTGCCCAGCTAGTTGAAGGAGGTTATCGGGTAGTGTATTACTGCACAATGACCTGTGAAGGTTGTACTCCAGAGAAGAGATATCTGATGATGACAAATTATCTCTCTAGTACAAGACCTTCTAGGCAGCCTCCATGAAATTAACGTATTTCTTAGCACCTTAGTTTTTTTTAACCATCTAAGCATGCAAGCATGTGGTGTCATTTTGTGTTTGCACTACACAAAGCACATTGTGGCAAACATGTGGCAAACAGAGCTGGAATGTGGCTAAGAGAACTAAATTCAGTATTTCAAGATTCTAAGATTGCAAAAGCTTTTCTTTCTTGAAAGTATCCCACCCTGGAATACTGATTTCTGTAGTGTTCCTTTCCAACTATACACTGTTGATGTGATATTGCTCTTTATTTCATACCATGCCATATTTTCTTCGTATTTTTAAATAAATATTTTGAGATTAACAGAAAAGGCTCCTAGAAAAGAGGCCCCAAACTGTTTACAACACAATTTAGAAACAACCATAACATAGGGTTGCCAACCTCCAGGTACTAGCTGGAGATCTCCTTCTATTATAATTGATCTCCAGCCGACAGAGGTCAGTTCACCTGGAGAAAATGGCCACTTTGGCAATTGGACTCTAGGGCATTGAACTCCCTCACCTCCCCAAACTCCACCACTGCTGTTGTGGTGGGAGGGAAGAAAGTGGGCAGCTGGGAGTGCCGCCACCAACGCTGCTGCTGTGGGATGGGGAGAGGAAGCAGGTAAGAGGCCATAAGGGTAATGGAGGCAGAAAGAGTGAGGGGGCAGAAAGAGAGTGAAAGTGACATGCATGGAGGAGAGAGAGAATAAGAAAAGGAGTGGGAGGAGGGAGAAAAAGTGAGAGACTGAGAGATGTAGGGGAAGAGGGGAGGGAGCAAAGGTGGAGGAATGAGATAGCTGCTCCTGCAAGTTTCTTGCTGGTCCCCACCTGTGTTGTATATTTCTTGTTTTTAATGTATTTATGTTTTACTGGTACAGTTTTAATGTATTCTATATTTATTGTCATTACCAGCATTGTCAGGAGAAAGATGGGCTTAAAAATACTTTAACTAAAACAATGTGTCTTAACTCATTAGGACTAAGAAATACCTTTGAAAATCATGATTGGAGCTGGTTCTCTGAATTAAGGATTTCTATCGTCCATAACAATCTCTGCCTATATCACAATCTCCCCCAGCATTCATTGTCATTGAACTGACAACTTTGGTATACATTTGGCAAGCGAAGCCTTCTGTATGAGGCTGAGCAACCTTTCTGAATGGTGGGACAGGGTGCTTTCTAATGTAACAGTTGTACTATCTAGTCTGAGAACTCTTCCCTCTTCCATTTTTCATGATAGTCTTGGGGAAGCAGGACCTCACTGGATCTACTTGCTATTAAGGGCTGGTTACTGCTTAAAAACCCGTCCTTTCCCCACCCCTTCTGCAAGGGATGAACCATTTCAGCCATGGCTTCTTTCTTCCTTTGCTGGGTAGTGGTCAGAGACATTTTCTGAATCAATATTTATAAAGCCACGCTCTGAATGCTATTTCACACCTCATTGGACAAAAAGCGTCCTCTCTGTTTCAGCCAGAGCCTGACCTTGCTGATGATGGAGAGGCTTCTTTAGGGCAATGATGGGTCACCTAGCCAGAGACCAGAGTGTATAAATGCAGTCCCGCATGACTCACTGCCTTACCCATCTTCTGCCTTCATCCCCACCCCAACCTTCTGCAATCAACGCCAGAGGGGCCGAAATTGCTTCATGACCCTTATGTTTAACTCTCATTAACCACTCTCAACAAGATGTACACTCATTAGGGGCAGTTGAGCTGCGTTGTATAGGGCACATTAAGCCATCAATGCTCCCCCCCTCCAGGGAATGAGCTTTGTTTGTGCTTTTAATTAGAATTGATTGGCTTATCTCTGAAGCATAGGAAATGGGTCCACAGCAATTCCATTAAAAATAAAACAAAAGAAACAATTATGGAGACAGAGGAAGACAGATCAGGAGCAAAACAGGGCAGGAGGGGACCCAAAGATATGACAGAGCTTCTGTACCTGATGTTCCAACAAACAGATAACAGAGGACAGCTATCGCCGCCACCACCACAAAGAGAAAGGGCCGTGTCTCTGGTAAAGCTATATTACAAGAGACATGATTTAAGAGGATACAAAGAAGGGAGAATCTGTGGTATCATTTGTTTGCGTACTTATGGCCAAATATGTCACACCTATTCTATGCATACAAAATAAAGATGGGGGGGTGTTGGTGGGCAGAACCTAACTATGTGTTATGCCAAGTACGTCTTACTTGTGTGCACCTGTAAATCAATTTTTGGACTTGCCAGAGACATGGGAGAGAATGAGTTTGTGCTGTCACACTCTCAGTTTTCTCTGTGATCCTGCCTGCCTGCCCAGTTCTCACAAATGCAGGGCCATGGGCTTATTTTAAAAAAATGAAAACTGGGAATTCATAGGTTAGTGGATCATGACAGTAGATGTTTACTTATTTTATTTATTTTATTTGAAACATTTGTCGCCTTTCCTCACAAATAGGGACCCCAGGGCAGTGAATATCAAAAAATTTAAATATTTCAACATTAAAACACCATTTTCCTTTGCCAACTCCATTAAGAGCCTCGGGGTTGGACCCAACATTGCTGCTAGAGAAGCAAGTTAATGCAGTTGCAAAAAGAAGCTTCCTTCTAACTCAGCCTAGCTCAAAAATTGGCCCCTTATCTCAAAGGCAGGATAGAGGGTGGGATACAAGTTCAAAAATAAATACATAGAGTGCTCAGTCTCTTGTTCCAGCGAGCAAGCCAAATATATGCAGCGGTTTACCTGATTTCTGGTTAAATTACAGCCTCATGTTATATGAGAATATAATACATCTGCTCCTATTAATTGTTTGTGTGGGTTTTCTGCAGCTCTTCTTCCTTATTTGGGTGGTTCCTCAAACCCCGGTGAGGGCTCTTGTGCCACATCTATCAAAAACAGGGCAGTTTACTGGCTCTAAGGAGACAATAGGGGCTTTTATGCTGGGGCGTTTTCCTGCAGTCACCCCCGCCAACTGCTTCGGGGCTTCCTTTTGATTACGCATGCCTTTTCCAAGGTCACCTGGCTCTCCTCACGCATTTTGCCCATGTTTTCCGGATGCTGTTTTAGCCAGAATCTGGAAAATTCAGGCAAAACATGCGCAAGGTGACCTCAGAAAAGGCATGCATAATCAAAAGGAAGCCCCAAAGCAGTCAGCAGGGGTGACTGTGGGGAAACATCCCTGCATAAAAGGCCCTAATGTACTGAGATCAACATTGACTTCCACACCAGCATTTTTGTTTTGCAATACCTTCTTTCCATACTGCATCTGTAAGATGAGCCAGATTCATCTGTTGAGGCTGTTTACCCTGACCTTTCCAGAGCTTGACTCCAGAACCATGGAGTGACCACCTTTACAATTCACTATTCATAAAGTGATCAACTATGAGGTTTCCCAGACCATCAGTTTAACCACGTGGACTAAGCAGCATAAGCAGCTTTCCAATTCAATAAACGATAATAGTAAAGTGATGACTCCTGGAAGATGAGCTCTTTCTTTTCCTGAAACGAAGACCTCCTGATTTCAATTTTGCTTCCTCATGCGGTTGACTCAAACATAGAAAACATCAGATGACTGGTGTGGGGGAGGGATGAAAGTTTTTTGTTCCCTGTTAGCGAAACTTTAAAGATGTCTTCTCCTTTTTTGTTTCCATTTCTCTGTCTACATAGCGTCCTTGGTTAAACATTTGCCTGACTCTCTAGGTCAGTCCTCCACTAAAAGCAAAGGGGAATGCTTGTTGAAAGATGGTGATTCAGAGAAGGGTAGACAGGAATCAAGAGAATCAATGAAATCCTGTCAGTCAGGGCAACTGATAATGACTATCAACATCCAAGCGTAATGCAACAGAACACACTTTTCTTTCACTAGATAGGTGAAAGTTAGGGTCCACCAATCTTTGGATATTGCGTACTTGTTATCAGTCACCTCCTGGATCTTCCTGTGAAGAGGAAAATACAAATGGTGATTAATTACAATGGTGTAATATCAGTATAAGAGCCCCATGGCGCAGAGTGGTAAGCTGCAGTACTGCAGTCCAAGCTCTGCTCACAACCTGAGTTCGATCCCGACGGAAGTTGGTTTCAGGTAGCCGGTTCAAGGTTGACTCAGCCTTCCATCCTTCCGAGGTCGGTAAAATGAGTACCCAGCTTGCTGGGGGTAAAGGGAAGATGACTGGGGAAGGCACTGGCAAACCACCCCGTAAACAAAGTCTTCGGGATGTGACGTCACCCCATGGGTCAGGAATGACCCGGTCCTTGCACAGGGGACCTTTACCTTTTTATAATATCAGTATGGGGGTTATGTGACCGGCATCTTATAGATTTAACTATTTAAGATAATTTATATATTTTAAATTGAGACTAAGAATTTTATCAGCATTTAAGCTTAATGACAGAGCATTTCTGCTCACTCCTGAATTTTAGGATCATGTTGCAGAACTCACTATAAAAAGAGTTGGAATAATAGCTATATTTTAAAAAATAGGAAGCCAATGTTTTGTGGTAAAAAATACAATGCCACCAAAATGGAAAGGAATGGAAAAGAGGAAGAGCTCTTGACCAACATTAGCCCTCAGATTTCATTTTATATGGCTGGGTAGCAGTGGCCAAGCAGGGTCTAAATGCCGAAGACCTTGAAAAATATTCATTTTCTCCCAGAAAATCAGTCTCAAGATGGATACCAACAATAAAACTATTACACCATTAAAAATCAAATATTAAAATAGCCAGCAATAACAAATTTAAAACAGCATTCAAGATGCTGCAGAGCCAGTGTATATCAGAAACACACAGCCAGAGGAGCCAAAAGCCTTTCTAATACTTTACTGCCCATTCTCCAGTGGAAGTGTTATTTCCAAGATCTCTACCTCCATTTTGAGCCTTCAATGGAACCAATGCAACACACAAGGCAAATCACAACACCCCACACATATGATGGCCCACATAAGGTCCATGTTTCAATCGCCGTCACTCCTCCAACAACTTCAGGTCATTGTGTTGATTATGCATGCTGATTCCAACCGTCAGAGGTTGACTCTTGCCTCCCCTGCGTTTCTCCACATTTTGCCCACATTTTCAGAGACCTGTTTAATCTCAAATTTGAAAACACGGGCAAAACACAGGGAAGACTTAATCAAAACAAAGACCCAAAGTCGTTGGAGGGGTGACGGCAAGTGAAACAGCCATGCATAAAAGACCTTTGTTGGTTGCAAAATGGGAAGGAAAGCAGATTTCAGATTCTAGTTCAACAAATCTAAAGAATGACAAGCTATTAGGGTAAATGAGCCTGTAAAATACACATCAGTTCTAATCTGATCACACATTTAGGTTTCTAACTTACAAATTGCTAGGATTTCCCATACTATACCAACTCATTATAAGCTGATACTAAGTGTGGGTAGGCAGATAAAGTCTTTGAGAAAAATCACAGTGTCTGATGATGGAAAGTTACTTAATTTCAAAACAGGAAATGGACAGCCTACTGAATATGAGTGTGTGAAATGAGAAAGTCCCAAGTAAATCTTTCTCACTAAGATAACCTGTAAATCTAATGGCGAGAAATTGAATCTACACACTTCAGTACAATGACTCACATCAATTCATACTTCGGAGCCTTCTGCCATGGGAACAAGAAATTGGGGACAGGAAAAAATATATTAGGGCACCAAGCAATCAGAAATTCCTTTTGGAAAGGAATTGAGAGGGAAAAGAGGAAAAAAGCTCTACAACATTAATCTCTTGAAAGGAAGTGCAACCTCAGAAATGGAGATCGAGATCAGTCACCAAGAAGATTGTGAGTTATAAATTCTTTATGTTTCAGATGAGGCATAAAACTGGGGGTCTTGCTCCCTGTGGGTCATTAAAGATCACACCCCATGCTTTTTGCAGTTCGTTCCCATTATCCATGATTATTCCATTGTAGGAAACCTCCTCTCAGTTACAAACATGCAAAATGGATATTATTCATGGAAATCAGGTGACTTGATGATGTGGCACCGCTGCGCACTGAGTGACAGGACATCATTTGACTTCCCAGAGAAGTCTAGAAATGGCTATGCTTGGGACTTCTTTCTCGACACATTTATATTAAGATTTTAGCATCGTTACTAGGCATTAATTCAGTTAATCTCCTCTTCTGTTCAGTGGAAGTCAAACAAACGGACATGCACTGACGTAGATCTGTGTACATGTATGAGAGAGAAATGGATCAGTCTAGCAATCTCCACCCCCAATAAACCATCACGCTGTGATAGTTCTTGCATGTAGGTGCATAAGACCATAATTAGGGTTGCCAGCAGGTTGTCAGGTCTGGGTTGGGAAATACCTGGAGATTTTGGAGGTAGAACTTGAGGAGGGCAGGGTTTGGAGAGGGACTTCAATGCCACAAAGTCCAATTGCCAAAGTGGCCATTTTCGCCAGGGGAACTGATCTCTATTGCCTGGAGATCAGTTGTAATAGCGGGAGAACTCCAGCCACCACCTGCAGGTTACAACCAAAAAACAACTCAATTAACACTGTTACGTAGTATTGGCAAGAAAAAAACAGTGCAGGCAATTATATCACAAAACATGTATTCATGAAAAGTGCAAAATATTAAATGACAACAGTGCTTGTACAAAAAATCACAAACATTCACAATATTTCAACTATATACAAAGCCATTCACAATGTGAAGGACAATTTTCAATAAAGCCCAATGGCTATCTTCCAACGTGACAAGTCCAAATACAAGCTTCAGCAAGCTTCAAGAGTCAATGACTACTGGAACACCTCTTGCTGCTCCACATAGGTGACAGAGGGAACGCTATCCCGGATATTAATAGCGCTTTCACCAATAGTTTGGCTTCATCAGCCTGAAATGTTAAAGTATATTTTAAATATATTTTAAATTGTATATTGCCATGCCGTCTTAGCATACACAAAACAAGATACAAAATACACGGTAAGTGTCTATAGCTAGTCATTCTTACCTCAGCAGTTCGGTTAAAGCCCACTAGTATAAATTCCCTAGTTGCCAGGTCCACCTTGGCCACCGGCAGGGATGGGGGCAGGGTTGCCAGATCCAGGTTGAGGACTACTGGAGATTTGGAGATACAGCCTGGGGAGGGCAGGGACCTCAGTGGGGTACAGTGCCATAGAGTTTACCCTCCAAAGCAGCCATTTTCTCCAGGGGAACTGATCTCTGTAGTCTGGAGATGAGCTGTAATTCTGGGAGATCCCCAGGTTCCACCTGGAGGCTGGCATCCCAAAACATAATACAGATTATATGCTATCACTGGAGGTTCAGGCAGCCATTCCCACCCACTCATAGATCAGCAATGTGTTAATTGCCACTGCTGCCACTGTACTGACCAGTTAAACTGGCCAGGAGATGGCAGAGATGTGCCTCTGACAGGCCCAGACACCAACTGTAACACTTAGCTCATGTTCCTCCCACACAACATCATTCCCAATCATGCATGGAAATGCTGCGCACAGAAAAATCACATTGCTGCCTTATGGAAGGAATCTGTCCATTTTTGTTTAAAGGGAGAATGTGGTCAGTTTTTAAAAACAAACAAACATGAAGCATGTGGACAAAAAGAAATAAACCCTGCACATTCCCATATCTTGCTGTGCCCTGCTGTTTCAAACATTTAGCTTTTTCCAAGCAAGTCTGTCAGCTCCTTGATGAATACGGAGAAGTACGTTAAATAAGCTAGAATCAGGCTAGAAGAAACATGCTGAAACAAAGGAAGGTAGTGCCACATAAATGTAGAGGTGAACATTTGCTGTTTCCATTTGTTTCCATTTCAGCCCTTCTTCAACAAGATCCTGTCAGTGGAAAAGGATGGAGGAAAGAAACCTCATCACCATGTCTATGTGTCCGTACTCTAAAAGGAAGAATTTAAACAGCCTGTAGAACAGGAAACATTTCTGACTGAAAATAGAGAGGGAGAATCTCTTGGGTAAAGGGTACAATCTTTCCCATCCCAGTTCTGACATATGGAAATGTGTTTTCTAAACCAACACAAAATGTTACTTGAATTCAATCACAACCCCAAACAGCAACTTAGCAATATTAAAGAATGCAAACAAAAATTTTAACAAACAAAACAAACCAAATCTGTGTATGTTGTGGGGGGGGGATCTGTACACCTCCCTATAAAACAGCAGGAATATAACAGTAAAGAAAACAAAGTGAAAATGTCAGCAATACTGTCTAAACAGAGGAAGTAAGCTCCACACTATTGGCAAACACACATTGCAAGGAGCCTCATCCCATTCGAAAGCAATAAACCTCCTGGCGGCAAGTCACAGCCTCATCTACTGAAGACATGAAATACTGAAGCAATAAAGCTGAGTAGGTTTATTGCAGTCAAAGTGCAAAAGGACATCCTGGGAATATTAACGCTTTAGAGACTGTGGGCATTTATTCACACACGTGACTCCTCACTCTTAAGAACACTCTTAAGAAAAACCATGCTGGATTAGACCAAGGCCCATCAAGTCCAGCAGTCCGTACACACAGTGGCCAACCAGGTGCCTCTAAGAACCCCACAAACAAGATGACTGCAGAAGCAATATCCTGCCTGAGTTTCACAGCACCTAATAGGCATGTTCCTCTGACCCTGGAGAGAATAGGTATGTATCATGACTAGTATTCATTTGGACTAGTAGCCATAGTAACCTCTTATCCATAGTAGAATGTGATAGTTTCAGCCATAGCCTCTCCCTCGGGATGGTATCAAAAGCTCCCTTAAGATCTATAAAACCAGCATAAAGGGTGCCATTTCTGGGGCTAATTGTTTACTTGCATTTCCTTTGTGCAAGGGAGGGGCTGTGGCTCAGTGGCAGAGCATCTGGTTGGCATGCAGAAGGTCCCAGGCTCAATCCCTGGCATCTCCAGTTAAAGGGACTAGGCAAGTAGGTGATGTGTCTGAGTAGACAATACTGACTTTGATGGTCCAAGGGTCTGATTCATTATAAGGCAGCTTCATGTGTTCATATTTTCGCTTTTGTTTGCATCATTTGGGCAATCTAGTCTTTGAAGGAAGCCTTTTTTTCTCTAATGGCTTCCTTCATCTTACCCATTAGCCATGGTGGTGATCTCTTGGACTTAATACCACCTTTCCTAATCTGTGGTATACAATCCAGCTGACTCTGCTCTCCAAACCCCGCCCTCCTCAGGCTCCACCCCAAAAACCTCCCACCGGTGGTGAAGAGGGACCTGGCAACCCTAATGAGAGTTGTTGGCATCCAATGACTAAACTAAGTCTGGAGAGGATGAGAGTAGGCCTGCCTGGTCCTTGTACTACTGTCATTTTGATTCCAGGTCAAAATATTTCTCTTTTAATTGAAGTTGTATCCCATCTTTTATTAGCAGGGTGAGGGGGACTGATGGCTTGCATACTGTCGATTTTATGATTATCACTGTTTTATGAGTACTTCTGGAATGACTTATTGGTCTCCTTTGTTTTTATACTCTTTAAAGGAATTTTATGCATTTTTGTTTTATGCTTTTTTTGGTTTTTGGTTTTGTTTTGTTAGCCACATTGAGCAGGTCTTTAGAGAAGTGGCCAATAAATCTCCTAAATAAAATAAATAATGGGCTACTCAGTAGACCATCTGTAAGGGGGGGGGAAATGCCAACTAGTTCTTAGGGTTGCCAGCCTCCAGGTGGTAGCTGGAAATCTCCAGGAATTCTGACTGATGTCCAGGCTATAGAGGTCAGTTCCCCTGGAAAATATGGCTGTTTTGGGCTGTATTTCATTATACCCTGCTGAGGTCCCTTTCCTACCCAAACTCCATCCTCCCTAGGCTGCACCCCAAAACATTCAGGAATTTCCCAACTTGGAGCTGGCAACCCTGCAGTCTTACATCTAAAATGAATTAACCCAGTTCATGTTTCTGCTGTGTTTCACATAAATGTGCAGAGATATGTGCTTCATGGAAAGTAATGCACTGCAAACCCGCATGGTCAGCAAGCCAAACCTCTCCCATCAATATTTTAAACATATGATGCATTTTAAAATGTGCATCCTTGAATCAGTACATTCTCCACCCCCCTCCCCACCCAATTGTTTAAGACAAGTTTTTAAGAAAAATAATGCAGCTCCAATTACCTGACCTTAAAGAGTTCCGCAGGGCCTGTAAGACAGCGCTTTCCCACCAGGCCTATAGTTGAGAGCAGCCACTAGAGTTGCCAGGTCCGTCTTTGCCACCAGTGGAAGGTTTTTGGGGTGGAGCCTGAGGAGGGCGGGGTTTGGAGAGGGGAGGGACTTCAATGCCATAGAGTCCAATTGCCAAAGTGGCCATTTTCTCCAGGTGAACTGATCTCTATTGGCTGGAGATCAGTTGTAATAGCAGATCTCCAGCTAGTACCTGGAGGTTGGCAACCCTAGCAGCTGTGGGTATTACATTTGCTGGCCTCCCTCCCCTTCCTTGCTTATGGCATATATGGTATCAGTCTGATGGGGTAACCTGCCTGTTTTGTTGTGGTTAATATGATCAGAATCTTGGTATTCTGAGTATCATCTTGGTATTTTATTTGATTTTAATGAGGTTCTGCTGTTTTAGATATAAGGTTTATGGATAATTGTCATTGTTTTTAGCATTCGTGATGTATATTTTAAATAATGTTACCTGCCCTGAGCCTGGCTTTGACTGAGGAGGGTGGGCTAGAAAGTGCAAAATAAATAAATAAATAAAGATAGGGAAAGGGCAGGTTATCTCTTCTTGTCCATCCTAATGGAAGACAAGCAACCACAGCAAAAGGGGGGCCCCTGGAAATTATATTTTGCACATTTTCTGCTACAATGGACTCAAAAGTCCTTTACAGCTGGTTATTCCAGCAGAAATCAAAGCAAACATTTTATCCCACCTTGCATACCCAGAAATTGCATTTTCTCAGCACTTATATCCAGCGGTTCTGATGCTAGGAGAATGCAATCGCTGCCCTCAGCAATATTTTATATCCACCGTTATTGAAATTGTGGTCTCACTGAGTGCCACTGGACAGCCCCAGAGATCAGATGACACATCTCAATAGTCAGTCATAGACTTAAGACATGTGATGAAGTTAGATTGGTGAAGCAAACTGAATATAAGCCTGCCTGATGCCCAGAAGGGAAATTATCCAAGAACTATTTAATATTTGGAAAGACAAGTGGGAACAGACAAGAACTGGCGGGGGGGGGGGGAATCTCATTCCTCCCTTCCCACTATTTCCTCTTTCTCTGAAAGCCAACTTACCTGTATCTGCTCCCCGTCTTCAGTTTTTTCCTCCTTCCCTACCCCTGGGAGCCTTTACACAGGATAGGTTTGGAAAATACCTGGAGATTTTTGGGGCGAAGCCTGACGAGGGCAGGGTTTGGAGAGGGACTGCAATGCCATAGAGTCCAATTGCCAAAGCCACCATTTCCTTCAGGCGAACATCTCTATCGCCTGGAGATCCGTTGTAATAAAAGGAGATCGCCAGCTGCTACCTGGAGGTTGGCAACTCTAATGCAGGAAAGCTATGGCCAGTTGCATGGTGGGCAATCTGCAAGGACTTGCGAGAGCAGACCTTATTTTCCTCTGTCTCACCTTGCCCATACTATTTTCTCTTTCCCTCCTCCTGGCAACCCCATGTCCTCACCCTTCTCTGCTTCTAGGCCTGGCCCGAGGGTTAGCAACCTCCACGTGGTGGCTGGAGATCTCCCGCTGCTTTGGAGGGTGGACTCCATGGCATTACATCTGGCTGAGGACTCTCCCCTCCCCAAACCCTGCCTTCCTCATACTGCCCCCTTAAATCTCCAGGGATTTCCCAACCTGAAGCTGGCAACCTTAGCCAGCCCTGGCCTCAATAAGTCCTCCCTCAAAGGCCAAAATTGCCCTGGAAAGGACCCTAAACAGTCCCCTTGCTTTTTATTCACAGAAGCCATGCTTTGAATGCTGTGGTTGCCTAGCAAGGGCCATTTAGTGAATCCTTTTCTTAAAGCTACATGCAGGTCTTTTATCATTTTGAGGTTTAAAAACCCCTAATGTGTATGTGTTTGGGGATGGTTCAGATTTCATATTTTCCTGCAAACCTGGGGCATTTTTCCAGGTTTGTAGAAAGATCTGTCTTGTTCATTCACAGTTCCAGTCACTGGATTTAAGTATCCTCTGATTGGCCAACTTGGCTGTTAGAAGATATGTTGACGAGGTCTCGTTACCTACAGAAGCTGAGGGAAACACACACAACTCCTTGTAATTCTTAGTTTACATAACACACAAGTGAAATGAGGCTAATCAATATATTTGATGGACTTCACATGAGGTGTTATTACTTATCTGAAAGTTTCTTCTCAAGGTTTATATACAACTATTTATACCAGAACTGCTTTCAATGAATGAGGGGTCAAACACTAATGTTTGATCTACAAAAGCTGTATGCAAAAACGTCCTTGCATATTTTTAATTCGATCAGGTAATATCTAACTCTGGTCTAGAGCAGCCCTTCCTGAGCCACTTCGTCAGCTATTATTCCATTGATTTCCACCTATTTTTTATTAATAGGCCACATGTATTATTTTTATGCTAATTTGAGCAAATAATAGGATGATCGTTCCTAAGGTCCACTTGCTCTTTTTTAAATAATGGGAAGCTATCTCTCATTAATCTTGGACAGGAGAAAACATGCCCACTTTACTGAAAAACATAATAGAATTCTTACATTACTCCATCTCCTGGTTGCTATGGCATCAAATATTAAGTACAATTTAGAATTAGAATGGTATGAATATCTGTTACCCATATATACTTGAACTTCATTATCCTGGATGTAAATCCTTCATTTCCCCTGATTATATTAATTGTGATAATTATTTTGAAGTGTAAAAATGTCATTTAGATTGACATTCTGAATTATGCGCAAGCCATTTGCAGTTTGTTCATACAGAGAGGTTAGACCCTACAACAAGTCCAGATGCCAATTCTGTCTTCGTATCTATTCAATAAACACTATTATGGGGGCCTAGTAACATCAGCTCTTCCCATCTGGGTCTTATTCACCTGCTCATTGCCCAATATAACATATTCATAAACAATGCCCTCTGCAGTTTACATAGGGCAAACAGGTCAGCCTACATGCGCACAAATAAATAAATACAAATTGGACATTAAAATGGTAACATTCAGAACTTGTTGAAGAACATTTCAGTGTACCAGGATATTCTTCTGCTGATGTGGAAGTAATTATTCTTTGCCAAAGGAACTTCAAAGGGAGACTCCAACAAGAAATTGCTGAATTGGAATTAAATATGAATCAAGCAGAGATTACCTTCTTTCTTTAGCCACCATAGATATTACATTTCTGAATATAACTTGGTTCATTCACAGCTGTGGTGAATGGTCACTGCTCTTATCTTGTATATTTTTTGAGTTTTGCATAGAAACATCACCAACTAAACCTGCTGCATTCCGTGGTCCTTTAACCCCAATGTTAACATTTCCCCTCTTCAGCTGTGTATATATTCTTCTGTCTGAGAATCAATGTCATGTATCTGATGAAGTGGCTCTAGCTCATGAAAGCTTCTGCTTAAAGACTGTTGAAGGTGCCACAAGACCTTTTTGTTTCACACTCTGAAACTTCAGTCATCTTGCTATTATTGTCTCATGAAAACATCTTTATTGCTCACCACTTGATTAGCATCAGCTGTTTTTAAAACGCAGGGGAGTTTTCCTGCACCTTGGTTTTCAAGTAGTTAATGGTTCCTTTCCCCTCCATGTACCTTAAATCCCACTGACTGTCATAGTTCTGTGTGTCAGATTAATTAGAAGTACCACAGGACTATCAAGCCTCAGGCTTCATTCTATGCTTTCTTGAGAATACACACAGAAGCCCCACCACTAAGAAATCCAGTACCACAGGTTGATAAACAACATTCTATTCAGTTTGTGGACATGTAACAATTAGTGATTACCAAACATCATTCCTCTGGTCCCAGTACCCAATATGCCCCCCTCTCACAATGATCCATGCCAAGAATACGAGTCATGCAAGTCTATTTTATTTCTGAAATGACATTAGTATGCAATAGAATGGTAAAGTCCTTGCAGCCTGGGCTGGGCTCTGTTTGAACCCACAAGTCCAAGCAAAGGGTACCTGGCCATGCCTTGCACATGCCCTGGCCCTGCTAGCCAAATCACCTACTTTGGGAAATATCTAAAGAACCAGGGGCAGCAGTCAGCGACCATTGCTTGTATATTGTTTGCAACTACCTAGTCTGATGAGGCAGGAACATTTGTATATGGGAGTCCTCTTGAAGTCAAGATGTTGGTAGAGAGAAATTATACAGACAAGATGTTCTACAGAAGCTTGCCCAGGAAATTGATAGATAATGTGGCAATTTTTACTCATTAAAGTAATCTCCATTCAGTAGGCAGCATTGCAAAAAAAAAAGTGTTCACAACTGTTTTTAATAAGAATAAAGAGGGTTTTTGAATTGAATTTAAGGGGTTTCAAGGCTTTAATCACTGTCCGAGCAAAGATGGGGACATGAAAGCATAGGGGTGTAGGGGGAGGAGGGAATAAACAGGGCAAACTGCTCCAAGTTCCCACAGGGCTAAGGGATCTCAATGTATTGGTTCCTATTTTCTAAAGGGAAAGGGGTAAAAGTAGTACCTATCCAATTTTTCACCTTTGATACCTCAAGGCAGTGACTTAAAACCCATTTGACTATTTAGATAACTGGCATTCTTGGCTGTTAATGAAATTAACATCATTAAATGTCACACATTAAACTAGGGGGCCTCTGCAGTCTGTGACTCCAGAACCAAATGTGGCTCAGCCTTTTGTGCACATTTTCTTTTTGACTATACTGAAATTGTTTATTTATTTACTTTGAAAATTTGTGTGCCACCTCTCCAACCCTCATGGGGTGACTCACAACTAAAACCAAACCAACCAAGGCAACAAAAAACAGATCATGACAATAAAAACAAGTCAATAAAAGAAGCAATACAATGGATACATAAAAACAAGCCAACAAAAAGGACATAAAAAGCAAGTAACACAAATAGAGCAGCCTAAAATATTATTTATAAAACAGCCCTTATGCTGACCAGACCATAAAAGACCACTTAGTTAAAAGTCTGGCTAAAGAGAAATCTTTTGGTCTGGTGACTAAAGGAAGATAAGGTAGGACCAGGTGAGCCCTTATAGGGGAGGGCAGTTCAAAGGTGAGGTATTACCACTCAAAAAGTCCTGCCTCTGATGGACACCTGTCATCTCTCCAGAGAGGGGCACAGAGAGCAGAGGATCTTAACTGGTTGGCTTGGCGATATGGACAAAAGTACTCCAGCCCAAATCTGTTTAGGGCCTTATAGGTAAGAACTAGCACTTTGAATTATGCCCCAAAACAGACAACTACAGATCTTTGAAGTACAGAGGTTAAACTGATTGACATAGGGATTCTCAGGAAATGTTCCCAGCTCTCATTCAAGATGTAAATTACAGCAAAGACCTTCATTTGCCCTTTTTGCCAAATGTTATCCCAATCTTCAAAAAAGGGAGGAAAGATGACCCAGCCAGTCAGATTGACCTCTGCCCCGGGGAAGATTTTGAAGGGGCCAATCTGCGAGCGACTTGGTGATCTGGGGAAGTCAGCACGGATTTGTCCGTAACAGGTCCTCTCAGACCAACCTCGTTTCCTTCTTTGTTCAAATTATGGGCTTACTGGATCGTGGGAAAGCCATCAACATTGTTTACCTGGATTTTAGTAAAGTTTTGACAAGGGTTCCCTGTGATGTTTTGATGAGTAAACTGGAGGACTGTGATCTGGACTCTAGGATAGTTAGGTGGATAGGGAACTGGCTGAATAACCACACCCAAAGAGTAGTTCTCAATGGCATTTCATCTGATTGGAAGGAGGTGTCCAGTGGGGTGCCACAGGGCTTAGTTGTGGGCCTGGTACTTTGCAATATTTTTAAATAAATGATCTGTATGGGGGGATAGAGGGACTACTCATTAAATTTGCAGATGACACCAAATTGGGAGGAGTAGCAAACACCCCGGAAGATATAGAATCCAATGAAATCTGAACACACTGGAAACGTGGGCGGAGGTGAAAAAGATGCAATTCAACAAAGATAAGTGTAGAGTTCTATGTCTTGGTAAGAACAATGGGAAGCATGCATACTGGATGAGAGATACACTTCTGGGTAGCAGTGTGTGTGAACAAGATCTTGGGGTATGGGTGGACTGTCAGCTAAATATGAGCAATCAGTGTGATACACTGGCAAACAAGGCTAATGTGGTCTTGGGGTATATCAGCAGAAGCTTAACATGCAAATTGCAAAATGCCATGGTCCTGCTGTACACCACATTGCTTAGGCCATACCTGGAGTACTGTGTGCAGTTCTGGAGGCCTCACTAAACAAAGGATGTGGACAAAATGGATTGGGTGCAAAAGAGAGCAACAAGGATGATCAGGGGTCTGGAGAGCAAGCCCTACAAGGAAAGGCTGAGGGACTTGGGAATGTTCAGTGTGGAAAACAGGAGGTTGAGGGGGGACATGATTGCTCTCTTTAAGTATCTGAAAGGCTGTCACTTAGAGGAGGGCAGGGAGCTGTTCTTGTTGGCAACCCAGAGATAGGACTCGCAATAATGGGTATAAATTTCAGGTGGAAAGGTACCAGCTGGATATTAGTTGTTGGTTTTTTTACAGTAAGGGTAGTTCAGCAGTGGCATTGGCTGCCTAGGGAGGTGGTGAGCTCCCCTCACTGGCATTCTTCAAGCAGCAGCTGGACAAACACTTGTCAGGGATGCTTTAGGCTGATCTTGCATTGAGCAGGGGGTTGAACTACATGGCCTGTATGGCCCCTTCCAACTCTATGATTTCCTCACAAGTACTAGGTTTCCACTAGACTGGAAGGTCCTTAAAATTATAATGTTACCCGGGAGGCAACTACTGATAGTTAATCTTGGTGACAACTGAAATTACATTGTTTAACAGTGTCAGAACTACAAAATAGGTGTGCCACAGGATTGCTGTAGGAAACAACCTGTTAGTGTCAAGTTCTCCCTAGCAACTCAGTGCACAGTGTAGTAAGTTTTTTTTTCTCCAGCCAATGAGGTAGACCATGACAGGGACACTCACAAAATTATGATGTGCCACCAATGGCTGAAAAAAAGCTTTCAATATCAGCTTGATACGGTCAATACCAGCTGTTCCCTGAAGGAAAAGAACTACCATACAACAGGTATTCAAACTGCAGGATCAAACAGTATTCATTCTCCATTTCCTTAGCTATTGTAGGTTCTTAAGCACACTCTGCCTGATTTTAATTGCTAGCCAAGCAAACCTGGCCATGCTTGCAGATAGGTTAACTATAGTATCCAATAGGAGGAGCTCTAAACGTCGCTTTCTTAAAGGTCTGGGGCAGTCCACTAATAATTGGATCAATATGTCATCATAGGAAGCCTGTGAAGCAACAAAAGCTTCCCACCTTTCTGTTTCTCGAGCATTTCCAAGTCCAGGTTTGGCACCCAGATTTCCAATTGACTGAAGACCAGTATCATAGGATCAAAATGCATCATCTGTGAACCTGACTCTGTGAAGTAAAGCTGAGAATCACTGTATGCTTCATGGCTGATACTGAAATATGTCTTTTAAAAAACAACTCATTAGCAACTGTGCCTAAAACAAAGGTAGGCAGCCTTTTTTTGGGCCTGAATGTACACAAAAAAGCCACACATGTAATGTCTGTCTGTAAAGATGTTTGGGGGAGGGCTGTTCCACTGCATATGTTGAATATAGCCCTATTATTATTTTTTTGCGTCGGAGAAACGCTCTAAAATAAGACTGCTTTAGAAAAGTCAGTATAAAACATTAGCAAAAAAACCATTTTGTGTTTAATGTACACGCTCAGGATTGTGATTGCAATGGATAAAAATAGTATCTGGCTAAAGTCTGGTCCTCTTTTGTGAGCAGGCCCATGGCAGCCCCAGTGGGAGAATCTACACTCAAGCTTTTACTCTCAGAACTGCCACACTCCCAATTCTCATTTTAAACACTTGCTACTCTACAGGAAGGGAATCCCTTCTCACGATCCTGCTGGCTTCCTGCCTGTCCTTCCACCTGACCCTAACTACACCCCTGGCAAATTGTACTATGCCAATAAAGGTATTTGAAATTGAAACTACACCCCTGTTTGGTTGGTGGAGAAAAGGAACTGCCATACCAAGCGAAGCCGTCTGGCCTACTGCTTTCAGCATGCATGCCAGAGATTACACCCCTTATTTTTTTAAAAACGGGGTTCTTCAAGTTAGTTAACATAGTTAAGAGAAGAATGCATGACGTGAACACAGATTTTATTTAATTTTTGTCTATTTAATTCATTTGTACTCTGCCTTTCTCTCCAATGGGGACTCAAAGCAGCTTATATCATTCTTCTCTCCTCCATTTTATCCTCATAACAACCCTATGAGGCTGGTTAGGTTGCGAGAGTCTGACTGGCCCAAGGTTACCCACGGAGCTTCCATGGCAGACAGGGGATTCGAACTCGGGTCTCCCAGATACTAGTCAGATACTCTTAACCACTACACCACACGGTCTCTCATTTTGGGAGACATTATCTGTAAATCAAGAGAGAGAAAAAATTCAAGGCAAGCTTTTGAAATAGGGAAACATTTTGTTCCATAATCACAAGTAAGATCTTATTTGAGAGGAAACAATGAATGCATTGCAGAACATGAAAAAGTGGTACCTATACATAATCCTCACTCTTGAAGATTTATCAGACTAAACAGGTGTTACCAGTTGTCAAATATCCCAACCCCCAAATCCAGATCAGAAAGTGAAATACACAAGCCAGGTCTGACCTACGACTGATCTGGCAACAATATTGCAAATGAAAGCAACGGAGAAACTTCATGGTATATTTTCCATTACATCTCACCCAATAAAAGCATCAGCCGGAAGGAAAAACTGCCCTGTTATTTTCATAAGGATTAACCCGGATTAGAGTTAGCACTTTTTTCCCCTACCCTTAAAAAAAAAAAATCAGTTAAAATGTGCATTGTACCTTCACGGCTTGTGAGGTTACTGATTCCTAGCAACCACTGTGATAAGGACACACACAACACAAACAAGTTTTAAAGCTTAAAAAATACTATTTAATTTGCTATTTTGGCCTACAAAAAACAGGAAAAGTTTGTGTTTTGGGTTCAAAGCCAGCTGCAGCCTAGGAGCTTTCCTAATATTTTATTCAGCAGCACCCTCTAGTGCTTTGCAGAAAGGAAAAATCATGGAATACTGCGAGCTGTTATAACACTAGTCTTGATTGCATTTATGCAGACGTTGGCCTGATAGAACTTCTAAAATGTTATGGTAAATGTAGCTTTTTCTCAGGACAGCTGATCACGAACTCCAAAATTGGGGGCTCGGTGCCCGCATTCTTGAGATCCTGTTTTCTATTGGGCAATATTTTTTTCATACTCCCAACAATCCTGTGATGTAGGTTGGAAAAACGAGACTAATGGCCCAGCCCAGTCATTTCCAAATTTCCTAACAGCCAAGCTCTTCCCCTGACCCTTGAAATGTCAAATGTGAAAAATGAAACTGATGACCAATCCTATGGGTTCCTCTACCAGGATGTGCCTAAGCAAATCAACCTCCTTTTCCTGTTGGCATCCAGTACTCAAAGCTCATGACTTGTATTTTTTAATGGCCATGTTCTGCAGCAGCAATGTTACAGCAGTGCTAAGCGAGGGCCGTTCTTTTGTTGCATCTGCCCAGTTGCATCCCTTTTTCTTTCCATTGCTGGTTTATACACTGCCCAGCACCAGGGATTACCCACACTGTGTGTCAGGTCAAGATAACGTGCCTTGAAATATTAAGCCCCCAAGTTGAACACATCCACTACTCTGTACCCTGAGTATGGCACAGATATTCCACCATGTCTGCCCATATATGGCTGTTGACATCATCATGAGGGACAGGTTCAAGATGGACCATGATTGTGACGTCTGGACTACAGCTGACTGGTAAGTAGAAACTCCAGAAGTGTCACCTTCATAAAGAAACCCTTGTCTCATCCCTGGACCTCTGCATTATTGAGCCAGTTTGTTTAAATAACTTTAGAATAGAAAATATAATAAAAAAATGTACCAGTTTATATTCTTAATCTGTTACCTTTTTTTCTTCGTCAGCATATACTGCCAATACAGGAAACGTGAATGTAAGTCTGAATAATTAATAATGACTTACCTTAGAATATATACATTTACTATATGTAAATGTATACCGTATGTAGTAAGCTGAAAACCTTACATGGACACCATGTCGGCTGTAACTTGACGGTACTTTGCACGCACACACGTATAGTAAGGTAGCATTAATTTTTAATTTACTATTATGTAAGTGTGCCTTGACTTGCATGGCCCAGGCTAGCCCAATCTTGTCGGACCTTGGAAGCTAAGCCAAATCAGCCCCGGTTGATATTTGGATGGGAGATCACCAAGTAGTCCAGGGTTGCTATGCAGAGGCAGGCAATGGTAAACCACATCTCAATGTCTCTTGTACTGAAAACCCTATGGGGTCACCATTTGTCAGCTGCAAATTGATGGCACTTTCTACCCTCACTACATCTGTAAGTGTATGATAAAAATTGGTTGCTAGTAGACACTAGATTCAAGGTGACTTGATGGCAAGGCTGCTGACTCCTAGATCTTAGGTTTTTAGGCTTTTGCTGCTACAGAACTGAAGCAAGACAGTGATATGAAGCAAAAAGTATTGCAAAGAGCAACAAAATCTCTGATCTTTGAAACACAGTTACTCCGTTATTTAATAATGTGAGGGACAGCGGCATAGAAGAATGAATGTATAAATACATGGTTTATCCATCCTCCCCCACCCCTGCTTCCTCCTGGCCAGAGGCCTCTGCTTTACCTAAACATTTCCCCAAAACGTAATCTTGTTTAGGTGGTGGATGAACAGAATAAACTCAGAAGAATCAGTTACCTAAGAACTCATTTGGTAATCCCGACTGGAGGAGAGGATGAAATAAGGTAAGTGATCAGCCTTCAGGGCTTTTTGGAAAGGAGAAAGGAATCAATATTTGCTACTTCCTGTGCTAGGATTTTACGGGATATTGAATTGCAGCTGAGAGAGGCAACACAAAAACCAACATTCCGAAAACAAGCACCTGTCCTCTCAAACCCCTCTTGAATCTCTCAGTGGCTATTTAGTGTCTCTTGGTTATGTTGTTGAGCTGCCACTGTGGTGTAGGTGGGGAATTCTTTGTGGAGTTCATCACAACAAGGATTCCATGGGAAGGAATTGGGGGACTACTTGCAGTTCTCCATCTGGTCTTGGCATGTGAGCAGCTGCATCGTCTACTCCTCAGCCTCCTCCCACCTCACATGCCTGACCTAGCAGAAGGCTGGATGAGGAACTGTTGTAACCACTGCAAGGGTGGGGGAGCCGCAGAGGATGAAGGGTGGCTGTGCCATCTCTTTCTGGCGCTGGCTTTCCTTTTTGTACCTAGAAGAGAGCAGAATGGCAAGCACCCTCTGTGGAAGATGTTTAAGGGCTGCAGATCAGGTAAAACCAAGTCAGGGCAAAGTCTTCATCCATTCCGTGATGCCCAGGTCACCACTTAGGGCCCCTTAATTTCACTCCACAGAGCTACTTCCCTCTAAGGGTGAACGGAATAGACACTGACACTTGACTCTTACTTGTTTTTAAAATGTGGTGGATCAGATGTTTTATTTCATTTCTCTCATTAGGGACCCAAAGTGGCTTACATCACTTCCATTTTATCCTCACAACAGTCCTGTGAGGCAGGTTGGGCTCAGGGAGTCAGACTGGCCCAAGGTCACCCAGTGAGCTTCCATGGCAAAGAGGAGATTCCAACCTGGGTCTCTCATATCCTAGTCTTCTTTCCTTCTTTCAAGCTCCCTTAACCAAAAGGTCTTCAGCAGTAGAAGGAGAGACTTTATTTCTTTAAGGAAAATATGTTGGATAGATACTTGGCTACCACCAATGTTGTTCTTGGGTCTCTATCCGCCAGCAAAAAGGGGACTAAATATTGTCGAAGGCTTTCACGGTCAGAGTTCATTGGTTCTTGTAGGTTATCCGGGATGTGTGACTGTGGTCTTGGTATTTTCTTTCCTGACGTTTCGCCAGCAGCTGTGGCAGGCATCTTCAGAGGAGTAACACTGAAGGACAGTGTCTCTCAGCGTCAAGTGTGTAGGAAGAGTAATATATAGTCAGAAAGGGGTGGGTTTGAGCTGAATCATTGTCCTGCAAAAAGTATCAAAGGTAATGTGCTAATCATTGTCCTGTAAGTATCAAGATAATGTGCTAATGAGGGTGTGGTATGTTAATATGGAACCATTGTATCCTGAAGTGAACTGTTAATGTGTGAAATCCAAAGCTAATCTGCATGGCTATTGTGGACTGTAGTCTTTGTTAGTCTGGAGGTTTTCAGGACAGGAAGTCAAGCCTTATTCATTCTTAAACTCTCTTATTTTCTGTTAAAGTTGTGCTGTTTATGTATTTCAATGGCTTCTCTGTGCAATCTGACAAAATAGATGGTAGAATTATCCAGTCTTTCAGTGTCTTGGAATAAGACCCTGTGTCCTGTTTGTGTCAGTCCATGTTCAGTCACTGCTGATTTCTCAGGTTGGCCAAGTCTGCAGTATCTTTCATGTTCTGACTATATATTAGTCTTCCTACACACTTGACACTGAGAGACACTGTCCTTCAGTGTTACTCCTCCACAGCTGCTGGCGAAACGTCAGGAAAGAAAATACCAAGACCACGGTCACACAGCCCAGATAACCTACAAGAACCAAAAAGGGGACTGTTTTACCTTTTGTTACGGTGGCAGGTAATTTGATTAAGATGGGGTAATCCATTGATTTCGATAGGAATTATATTGGGGGCATTCCAACATCATATGGGATAATGAATCCACCCTCTTCAGATCACACGGACAAAGCCTATCTGAATAAGGTAAGTTGCCATATCTTCCATTTAACACCGCTGAAGGGGCGGCATTCAAGTGAGCAAGCATGAATGCTCTATGGTAACAAGGGATTATTAAATTGCTAAAATAAGCTGGAGTTCACAAAGATGGAAGGATACCTAAAAATTGGGTAGAGCATCCTCTCCTAGCACGCATTATAGAGGTGGAGTAATCCAATTTTTTATATAGTTCTTGATGGTTAATATAGATTGCCTTTTCTTCATGCCTAACAAGGTATCCTTAGATAGGCCTAGGATTAATAATTTCTTGAGAGACTTAGGATCCCCCTTACCTCAACTCCACCCAGAAACCTGAGATCATACCCCTTTCCATGCCTTCAGATCCAGAAAGAATTTCCAACCAACTGCAAACTTATTTTTCTTTTCATTATGGGGACTAGTTGCACTTGCCAAGCATCCTGCCATGTGAAATATAACTTTATTAAATATAATAAGGTTAAATAAAGGGAGGGGGAAAAACCCACCTCATACACAGAGAGCCAGATGGAGACAGGTGGCTTTGTGCAGAGATGAAGACTTCTAATGCAGTTTCCTGAGATGTCTGACACAGAACAGCTGCAGGACTTAGCAGACTGCTCCAATCACCATCCAAAGATTTCAGACAGTCACCTTCCTCCTTCTCAGACATGGCTAACCTCAATACTATGGTCTTCCAGCCAATTTGATTGCTGTAAGCTGGAAAAGCATCAGATTAACGTTTCAGATCAAGATGCAATAATAATAAGAGCAGGCTAAGGCAAGCTCCTTTAAAAGGTAAAGGTCCCCTGTGCAAGCACCAGGTCATTCTTGACCCATGGGGTGACGTCACATCCTGACGTTTCCTAGGCAGACTTTGTTTACGGGGTGGTTTGCCAGTGCCTTCCTCAGTCATCTTCCCTTTAACCCCAGCAAGCTGGGTACTCATTTTACCGACCTCAGAAGGATGGAAGGCTGAGTCAACCTTGAGCTGGCTACCTGAAACCAACTTCCGTTGGGATTGAACTCAGGTAGTGAGCAGAGCTTGGACTGAAGTACTGCAGTTTACCACTCTGCACCACAGGGCTCCCTTACAACATTACAAATCAATAAATCCTACCAACAACATGCATTTTAATGGAAGTTTATTTATCAAAACAACTGGTCAGAGTTCCTCTCAGTAGCATACACTGTTTCTTTTTCTTCTTTTTTTTCCTGGTGATGGGAAGATATTCCTTGTTCTACAAAGGCCAGGCCAGACCGAGGTTCACAAAGTTCGGGCAAAACACCATGGAGATCGCCAGTCTCTTCCACTGGCTCAAGCCCTGCTGTCCCTTTTTGTCCCATCCAGTCCTGAAGCTTCTTCGCTACAAATCTGACAGCGATGTGCCCTCTTTATGCTCCTGCATAGTCACTGTGTGCAAATGCCTCAGTCGAATTGAAGGAAGCTGTTCATAAAGGTCAAAACCTACCGGGCTATTCTTGTTGGGCAACTTGTAGTAGAGAAGATGTTTCTTTAACACCTGCAAGAAGTGGTAGTAAATTCAGCAGTGCTGGAAGGAAGAAGGAAAATGCACAAGGGCTTTCCCAGTGGATCTCATATAAATTCTAGAAATATAAATACAAATACTAAAAAACACCAGAAACAATAACTCTTTCTAGACAATGCAACAATGTTTTTTTCTGAGAGGGGGCAAGGGAAGGCACAGAAATGTTGTGCTCCATCCAGGTGATGTTCATCCAATTACTGCATCTGTTGTAAAACTCCCATTTGATCAGTACTTCAGTACTGAACAGCTGATAAAAGCCTAGCAAATATAGCTATAGTTTGAAATGAATAACAATAAATTTCTAGTATTCAAAGTGCTTCATGCACAATTATATGACTTTAGTAATCCTTACAACAGCTACTTGTCACACAATGTGGGGGAAATAATACAGGCAACAATTATTTGCAGATTATGCTGCAGATGGTGGAGAGTTTGCCTAAGGCCTTCAAGCATGTTGGCAGGCAGCTGGGATCACATCTGAACCCGAGTCTTCCCAATTGATTGCTTGATTCCACTGAGCTCGTGGATCAAAACAGTGCATGTGAATTCTCTCCCCACTCTATAGCTCCACTTTGGGCGTAATCCAACAGTAATTAAAAAAAAAAAAAAAAACTGAGCACACTGAAGACAGTGGGTTGGATCCAGCACAAAATTTACATTTGCACTAGAGCTTTTGTGCAAGCAGAAATTCAATTCCACAATAGCTGCTTGTACTGAGTCAAACTTAATGTACCCCCTCTTTCCTTTTGCACAAGATCTTCTGCAACCAATTTTTGGACACTATAATGTATAGGGAGGAAAGCACTAAGTATTACACAAGGATCTTGCGCAAGTGGAATTGCCCTAAGTCCATTTATGTTTCTGCTTGCACATCACTGGATCTAAGCCAATATCCAAATGACCCTCTCCCCAGAAGTGCGCTCTGCCTGAGCCTGCATTGGAAATGTATGTTCCCACGGGAGCTGGTTTACCAACTTGGCTCTTAGCACTAAGTTGTGCAAAGCAAAAAAAGAGTACATATGCAGTTTTTCAGCATCCCCATTGACCCCATGACTCCTTTGATCTGCTTGTCTGAACAGGAAAAAGATGCCCATACAGAAATCCACACAACTGTATGCAGTAAGCAGAGGTGCTGAATCAAAAACCGGGAATCCAGGTATACACAGACATACCACATAAACACAGTATGATAATTCTGCAGCTGTAAAATGCCACTCTTAGTATTACAAGATTGATGTTGAAAGCCTGATGCAGAGAGCCTACCTCATCTGCCAAGAACCAGGTCTTCCGCAACATGTTTTTCCGGGCAACATCAATCTCCTGAGATAAAATACAGAAAACATTAGACTTCAGATCATTATAGCTGCTTCACTAGTAGCAAGAACTGTGATTCTCTGGTACTCCTGTCCTGTTAGTACAGGCAACACTGAATCTGCAACAACTGAAATCTCTATAGCTTCCATGTCAACCTTTTTTCTCCTCCCCTCATGAGGAGGCGGGTGTAGCATGGGCAGAAGAATCAGTGAAGATACACCTAAATGCATCTTGGCTTCTTGGGGTGGTCTCTATAGACTAGATTTTGGGCCCATCAGTTCTATAGACCAGGGCATGTCTAAGAAGTGATTTCATATGCCATAATCCATGGCCCAGAAGGGACTCCACAAAGTGCCTATACATGTATCCTAATGTTCCAAGTTACCTGCAAGGATGCAAAGGGGAAAAAAAGGCAAAACAGACCTACTTGGATGAGATTCCTAGTTGTAATCAATGTGTGAGCTCTTGCCATGACTACATTCCTTGACTGTCAAGTGGGAGCCGCTGGAATGAGGCAGAGAATGTTTGGCACACTGCCTAACAGGCCCAGGAGCAGAGAACCCCCCACTTTCCCCTGGAGTTTCAGTGGCACAGATAGGGGGATGCTAGACTGCATCGCATGGATTGCTGCTACTGCATGGCCCATCGGTGAGAAGCAACACAGAGCATGCAAAACAACATTTTCAATCCCAAGAGGCAAGACAGCTAGTGTAGTGCAGCATGGGCTGGGTAGCCAGACACTCTCACTTTCAACCCGACCTACCTCACAGGATTGCTGTGAGGATTTATCAGAGGAGTGGGGAGACGACAAAACCCACCCTGAGCTCCTTGGATGTAAGGTAGGATAAAAATCCAATAACGTAAGCAAGTAAGATTAAAAAAACCCTCCATTGTCTGAGATTATCAATATGAATGAAAATGGCACCTATTTATCAACTATATGACTTATTTTATTGTTCTTTATATTTGCAGTACAGTGTAATAAAATGGATTTTTATAACAGAACTATGGTTTTGAAAATCACAAGCTTTCCCCTGCTAAACTGCAGTGATGTACAACATGCAACTCAGTGTGCACCAAGCACAACATGAGCTAATAATAAAAGTTAAATGGGCCTCAAGGTGGTCTGAGTTGGGAATCCCTGGACAGAACATCAATGGGCAGGCAAGGGGTGGCTGCAGCTCTGAGCTCCATTCTGGGTTTTGCTACTTGCTGCCTTTGGTACATGTGGATTCAGCCCTTCCTCAACACATGAGGGACTACCTCCAAGATCAAAGGGAGATCGTAAAGTGCTGGACCCCTTCAGGCAACCTCCATCAGACTGCATGCCCATTACTCACTGACTGCACATGTTGTAATGCACAGAGAAGTGATCAGAATTCTCTCTGAAATCACTTGGCCTCACACCATGACTCCATAAGAGAAGTTTTCCCCCCCTTGAACAGAGAGATAACAATTCCTGCAAGAACAAAGACGCTGCAAACTCTCTGCACTACATTTTAAAATCCTTTAAAGGAGAAGATGGGACAAGAGACTCTGGAAGAGTGTGATGGCAGTGAAGCACAAGACATTCATCATAACGCTTCTCCCCCCTATGCTCCACCACAACAGTTTCACTCATCTGAGCAGGGCCTTCTGCAGGTGCCAACCTGCAAATGGGCAAAATCAACAACTGCCCATACATTTTCCTTCTCCACTGTGGCCTCCACCTTCTGGAATGGCTTGCCTGAGGAGGTCAGGAAGGCCCCCACTCTCCTGGCTTTCTGCAAACTGCAAAAACTGAATTATTCAAGAGGGCTTTTCTATGCAGGCAATAAGGTAGCACTGTACAAAATGGTTCACAAAGTTACCTGGATAAATTATTAGGGACTGTGATCTAAACTACTGTATATAGTTTGATATAAGTTGGATCCTATTATGTAACTAACAATCATTTAATGTGTCATGTTAACACTTATGCTTTGCTTCAGTTCTGTTTGTTAGTTTTCTGGTTGGTTCTGCAACCCAAAACCCATTTCATTGTTTATTGAATGTTCCATCTTGTTGATTGTATGGACTCACTCTGCGTAGTCCACCTTGAGTCCCAGTGAGAAAGGCAGACTATAAATAATGTAATAAAATATTTTAAAAAAAACTTTCGATCTTAAAAGTCCCTTGCTTTCAACGCTACCACAAATGGAAAGAAATGGGCTCAGCACAGAGAGGACACTGCCACAGCACTAACAGGATGCAGCATGGCCAGACATTTTTTGTTTAACTGAAAGATTGTCACATACCTGCGTTGTGCTCTCCTGAGAGAAAATGAAGCTGTTCACGTGAGCCACGGCAACCACGTACAGCACAGGGCACCAGCTCTGCCGCAAGACACCTGTGACCAGAGTCCGGAAGTACTGCCTCACTAGATTCAGATTGTCCTCGGGTGGGGAGAGGTACAGCTCCAGAGGTACAGGGAACTGCAGCGAAACCAAGAAAGAAACTTCACCTTCCCTGAAATATTCTCTTCACAAAAGAACACTGGACTTGAGCCATAATAAGCAAAGAAGAGGAAGCAGCAGCTCAGGATCAGGAGCAACCCAAGGTCCCAGTGGCTAGAGGATGGGTTTTTTCCTGAACTCAAGGTAGAGGAGAATTAACTCTACAGAAGGTTTGTATATGATAATCAATGCAGAGAGGGGCTGTGACTTAGCAGGAGAGCATCAGCTTCGCAAGCAGAAAGTCCTAAATTCATAAGAACATAAGAAAGGCCCTGCTGGATCAGACCAAGGCCCATCAAGTCCAGCAGTCTGTTCACACAGTGGCCAACCAGGTGCCTCTAGGAAGCCACTAACAAGACGAGTGCAGCAGCACCATCCTGCCTGTGTTCCACTGCACCCAAATAATAGGCATGCTCCTCTGATACTAGAGAGAATAGGTAAGCAGCATGACTAGCATCCATTCTAACTAACAGCCATGAATACCCCTCTCCTCCATGAATATGTCCACTCCCCTCTTAAAGCCCTCCAAATTCAATCCTTGGCAGCTCCAGTTAAAATGACTGAGTAGCAGGTGAGGTGAAAGACCCTTGCCTGAGACTCTCAATAGCTGCTGCCAGTCAGAGTAGATAATACTGACAGACCAATGATGTGACTCAGTGTAAGGCAACTGTGTGGGAAATGGGTAACATACAACGTACATCACAATGTGATTTAACACTAACCGATCTATGTCAATTAAATTTATTTATGAAATGAAAGTGCTGAATTATACTTTGCAAATGCATGTGCATCATAATCAGGGTGTGGAGTTAACAGCAAACAGATACCCCACTGAGGATTCAGAACTATCCTCACATCAACTGAAATCTCACTACACTTCATTTTTTATTATTCTTTAACTTTGCATGAAAGTGGAGGAAGTGGGATATACCCTCTTAAAATAAAGAAACAAGTACATTTCAGTGACTGGGCAAATGGTCCACCCAGGAACACACCTGAGACCTACCTGTTGGAGTGGAACCCCCAGCGCCCGCAAGGCGCTCACATGCTCTCCAAAGACCGCCATCCTTAGTTGGACGCTGAACCGCCTTTGTAAAGGAAGAAGCACAAAGACTCCAAAGAGGGCGTCTCCAAAGGAGACTCCTTCAAACTGTTCCAGGAGGTTGATGTAGAGGTCATAGAAAGAAGCTAAACCAGGGAGGGGAGCGTCCAAGTCCAAGGAGTCCAGGACTTTGTTGCGGCAATAAAGTGAGAGAAGAGCAGCCATGTAACAATGGACAGCACTTTCCAGGAACAAGTCACTGCCAGTGAGGAAGACATACATCAGCCTCGCAAGTCTGGCTGCTGCTGAGATTCCCTGAAGGATTCTGGCTCTCCAGGTCTCCAAGAGGAGGATCCACTGCAAGCTCTGGGTCACAACGTTCACCAGATCCGCGGGAAAAGAGTTCACGGCAGCCCACCGCGTTTCGGCACCGGTCACTTTGTTATAGAGGCTGATAAGTGGGAGGAAAGGCCAGTCAGAAGGGAGGATAGGTCCTCTGACCTCAGGAAGAAGCATGGACTGGACAAGGTGAGTTCTTCCTTGATATGCATCTCTGGAACGAGCAAGTGCAGGCTCCAAGTAAACAAAATGAGAGAGGTAGCAAGTCTGGATAAGCGGGAGGCGCTGGTAAGCTTCTTTCAGTAAGTCTCCGCGGCTGGGGTGGGGAGAAATGGAAGCCGCTGAGCCTGGCTGCCTCAGCTTTGCCCTTGAGCCCAGGTGCAGGATGTCCGAGAAGTCAGCAGCCTCTGGCCCCCCTGCTTGGCCTTCACTGTTAAAAAAAAGAAAGAGATGATACATGTTGGCACTTCCCCTTTACTAATCAAGAGGGGCACACTGCTATTTCCTATAGCACAGCAGTAATCCCCAACAGAGTGCATTATCGCCCTGTTTGCCGATAAAGATGCAGCAGGATACCAAGCTATTGCCAACGTTTTCTGATATTTAGAATGTGCTGCTAGAATGTACTTGTTGCCTCGCTGGATTAACACTAGAGGTCAGTCTAGCCTAGCATTCCATCTTCAGCAACAGTGACTAGATGGAACCTCTGGGGAGCTCACAAACAGGACATCACACTGATGGTTAAGAACATATAAGATGGTTGAGCATAAGTAGAGCCGGGATCAGACAGTGGCCCATCTAGTCCAGCATCCTGTTTTAGACAGCAGCCAACTGATTGCCCTGGGGGGCCAAACAAAGAAGAGTTGGGTTTTATATTCCACTTTTCTCTGCCTTAAGGAGTCCCAAAGCAGCTTACAATCGCCTCTCCCCCCCCCAAAAAAAATTCCAGCTCATCACTTAGGCTAGCTGTGGTAAGCACCTAAGAAACACTTCTAAGATGTTGTGTTTAAGGAAGAGCATGGAAGCAGTGGTTGGGACTCAACTTGGCCTTAGTTTTGACAGTAGTAGAATGTCCACTGGAAGGAAACAAAACAGGCCACAGAACAAGATCTACTTTTTTCCTTGTTATTTTAACCAAACCTTTCTCTAAACCCTTTCCCCCTTCTTTTCCAAAGGATTTCTCTGTGCCTCAAGCTCTAGAACAGAAATGGGGTTATTCAAGGGAAGTAATAGGGAAGGAAGGAAGATGCGAGGGAAAGAAACTTACGGAATCAGTTTGGGATTGAAGGCAAGGCCCAACAGGAGCTCATGAGCCAGGTGCTCACTGCCTGGCAACAAACGGTTTAACAAAACCATGGCAACACAGTGATGGAGTGAAGCATGCTGGCCATAATCTGGACAAGCGCCTGCCTGCACATGAAACAAAAACCCTATCAAAATGTTTCAAAATATGTCAAAATATTGCATTCAGTTCCAATGACACAGGTATAGGAAAGTGGAAGAAGGGCTCGTTGAGCCAAGAATAAAGCAAGACTCAAACGGCAAAAGGGGACAATTTTTAAATCAATGTCCTCAGCACTTGTGTTCCCCTTACTATCTTTTGGAACTTTCACACAGCTGCCAAATCAGCCTAACACAAACTATTTTGTAATAAATACATTTGGTGTGGCAACAGATGTAGCAAGACAGAGACACTGCATTGGCAATATTTGGAGTTTGACAGCTTTTTTTCAAAGTAAATGGCTCCCATTTTCACTCTGTGGTTAGTTTAGACAAGAACATTAACAAGATCAGCCCAGAGACTCCTCCAAACCTGGACTATTTGAGCCATTTGAAAACATCCTAGGATCCGACTCCTCTATATCTCTCTGTGTTATTAGTAAGCTGTTATGTGCTCCTGCGCAGCAAACATTGCAGGTGCACAACATTTTGTGGCTTCTTTTTTCCAAATGAAAGCGGGGGGAAGGAGAGAGCACTAATGTAAATCAGCAGGCCCCACACTCTATCAAAGAAGGCCCAGCCTCTCTACAAATGTACCCTCCACCCCTCTCCCTTTCCACCCTAAATGATGTATTATTAGTAAATCAGAATATATGTTTGAAGCATAGATCTCACCATCTTCTGAGCCAGTGCAAGCACAAAATATTGCAGGTGGTATTCATGGCGCAAGAGCATCACTGAAGAGTGGAAAATAGCAGGTGGCCCGGTGGTCCAACTCTGGAGCAGGTAGTCATTCAGACCCTTTGTATGTAGCACACATACATACTGTAGAAAACAGTGACCAACAGTTAGATTAGAGAGAAAATTATCTTTTGTTGCTTCTTTGTCTCACCCTGATTGTAAGACATGGGCAACAACTCTCCTGACTGGTAGCTCTGAGGAGGGGAGGCAACATCAGCCTCCAGGAGCGGTGACCGCCTGCTGCCCCATCAAAGCCAAGAGAGTGGGGTGTGTGGCTGGGGCACACTATAGCTGCCTAGACTCTTAAGGCTCCCTTGGCACCCAGTTGGCTGGCAAAGGGTAGTGGCATCAGTACATGCCATGGCAGCAGGGTCCTTAAAATCCTCACCTGCTACACAGCTGATCAGAAGAACGGAGGCAGGGGCTGCAGGGGAAGATGAGGTTAAGAGTTGGATCAGCTTTCACGAGAAGGAGTCAGGGAAGGGGGCTGGACAGCAACACCTGATGGTCAGGAGGCCTAGAAATTAGCTCCTGCCCACATGCTGGAGGCCCTCCACCCATGAAGGGTCAGTAAATTAAGAACATAAGAAAGGCCATGCTGGATCACACCCAGGTCCATCAAGTCTAGCAGTCTGTTCACACAGTGGCCAACCAGGCGCCTCTAGGAAGCCCACAAACAAGACGCCTGCAGCAGCATTGTCCTGCCTGTGTTCCACAGCACCTATGGGGCTTGAACAGCCTGCGAAGCTGTCTTTCAAGGCGGAACACTTCTCCCATTGAGGAAGGAAAGCGCCAGGGACAGAGGGGAGGACTCAGGTGTCAGCTTAATCTCTTCCCCTCTCACTTGTGAGGTCGGAGGGGCCCAGTAGACTGTAGCAGCAGATTGAAGGGAGAGTGGGACTGGAGCCCCCCAGCCACTGAAGGAGAAAATGTCAAGGAGAAAAGGCCAGATCCCAGCCGCCTTAGAATGCTGAATCAAGCAGTCATAGAAATGTACTAGCCTTGCACTTTTAAGTAGCTGTAAGTACCAGGTTAGTTGCTGAGTTAGGGAAATAATGTTTTTTAACCCATATCCTACTTAGCTAAGAGGTTAAAATAAGCTTGTCAGCAGTGTTAATGCTTTGCTAGCAAATATTTACGCAAGAAAAACAGTTTATCGTGAGACAAACAAGTTAGTAAGAGTCTTGAAATGTTTTAAGGAAAAGCATTAAGGGTATTGAAAGAGTAAGTATCGGATTGGTTCTCATTTGGTGCAGTATTGAGCTGTTAATCAATAATTGGCTAAGTTTTACTTTTCTGTAGTGTTGTAATTTTGTCTGTACAGGATGTAAGTTTTGCTTTGTTCAAGGGTCAAGGTCTTGAACTCGTGTAGGGATAGATGCTTTCCTTGATCATGATTAACCAAATAAAGACCTAAGCTCCTAAGAAGGAATTTGCAGTTACTTGCCTCCTTTGAACCCCTTCGGCTGAACCCAGATTTTTCTCCGTCCCCACCCACCAATGTTTTTGACTGCTTAGTAAATGGCACCCACACGTGCAGCAAATCAGCTGCTAGAACCTGTTCTTTGGCAGAAACTACCAAAGGAGAAGTGATATTTTCCAGATTATTAGACCCTGCTTGCTGCATAAGAAAGCACCCAGACCTTCCATCTGGCCCTCAGCACATACTCAAAACACCTGAAGCCAAATGAAGCACTACAAATGGATTTCTCTCTTAGCTGAGGATCTGTTGTGCACCTCACCAACCCACAAGTGTACAGCCTCACAAGATTATCCCACAAGGTGGGTGAAAAAACTACATTCTGTTAGTAACTGGAGGTCACTGGCATTTTTCCATCTTCACCGGGCTACTGGTGCCCTTCCTATCTCATCCTAGCCACAGTGATCCATGCAATGGTCACCTCCAGATTAGACTACTGTAACTCACTCTATGTAGGGCTACCCTGAGGCTGCTCTGGAAACTTCCATTGATCCAGAATGCGGCAGCAAGGGTTCTTGCAGGGACCCCAAGGAGAGCGCATGTACAACCGGTGCTCTGCCAACTGCACTGGCTCCAGGCTGAGTACCGGATCAGGTTCAAGGTTCTAATATTGACCTTTAAAGCCCTAAATTGTCTGGGATCATCGTTCCTGGGGGACATCCTCTCCCGATACACCCCTCAGAGAATGTTACGTTCAACAGGGAACAACCTGCCGGTGGTCCCTGACCCAAAGAGTGTCTGGCTGACCTCAACCAGAGCCAGGGCCTTTCTGGCTCTGGCCCCAGCATGGTGGAACTCTCTGTCAAGTGAGAGCCAGGCCCTGTGGGACTTGGTGCAATTCCGCAGGGCCTGTAAGACTGAGATGTCTCGCCAGGCCTATGGTTGAGGACAGCGATGGTTTCCATCTAAGCTAGCCTCCCTATTTACCTACATTTACCTACCCATCATTTCCATTTTTTACCTATTTTCTATACCCCATTCCCCTAGGGTACCCTGTCTGTTCCTTTTCCGTCCCTTTTCCCTCCCTCCTCTTTGACTGGTTCCCCGTTACTGTCTTAAGTGCGCCATTGGTATTTTATCAGAAATTGAGGGTTCTGGTTATGAATGACATGTAGTACGATTTTAATATTGTTGGAACTTGCTGTCAGCTGCCCTGAGCCTGACTTAGTGAGGAAGGGCGGAATAGAAACAGAATAAATAAACTTTAGGTTCAAGCTAGAACAATCACCTAAAGCTGCTATTAGCAATTTAAAATATTCATGGATCTTCCAGCATTCTGTTTAACTTTGGCCCTTTGTACCGCAGGAGAATAAATACTTCGAAGCCCGAATGAGTGAGCAGCCTTTTCAGAAATGTCAGTGCCCAAATTAACCTGGTTAGTTAAGTGCCTTTGTTAATTTAAATACTACCAAATGCAAAAGCAAGGCCAAAGCAAATGTCTTCTTTTTTGCTTGCAACCCTCTCTGCTCATCTGTGTCAAGGGGTGGTGTGGAATAGGGTCGAGATTGCCTTTGTGCATAAAGCAGTATGCACTGTTGTAACTCTTGGCACCTATTTTATGCAGAGTCAGGTATCTGCTCTGGGTGTTTGCAAAGGCTATTCTCACAAGTAAGTGCTGTTATTTCATTGGAATATATTTTGTAGAAAAAATGTGATTGATGTACATTCAATACGATCCCATTATTATAAAATGTACTGTAATATTGACATTTCTTTAAGGAACTAGCATTCCAAGAGTTTAGAATCCCCCCACTTGTCTGTAAATTTATTCAGTAGCTTTCACCTTCCCCTCATTCTTACTTTCAGTCAGTTTAATCCACACCATAACTTTTCAGATCTGTAACAAGCAATCACTACCCACTAGTATTTTCTAGCCTTTCCATCTGCACTCTGCTTGGACTCCTGAAGTTGGTAACTGCTTCTATATCTGTACAGTATATGGTATCTTTTAAGCATGACAACAGCAATAAGTGGATTAGAGGGGAATAGACTTTCCTACTATACATACAACTGCTAGCTTTATTTATTAAAATATTTCTATCCTGCCTTCCCACTCCCTTTAAAGAGGCCCAAAGATGTTTTAGTAGGGCTCACCCAGCATACCTCTGGCTTTATACCAGTCTGCTTGACCACCATGCTATCGTAGTGCTCCTGCAACTCTGTTTTGTAATAACTGGGTGACCCCTGCCATTGCCACACTGCCCCAGTTATGGCAGTGGCTGACTTTAAGGACACTTCCTTCCCCCATATAAACAGCAGCCTAATAAAATGATGACAACCTACCTCGCCGATCAGCCCTTTATGGATGCGAGTGATGCTGTCGACAAGGGCAAGGAGGGAAGTCAGAAAGGCGAATGGTGATTTGGAGCCCACCAAATTCGTCGGGGACTTGCCTCCTGTGCAACTCAGAGACACGATACTGGGGAGAGACTCTGGTGCTGGGGAACAGGATAGAGGATTGCACAGAACTGAGCATGGCCTGTTTGGGGCGGGGAAGGAGAGAGACAAAGAGAAAGAATGAAAATACACCAAAGACATTACTTTTACTGAGAAAAAAGGCTATTTTTTTTAATCCATGCAGTAAACCATCTCAAAATAAACAAAATACAGTTGTACTTCAATACAACGCTGAAAGTAAATTGAATGTTTTGCCAGTACTGATGGATCCTCAATGGATTCACATCTATTTTAAACATCACAATAATGGTATTTAGCTTACCATCAATTATTTCAGGGTCATGTTTTTATTCAAACAAGCTTGCCTTTAACTGCATGGAAAATTTTAGACACCCCCACACTGAGTGGCAGTAGCTGGATCATTACATTATAATGTGGCCAGAGGTCCTGCTATATATAGTTTTGAAAGCAAATCCACCATGTGAAAAAAAAAATCCTCCTCTACAGAGCAGAACACAGCAGAAAAGCTCTCTGTTCCTATTCAGTAACCAGACTTCCTTGCAGCACACAGGGATAAACGACCAAATCCAATATTTATTCACTATTTATTAATTTATGTTAATTAGTCCGCCTTTCTCACTGAGAGGGTGGACTACATAATGCAAGCCCGTACAAACAACAGCATGAGGAGAGATCTAATGAGCAATGTAATAGGACTAGGATTACCGAATTCTGAAACTAAGTATCAGTATTAAACATGCCATGTTAAACAATGCAAGAAATGGTATTACTGAAGTAGAAATATAATACAGTGTGACTAAGAAAAAATACACAGCAATAGATAATGCAAATTAGCAGTATAGTCCACAGTTGTGTTCTCGCTATTCAAATGTCTTCCTGAATCATTCTGTTAAAATGCAGCCCTATTCTTTTATAAAAATGCCCTCCTGAACAGTTCTGATTTACATTGCTTGGAAAAAGCCAAATGTATTTCCTGACCTCCTCAGGCAGGCTACTCCACAGGGTGGGGGCTACTACAGTGGATAAGGAGTTGTTGATCTCACCCTTTTGCAGAAAGCCCTGTTCAGATGAGCAAAGTTGTGGTGGGGGGCAGAGGAGGAGAGGCAGTCCTGCAGATACGAGGGTTCAAGGCCACGAAGGGCTTTGTATGCGATGGCCAGTACCTTGAACTGAACCCAGTAACTAATGGGCTGCCATATGCACACACCACTCAGTTCCTGATCATAATTGAGCTCCATGGCATTTTGCACAAACTGGAGTTTCCCAGCTGATTCTGAGGGCGGGCTTATTATGGACAGCCAGTGCAGTGCAGTGGTTAAGAGCGGCGGACTCTAATCTGGAGAACCATATTGGATTCCTCACTCCTCCACATGCAGCCTACTGGCTAGTCACAGTTCTCTCAGAAATCTCAGCCTCATCTACTTCACAAGGTGCCTGTTGTTGGGGGGGAGGGGAAAGTGATTGTAAGCCACTTTGAGATTCCTTGACGGTAGAAAAAATTGGGGTATAAAAACCAATTCTTCTTCTTCTAGTAGTCTAGTCTTGATGTTACTGTGGCCAGATCAGCTGAATTAAGGTAGGGGGGGCATCTTTCAGGTTAAACTAAGTTGGAAGAAAGTTGTTTTGCAGCTGCATGAATTTGCTTCTCTAGTAGTAGTGCTGGGTCCTGTATAACTCCTCAGCAACAAAAAGAAGAAATCCAAAACACCCCCAACCTTTAAAAAATAATTACTTTTCCAGGATCTTATCTCTTATGTAACTTGTCTCTGCTTGAATCCTCCTGCCCAGGTAACCAGCTCTGCTAATGTGGCTGGGTATTGTCTCTGAGTTCAGTTAGGCAGGTGAAAGCCATTTTTCTTCAGGGCTGATATTCCACTGAGAAAATCAACCTCATGCACACACAGCTCTCTAACTTCCATTTGTGTTATAAATGGGACTTTTGAAAGCTCATGACTTTATTAATACAAAAATGGATTTTCATCAATCCTACTGGGCTGAGTTTGTCAGAATCTGTGAGTTTGTCAGAATGTGATGTGATTTTGCCATCAAGTCACAGAATACAAAATGAAAGGAAAGGAAATCCAAGGTATGTTTTGTGTGTGGAAGAACTGATTCAAAATTTTTGAAGCTCCAAGATTCGAACAAAGGTTACAAACCCTGCCGTTCTATACTGGATTAAAAAAAAATCTTGTTGCAATAATCACAAGGGATGCTGGGAGGGGGGCACAAAGGGGACAATGTTCTGGGGTTCCTAGTTCCTCTGAGGACCCACAAAGCTGAGCAAGTCACATGTTCTGTGTTGTTATATGGTGCATATGTGTTGGGCACCCAGAGAGATTAGGGATACTGCTGGTGTATCACCCGCCTAGCTTGCCAGCAGGGCCTCTGGCTAAGCTGACGGAGGTGATGTTGGACATGGTACTGAGAACATTAAGGATGATTGTCCTTAAAGATTCCAACATACATGCTGAGGCTGCCTTGCCAGATCAAGCTGAGGACTCCTCAAGCAGGCCGTTCTATACGGTGGGGGTAACCACAGAGAATGCTCATGCAAAGCCGGTTGTTGATCTGGCCCATTAGCATGCTTTGTATTCCCCCTTTGCCAATAATGGAGTTGGGAACGTCAGCAAAATCACGGACCACACAGAGCTTGGTCTATTGGATCAAAGGAATTTCAGATTTGCTGAGGTGTTTTAGTAGCCTAGGACTCTACAGTATCGTACCACCTCTGGATAGGATGAGGACAGAACACAATTTCCCCCTGGCTTATTGACCCGCAGCAGCAAGTGTGCTGGGAACATCTCTACCTGAGCATTTCCCACTGGGTCTGCATGGCTGGCTGGCTGAGGAGAGGCAGCACCACCTCAAAGGTCAGTCGCTCCACTTCCTCCAAGCAGTCTACAGCATTTACTGACGGCTATGGAGAAGACGGAAAAAGAGATTTTATGAAGACTTTCATGTGATAATAATTCACTTTCATGTGATAATAATTCATAGCAGGCAAGAAGGTCAGACCAAATGATTTGGTTTCCTTCTCATTTTAGAACACTGCAGATGCCTAGGATACCTAGGACAGTATGTTTCCATGAACGGATACAATCTTTCAACACATCTGCCTACGGATGTTTCTTAAGAGCCCTCAAATACAAGTTGTACTGAAGGACAGGGACTGGGCCTGCGATGCAAAATCTAATGCCAACTGCCTTAGCATTTCAGCCGGGAGGCTAAACAATGCAAAGTGTCTGACAAAGCCAAGACAAGGAGTCCCGTTCCTTTGTCCAATCACTCTGCCCCTTGTAAGAAAAAAAGAGACGAGCCACTAGGGAATGACTGTCTTCTCTGCAGGATCAGCAGCTGATCAAGAGTGCCAAGGTATGTGGAACAAATGGCTGATGGGGAAGGGGCACTTCCATTTCCTTCTAACTGAGAGCCATCCCCTCTTCCTCATGCGTTTTAGGGAAGGATCTGAATAAACAGAACACTATGCAACAAATACACACAGCACTGATCTTGTCATCGTCCCACCAGAATCTCTGTTTCCACTTCCTTTTCTTTCATTCTGTTTATACGCACACACACGGGAGCAGCACAGGCATGCTTTGGATGAATCAGCCACATCACTCACATGCAGAATGCACAAAGATTTCACTCACAGTCCTCAACTTAAAAAAAATTTTTTTAACACATTCCAACATTTAATAATGTATACTTTCATTTGCTTGGTGAAATTTTAAGAACTTTTGATAGTTCATTGCAAGTAAGATCCTGAGGCTCCACCTCAATGATAACACCTAAACTGAAAACCAAGCTTCATTACTTCTTGAACATGCATGAAGAAATGATATTCCATGATGGTTCCACATTCTAATCCCAGAGTCCTATCTGAATCTATAGAATTATCCATAGAGTTATCCCAGTAAAGATTAAGTAGATGAATCCTTGATTATATACCTATGGACTACAGAAATTACAACTGAGTAGGAAAGGTTATAATGGAATCAACCATGAGGCTGTGGCATGGCTATTTGTGTACGTTCTCAATACAACAATGGGAATTTCACTTTACAGAAAGTCCCAAGAGATTACCAGACTGAAAGTCACTGGAGGTAAGCTGCACTTACCAAAGAGTTCATTTTAGGCCGTTACACTTCCTTTCCTGGACTCCATTCCAAACCTTTTGGAAAGCTTTGTGTAGTGGATAAGAGCAATGCAAAAGACGCCTGCAGAAGAGAATGCAGCATTTCCACGGGCCTCACCTGCTGACTGCAGTTGTTGTAATACAACCCCAGGTAGATCACATAGGTTGTTGCAAGAGGCTGCAGTGCCTGCCAGGTATCCAGTTCAGATATTACTTTCAGACATTTTTTCAGGTTAGTTTCAATGAGGGGTCTGAAACCTGACACCTGACTCCAGGAGACTGGTGGAGGAGGAATCTGATCTCCATCTTCTGGGCCACTCCTGCAAAATGTTAACAGAAATGTAAAAAGATCATAAGGAAACTTAAAATTCAATAGCCATGGGGCTGTTCAGGTCTGTCCTTTCCACAAACTGATAGGTTGGCTGGCAGCCTGAATTTGTTGCTCAACCCAAGTTCGTTGCGCTACAAAGGGAGAAAGCACAAAACTTTGCATTCAGTTTAAAGTAAAAGATTCCTGTGCTCCAAATAAAACGGGGGGGGGGGGGGAAAGACAAGAGAAACAAGAAATGAAAAGAACAAATGAAGAAAGCAGAAAAAAATCTATGCAGAATATTCAGAAATCAACACAAATACTATGTCTGGAGCTAATGAAGAATTCTAGAGATTAGAGTATGGATCAAGGCATCAATAGCACAAATCACATGTAACCTTTTAATCAATATATCTAATTCTCAACATGGCCAAATCTGTGGATAAATCTGGAGACTGGAGGCATCAACAGACAACACAGATCTACAAACCTGAAAAAGCCTTAAGGCTTAAAGAAATATACAGCTATCTATCGTCTGCATATTGATGACATCCAACCTTGAAGCTCTCTAGACTATCTTAGTGAGCAGCCTCATATAAATATTGAACAGCACAGGTGACAAAATGGAACCTTGTGGCATTCAACAGGACAGGTATGAGAGTGTTTAAATTGATTGTATACCTATACAAAAAAATTAAATTAGATTTTTCCTCAAAAAGCATTTTATAAAAAAAAATCCATCTAAAGAGAGTTTTCTATTTAAGATACATTATAGTCCAAAGGTTACTCATTATGAAATAAGGATTCATTTTTAATTATGTAGCATGAGGCTGTATATTCACGCAATATTTAATTTTTTTGGTAAATGAATTCCATTAATTAATTCACTATGTCATGCTTTTCCAGAGGTTTCTGTAAGATGATTTTGGGGTGTTTTTCTATCTAAGATAGTGTCACAGATGCTTGGTTTTGCAGTTCTCAAAACTGTGGATTTGTGTCTGCAGAGATAACATGCCTCTTCTTCACAGCAAAAATGTTATAAAAAACATACAGAGTTGAGAAAAAGACTGTAATCCCATTGCCCCTTTGCAAATCTATGTACACAGAATCAACCCCTTACCCTCTTAAGGGCTATGTTTCAAGAAGTTCAATGAACAATAAAGATTTGAGGGGAGTGCCATGTAAGCGAGGAAACATAAACTTGCGGGTAAGTTCAGAAACGAAAACCTGGGGGCACATAAACCATGGATTCCGGTGTCTGTACACTAATGTGCAGAGTATGGGAAACAAGCAGGAAGAACTTGAAGCCCTAATACAGGAAGGGGATTTTGACCTAATTGGCATTATTGAAACTTGGTGGAATATCACTCATGATTGGAATATTAAGATTGAGGGGTACAACTTGTTTAGAAGGGATAGACAGATAAGGAAGGGGGAAGGAGTAGCATTGTATGTCAAAGATGTGTACACTTGTGAAGAAATACATGAATCTGAGCAAGGTATTGGTTCTTGTAGGTTATCCGGGCTGTGTAACCGTCCATTAATGTTTTGATTATTCCTCTTTTCTGTCGGGGGTGGTGGTTGGAGAAAAATTAATGGACTTTCTAAACCATCTTAATAATATCCATCCAAACATTCAGTTTACCATGGAAAAGGAAATTGAGGGTAAACTCCCATTTCTTGATACCCTTGTCATCCGTAAATCAAACCTTCAGTTAGGTCACAAGGTCTACCGGAAACCAACTCACACAGATCGCTACTTACACAAAAACTCCAACCACCACCCCCGACAGAAAAGAGGAATAATCAAAACATTAATGGACCGTGCAAGACGGATCTGTGAACCACAGTTTCTCAAGGAAGAAACTAATCATCTAAATCACACACTGCTAGCAAACGGCTACTCCAAGAATGAAATCAGAAGGGCCATTAAACCAAACAAAAATCAGAAAACTCAAGAAAAACAGTCTCCCATAGGAAAGGTATTCTTGCCATTTATTAAAGGAGTCACTGATAGGATGGAGAAACTTTTGAAAAAACATAACCTACAAACAGTGTTTAAACCCACCAAGAAAATACAACAAATGCTACGATCAGCAAAAGACAAAAGAGACACCCTTACCTCTGCAGGAGTATATCGTATACCTTGCAGCTGTGGAGAAGTTTACATCGGGACCACAAAACGCAGCATACAAACAAGGATAAAAGAACATGAAAGATACTGCAGACTTGGCCAACCTGAGAAATCAGCAGTGGCTGAACATGGACTGACACAAACAGGACACAGGGTCTTATTCCAAGACACTGAAAGACTGGACAATTCTACCAACTATTTTGTCAGATTGCACAGAGAAGCCATTGAAATTCATAAACATCAGCACAACTTTAACAGAAAAGAGGAGAGTTTAAGAATGAATAAGGCTTGGCTTCCTGCCCTGAAAAACCTCCAGACAAAGACAACATTCAACAATAGCCATACAGATTAGCTTTGGATTACACACATTAACAGATCACTTCAGGATACAATGGTTCCATATTAACATACCATACCCTCATTAGCACATTATCTTGATACTTACAGGACAATACTTTTGCAGGACAATACTCAGCTCAAACCCAACCCCTTTCTGACTATATATTACTCTTCCTACACCCTTGACACTGAGAGACACTGTCCTTCAGTGTTACTACTCTGAAGATGCCTGCCACAGCTGCTGGCGAAACGTCAGGAAAGAAAATTCCAAGACCACGGTTACACAGCCCGGATAACCTACAAGAACCAATGAACTCTGACCGTGAAAGCCTTCGACAATATTCTGAGCAAGGTAGTTCAGTTGAGTATGGGTAAAAATAAAAGGAGTAAGAAATAATCGTGATAATATGGTGGGGGTCTGTTATCGATCACTAAACCAGGCAGAGGACTTGGATGAGATACTTCTAGACCAGATTACAAAGTTCTCAAAGAGATGGGACACAGTGGTCATGGGAGTAACCCAAGCTGCAAGATGCCCTTCCCAGAGCAGGAAGGAGAGAGAGCACATAAGCATAAAGATTCTCCAGGTTCATGTACCACAATTGTTTGATAAGAATACAGCACTGGTTACAAAGTGCATGCACTGGCTTCTTCAGCACTTCCAGGCACACAGTTCAAAAACTAGCTTGGGCCTGTCTTTCCCCATTTGAACCAGTTGCTTTCTTTGCTGGAAATACTTTAGTAGAAAGTTCCACAGGATATCACCTTAGGCATTCTCTAAGGTTCCTCTTGTGGAGATCTCCTAGAGAAGATCATCTGAGCTTGCTGGGCTTCCATACTAAACTGAAGATGTTTTTATGTGGACACTGCAATCATAAGAAAATGAACATGAATGTGTTATCCATCTTAGCCATCTACGACAAATTTACCCAGATAAAAACATTATACCTGCAAGAGCATTTGCTGCTAAATATACCAGTCATTAACTTCCATGGGACAAGGTGGGATTTTTACCTGGTGTGTACCTACAATACCATTTCCCATTTGCTTTATTTCAAAGTGCTCCTACACTTGCTCTACTCACAGTTTCATTAGAGCAACCTACAGCTCTTCACCAAGCTAGTTATTCACACCCACCCAAATGATTATGTTTTCAATCAAATTCACTGCCTACCTCCACTTCCACAGCAGGAATAAATACAGACACTCACTGGACTCAATACTGAATCCCCAGGGAATACCACTATTAATTTCTTCTACAAAAGACTATTTCCTCCCACATCTGGGGAGGAAAAGAATGGAAGGAAAAGTAAAGGAGCATAATAGAACACACAGGAAAAATACAGAACTATCAGGATTCCCCTAATAAAGGACAACTGATGTGATACAACTGGTGCACTGAGCATGTCGGCTGCAGAGAGTGTGGTACCAAGTCACACATGCAGACATGGTCATGTGATTGCCTCAGTAGGTCTCTTGCCTGATTTATTTAATTTACACATACAGCCTCAATGGATGACTGATGAAATTTTTAAAATTGCTAAAGACAGTAGAGAAGCAAAAGTAAAAAAGTGACAGAAAGAGAATCAGAAGTCTAAATGCAGCGTTCCAGCGAATGGCTCATAAAGACAAAGAGAACTATTATAATAACGAATGTAAAGAAACAAAAGAGAACAACAAAAAAGGAAAAGCAAGAGATCTATTCCACAAGATCCAAGAAATCAAGGGGAAATTTAAAGCAGTTAGGAATACTGAAAGGTCAACATGGGAATACGTTAACTGGACACAAGAAAAGATGGAACAGTACACTAAAGAACTATATAGAAGAGATGAAAGGATGACAGATTCCTTCGAAGATGAATCTTTTGAAGAACCTGCAATTTTAGGAAGTGAAGTGAAAGCTGCACTGAGAGCAATTGGGAAAAACGAATCACAAGGAGCAGATGAGATATCAAAGGGCCGTTTCAAGCCCCAGAAACAGAGTCTAACAAAATCTTAACAAGAATATGCCAACAAATATGAAAACAAAACAATGGTCCGCAGGCTAAAAATGCTCAATCTACATTCCAATTCCAAAAAAAGGAGACACCAAAGACTGCAGCAACTATCAGACCATCGCACTAATTTTTCATGCCAGTAAAATGATGCTCAAAATCTTACAACAAAACTGTTTCTAAGATGCCCCAAATATTTACTTCTTTTGAACTGCCTCCCTAAAAAGATTCTACAATGTAAAATTGCCTCCAGTGAAAGGTGTCACCACTTCTCATGCTATGATTTATACAGCTTTTGAATATAAAATTTTAAAATTATCTTTACCTTTTACATCTAAACCCCTTTGATTATTAAGGCTTTTTGCTTTCTGTCATGTTAATTTCACTCATTTTTAAACTCAAAAGAATTAAATAGATTATTTTCCCTTTGCAAAGGATTTTAAAAAATGTTTTCAACAGGCCTTTGTGTTTTATAATCCAGCACTGCAATTAAGAGAACCACAGGGAAGTGGTAATTCCAAGCTGCATTTTGTAAAATCAAAGAAAGCTGCTTTGCAAACAGTATCAGCTTCCCCTCTCGTGTTTCCCCTTCCCATTTCGCAGATGACTGGTCAGTCCAATACTTTTAGATCCACTTTTTCACATAAAGCATCACTTTACTGAGATGGGTAAACAATATCTCTGCAACCAGCTGGGAAGAATAGCTGGGAAATTGCTTCACCTTATTTCACAAAAAGCAAATTCATTAACTGCTACTCTCATTGTAAGAAAGCACTCCCTTTGCTCTGGGCAGAATTTCAGCTGTCTACTTTATACCAAATAGTTTTTTAAGCATTACAAATATCTGACAAGTGATGATATTCTAAATTCTTAAAAAAGGAACTTCCCATAGTGCAAGGTCAAAACGAAATCTCTCTAAAACATTAAAGAATACAGGCAAGCAATGTTGTATTATTCACAAACTCATTTTCCTGCCTCAGATACTTCTTTGCTGAGCCTGGTCTTGTAAATAATCTTTGCCCTTATCTTGTGGATTATGTGATGCTGCTTTATATTGAGACAGATCAGTAGTATCTCTCATTCAGTAATCCTGAGGGGTTCTCCAGGGTCTCATGCAGAAAAAGTCTCTAACATCCATTACCTGAGATCCCTTACCAAGAGATGCTTGGGATTGAGGCCTGTGCTCTACCGCTGAGTCATGGCCTCTTCTTGAAGATGAACTTTCAGAGGTTGAGACTTCCTGTGTGCCATGGTCTGAACCAGTCATCAGAACCAAGATGCACAAAGATTATTCAAGACTATATGCTGGGATCACACAAAAAGTCACAGCTGTCCCTGCCACACCCTGCCTGTGAGCTGCTACATACCTCTGCATAACTCCTGTTGGAATGCCAGACTTGATGGAACATTGTCTGATTCCGCAAAGCAAATTATATACTTATGATAACTGCTACACAGTCATTGAAAAGGGCAATTTTCTAGAAGAATGAACATTCCATTGTGTCATGAAAGTCAGCCTGACATAAATGCCACTCCTAGAAATCCAAAGAGATGCTTCAGAACAAGGGTCAGTGTGTTTCTAAGCTATGGCAAGAGACAATCATGGTACCTGCTGAGCCGGGCCTGTAGTTCTGCTCTGCAGCCAGCAGTTTGAGTTATTTGGGAAAGCAGGGTCACTATGGCTGTGGCTCTCTCAATAGAAAGGTTATAAATAGATGTATTCTCCTCAGAACTCTTCACCAAATGGGAAAGGGATGGAATCATCTTCACCAGCACAGGATAAAGATCCCTGCAATTTGACAAAAGAGGGGAGGGGGGCATTATAACTACAGACTTTACATTTGCTGATAGTTTAAAACACTCCCAACCAGAAATAAAAATTCCATATTCATAAAGTTCAACATGAGCAGAATTTTATAAATTACACAAGAGGATTTCTTCTAATTACTTGGTAAATCAACTAATTGCTTTGCCATATGGGAAAAAAGAAGGAAAGAAAATGACTTCTTTCAAACGGGTTGCCATCTTGAACACAGGAACACTGGCTTATCCACCAAGTTATGAAACCCACCCCATACCTGTAGAGATCACAGGCCTGACCATAGCCAGCTGCCACGGCCCACAAGCGGAAAGCTTCAGTGCTCAGCCTTATGGCCTCCTCTCTCCTCAGAGAAAGGTCTTTGGGATCTTCGGCTACAAATCGACTCAGCCGATTCTTCATCTCATACTTATTAAGCTAAGAAGAATAAACAGAAAGTTGAGTAAGTCACAAGGGAGGGGGAGGGAAATACACCTCAACATTCAGGGCCCAGGAGGCTATAGGAATATTCCCTGCATTAGCTGCATGGAAACAAGCACAAACACCCCTCTCCCTATTGTCTACTGACATCTAACTTCCATCTTCGTGTCCTTCCCTTAACCATTCCCTTCTTGTCTACCAACTGCAGTGCTATTCCCTACCCACTGTAGGGATTCTTAAAAGCCCTGAAACTGGGAGATGTGCTTTATTTATTCCAAGTGCATAATTTCCCCCCCAATGTGCCATATTCACATTTATGTGTGCATGCACCAAGTATGCCAAAAGATCACCCAGGAACCAGCCTTTTAGCCTCAGGGCCCAGTGTTGTTAATCCCCCTCGTGCCTTTGTGTTGAAGGGGAAGAGGCACTGTTGGCCGACTGTTGGTCGGAATTGCTGTTTACAGCGGCTATATTTACCAGTCTGGCAGCTGCATTCCGCCCTCCAGAGGCCAGGACTCTGATCAGCTTCATGGCTGCAGCGCATGGAACTCCATGTACACTAGCAAGCAACTGCCCCGGCTCAGCTACTCTCGGATCCCACTGGGTAGGGATGAACTCTCTGACAACAGTCTCAATCAAACGATGGCAATCAAGGATCTGCAAACACAGAGATACAAAAAACTAAACGTTTTTCAGCTCTGCAAATACGAGCAATTTGGCAGAGTAGACCAAGAGGGTTTGGGATGGTCTCCGTATTCTCTTTTCACTTGCTCCACTGCTTCTCTGAACCAGGATGTACAAAGGGGCCTACCTGACAGCATACTTCTGTAGAGTGCCTCGCAATGCGCGTGAGAATATCTAGAATCTCCAGGACTACCAAAGGAACAGGCCGCATGACTTCAAGAATGTATCTCAGGCGGTGAAGGATCTTGGTCTTCAGAAGGCCCTTGGAGACAAGAGAAAATAAATGAAGTTAAACTGATTCCAAGAAGGCAGAATGACCGAAGAGTGAGATGGAGAATCCAAGAATGATAAAGTCAGTATGTGAACACAACAACTTATCATCAAGGGATGAGCTGCAAGTATGAAACAGCCGCCTCGTAACAATCAGCAGACAGAGCTTCCATGTCCGCTGAACCACAATATATTTCAATGGAGTCAATCCATGCATTCAACCACAAATCAGTGAGGGATATCAAGCATTGTACATGCACTAATTAAGCTCCTGACTGGATTCACAGGTAGCATAACTGAACTCAGACAAATAAGCTGCAATGTCTAAATTTTGCTCTTCCAGCCTAACTTATCTTGATATTCTTTTTTTCTTGCAAAGTTGTATGAAATATGAGTGGGGAGGCTGAACCACACTCCATTTTCCCACAGCAAACACACTACATCTGAGCTGCACCCCTTGGGATTATTGATAAATGGGAAGAGTAGAGAGCTTGCAAAATACACAGGCATTGAACTGAATTTCATACAGCTTCTCACCTTGAGCTTCCTACAGCGCAATTACTTTGTAGGATTCAGCAATCACAGCATTTTAAGAACCAATGCCACCATTTCCTTTAGAGATGAATTTTTCTCTGATTAAAAAATTATTTGAACAACACAACTAATCATAAGCAATTTAACTAAAAGGATATAGAGTATATTTTATTTTACAAAAGAGTAATAAAATATATATTCCAGAATTAATCTGTTTGCTTTCAGCTGTATCTTAATTTTTATAAATTTAACTCAGATAAATGGGATTTTCTTTAGCTACTTCTCAATGCTAGACATTTCACTAATTTAGCTATTAGTTTTTACCGCCCACTGCGAATTCATTTCTTCAATGGGTATTTCATACATAAAGGTCCCCTGTGCAAGCACTGGGTCATTCCTGACCCATGGGGTGATGTCATACCCCGACGTTTACTAGGCAGACTTTGTTTACGGGGTGGTTTGCCAGTGCCTTCCCCAGTCATCTTCCCTTTACCCCCAGCAAGCTGGGTACTCATTTTACCGACCTCGGAAGGATGGAAGGCTGAGTCAACCCTAAGCCAGCTACCTGAAACCAACTTCTGTTGGGATTTAACTCAGGTTGTGAACAGAGCTTGGACTACAGTACTGCAGTTTACCACTCTGCGCCACGGGGCTCCTTCATACATTCTTACATGGACGAATTGTTCTTGATAAAGCCTGTGTGTATGTTACGTGCCGTCAAGTCACTTCCGGCTTATGGTGGGCGTATGAATTAATTACCTTCAATGTGTCCTATCGTTAAAAACCTTGATCATATCTTGCACACTGAGGGCTGTGGCTTCCTTGACTGTGTCAATCCATCTCATTGTGGGTCTTTCTCTGAAGGAGGTGGCTGCATCTTAGTCTGGTGTCTCAGCTGTGACCATTACGGTATTGCTCTCAGCTTCACTGACACACACAAACCCCCTCACCCCATTAAGGTGTGCGCCCAAGAGGAGATAATATCAAATATTTTTTTTAAACCCTCAAAGTTGTCTCTTGATCGTAACTAGGCTCCCAGTACAGCATGGGTTCCTCTCTAACAGCTATGAACACATTGGAAACCCAGTAATAAAGTTGACAGGGACCCTGCAGGGGTAAGGAAGGAGTAGAGGTGCACCACTCCACTGAGCAAAGTTTTAAGCATTCCTTCATCCTGAAGAGCTTTCCTTCAACCTCAAGTGGCTCTTCCACTGGAGAAAGAGACCGGCTAGAGGAAGGCTCATTAGATGCAGGCCAATACCTCTTAGACAGAAAAAGAAACTGCTTAGACAGCCCACACCCTTTGTAGGTATTTTCCTTTCAGTCATGGCAACTCGACCAATTCTGCCAAATGGTTCCTCCACAGTGTAGGTATTTGCTAACTTTGCTAACAACAGCAATTGTCTGCTCAGCCTTTTCCTTGCACTGGGTCAAGCATATTTTCAAACAACACAAAAGGCCAGCTTTTATGCAACAAACTTTTCCTTCAGTGAAAGGTTTTAATTTTCTACATATTATGTTTTTGGGATATTGCTTTTTGGCAAGATTTACTTTTATAAGATCATATCGTGCCACTTCTGGGTCTGGCTTGTTCTCATCTTTTGATTTTTTCCTTAATTTATTTTCCATTGGAGTCTGTTCATTGTCATCGTCTTCATCTTCCTCCTCCACCTCTTCTTCCTCCTCTTTGTTTGGGATTAAAGGAAACACAGCCATACCCTGGTACCACGAGAAGGTCTTGTCAAGATACTCCTGAGAAGAAATGAAAAACAAAAGAGCTAATTCTTGCTAATCACCTGTAGAATAAAGAAAATTTAGTTATAGAGAATAAGTATAAATGCAGAAGGCCAACAGTTTATGTCTAACCCCTGAGCCACAAAAAAAATCTCAAATCACAGGGATGGAAAAGGCCTTTGTTAGAAATTTTAGAGAGCTACAGCATGTTCAGTAGATCTTACTGGGACAGATAGTCTGATCCGCAGAATAGAGCAACTTCATAATTTTAATACTGATTTTTCTATGCAATTGAACACATTCCAACAGTAACTCACCAGCATGGGAATAATTCATTCTGTTCAGCTCCACATTCAAGAGGAAGAAGTGATAACATTTTTAAAAGTGGAATTTAGTCTGGTAACGTATATTATTTACTGGATGTACAATCTAGCATATGCTTAAACGTAATTCACTGTTTACAGGATTATGCCCTTAACAGTTATACAGGGGGATTTGGTTGGAAATTCCTTGTTCTGCCACCGAATCATAACACTGAATTTAAGAGAACTGGGCAATCTGATAGAAAACAAGTTAAAGGTCACTAGTTTATCAGATGCAAATTTTAAGTATTCCTTCTGCAGGTTACATATTTTGGAGAATAAAAATTAATGGGGTTGTCAAGTTGATCTCACTTCACATGTTTGTTTAACTACATTCTTCATAAAGTGCACAATAACAACCTATTAATATCATTTATCATTTCCCAAAGGTAGCTTGATATTATTGTAAAATAAAACAGACCTGAATATGTTCAAACTTGAACAAAAGACTCACATTGTCAAAAATGGTTCATTTTTTGTTGTCAATCTCACCTCATTTGTTAATGTAACAGCCTTCAAAAACCTATACTTCAGTTGAAAGCTATTTTGTTCTAATGCCAGCTTTGTATTTATCTTACTTTAATCAGTGTATTACCCATCTATGTAATATTCCAAATATAGAGATCAAAAAGATCGCTTGAAAGTGACTATATAAAGCCCTATGTCCTTTGAACATCTCCAGAGTAACTGACCAGTAGCCACCCAGTTCCAAAGACACTGCCATTTTTGAAAGAAAGGACAGCAATTCTAGTTGATTCCCCCTTCCCACTGCAGACTCCCACCCTGTCCCTTGTGTTGTTCCTGAGGGTCCACTGATCCCCCCGAACAAAACTTCTGGGGTGCTCTGTGGTCCACAGCAGAGGGAGAAGCTGGAAAGACCCACTCTGCAAGATCCACCCTGCAAATTAATCTGATTTGGATACAAACCTCTGTCAGGGAAGGGACTCATACCTTGCATCTGTCAAAGGTTTAAGGGATCTATAGCAGTATGGAAGATCGGTAAACACAAATACAAGGTTGGCAAAACATTTCAGTGATCGGTTATAGGCAGGACTCTAAATAATGAAAAAGGGAGAGGAAGGTTCCATCTTGAATCAAGGTGATCAGGCATCTGTTCCTATAAGCAACCAACAGTCAAATAGTTTTAAACAGATTCTTATATTCTGCAGATAGAAACCTCATCATCTGGAGAGAACAACACTGCATGGAGGGTGTGGACAGCAGCTGCAATGACATTATCCACTGTATCATCCAGAGAGAAACGAAGCAAGAACAGGAAACCAGCATCAAGCAGTACACGGAGGACACTTCCCTTCAGCAATGAAGCAAACTCTCCCGCCTTGGCCTGCAATGCACATCACAAAGACTGGTGAAAAACGATGCTGCTTCTGAGGAAAGTCAATCAAGTTGCCTAGGCCCCCTTCCAGAACTACCTGAAGTGGCATGGTAGTTGCTGTGTGGCTCATTCCTGCGCTGCTCAATAATTCTGGGAGTGGAGGATTGATGGCTGGGGAAGGAGCCATAGCACAGGCGCCTCCCGGATGACCAGGACATGACTGATTGGCAGAGAAATGCAGTTTCCTTGTAGCCAAAAGTCCACAAATGGGATTGCCATTGTGGCTAACCCACCCTCCTCACTTGTCTTTACTCCGTGACTGGAGGCACTTGGAACCTCTGAAGCCCAATGCAAAGTTGGAGACTAACCCAGCCTTTTGCCCAAGATTGGGACTTGAAGGGGACTTTGCACTAAATCACAGCGTGAAAAATTAGAGACTAGATCCTGCCCCTCCCCTACATCCTCCTTGAATACCAGTTAGAACAGCTGGCTACCAATGGTAACTATAAATAATAGCTCGCTATCAAGACAGCCAAAATTTGCGGACCCCTGTATATAACACATAAGTGTGGACAGCTTCAGCCATGTTTCACACATTTTCTCATCACTTTAATTGTCTAATTTTGCCATCCTAAATTTAACAAGATGTCTACTTCATCCTAAGTAACACCCATCATCAAAGCTAACTGCAAATTTATATATTATACAGATACTGTTTTCATTAGTTAGCCAATACTAGTTTGGTAGCAGTTAATTCAATACTTGTTTTTTCTCATTTCTTGATTTACGCATGTTTACTCATAAATTAATACCACTATATACAAAGGACAATGCTCCAGGTAGTTGCACATAGGATTACAACCCAAGCTCAAGGGGCTTTTTGGGCTGCAGCGTGGGTGGGTACAAGGTAAGAAAATTGTGTCTGTGGGAGAAAATCCTTCTACCTGTGGAAACGCTCCACTGGATCCACGGTCAAGTCTTTTAGAGTACCTAACATGGCAACAGAATCCAGAGGCAACAAGACTTCTAATACAGTTTCAGTAGTATCAACCCTATACTTCCAGAGCAGTTCAACCACCAGTAAGAACCACAAAATGTAAAAGAATTATACATAACTCCGAATCATTTATTTTGTTATCGAATCATGTGGGCTGTGGCCCAGAATGTAGTAACTTCCCCAATAAACCTGGACAGAACCCCACAGTGGTTTGAAATGAATTTCCATTGAGCAATGAGACTTCATTTGGAAAGCTCTCATTATTTCTCCACTGCTGGTAGCTCTGACCCTTATTTCTCAATCAATGTTTTAGGAATACCAACAAAACCCCTCATCATGATTTGGCTAATAAATCCAAGAAATGATGAAAATGAAATATATGTATACATGCAGATCTACTCTCCATGCAGGTGTATAAATATAATGAATAAACGAAACTCACTTTGAATGATTTATTCCAACTACAAAATCTGTATTTTTATATAGCAGAATTTCACTCCTTTTTTAAAAAATAGTTTTAAAATCCATGAACTGTGCGCTCTATAAATTACCCACTTAACGTCACAGGATGGGGATTTCTGTGATGTATGTCATTCTTTATTTTCATGCAAGTGATTGGAGCCTGACACCAGAACTTGACACTTTATTGGCAATCAGGAATGTCACTGAGTAAAGCCTTTAAGAATTTAAAGTTCCCCAGAGCACAAGATCAGTAATCAAACACAACACCGGTGATTTGGTGACAGGCAGGATGTTTCTGTATGACCAGAATGAGGTCCAGAGGAACGTAGCCACCTCAGGCTCCATCATTCCTTGAACTTAACCGTTCACAAAAAACAGTGGAACCATCCCAGCCACTAAATGAGAGGTTAAGTGTTCTCTGTGTAGATGAAGAGGAACAGAAAACTATACAAAGACTAACTTACCTTCTGAACAACATGACCAAGCACATGCAAAGCCAGAGTCCTCTGTTGAATGACCTGGCTGCGAGACAAATGGAAGAGCTCTTGGAGTGAATAGCCAGCTCTCTATAACCAAAAAGAATGAACAGGTTTATTATGGAATGATTGGTTATAATGCTGGAAAACAGAAGGTGCAAAACATCACCAAGTCAATTTAGATGAGCCCATCATCCTACCAACAAAATGCAAACCTGTTACCTCAACTCCCCATTTTTGGTGCTGAGGCCTTCCTCCTCTTCTTCCCCAGCTACACTAAGCCAGGTTGAGGTCAAGCAAGGAATCCCTAGTATTTAAAGGGAGAAAAGAACCACACCTAATTCAATTACACTCGTTAGGAGTGCTTTGGGGTAATGCCTGATACTCCAAGAGTAAGATGGAGAAAAAATTCCAAGTTCATACATTACTTAAGTCAGCTGAAGAAGCCCTGCTTCGTATCCAACCCTTGTCAGAAGCTTAGCAGGGAAGCAAACACCGCAGGACTTCCTCAGTGGTAGCCTGAGACTCTTGCATTCCCTCTCCCTGGGATGGATATTCACCCTTCTCTTGAATGTTTCAGAAGATTTTTAAAGACCTGCTTATTATAGTCTGGCTTTTGGCTGTAGTTACAGACTGGTTCTATTTTAAAAATGGTTTGCTTGTCTACAGCTGCACTTTACTGTATTGCCTTATGGTATTTTATTCTTGTAATTGCTTGTAAAAATGTTTATTGTAAGCTGCTTTAAAAATTTCTTCTGAAAGGCAGGGTATACGTTTTTAAACTAATGACAAACAATGGGAAATAAAACTCCCTAATAATTTTCTCTGAAATTAACATTTCTCTGTTTCTTTCTGTCATTTGTTCAAGCGGTAATGCATTCTGAATGCTTCCCACAGAGCTCCAATTCAGACCATTCATCATCAGACTTCCTCTTCCAAACTCTCTAACTCAGGACTAGCTAAGAATAGCAAGAATACCACAAATCAGAAATGCAAAAAGATTGCAGCTATGCCCAGGGCTATTCTTCCTTACCTCGGCTTCTTCTCCGTGGTGGTGCAGGCCCAGATATGTAGGGAAGTCTTTATCTGGAGAGATAAGTTCCCCCTTCAGACTGAAGCGTGCTTGCATCCCCTATTAGGGGAAAGCGGGGAAAAATTGAAAGATTGTGTTTATTGATTTCCATGCCATTTGACTCCTAATACTTAGCTGCTCAAGTCTAGCAGAATTTAGATCTCATATTCCTATCGCCAAATTCTTATCATCTTTTGCCCACATATTACAGGAAAAGACAATCTGAATGTGTGACCTAATCAATCATCCCTGCCTTGGTAATCTCAAGACTCTTCTGTAATACATTCCATGCAGGACTGCTGTTGAAAGTTGAAGGCTGCGCCGGGCACAGAATCCAGCTGTCCACTTGAACACATGCAGCTGCCTTATACTAAATCAGACCCTTGGTCCATCAAAGTTAGTATTGTCTACTCAGACTGGCAGCGGCTCTCCAGGGTCGCAGGCAGAGGTCTTTCACATCACCTACTTGCCTAGTCCCTTTAAGTGGAGAAGCTGGGGATTGAACCTAAGACCTTCTGCATGCCAAGCAGATGCTCTACCACTGAGCCACTGAGATTTGCTCCACTGTGGATCAGGTCTTTCCTCCAAAGAAATCAGAGCAACATTTCAGTTTTACAATAAAGCTTATCAGATACATTATACTGGGCATTAGTGACTTGACCCAAGTCATTTAGTAAGCAGGGGTTTATTCCCACATCCAAGGCCAATACATTACACTCGCTCACCACACTGCTTGTTGACTGCAATTCATTATGCTAGTTTTTACAGTCACGACAGATGTCTATTGCCTTCCAGGTCCTGAATTGATTTGGGTCCTAAAAACTACCTCCTCCAATCTTGCCTGACCCATGACCAAAATGGTTCGCTTAGGACAGTGGCTTGGGTTCACTGATAATTTCCACATATGGAAAGGACTCCATAGCCTCATCCCCACCTCTGTAGCCCCAAATGCCCCTGAAATGATGTCCTTATGGGGCAGCCCCCCCTCAATAAATAGCATGAAGAGAGTCTCAAAGGTCTGCAGGGGGGAGGGGGGAATCAGCTCAAATCCTTTGGCCTTTCTGTCTGCAGAAATCTTTCATGGCATCCATCCAAGTGCCTTGAAAATGCCCACTACATGTCCAATATGAACACCAATGACACACAGCAAAGCACTCTTGATAATAATTCCATAACCCAAGACTGAGAGTTTTCCAAAAGTCATGCAAAGGTTCTGCAGTGCAAGGATGCATGTTGTTTCTTTCCTGGACATTTTTAGAGCAAATGATATTTTTCAGTTGCTTGCTCCAAGCCTAAAAAAGCACACCAGATCATTTATTTATCTCACCTGTTAAGGAAGCTTATACGATTTACAAGGCTATAATTTGAGTGTGATCGTATATCAATCTTACCCCTAGTAAACCAAGCCTCCCCTAAAACCTTATCTAGTGAAATTATTATGATTTTATTATAATCCCTATATCATTCTTGAAAAGAATAATTTCTCATGAGAAAATGTACCAAGCATACATCTTTTGATGGAGACTTTGCAATCACTGTTCACTTTAACAGAAAAGGGAAGGGGGGAGAGAAAGAGAACGAACTGTGCTCTTCAAACCTTTCTAGTTTTCTTCTGCCGAGGAAGGGGAAGATCCTTCATCCACTCCAGTTTCTCAAACTCCATGTTGTCCATGTGGAGCCATTCTTTCTTAGGTTTTAGAGGAAAATCACCACCTTTTTCAAAGAGCAAACAAAAATGCTTTTGGGCACAGAAGAGGCGAAAGCTTTCTTTTCTTTACCAACACTGTTTGGCTTTGAAAAGCACTTCAGATGTTGCTTTCATGCATAATGGGGGAGAGATGGAATCAGAAAATCAAGTTGTCAGGACATGAACATCAAAGATCTGCTAGCAGTGCATGGTGCCATTCATGACACTCATAGAAGAAATTAAGATGAGCTGAACACTAGCTTGCACATACAACAGTAGGAATCAAGAGCAGAAAACAGTATGAGATTAATGATCTAAAATGCACTCAAATGACAACTGTAAGAAAAGGATTTAAAAACAGAGATACTCTGATGATCTATGCAAGCATGAATTTTGGATACAAGTCTGGAGGAGACCTCCAAACAGAGGAGTAATTTCACTGCCATTTCACATTCAATCACAGCTAGGCAACTGGGATACCATAAAGATCCAGCCTAAATTTAATGAAAAGATATCTTGCCTCAATTATAACTACACAGGAGACAGTGATGACAGCCAGCATCACAGAAATGCTTGATCTTCAAGGAGATCAATTATTTAGCATTATAGACTAGGCAGTAAAAAGAAGGAACAAAAAAAGGAAGGACAAATGTTAACACTAACAACTTTGTGAGATTAATATTCTGCGTTATTTTCTGAGTGTGAGATGACAAACTGCGTTCACAGGCAGTAACAGAGTCAGCAGCTGAATCAAGTCAAACAAAACTAATAAATGTATAGAGGGGCTGGATTCATGGATCCACTTTGGCTCTCTTAACACTGCATTTTTGTACCACAATTTTAGTACAGTATGTTTTTAGAACAAAATATGGTTGCAGCTTTTCATTGAAAAGCAACTATTAAATGTATAAAATAAATTAAATATGGTAAACACTACACACCCATTCAATCCACACTGATTTCTGTTCCGCAAGTTTTTTTAAATAAGCCAAAAATATGACTGCAGAGGCAACTCCATACAATCTATCTTCCTTGACCTGGAGATTAGGGCATGCCCCATCCCCAGATTTCAGTGAATCCAAATGCGCTTAAGGGAACAGTAAATTCCCTTAGGCGATTTTATGTACTATTGAACGTTATTCCATGTTTTGAATGATGTTAACCAGCCCTGAGCCGGCTTGCTTGGGAGGGCAGGCTACAAGTCTGAAAATAAATAAATAAATAAATTGTAAAGGCCTTTATTCATGCACACGCGGAACTTCCAGCGCAAACAGCAGGTCTGCTAGCTGCCCATCTTTGCAAAGGACTAGCCCTTTGGTCCCTATTCATTTTGTCCTTCAGGTTGCCTCTCATTCACTTATTATTTTGCAGAGAAGGGCTCAGATAATTTCCTATGATATCAATGTTGGCACAACAGCTTGCAGTAGGCTATGGACCAAGTCCAGGCTTATCTACCCTGGCCAGAAAAATCAGCCTACCAAATTTCAGCCTACTACAGAACAACAGCAATTCAAGTCAATGCATGTTCTTAAACGTACACAACAAAATGCTGGAATGAAGAATTAACATACCAGGGCGGTGGGTGTGAAGCAGAAGGAAACAGAAATCAGCGGAAAACTGAACTCCTGTTATTTGTAATTCAACAACTACTTGTTTTTTCCCCTCTCTATTAATCACTAGATGCAGAAGGCTGATTAAATCATGTTCTGAATAGGATTAGTAATGTGTACCATCAGACACTAGCACTGCAATCTTGTCAACAGGAAAAAAGACTGATACATATTCCAGGGCACCAGCAGATTGTTCAACTGCTGAGAAACCCTTTTATAGAAACACAAGCTGGCAGCCTGGATGGTGAATACACACTGAACCTCTCCAAGCTTAGATTTTGTTTTTTCAGATTGGGGTGGGCAACGCACATCAGCATATAGTGCCATTTTCTGCAAACTTGGCTCCCAATATAACCTGTTTAACAAGCACAGCCCATCAAGCCTGATCCCCACATCTGCTGAAGTTCTGTCCTTCTAGAGCCCAGATTCAGCAACAGATGTGTGCCCACCTCCATCAATCAAATGGTCCATCACACTTTCATTCTGCCCTTCCTCTAATCAGCAGCATATATGATTCTCCTATCCTTCATGTTGTCCTTAAGACAAGACTGTACAATAGGTTGGGCTGAGACAAAGACGTTGCAGAAGCCAAAGAAATTTTGGGATGGGGAGGGGATCTTTGCCAAGGTGCCCTTTTCCAGGCAGCACCCACATTGTCCCCTGGAGCTTCAGGCCGGAAGGACTAATCCCTCCTCCTCATGGAGAAACCTCCATTAAGCACATGGCCCCTTGTTAAGCCCAAATGCCAAAGAGGTTGCCCTGAGGGCCTAGAAGACCAGATGATTCAGAAAACCTGGAAAGACAAGGAAACCATAATGAAGCCCAACATTCATTACAGAAGGACAGGCTCTGTCAGCTTCATGACGGAGATTTGAAGCTGGGTTCCCCCCAGCTCTAGTCTGACTCTCTAACCTTCAACCACACATTACCGGAATCTCTACCATGACTATGTGAAGCAAACCTGGAGGAAGGAAGCAAACGTTCGCTAGAGAAGCTTCCAGGATTCTGTCACACTCCATAGGACACACTGTTCTGGCATAATGGGAGCGTCAGTGTGGTGCAGGTGATAATTCTGAGTAACCCAAATTGACTATCCTCTGAACAATAAAGCTCACCGGGCAGTCTTGGGCCAGTCATTCTCACAAAGAGCTCACATTCTCATTGAGCTCACAAAGCTAACATGCTGATCTGAGCTTTCGGGAGCTACAGAAGGATACCAATCCAGCAAATAAATATTGGGTTACTGAATCTGATGATCAAAGGCAGCAGGCAGTATTTCAGGAGTAGTTCATACATCATTTGACTGCACAACATTTGGTGACTTGCAAGCAAATGTGTGAGCTGATTTTATGGGAAAACATTATGCTTGAGGAACAAAGTGATATGGAAGTTCTGTCTGTGATGCTTGATCTGCAGTGGCCCAACCACATCTGCAGTTCAGTCCATGATGCTGCAGTTGTCACATGGTGAACTTGCATAGGTGGAACTGGCTCTCAGACAAAGGAATGAGGTAAATCCATCGACTCCTTTCCTTTCCCTAGTAGAGGAATAACACGTACCCTCCGGATGTGATTCAACAAGGAAGACAGGATCTCATGCATTAGAAGCCAAGCTTTCCATTCCATTAGCAACGAGTTTCACAGTTTGAATGAATTGTTCCCCTATAGTCATAAGAGCAGACTGTCCTCTCTCTTCTGGAATCGTGGCTGCTGTTGTTTATTCATGACAAATTTACTCCTTGGCATCAACAGCGGCAGCCTTCCAACGCTGCTAATGCAAAATTAATATTTCTTCTCCTGCTGGGCACAATGTGCTGCATGCATAACCTCAGGCAGCTTGAAATGCTCCATTGATTTTTATAATTGCTCCTCTCTCCTCAGTGATATACTAACAGTTTAATCCTAAATAGAGTTACACTCTTTGAAGCCCACTGACTTCAACAGCATTAGAAGGCTACAACTCTGCTTAGGACTGCTAGTCCCTTCCAGAAAAAAACCCTCTCTTGGCCCAGTGTACTTTTCTTACCCAAAGAACCAAGGTCTGTTTTTCTACTTCCATCTCACCTGACTCATCAGTCTAATTGTTATTGATTGCTCTACATGGTTTAAAAACTATTTGGCCTGAAGTATAGTTTCCACCTGATGCAAACAGATCAAATCATCACCTAAAGTAGTGCACCTTATGTTTCATTATGATTCTAGCACTGTCTTGCTAAAAATTAAACCAGGTGCAGGAAAGGAAAGGGCGGAGAGATGAAAATATGGCAGAGAAACAGAAATAAGCAAGGGGGGAAAGGCACACTCTTCTGAAAGTGCTAATCCACCTGCTTTCTCCTCTTAAACATGAAAGCTGCTCTCTCAACCAGGCAGCAGTAAACACCAGCATTATCTCACCAAACCACACTGCTGAAATCCAAAAACGATTCATAGATCTCATTAAGTAGTCTCCATGCAGCAGTGAGACCCAGAGAATACAGCAAAACAAAAGATCAGAGAAGGAAAAGGTGGGGGGAGGAGAGAGGGAAGGCATTCAAGAAAAGAGGTAAACCAGAAGGTGGGGGGAAGGGAAGGAATGAAGAAAGGAATCTAACCACAACCAGGAATCTCTGAAGCGAAGGAAAGGCCTGCACAACTTCTCTAGTACCTGTTACATTTTTACCCTACCCTTCCTCCAAGGAGCTCAGGGCAACGTACTTGGTTTCCCCCTCCTGACAGGTAGGCTAAGCTGAAAAGGACTGACAGCCCCAAGGTCACCCGGTAAGCTTTGCGGCTACCTGAGGATTTGAACCAGGGTCTTTCCAGTCTTCTTCCATCACCGCATCAGCTCTCAACCTGTGATCCATTAACCCTGTCCACTGACCACAGTACGAGTATTGTGGCCTGCCAAGTGTCTGAAAACTCCGCAGCTCTTATAGTACCAGGAAGGCAGCAAAACTAGGAAGTTCCTCATGCTTTGTACACATTTTAACTGTTTTTTAACTCTTTTTAAAGTTGTTTTAATTATGTATGCTTGGGATGGGGCTGATTTTAATGGTTTTATGATGTAATTTTTCGTTTATATTTTAAATTGTTAGCTGCCTTGGTGGCCCTTGTAAGGATAGAAAGGCAGGATATAAATTTTGTACATAAGAAGAATTCTCCAAACAGAAGCAGAACACTGAGTCCCAAATGGGGAAAGTAGAAGGGATGCCCTCTAAATATGCAAATTCAAAAGAACCAGGTCATATTGCCATTTGGAATAGCATTATGAATGAATCAGCAGCCACTCCCCCTCACACACAACCCATTGATCATTCCCAAAGGACACACAGTCAGCCAAGAAGTGAAGGTGCCATTCAAAGTTATTCTGTCAACAGCTGCATCTCACCTCTCTGCCACCCCCTTGCCGGAGAGAAATGCAACAGCAGCAAAGAGCAGCATGTAAAAACTGCCCTCACCAAGACTTTAAGTGAAAACAGAAAAATCTTCCTCCACTCCTCAAACCAGAGGCTGGCCCTCTCCTGCTTCTAAAACATGCTTTGGTATTCATAACAAAGCCAGCCCCGTTACCAATGCTACTTGAAGCAGCATTACACCCTTTCCCAAGTCCACTGACGTTTATAGACTTAGAAGAGAAGCTCTGCTTAGGACGGCACTGCTGAACTCCCGATCTGAGTGAAAAATTCCTGGCCTCTTAACAGTCCACATGCAGCATCAAGTAAAACAGAGCACGGATATGATCCAGACACCTGGCAGTCTGGCTGTTTAATCGAGATAAACAGTGTCAGTGGCACAAGCATTTCCTTACCTCTGACGTTCATTCTTGTGAAGGCTTCTGTCCTTTCAGAGTCTTCTGTGTCTGGCTCCATTGCTGGGTCCTGTAAGAAAGGAGCTTCCACAATTTCCTCTGCCTCACGCTGGGATTTGGACCTCGGTTCCAAATTTACAAGCTTTTCTAGCTTCTCTAGCTCCATTTTCTCCTCTCCTTTCTGACTCGTGTCAATACCACATCGTGATTTTAAGAAAGTGACTAAACTGGGGTCTGGCAAAAATGGAAACATGATAGTACAGTATTAACATTTTGACAGACAGAACTGTTCAAGGGGCATCTATATAAAGCAACTAAGGTTGTAGTTAATGTAAATATCTGGAATTTAAGATAGTCTTCGTGGTGCATATTATGCTGTTCTTTTTTTTTGTACTGTATTCTAATTTGTAAACCAGGCTTATTACTCTTTGACGTATGTAATAATGTTTCACTGCATTGGTCTTCAATCTGGTAATGCTGCTTATTGTCTGTATTATTTATTTATTTATTAAACAAAATGAATACATAAATAATTTTTTGGGGTGTAGGTATTGTATCATTCTTACAACATTGTTTCTAGCTGTAATCGGCCATCAGTCTCAGCCAGAAAAGCAGAATGTAAATGAAGTAAATAAGGTCATGTCTTGTATGTGTGTATATAGATCACTGGTTCCCAACAGGGGGTCCGTGGACCCCCAGGGGTCCACGAGAACTAAATTAAGGTCCGCGAAACAAAGTTATAAACCCATGATAAATTAATCTTTTCAATTAAAAGTTCTCTATTATAAAAATATATATATTCAAATATTATTCTAAGCTTAATGTTTAACTAACAGTTATGATTAAAGTTTGTTTTCAAATTCTCGGAATTTTTTTTTTTTTGACCCTTGGGGTCCCTGCACCGAACAAAAAAGTCCCAGTGGTCCCTGGTCAAAAAAAGGTTGGGAACCACTGATATAGATACACGATGGCACTTAACACACACACACACACACACATAGATATACATACACACACTGCTAATTCTGATGGTCCTTTAAGCTCTGAGACTGAAAGCCACTTGTGTGTGTGTGTGTGTGTGTGTGTTAAGTGCCATCGTTTCCGACTCATGGTGACCCTATGAATCAATGTCCTCCAAAACGTCCTATCTTTAGCAGCCTTGCTCAGATCTTGCAAATTGAGGGCTGTGGCTTCCTTTATTGAGTCAATCCATTTCTTGTTGCGTCTTTGTCTTTTCCTGCTGCCCTCGTATATATACACGCTGCTAATTCTGATGGTCTTTAAGCTCTGAGACTGAAAGCCACTTTGCAATTCATGGGCCTGTTATTTAGTCATCGGTATATATATTCCAACAAGAAGACTTCAGGCAGAGAAATAATTCATGGGAGCGATTCCGTTTGTTTAAACTGTAACCTGTGAAATGAGATGCTCTGCATATGGTTCTCTGTGTGTATATTTTATGTTGCACTTTTTAAATTGTTTCAACTGCCCCAAACTTTCAATATGGAAGGAGACAAAAATCCAAACTACTGAATGAATAAAATGAACAGACTTATCCGTTGTCTTAAGGCATTCAGCTAAGGGAAATTAGCAAGCTGCTCCCATCCCTTCCCAGATACCTGAGCATTTGCTCATACCTAACTGAGCCAGCACTTGCTTCTGCTCCTCCAAAATCTCTTCCATGGACATTGATTGCAGTCTCTCCAAGTTCTCCTCATGGATTTTCTGGGCTTCCTGGTCACCAACCAGGTTTCCGAGGCCTTCGCCAGTCACAATGCGAGGACACTGAATATTCAAGGTACCAACAGACTTTTCTAGAAATCAAGAACACTGTGAGCAATAGACTCATAGTAAATAAATGCTGTTTTACCCTCTCTTATGTGCCATCATAATCAGATACATGGAGAGAGAACCAATACATATTTGCCTCAAACATCACATCTATGTGTGAATACATAAAATGGCATCCAGCACTAATTTTTTTTGTAAACCAGTGGTTTACTTCTTTGTGAAAGAAGTATAGTAGTACTGACAAAATTGTATATAGTAACACCTGTAGATAACAATCTATGCTTAAGAAGATTAAGACGCTGAACAGCAACTCCTTTTTTATCCCTTAAGAGACAACAAAATACTTCAACACTAGTTTCAACACGAATACTATCACATCATCAGAAAAGGTATCCTACCCATCCTCTCTTTTCCAATCATGCCATTTCTATATGAGACTGAAACTGAGATTGAGGACTGAACAGTGTAATTAGCTGTCTTTGTCAGAGCCGTCGCTTTAGCTAAACAGAACAACAATATGGGAAAGCTTGTCGGCCACATGACAACAAGGCACATGACAGAGGAAATTAGGTAAGAACATAGGAATTCCACAGTCCTTGGAACCAGTTCCCAAAGCATGTAACAGGTCTTCCTGCAGAAACCACAGACAAACTTGCCAGAACTCCAGAAGCCTGTGCCATGAGAAACAGAATCAACCAAGCCCAGTTCCCAATACCACCACAAGAAATGGTGTGCTGCTTCTCTCAGGCTGCCTGCTAATGCCAGGAGTTACAGAGCTACAATTACAGAGTTACAATTACATTCTTCTAAGGCTGTTTATTTCAATGGACTCAGAAGGGTGTAACACTGCTTATGATTTCACCACTAGTGGGTCAACTTTCTTCAGTGTTCCCTTCCAACAAGTCCTCTCAGGCTTCCATGAGCCCAAGGGTAGATTATCACTCCCTTCTGCTTTCCCCTTCCATTGCTGTGGCCGAGGAATCACCACGTATTTTGCCTGAGGAGACTTGAAAAAAGTTTTTATTAGGACATAGGGAGGCTCTCAGCTTCAACATTTGAGACCACTGGCTCCACACATATCTCCATTCACCTTCCTCGGTCCTTAACAGCAGTGCCTCCAAGGCCATGGGAGGAGGGGCAGCATCTGGAGTTGTCCGCTCTGTGGTTTTCTGCCCAGCTGGAGGGGATGCCTGAGCCACTTCAGCTGCTCTCTTAGCAGCTATCTTCTGAGAAAATATACTTTTCCTTCCAGCTTCTGGTTTTGGCTACAAGAAAACAACAGAGCCAGTAACAGTTTATTAACTGGTACCAACTGGTGCTGCATTTGCACGGTGATAATTTTCTGCATTGCTTCTGCTGCCCTAGTTCCCCCACAACCATAATCTTCCCTCCCCCACAGATGTGTGGATACTCCAATAACACTTGCCCCAGTTTAAACATGAAATTGGAGCAAATCTCTGTGTGGAAACAACCTATGGTTGATATCTATTAACAATTATTTGTAAAAACAAAGTGATTTTAGAAATTTTCACTCATTCCCCCAAGGGCACATACTGTTTATAAAGAACATATAATGCCCTCTCCAACATTACACATAAAAATATAGGGAACACATACTAATAACCCATTGCTTTGCACTCAGAAACTGGTGTTTCAGTACGTAAAACCACCAACAGCAATCAAACGCAATCCTAAATAAAATATTTAGTCTTTAGGCTGCTACAAACACCAGATCCCAAGAGACTCCCAAAAAGGAAGACATTTCATGGGTGAAAAGCTAAAGTCCTTCTTCATTCTTCACTATATTTAAATAAATTTACAGTTTTCCTAGTAAAAAAGGAAGGAAAGGGAAATATGCGCATTTCTTGGCAAGATGAAGAAACCATCTAGGTGGAGGTATATTTGTTCCACCCCACAATACACATAAGAATTTCCTCTCCACGATTAATCCCAAGAGTCTGCTTCTCTGAATGTTGTGCATTTTTGAGAATGAACAGATTTCTCTGCCTTGGAAAAGCAAGTTCTGAAGATTTGAGGACTGTAACAGAGCAAGAATGTCACAGTAACAAAATTGGATTAATAATGCTTAACCAGGGCAGTGTTTTTTTACAATTTGCATAAGTTTGCACTCTAGCTCTGTCACAGCCATTGACTAGTGAAAAAGGCTGCAAGAAGCAAAATTCACCTTCATGGTAGGGATTCAGAGAGATGCAAGAGAAAGAAAAAAATATAGACAGCTGCACACTAAGGCCTTGCCACTTATTGCACATGCTGAAAAGTTTCCAGGGGTGCAACCTCAGCTTTCCTTATGTAAGAGCTCAAAGAACAGTTCAACATGCAGAAGCTCCTTTCTGTATGCAGGAGAGGATCTCTAGATCCCATGCAGATTCTTTTTTCTGGTGATGAAAAACCAGGGTCAAAAATGTCACCTTCAAAATTCATGACAAACCAATATTGTACACTGCAATTCTTATAAGAGGAAACTTCGCAGGGTACTGGAATATACTGTTTCATAAAAGCCTTCCCCTTAACGAGCACTTCAAATGCTCCATCCCATCAATCACAGGCCATCTCCCAGGATACCAACTCATTCCCTTGCTCAGTTTTGCTTTCTGAGACATCGCCTCCTAGGGCTCTAATAACAAGGCTGATGGGAACCACCAGAGTCGGCGGCTGCCAATTCTGGCTGCAGCTTCTCTCGTAAAAACACGAAAGAGCAGGCCAGCAGCCCATCAGTGCTAAAGCACTAAGAATGGGCCTAATATAGCCAAAGGAAAGCAACCCCGACAGGCCAAAAATGAGGCCGATTCCCAGGAATACGGAAGAAATCCTAATTCCAGTGTCCTGTGAGCTTCTCATAAAGGAATATGTTAGTAAAAACAGGACTGCAAAGAGCTATAAACAATTACTAAATTACCTGTTTTTTCACTGATATTTTACCAAAAGGTGTACATAAAGCAAAATTCCAAGGAAAGTTGGCTTTTGGAGGGTGGGCCAAAGAGCAAGCTAACACTTTAGCAACAAAATTAAATATACCAAATTCAATTTCTAAAAACTGATTGTCAGAAAGCTCTGAAAAATGCTGGAAATGATGAGTACCCTTTCAATTCTCTGCTTTTCACAATTTCACACATCACAGTGGAAAGAGCAGTAAGGGGAGCCAGCGATTTAGAAAATAATCTGACACAGGGGCATCTTCCAACCAGAAGAATTTGCAAAGGTTTCTGCCATTTCTGTCCCCAGGGGTTTGGGAAGGCTTGTTTGATTTTATGTAAGTGTGACTGGGTCCTGTTTGCTTATTATTCCATTCTCTACTCTGGGGCCATGCCTGCTTGCCTGCAAAGAGCAACCATTTTGCTTATACCATCTGAATGTGGGTACCGCAGACCTGGGAGAGGCAGAGAAACAGAGGATATATTGTCATGAGTCCTGCAAAACTTCAGAGCCCCAACCCCAACAAGAAACATGACTTCATAGACGCCCAAAGAATGACTAACAAGTTACGTTAGTAACAGCCTCAGTATTTGCCTTCCATTTGCCCATTTCCTAGCCCCACCTATTGTTGCCCAATCCTTCTGACCCATCACCCACAATAGTAATTTCAACAGTTGTTCTTCTAAGTATCTCAATAGCTCTCGATTTGCTAAGGCTTCGGTGTAATCCACCAGAGGTCTTCTAGTATTTGGGGGGATAAGTTCAATGACACACATACCTGTTAAGATGGTGAGCCACCTGACAAATAGAAAGCTGCTTCTTACCTCGGTTTTTATTTCAGACCTGTGAAAAACTCTGGGAAATGGATCTCCAGTGGACAACGGTATGGTCACACTTCCTGCACTCGTGTCATGTTCCTGTCACAAATGAAGCACAAATATTATTTGAGCATTCATTTCCTTACAATACATGTTCTAGTATGGCCCAGCACATGCAAAGCTGGACTTAGGCCTGGATTTAGTCGAAATTCAAATGTCTTCTCAGCCTTGAAATGGTGGCCCTTGTGCAAATTAGTCTGCCTTTCAGATAGTCTCATGTTATGCTCAACTAACAAAGGTCTACCTGTAGAAAAGGAAAAGTGCCATTCATAGCCACAAGAATGAAATTCTGTGCCTTACACAGCAACTGTATTTGTTGTTTCCCACCAGAAGCATATTAACAGTGCAATCCAATAAAGAGTTACTACAGTCTAATTGCACTGATTTCAATTGGCTTAGACGGACGTAACTCTGTATGGGATTGTACTGTCAGTGTAAATAAGAGATATGTGTCCTTAAACACTTGTGTAAGGTGTACCTAAGAAGGCATCTGCTGTCCAGTAGTTGCATGGTTTTTAGACTTCATTTACAAAGTGTTTTTAAAATTTTTATGAAGAATGTTTAACACTATACAACTTAAGCATAGCAAAAAAAGGGGGGTGTTCTCTTAACGTTAAAATCCATCTGCAGGATGAGCCAGTGTACACATAGCAAATGCAAGTGTCATGGAAAAGTATGAAGCTACACTGTAGTTGACATGGTACAACTTTAATTCTGAGACACATTTGCAAATGCTCACATGGGAACAGGCTGCTATCTTAAATAACTGAGTAACCAGATGACTGCCATTCTTTGTGTCATGTCAGAATTTCAGACACACAACTAGGGCTGTGCAAAAAAATTTTTTGGTAAATTTCGGGTTTATTGGGCCTGATTTTTTTCGGGAAACCTGAAATAAGCCGAATACCCATACTGGTTTTCCTACACTTGTAATGGCCAGTTCCTTCCTTCCTTAAGAACTCAATTTCCCATGATTAACTGCAACCTTGCAGTCAACCATGAGGAAGAAAGCAGACCGGCGGCCATTACTGACAACAAGTCTAAAAAGGTAAGTACATTCAAAATTCTCCTGGGGGGCATTTTTGGAGGTAGAGCCCCCAAATTCACAGCATAGCTTGAAGGGACTCTCCTTGCACGACCCCCGAAGTTTGGTGAAGATTGGGTCAGGAGGTCTGACTTTATGGGGTCCGGAAGGGGTTGCCCCCCTCCTCCATAGAGAATCATTGCAAACTCAATTTATCGATATGCACACACCTACACACAATTCCCATCCAACAGCAAAATGAATACAAAGCCACTTGCAAAGGGAAGAGCCAGCTTCTGAAAATCTAGGCTTGCAAAAACATACCCAAGTGTAAAATATACATGTGTCTTGTTAAATATGAAGGGCATACACATGAAGTACAATCCGTTACCATCTACACGTATTTTACATAACAGAGAAAATCTACACATAAGCAACCCTCAGCATACTTGACAGAGCACCTATTTGGTATCTGCATTAAGAGGCAAGCATGTTAAAGCCTGGCCTGAATAATCATCACTGCCATGTATAATAAACTAAATTTGAAACAAAGGCATACAAACTCCTTGACAAATCTGGAAGGTTTTATTTTGACAGGTCAAGACTGCCTTATTTTCCTCATCTGAGGGTAGGCACTACAGCTCAGATGTACCCCCAGGTCCTGGCATCTCCAGCTCATATCAGGCAATGAGACTGGCAAAAACCTCTGACTGAGGCCTTGTAAAACCACTGCCACTTGGAAATTGCTGACAATACTGGCCTAGATAGGACAACAGCTTGTCAATAAAACCAGGTTCATATATTGGCGTTTATTCAGAATTGAGGGGTAAGGGTTCAGGCACTGGAAGGCCTCTCCCCTCTCTACTACAGCGGAAACAGAAAAGGTTACACAAAAAATTAACCCAGGCAAATCGGTATAATTCAGTTTTTCTTAAAGCAAAGTTTAGGTTGCTCTGGAAAAGCATCGAAATGTTTGTTTTCAGGGTGCACAGCTCTGGATTTAGCACTTCTTAATAGTCAACACAAGATGCTTAACCATCTATTACTAGAATTCCTACGAACAGGACACACAATTATTTTGCTGAGGACAGCTGTGATGTGTTGATCACCGTGACCCAACTGCTCCTCTGGATCCTCAAAGTGAACATGGGTACTTCTGAACTTGGATTTCTTTGGGGGACCTGGTGTCAGAGCTGGGGGCACAACAGGAAAGCCTGAAAAAACAAATAGATGTAGAAAAAAAGGAAAAATATTAGCATTCATTTATACTCTGCTGTTCTCTGCAATTGGGAGCCAGAGCAGTTTACAATGCTGTTCTCCTCATTTTCATACTCATGAAAACAACCCTGTGAGGTGGATTAGACTGAGACGGTGTGACTGGGCCAAGGTCACCAAGCAAATTTTCATGGCAGAGTAGGGATTTGAATGTCTCCCAGATCCTACTCTGGCACTTTAGCCTCTACGCCACATAGAACATTAGATATCTATGCATGCTACCCATATGTGAGTTGGTATAATGTAGGGGCTTCCAGAATGAGCTATGGACCAGGTGTAATGTATGTCGGAGTACTCTTCTTGTGGTCCATCCATTGTTCTGTAGATACTGAAATAAATATGAGCAGGGAATAACTTCAACGCACAAAATGACTGATGAGCCCATCCTGTTTCTCATATCATGCCAACACAAGCTTAATTCATTAGCAGTTAGCTATGTGTCTGGACTGAAACAAGGACTAAACCTGTTTCCTAAAAAATCTAAGGCAACTGTAAGTAAAACTAAATTGCTGAACGGTTTCCTGCAACCAGATGGATTACAGCCTAATCCTAACGCTGATTTGGAATTTAAACTGCAGCTGCATTAGATCATATGCCAACAGAGATCAATACAGGTGACACGTGGTCAGATTTTTTGTCAGGCTTCTACGAACATGGTGCAATTTTGGGGGAATCTGTTATTTTTGCAGTGTTTCTTATACTCATTTTGAAGAAACACTGCAAGACTGACAGTTTCTGTTGAAGAAGCCTGTTGACAAAACACGTAGGGAATTTTAACTAAAAAGCCTATTTTTATTTTATTTTGCACCATTGACTTTGGCCTTAATTTTTATCTCATACTGATTGGTGCATCCCGTTTATTTTCTCCTTGTTCCTTAAGATTAAACAAACAGGGTTAAACAAGCTTTTTTTCTGGTTATTGAATTTCTTCAATAACACTGGAGTAGATCAGGTAGAGATTACAAAGTTTTTTTCCAACTGAATTTATGAACTGTTTCCATATTCCAGCATTTGGAACCCTTTGTTACAAATTGTTCCTTTTCCCTTCAGCATTAAGCTGCTTTCTCTACAGCTTCACTCAGCCAGAATCACTCCCAACTCAACTCCCTCACCCATATTCTATCAGCTCCCATTGGCTGCTCTTAGGGGGAAGATGGAAACTAACCCTCCAAGGGAGACTTCTGATTTCCCTTTCCCAAAAAGCAGCATTTTGGGAAACATTTTATTTATTTGTTTAAAACATTTTTATGCTGCCTTTCCAACCCAAAAAGGGTCCCAAAGGTGGTAAACATTTGAACATTAAAACAGCATTTAAAATACTATATAATTCAATAAAACCTAAACACATAAACACACAACACCAAAACCAGGGAGAAGGGCCAATAACAGTTACTGGGGGTATGCCAAATGAAACAACAAAATCTTCACCCCCTGGTAGAAGACAGATGAATCTGCCTGGGGAGGGAGTTCCAAAATGTTGGCCCTTTCTTAGATTGCTACCTGTCTAGCCTCAGACAGCAGGGGCACCCAAAGCAGGGCCTCCAAAGATGACCAGAGTGAACAAGTAGGCTCAAATGGTTGGTGTGAGGAAGGAAATTTGTGAAAATCACACCCCCTAATTGCACGTCTAGAAAACCAAGCAGGGTCCAACCAAATGAGGCGGCTATCAACTTATGTTCAGAAAACACAATGGCAGCTGAGCATGCTCTGCCCATACTGAAGCATCACCCAATAGTGGAGGTGGCTAACAAAACTGCACAGAACTATGGACTACATCACACAAGGGGATGTATTCATTTATTTATTTACTTCATTTATACCCTGCCTTTCTCCCCAATGGGGATCCAAATCAGTTTACAACTCGCTCTTCTCCTTCATTTATCCTCACATAAACCCTTTGAGGTAGATAGACTGAGAATGTGCAACTGGCAAAGATCACCGAGCAAGCTTCCATGGCAGAGAGGGGATTCAAATCGGTGTCTCCCAGATCCAAGGAAATGGACAGAATTGGCTTCCCTTCATTCAAAGTGTGGAAGTACTCCACCCGCAGTCACCTTGCTTCCAGATCACCTCAGAGCCCCATGCAGAAATGTGCTGATGCATCTCTTGGATCAAATGGCAAAATCCTAGGAACGCTAATTGGCTGACTAGTACTAAGGGGGTATAGCCCTGACATAGTCATCATAGTTATTTCAGATGTAAAATTAAACTGGTTGTCATTCTATTTTCCCATTGAAAGAATTTCAACTAAAGACATGCCATTCTGAATCCGATAATAGCCAAGGCAGTTTTCAAATCAGTACCTAAAGATCAGGTTTATTATTTTATTTACAAAATTTATACCCTGCCTTTCTGCCCTCAAAAGGGCCACCAAGATGGCAAACAGATTAAAAACATACACAGTAAAAACATGTGTTTTTTGTTTGTTTGTTTTTGCTGTCAAGTCACAGCTGACTTATGGCGACCCCGTAGGGAGTTTTCAAGGCAAGAGACATTCAGAAGCAGTTTACTATTGCCTACTTCCGGTGGGCTGAGAGAGTTCTAAGAGAACTTTGACTGGCCAAAGGTCACCCAGCAGGCTTCATGTGGAGGAGTGGAGAATCAAACCCAGTTCTCCAGATTAGAGTCCGCCACTCTTAACCACTATACCATACTGGCTCACAAAAATAATCATGTTTTTCAAACAATTAAAACCAAACAAACACACATCATTAAAACAAAGCCAAGCTAAAAAAAATACAAAAGCATAAAAACAACAATTAAAACAAAGTGCAGGAAGGAGGGATCATTGAGGGAATGCTAGACAAAACAAAAAAAAGTCCTCACTCACTGGCAAAAAAACAGTAACAGAAGGGATCAGCTGCCCTGGAGAAAATGGCAGCTTCTGACGCCATGGCATCACCCTGAGGGGAATCTCCCTGGGGACAGAGGGTCCAGAGTTTTGGTGCCATGACCAAGAAGATCCTCTGCCAAGTTGCAACCCACCTCATCTCAGAAGACGGGTCATCCAAACGAGAGCCTCCAAAGATGACCATAGTGGTCGGACATGTTCATAAGAGAGTAGGCTGTCCTTGAGGTATGTTGGTTCCAAACCATATAGGGCTTTGAAGGTCAAGACCGGCACCTTGAATTGTGCCCAGAAACAAACTGGGACATAGTGTAGACAGGCTAAGACTGGAGTGATATGGTCCCTACAACCCACGCCAGTCTACATCCTGATTGCAGCATTCTGTATCAACTGAAGTTTCCAAACACTTTTCATGAGCAGCCTTGTGCAATGCTGGTCTTTTTCTACTTGAGTGAAGAGCTCTGAAAGGTTTTCCTGGCCCCTTCCCACTCCTTTCAGCCAGACTCTAGGTAGAACTTACTAACCAATTAGGAAGTTTCTTGATTCTTCCAATCAAGTGGTGAGATTGATTTAAATTTGTTTCAGGGCCTTTTGAGTTCTGGCCCTATAAAGTCTGCTGTCCTTTGACACCTGACCTGGTTGGCTACTTACAGACAATGCTTAAAATTTTTATTTAAATTTGTTTTTAAGGTGTAGCTGAGGTGGTTTTCACTGTACTGTATTGAGAGTATGACAGGACCAAGGCCACTACCAGAAGGCGCAGCTTGCCGCAGTCCAGTGTGTGGCAGTTGCAGTCACTGAAGGAAGGCCGGGGGGGGGGGGGTCTGTGACTATAAATCAAAAAAGAGGTCCCTTGAGTGCTAACATTTGAGAACCATTGCATTAACACCTTGACAGAACACAGCATGTTGTTTTCTAAAAATGCCAACTACTGCTAGAATATCTACATAAAGAAATCTGAAATAAACTTACCATCTAGTGACACCACATCTCTGTCATGCTGCAGTGGGAGTCTCTCCTCATCTCCACTTCCCCCATCCCCTCTTCTCTTATCTGCCTTCTTTACAATCTTCACTGCTGGAGAAGCCTTTGATGCCAGGAACTGATTCTGAAATTTCAACAAATCTGCTTCGGACTCCCCAGGCTTTGGCCTTGGCAACATCTTTCTCCTTTGTTCTCAGTGCCTTCCTCCGGAGAGTCTGTGGGTTACATGATGTAGATAGTGAAGGGAGAAAAGATAGAATCTGACTTGGAGAAACAATCCTTATTTTTATATTTTCACACAACTTGGAGTAGCCTAAAAGCCAAGAAACCTATCAATACTCAGACCAAGGATGGCACTGAACAACCACTAGACTTTCCTCCTAGAAAAGGTGCCCTCCTACACTAACCATCACCAACCAAAACAATATGCAGAATTGCTGTGTGCAATTTTTGTAAACAGGTATATTATGTTGCCAAAAGGACGGTGAGGAGTTCTTGTTGATGGGATTTGTTGCTATTTTAGGAAGGAGACAGAACATTCTTCCTATGATTTATATGCCATTGATTTGGCTGCTGCACATACGGCTTTTCTGAAGGGCTTCTTTCCTTTCTTCTGTACTTCATAGCACCAGCATTTTTTCCTCCTTATTTACAGGACTGTCTCAGCAGGGGTAGCAGTTAAGCACATTTCAACTAACTAGTCCATTTTTGATGTGCATAAGCAGCATTACAGGACTTCAGAGGCCAAGCATTCGATCCCCTAGAGAAACGGATTTCAAAGACCACCAGGGGACCTAATTAAACAAACTGACCATTTACAATCAAAACTGTTTTCTAATTCCCTCTCTAACTGTTACTTATGTCCTGCCTCCTTTTGGAAAAAACATAATGGTGCAAGTAGGAAGAAGTGATTTGTGCATTTACTATGATTTAGAGAATCTGGAGGTCCTTTGTTTAAGAGTCATAATTAATTCCAAAACTTCTAACAAAGTCGATGCTACCTCTACTAAAGCAATACATACTGGCAATCTAGAACACCACTGTCTCTACCTATGTACAGTGTGAATAGAATGGATAGGAACATTGAATTTTCTCCAGGCATTTTCTCCAGGGCAGCTGATCCCTTCTGTTACCATTTTCTGCCAGTGAGTGAGGACTTTTTGTTTTGTTTTGTCTAGCATTCCCTCAATGATCCCTCCTTCCTGCCCTATGTTTTAACTGTTGTTTTCATGTGGTGTTCTAGATTGCCAGTGTTCTAGAATACCTGATATCTGCAGCATCTGTAGTTCATGGCAGCTGGTGAAAGCATGCAACATCTTTCATCCAGATGAAACATCTTAAGGCAGTTTGGTAGGATACATGCCAGGAAAGAAAGCAGACCATACCGCATCTGCAAGTCAGACTTCAACCCATACATTACAGGAAATGGTGAGAGACAGAGAGACATCCCACAATGGTCGGTCCCATGCTATCCCTGTCCATCTGAACCATTATTACTGTTTTTATCCTAGCCCTTCTCCAATGGTAACCTCCTCATTTTATTTTATTCAGTATTTATGACCCTGCTTTTCTCCCCAATGAGGACTCAAAGCAGCTGTCACCATCTTCTCGCCTTACCTTCTGTGAGGTATCTTATGGTGATAAACAATGGCTGTCCCAAGAAAGTTTCATAGGAATTAAAATTCAGAACTCTTTAGTCCAAATCTGGCTGTCCAGTGCGATAAGTTCTCTCAGCATCAGTTGGCAATAGGCAAATATTCCTATTACTCCTGGCTTTTCTTAGACAGAATATCTATATTTGAAAGTATGTAAACAGTGCTTTTCTGCTACAGGATTGTCAATGATAATACTTCATGAAAGAGGGATATAAGAACATAAGAAAAGCCCTGCTGGATCAAACCAAGGCCCATCAAGTCCAGCAGTCTGTTCACACAGTGGCCAACCAGGTGCCTTTAGGAAGCCACAAACAAGATGACTGCAGCAGCACCATCCTACCTGTGTTCCACCGCACCCAAATAATAGGCATGCTCCTCTGATACTAGAGAGAATAGGTATGCAGCATGATCAGTATCCATTCTAACTAATAGCCATGAATACCCCTCTCCTCCATGAATATGTCCACTCCCCTCTTAAAGCCCTCCAAGCTGGCAGCCATCACCACATCCTGGGGCAGGGAGTTCCACAATTTAACTATGCGTTGTGTGAAAAAATATTTCCTTTTATCTGTTTTGAATCTCTCGCTCTCCAGCTTTAGCAGATGACCCCGTGTTCTAGTATTATGGGAGAGGGAGAAAAACTTCTCCCTGTCCATTCTCTCCAAACCATGCATAATTTTATAGACCTCTATCTTGTCTCCCCTCAGCCGCCTTCTTTCCAAGCTAAACAGCCCTAAGCGTCCTAATCGCTCCCCATAGGACAGTTGCTCTAGTCCCCTAATCATTTTAGTTGCTCTTTTCTGCACCTTCTCTGGCTCTGTATTATCCTTTTTTAGGTGTGGTGACCAGAACTGTACACAGTATTCCAAATATTCCAGTGTTTAATTTATAGGAAGTCTTACGCTGGCTACAGTTTTATTCCTCCTACTCTACTATCAGAAACTTTTTAAAAGATGCTGAACGTGGGCCATTCCACCTATGCATTAGTGATCACCTATAACCTGTGATGCGGGGGGGGGGGGAGAATCTCCAAACACCTATTTCAAGTCGCCTCAGTATTCGTCGTTAGTTTCACAGGAGCCCACTAGAACACCCCCTATCTAAAGTGCATAATGAACGGGACGGAGTGGCAATTTTAACTATCAACTGTCACTCATCTCTCCAGAAAATCAAAACCAGCGGGGTCCATTCTAGGAAACGCCGATCGTCCATTGCAGCTCTCTCTACGCGCTCCCCGATTGTCCGTTTTTATTCTAAAACTAGCGACAGCGGCAAGATTTCAAGTCATCAGTCAAGGCTTTTTTTGGGGGGGGGATAAAACGACTCATTACGCAGGAGAACGGTGTCCACACGTGCTCAGAGGCGCCTCTCAATTACTGCTCCCCGTGTCCAAAGTTAAGCTCCCGTTGCTACAAGCGGGGGGGGGGGAGGGGGCGATGCTACCGGTGTCCCTTAAGCCCCTCTCGATTGCTACCGGGGCTCTCCACCCTCGCGACGAGACCCGAGCTTCTCCGGCGGGCGCCGACTGACCTGAGCTCTGCAGGCGCCGTCGGCCTTCCTCTCGCTGAAGCGGCACTTCCGCTCTCAACCCCGCTGCGGCGCGCGCACGCCCCGCCCCTTCCGCTGCAGCCGCGCTAGGGGGAGGGGCGGGAGTTCCCCGGTCGAGCTTCAACGGTCGAGCTTCAACGGCAGTTTAGGGTTGCACTGGTCAAATCTAGGCGAGTGTCCTGGGAAGTGAGTCCCGAAGGCCGGACCAGAACCAACGGGTTGAAATTCAATCAGAAGCGTTTCCGTCTAGACATTAGGAAGAATTTTCTAACTATCAGAGCGGTTCCTCAGTGGAACAGGCTTCCTCTGGAGGTGGTAAGCTCTCCTTCCCTGGAGGCTTTTAAGAAGAGGTTAGATGGCCATCTGTCAGCAATGCTGACTCTGTGACCTTAGGCAGATGATGAGAGGGAAGGCATCTTGGCCATCTTCTGGTCACTAGGGGTGTGGAGGGGGGAGGTAGTTGTGAATGTCCTGCATTGTGCAGGGGGTTGGACTAGATGACCCTGGTGGTCCTTTCCAACTCTATGATTCTATGAGATTTCCATGGGGTATACTTTTGAGTAAATGTGCATACGGCTGTAGCCCGTCCTTCCCCTTAGCCTGGCTTTCAGCTCGAGGTGCTTCAGGCACCTAGTTAAAAAAAAAACAAGCTGGCGTAGTAGCTCATTCTGAAATCACAGAATAAAATAACAGGAAAAAAGGACTCAGTTTAACTCCCTTTCTTATTGGTAAAATTTGGATTAGTGATGCTCTGAAGCTCAACAATAATGTAATAAGTCCCCTGGTTCTTAGCATTCCTTTGTATTATGAGTCAGTCCCCGTGCCACTTAATTGTTACATTAGTCATAATTTAAAATGAGATGAACACATGAAGTTGCCTTACTCTGAATCAGACCATTGGTCTATCAAGGTCAATATTGTTTACTCTGACTGGCAGCAGCTCTCCGGGTCAAGGTCTTTCACATCACTTACTACCTGATCTTTTTTTAACATGGAGACAGCAGGGATTGAACCTGGGACTTTTACATGCAAAGCAGATGCTGCATCATTGAGATATGGCCCTTCCCTGGTCCATGTTTTGATCTTATATGTTGAAGCTGCATCTGCACGGTGAACATTCAGTACACTGGTCAGTCAGGGTCAGTACCTGCTGTTGCTGCATGCCCAAAGGCTGACTGACCTCTCACTTGGTGAAACTGCCCTGATTGCCAAAATGAACTGGAGCTTTTTGCAAACGGAACTGTAATTCTGAAAACAGTTACTTTGCTGTGGCTTTGCTTTGAGGCCAGGAATGAAATCATCGTTCTCAAGGCCAGCCAAGTCACCTAAGCCCAAAGGTAGGGGCAGGACATACATCATCCTGTAATTGTGACCTTTACAAAGAAAATGAACAAGGAGGGTTAGAAAACAAAAGGCCTTCTAGTCTAATGACTGTTGGGAAAACCAGAAAAACCAACCACTTAGAAATTCAGCATACATATCAATCATTTGAAAAATCCTGCATGTCATCCAAATTGACAACCAACCTTGTAGGAAGAATATAAGTTAAACACCTTGATGATTTTAAAAAATTTCAACCTTTCTGACATTTGCAATTTGCAGTCTTTTCCTGCACCTTCACTAAAATTCCCGAGCAGCACTGCGAAATGTGTATGTGCAAAACAGAATTAGGACCCAGTTTAAAACTTCCAATAAAAGGTTATTTTTTTTTTTTTTTTTTTTAGTGAGAGCAGATACCGCTTGTCATTGACAGTGTGAGAACAGACATGCTGGGTCAGTTGCCCAGGAAGGCCTACATGCAGACTGTCACATATAATCCTTCTGCAGGGACTCAGACCACCAGAAGTAAAGGCCCAGTGCAAAAGGGCCCGGCTATCTTAGGTGCACCTTAGGGAGTGGACATGTTCATGGAGGAGGGAGCTATTCATGGCTACTAATAAAAATGGATACTAGTCATGATGCATACCTATTCTCTCCAGGATCAGATGACCTATTATATTAGTAGCTTTGAAACACAGGCAGGACAATGCTGCTAACCCTAACCCTGCATATGTTCTTTTCTCTACAAAGCTGAAATATCAAGGCAGGTAAAATCATATAAAAATGGCCTAGTTTTCAACCTCAGTCAGTGCAAGTGACTTAGCATGGTACAAACTGTAAAAGTACCCCTAGTTTCCATCTAAATGTAGAAGACAGACATGGTTCTTTTACAACTGGGTAAGAACCGCCATGCATGAGACAGCAAATACTCAACAGCGGTTTGCTCAATACTGCATAACTCAGCATTCTACCACCTTTAACAACCTTCAGAATGGTTGACATGTAGACTTCCATCAGTGCCTGATGGTATGAGGAGGGAAATTAAGAGGTTTCTATTATAGCAACCATATCCATCCATGAACTTGGGGGAGAAGGTGTTACAACAAAGAGTCCTGTCTTCCAAGTGGAGAGTTCACAAGGTTCCCCTGAGGTCAACCACCTGAGAGCAGGGGCCTCTCTCAGTCATCTCCTACTCTGCCAGATAAGCAAGAGTGGAGTTTAAGAAGGTGTACTTAAGGGGAGGGATTGAGTAAAGATGACAGTGTGCTACTTCTTCCACAGTAGGTAGAGGGCAGTGAGGCACTGTGAGGAGCCAGTTAAGAGGTCAGTCTGCTGAAGGAACAGCACCAAGATGAAGCCTGCATGCACACATGCCTTTTTCTCTCATTTCCTTGCACTGAAGAGCTCCTGCCAACTCTCCAGCCTTCCCCCCTTCCAGCTACTTCTGTGTCATTATAATTGCCAGACAAATCCCCCCATTACTGTCACAAAGAGAGGTAGAAGACAAGAATGTTAGAAGTTGACAAGGAGAACAAGGAGAGAAAGAATGGTGCAGGGGCCAGATCAGCCGTCAGGGAGGGCTGGCCTGAAACCCACTTTCAGAGATTTCATGACCCATTTTGGGTCCTGATCCATAGGTTGGGAAACACTGCTGTAGAAAGACACTAGATTCCCTTTGTCATTATTTTTGTGGAGGATCACAGGGGTGCCAAGTTGCATAGCTAATCTTTTAAAGGGTGGAATTAGGCTTGCGATCTCTGGAAGCCTTTGGGCTTTCTATCACAGAGGCAGGATGTCAGCGAAAGGGATTTTATCTTTCACCAGCTCCAAGGCATGTGTAATACTAACATATCCTTTACTTCACAGAATGCTACATCAAAGCAACATGAGCCAATTCATGTCACTCTTAAGTGTCACCGCCAATCCAATCGTTGATCAAGAAGCCAAACATCCCATCAACTCAGAATGATCCATCAAGGGGACATCACCCCATATTTTCCTCAGTGAAAACCAGCACAAACAGTCCATATTTTTCTCTCTCCAATTCTCGAATCGTCTTTCATCAACCTATTCACCCCATTGTCATTCAAGGACTTAACTACTTCCTTAGGTGGTTTCTTGCATCCCATCTAAGGAATTCTTACTGTGTGTTTTAATGTTTTTAGCAATTTACTCCCCATATTATTCTTTTTGTCTGCCTTATAGTACATTTTACTTTGTTTTGCCAGAACCTGTGTCCTTTCTTATTCACCTCATTTCACAAGACGTCTACTTTTTAAAGGAAGCTATATCCCACTGAAAGTAATACCAAACCACCTCTGCTTCTCATTTGCCTTGAAGGTCCCTTGCTGCAGTTTGTTGACTAAGATTTGACAGCACATACATACATATATCCCTCTGATTTCCCCCTTTCCATTAGGTTTCTGAAATGCCTACTTTTAATACCCCCTTTCCATTAGGTTTCTGAAATGCCTACTTTTAATACCCAACATTTCACCTTTCTCATCATAGCTCCAAGGCTTCTGCCATTTCTACCTAAACAAATGTAACAAATTCCACAAAGGTATGTATTTTCCTTCTTCAAGTGCAACAGCTATGTATCATCTGTATATTACATAAAATTCTTTTTTAGACACCTGTGAAGGAAAAGAAAAGAAAAATTATAAAAAAGAATTTTATGTAATATACAGATGATACATACCTGTTGCACTTGAAGAAGGAAAAATACATACCTTTGTGGATATAAAAACATTGCATGTGTTGGTTGTATACCATATTGGATTTTGGAAAATTGTATTTTGTAGTGTGTAAGTGTTAAGCTGCAGTACTGCAGTCAAAAGCTCTGCTCACGACCTGAGTTCGATCCCGACGGAAGTCGGTTTCAGGTAGCCGGCTCAAGGTTGACTCAACCTTCCATCCTTCCGAAGTCGGTAAAATGAGTACCCAGCTTACTGGGGGTAAAGGGAAGATGACTGGGGAAGGCACTGGCAAACCACCCCGCAAACAAAGTCTGCCTTGGAAACGTAGGGATGTGACGTCACTCCATGGGTCAAGAATGACCCGGTGCTTGCACAGGGGACATTTACCTTTTAATTTGTATTTTGGTAAGCTTGTATGATGAATAGATTTGTTGTGGTATAATATAGAATTTGTTACATTTGTATAAGAGTTTGTTTCTGTGTCAACTTGGTTGTAACTATTGTATACACAGAAGTGTCTATTGCTGCTAACCAAATTTCTACCTAAACAGCAGTACTTTGCTTCCTTCTCCAAGTGTCCTCATTATGTACAATTCCCCCATAGCACTTTGGGGTCCTTAAAGAGCTGTCATTTCCTGACATGTTTTCCCTGTCAAGATCTAGCCCATTTCCATCTAGATTATCCTGACTGCTTAACCCACTATCCCTTAGTGATAGGTCATCCTGAAGCAGATGCCCTCCAATGTTTTGTTTCAATTCTGTTTATATTTCTGGTTGGTTCCAGATTCCTACAATCCAAATCCTGTAGCATTGTCTGTCCCATCCTGTTGATTGTATTGACTTATATTGTGTAATCTACCTTGAGTCCCAGTAAGAAAGGGGGATTATAGCTAACATGAACGAATAAATTAATACACTCTTATCAGTTTTCACCACAGGAGTTCATTTGAAAGCTGCTCTGGAACCTGTTTGATGGTAAGCATTTGCAGTCTGGTGCCATTTAATTTCAGGTGGTACCCATATCTTCTGTACTAGCTTGGCTTGTTCCAAATTCTTCCCCGCTTCCTAAGAAGTCTCTGCCCCAAGCACCATGCATTGAGACCCCTAATCACTGCATGTCTTTCTGGCTCTGTGCTGTTAAAACAAGCAACATTTCTGAAAATGCAACCTTGGAAGTCCTGCACATTAACCTCCTGCCCAGCAACCTATTTTTTTCCTCCAGGACCACACAACTACCCTTGCTAATGTTGGTGCAGTGGACAGCACAACTATTAGCTTTTCCTCCACACTATCTACCAGCCTATCTAGACTGTGTGTAATGTCCACATGCTTTCTCCATGGGAGGCAAGTAACTGGCGAAAAAGCAAGTCACAGACCCATATTTCTATATTCCTAAGAAACTAACAGTCCATTACCAAGCCCCACTTCCACCCCCAGAGGCATCTCCTCAGCACAGAGTTCACCATCTGAGGAATGGATCCCTTCTTACCAATCAGAATAAAGAGGACAGAGCCTAGCGCCCTGGCTTCGCCCTGTTACTGAATTCACAATACTTTTATCCCTCTCCAGATGCTTTATCACTGTAGCTGTGATGTTTCCTTGCTGGGGCTCTCTTGCTTGCAGAGACCCAATTATGATGAAAAGCAAAAACAAGTACCCCCAACACTTATTCAAAACAGCACATTGACTAGTTTATAAAGAGTTACAGCAGTTCATCAAGATTAGGCCCCTCTTCAGATGAGAAGGAAACCGGATGTCCTGCTAATTACATCTCTTTTGAAGGTTGTATTTCCTCTAGTGTAGAAGTGAAACAGAGTTCATTTTAGAATCACTGTGTTAAAAAAACTTACAATTAACTCAGCCAGTGTTGAGCTATAAAAAAGCAGATCAAGTCTAAATATTCTTGTTCCTGTTTCAATTTATCATGCCTGTGCTATTTTTCAGTGGAAGAGAGATTTACATGTCTTGTCATCGTCAACATTTATTATTTCTAGAGTGTTTAGCATGTCCTAGATGCCTTAATTAGATAAACATGCAGAAGAATCTCTACCTGCAGGCTTATTTCTAACGGAGCTGTAGTAAAACAAAACAAAAAAGATAGGGAAGGATTGTTTTCATATTTCCTCTTTCCTTCCTTGCTGCACAGGCTGTTATTCCTGTTAATTAAGATGGTTTTAGAATAACTGAAAAGTGGTGTTAACAGTTCTGCTCCCTTCACCTGGGTCAATGTGTGCCATATTAAGTAATAAAATAGCAATAATAAAAATAACATAAGAACATAAGAAGAGCCTGCTGGATAAGACCAGAGGTCCATCTAGTCAGGTATCCTGTTTCACACAGCAGCCAACCAGTTGCCCTGGAGGGCAAGCAGGGCATGGGGGGGCTGAGACTCTCCCCTGCTGCTGCCTTCGAGCGCTGGTTTTCAGAGGTTTGAAGTCTCTGGAAATTGAGGTTCTATTAAATTATCACAGCTAGTAGCCATTGATGGGCCTCTCTTCCAGAAATCTGTCTAATTCTCTCCTGGTTAATATTTTTGGCCAGTTTTAATAATATAATCAAGGATATTATGAATGAAGCATAACTTATAAATAAATCATGTTAGCACATCATATTTGTCCTATAGTACATCTTCCAACTTATGTATCAGACAGTTCAGTCTTATGCAGAGTTGCTCTCTTTACAGTGAATCAATAGGCTTAGACTAGTGTAACTCTGCACGCACTATGAATTGCTTAAATTACTTTACCCAGGTAACAAAATGTTGCTTGAGCCCAATCACAGGAGTTGTGAGATGCGAACTGACATGCTGTTTTCTTTTTAAAGCGTTAAGCTTTCATTTAACATTAAAAAGGTTTCCATTGTCCTATAAAACGTTTTCAGAATGAAGATTAGACTATAATAATGGGTGCTAGATGAGATTGCCTTTGAAGTCAACTCAAGAAACTTCAGCTGGTTTAGAATACTGTAGCTGAATTGTTGTCAAGATCTAAGAATACACATAGTACACATATTTTGCAGTTGCTCCATTGATTACTGATTAGTTTCCAGGTTCAGAGTGCTGGTTATTACCCAAAAAGTCCTTCATGACCTGGGACTCACATATCTGCAGGGTCACTTCTCCGAGATCCTCCACTGCAACAGCTTTGCATATCAGAGCAAGGTCTTTTGAAGATGTCGCCCTGAAAGCAGGGTGCCTGTACCTGAGCATTCTTTGCTGTGCCCCCTGCTCGGTAGATGATTTTCCTGAAGAATTCAGGAAGGCTCCCAAACTTCTATCATTCCATAGAATGTGTCAAAGTGAACTGTCCAGGAGGACATTTTAGTAAGCAATATCTTTGATAAGTGTTCATGTATGTGGCAATTTTATTGTATGTATTGTTGTTTTAATTGTATTTATGGTTTTCATTGTATTGTTGGGTTCTTAGTTTTTTTTTGTAATCTATTTTGAGTCTCTGAGCAAAAGGTAGATTGTGAATCAAGTAATTAAATAAATGGATATGTACTTGTGGGTTGATCCTTATAGAAAACAGATTGCCTGGGAGCTTCAGGCAAAGCTGGCCAGATCAAAGATTCCGAAAGGAGAGCCAAAAACAAGACTGATCACTAGCCAGAATCAAAGGAAAGGCTATATCGAGTTATTACATTTGGCAAAGGCTCTCTACTCAATTATCTCTACCCAAGCCAGGTAATATAAGTTCACCGAGCAGCTGAAAGATGGAGATGTATCAGAGATTGGTGAGAAGAATACTGTTTTTTGTGCATCTGGGCATGAGTCACCAATGGAAATGCCAGTGGGCTCTTGGTTCTGCTGGTTCTTTTGGACATCTATGGGACTTCCCTACAAATAAAAGTGCATAGGTGTGTCTATACCTAAATTTCACTGTGTGGTGACCACAGGTAAACCAAGCTGGCTGGTATCCCACCATACCTTAACACTGAGCCTGAATGACAAAGGCACATAAAGATATTGTCAGCCTGAGGTGAGCTTTAGGAATTCAGCATGGCCCATATTCAGTTTCTAAGATGAGAACAAGTTATCAGAGAGACAAGCTGAGTGTGAAGCTGATTGAAAGGGGAATAAATCAGCACTGAAAGCCTAGATGTGAAGTCTCGAATCCACCAAACTTCTTCTCACATTATTTTTTAAACCTCACATGTGAAGAAGAAGAGGAAGAATTTCCTTACCTTCCTCTCCCCACAACAGACACCTTGTGAGGTAGGTGAGGCTGAAAGAGTTCAGAAAGAACTGTGACTAGCCCAAGGTCACCCAGCAGACATCATGTATTGGAGTGGGGAAACCAACCCAGTTCACCAGATTACCTTCTGCCGCTCGTGTGGAGGAGTGGGAAATCAAACCCAGTTCTCCAGATTAGAGTTTGCTGCTCTTAACCACTACACCACGCTGGCTCCCATGAGCAGACCACCCTATCTGAAGATATGAAGCTGACTTCTACTAAGTCAGACCATTGGTCTGTCAAGGTCAGTATTGTCTACTCTGAACAGCATATTGAAGAACTGCACAGATGAGCTGCACAAGCAAAGGTGTAAAAAGCAAAACAAAAGGTGTAGAAAGCATCTTTAAATATGTAAATAATATTTATCCAATGATCCTAGCGTGTTTCACATCAAAATACTTCCTCAAAGGATCAAACCTTGTTTTCAACAACAGCCCAAAAGGTTTCTCAATGTACACCCAACTCTGAATAGCAGCAGCTCTCCACTGTCTTTCACATTACCTAATGTGGGGGATTGAAGCCAGGGCATGCAGAGCAGATGCTCTACCACTGAGCCACAACCCCTTCCCAGATGGCTGTCACAAAGTCTGCACCTAGACTGGATTATTTCTGCAAGCAATAGAGCTCCTCTCTCTATGGAGACTGAGAGAATGGTTTATAGAGATTGATCTCCAAGTTTGAGGACATAACTTTTGATTGTCCCTCTAGGAAACCAACTTTCATAACGTAGTCAGCCTCCTTTTGGAAATATTGTTATGATAATTTAATTTTTTTTTTCAAATTGTAAATTACAGCCTTAAAATAGTTACAACAGATCAATGTCTGGGCCAACTCCTTAGTGCACTGAGGGCTTCATATGAATTCTATGTCTTCATTTGTTGTTCGAATGGGAGGGGGACTGCCTGGGTTTGATGTTCAGCTATTAAGAGGTAAAATTAGCAAATGGCAGTTGAGTGTGACATGCTTGCATATAAAGCAGTTATCACACATTTAGCACTCAATTCATAATTAATGTGTGTTGGAATGGAAGGAAAGGCTTATGGAAAAAGATAGCCCATCTAGGCAGCTAACGCCAGTGACATTGATCCCTTGCTTCGATGGAATCCCAGAATTAGCTTCTTTACATGGATTTTGAAAAGTCATTTTCAGATGTAAGCTTTTCATCCCTTCTGATTTTGAAACCAAACCTCATTACAAATATATGAGCCATTGCTGCAATGAAATCACATCACTTCATAGCCTTCTACTCTGCTTATCAAATATTTTTGCATTTCTCATAGTACACATTGCATTTGGAATACTGCTGGGAAAACTAAATATATCAGTCACAAATGAGATATATACGTTGTTAAATGCTCTTATATTACATTTGCGCCACTCCTCGGACATGGTGTTTGACTCAAGGAGGTGCACCCAGGTAAAAAGGGTCCTTGTCAATGAAAGACTACTTCTGCCATTTTTTTACATGGTGTAATTCCTCATGACAAATGCAACATCTGAAGAATAGTGCAATCTGAGAACACTTACACAGTGCAATCCTGAACAGAGTCACACCCTTCTAAGACCATTTATTGGAGGAATATAACTCTGCTTAGGTTTGCACTGCTAATAACACAGGCACCTGTGTTATTATTGAATGTTCACTTTGCAGCATTCTGTAACAGACCATCATGTTCGTGTGATGCCTCCATCTCACCCTTACCTGAACTTCTGTGACATCATGAACATTCAGACTGATGGGAGGGGTGAATATCCATGTGATGCTGAAAACCACTGCAGTTATAATCAGGGAATTAGGTCATTTTGTTCAGAAGAAATATCTTAACCAGGGCCCAAAGACAAGAGAGACTGTATATGTTTTTGAGTGACAGCATACAAAGAAACTGGCTTTGATGCCGTTATAGATTGTGCTTGCCTATTGTGGTGGCCCATCTTATTTTGATGTGTATCAGTGTCTATCCTATCAAAGCAACTTGCTGCCATGCATGAGGAACAAAGTATTTTGCTGACATAACAAACTACATGTCTTTAGAACAGACGGTGCAGGGCAGGTGCCATCCCATTCAGAGCAACTTGGGTTTTGTTGGTTTTTGTCCACAAGACGGTGACATTTATAAAATTGGCAGATTATCTCAAAAAATGCCCATTTTCTATTTCAGCTTTGCATGGCGTTATGCCTGGCTATGGTGGCTGATGTTGTTTTAGTGGTGCTGTACCCAGATTATTGCACTGTGCAATGTTCTTAGTTGGCTGGGGTCAGGATGGTCATAACTTACAGATCATTCAAGCCATTAAATGGCTGTTTACCAAAGCAGAAAACACCCCGTCTTGCCTTCTGAACACTTCAACTGGCTGTCAGCATACCTTGAATTAATTGTTTTGCTATTTTCTTATTAGTTTCTCTGAACCCCTTTAAGTAAAGCAAAAGTAGCTGCTTGCAGTGTGGCCAAGAAGTCATATTTGGAGTTTCTTGGCTCTCCATATCACCTATCCCCTGGTCTTTTTAAGTGGAGATGCTGGGGATTGAGACCAGGACCTCCTGCATACTCTTCCATTGAGCCACAGAGGAGTGAAAGGACAATGGGACCATTAGGATCAGAAGAACCAAGCTCATTTCAGAAACAGGCTGGTGATTGGAGAACGTTTAGGTGATGTCCAAGAACCCAAATTTATGAATGGGGAACGGCTTTGTGCAGGACAAAGCCTCCATAATCCAGGAGAGGAATGTCCCAGAAAGAACCTCCTGGAGGCAAATCCTTGTTTCACTGTCAAGGAGGACTTCAGTGTCCTAGTCTTTTTGGGGTGCCCCGTGCCCGAGATCTTGCCTCTAGCTAACAGGATCTTGGGAAGAGGAGCCGGATCCCCCCCGCCAGCAGATGCCATCCGCTCAAGGACACCTTTCCACAGACGCCGGCAGGGGCAAGCCAAAGAGACTCCCTCCAGTGGAGCACAAGAACCGTCCTGGGGGCGGAGGCGGGGCGGGGGGAGAGCTTTCCTTCCCGCGGGCCAGCCTCAGGAACGCTGAGAGCGGCAGGGAGACCCCGCACCCGGCGGAGGGAAACCCGAAGTTGGCAGCAGGCGAGCTCCACTGCAGAGTTGGGGACTGCAAAGGCTGAGGATTTATTGGCCAGGGACAGCAGCAGGGGAGGCGGACGCCAGCGGCGCCGGGGAGCCTCCCGCCGGCCGGCAGCCTCTTCTGCGTCTCCCAGGGGCGTCTTCAACGCATGCGACCCCCCAAAGTTAAGGAGCAGCCGCAGTATCTCCCCCCCCCCAGCCAGACGGGCAGTGATCGTCACGCCGGCGGGAGCCCTTAGCCCTAAGGACAGCAGCTGGACCCAGGATCGGGACGGGTTTCCATGCAGGGCTGGGACTGGGGCGGCCAGGAGGCGAGCCGGGGTCCCGCGGTCCGTCCGGGGAACGGTGGAGAGGCAGCTGCAGCCCGGAGGCAGGAGGAACTGCCCCATCTCTTGGCTCGCCTTTGGCATATGAGGGGGAGCGGCCAGGTTTGTAATGGCAGAGGATGCCTGCGGAGGGGGAACCAGAAGCAGCCGCCCAAACAACGGCGAGTCCTCCAGAAGCAGCGGCGGGAACTGCAGCCACAGATGCTACGGAGGAGGTGAGAAAGCCAAGGGCAATAAGGGCGTCCGTTGTTGCAGGGGCCGAAGCGGGGCGGGGGGGGGGGGGAGCTGAGCCGGCTGCACGCCAGCAGGGGCTCCACCGCATATTCGATACCAAACCGAGAGAGAGTTACAGGGCTGGAGATAACAGGTGCATGCTCAACTCCAGTATCGCCCTGGCAAAGGAACTATATGGGGGAAAGGTTACTTGGATGCTTTTCTACCTAGGCTTCTCTAAACTCACGGAAAATTGTGGGGGGGATCTGGGTTGGGGGGAAATAATAGCTAACAATATGCACATTTGCATCTAATAGAAATGCATTTGGAAGTCAGTAGGGGTGTGTCTATGCAAGACAGAGAGAGAGAGAGAGAGAGAGAGAGAGAGAGAGAGAGAGAGAGAGAGAGAGAGAGAAAGTTGTTTGTAGACTTCCTTTGAGTTCTTGCAGATATCTATCTGGAGCACTAACCAGCAAACCAAAATTAACTGTCCAGGAAACAGAGCAAAAGAAATACACCTCTCCCTCTATGGCTATTTATACATGGGAGGTTTTGCTTTGGATTCAGCACTCCCTAGATACACTTCTGAATTCTCAAAACTCTGCATGGGGGCTTATTTTTGAGTTTTAAGAATTCAAATGGGAAAAATGTGCATCCAGAGAGTGGCAAATCCAAAGCAAAACCTGCCATGCATAAAGGGCCTCTGTAGGATGAGGTGCTCTCCAAGGTGCTGGAATTTGCAATTTGGACAACCACCAAATATACCCCTCCGCCACATTCCACCTCCAGCTTCCCCTCCTAATTCCTCACCTGAAACCACCCCATGTCATCCAGAGTTCCTGAACAGACAGCATATGCACACCCTGATCATTAATGGACTTCCCTGTTTCATCCTATACGCCACCCTCTGCCCGCCTCGCATAAGGAAGCCCATTTAATTTCCAAACTCTGGTGTGCTGCAGTCTGATGGACTGACCTCAACAAATCACTTTTCTCCACTAGAGCCATAAAACACGCCGCAAAGGTTTTTGCATGCCTTTCTGTGGGTTGTCAGCCATGCAGGGGGCTGGCATCAAGAGCAATACTTGCATGTTTAGTGATGAATGTTTGGGTTGTAATATACAATAGTGTAAAAATCTACACATTTCAAATCAGTCTTGACTGTTATGCTGCATAAGAAGTACAAACAGTTTCTTATTTTATATTGCCAAAAACATTGTTTAAATTCATAATTTACCATTCTATTAAAATAAATATTCTACAATTAAAAACAAACCTACAACACTGTAAACATAAAAATATAAAGTATTACAAAAACAAAGCATTTTTACATCCTATTTATTCTATTGATTTCTATTATAATTGAGCCTGCTTCATCATGAGTCTGACCAAATGGGATCTAGCTCTCATCAGTTTATGCCATAATAAACACGTTAGTCTTTAAGGAGCCACCTTTGATTTTTTGTTAGTTTTTTGCAACATGACAGTCCTGTAGGACACTTTCCAGGGAGTTAAGTTCTCTTGAATAGACCAGAGTAGATTTCTGAGTTGACCTCCTTAGGATAGTACTGTCAGGGTGCAATTGTGGTACAAAATCCATAATCAGACCTCCCACAGCTTAGCCTAACTCTCCCATGAAATCATTGGGACTTAGACATGTTTAACTTTGCCAGATGAGGCTCTGATCCAGCTCTGCATTGATCCAGCTCTACCAACTTTCCCCTCCACCCTCTTGTTACAGTCCACTAAACTTTAATCTTTAAATCTTAAATAAAGGGAAATGTTTATTCAGGAAAAGACTATAAATTCATATATGTTTTTCTGTGAAATTCATACCTGTAATAAAGTTGTAAAATTAAATTTAGTTTACACATGGAAATCAATTTTGAAATGTAATATTGTTTTCCTTGCCGGCTCAACACACACACAAATCACAGTTTAATTTCCCCTCTTTAAAAAGGTAAAGGTAGTCCCCTGTGCAAGCACTGGGTCATTACTGACCCACAGGGTGATGTCACATCATGACATTCACTAGGCAGACTATGTTTACAGGGTGATTAGCCATTGCCTTCCCCAGCCATCTACACTTTACTCTCTTTAGGTTTTGAAAATCCATGCAGATTTGGAAGTGAAGCAGAACTGATTGTTTCTCTGACTACAATATGGAAGTGATGATGGTAGAAACTGTGCTGTCAACTCACAGCTGACTTATGGCAACCCTGTAGGGTTTTCAAGACAAGAAACTTCAGAGGTGCTTCACCACTGAACACCTCTGTGTCACAATCTTGGATTTCCTTGGTGGTCTCCCATCCCAATACGAACCAGGGCGGATGCTGCTTAGCTTCTGAGATCTGATGAGATCGGTCTAGCCTGGATCAACAATATGGAAAAGCTCCCATTATCCAGACTTCAATTACTCCGAGTCCATACAGAATCACCAAAGAAACCTGCATGCACACCAAAAATGCTTCTGTGCCCACACTACAATATTCTGACCACAAGTCTTTGTGCTACGTGGAGTCCATACTATACAGTCCCACAACCTTATAGAGCTGCTTTTTGAGGAACAACATCAGGCTACAGTAAAAAAAAAAAAAAAGGTAACCTCAGAAGCTTCTGAATGTGAGTGAGCTCCATAGCTCTTTGGATCCAATGTTTTATTTCTCTCCTTTCTGCTTGCAGGCTTCAATGGCTGTAGTCCAGGGGTGCTTTTAACTTCCCTCTTAGGCTCCTACACAGGGAGCTGCACAATCTAATTAATCTTTTGAAATGGAAAGGAGATGGCTGCAAAGATCCACAGAGAGATATTACTAAAATTTGCTCTGTGTGAAAACATAGTAGGCCTGATACTGTTTTAAATTAGCTTGGTCTGTCTTCTATAATTGCCAGTATGGAGACATGATGTAAACACACATCCTATATAAAAAGCACAGACTGGCTGCTGGGTAGTCCAGCTTCCAAAAATACTGACTACCAGTTTGGAAGCTCATCTCTCCCTCACTAAATTATGAATCTTGTTCTCATTTACACACAGCAGAGCTTACCACCCCAAATCTGCCTTTCTCCTATTTTTGCAATGCCCTGTTCTGTTGAACTGTCGGTGCCTGCCCAGAATGGGTAGTCAATTTCCTGGGGATCTGCCGGCCAATTAAATATTTTCCCTTCCGGGCAAAGCCCTACTGGTGTGGCTGTATGGGGGGGGGGGCGGTGCCCGTACGCTGCCGTGTTTGCCCCTTCTGTGATCAGGTGGCACCTACGCTGGCATGGGGTCATGCCGGCTCCAAAGGAACTTCACTCCCCCTTCAGGAATAGGTTGCAAAACACAAATGAATGTGTATCAGGTGTCTGAATCCATTGATTGCCAAGCAAGAAGGTTGACCTATAGTTATGTTTCAACATACCTGCATGCTTTAATGCAGGTGGGATTTGTATCTTATCCAGCTACATTGGTCATGGCAGTATGCTGTTAATGCAAGCAAAAAAAAAGAAAAGAAAAGGAAAAGCTTAAGTGTTTTTCAGTTTAACTTAAGTTTAAGCTTACGTGGTTTTATGTTAGTTTGATTATGTTATTTTAATTGTTAGCCATGGTGTCCCTGATTGGGTAGAAAGGCAGAGTAGAAATTCTGTAAATAAATAAATAGTTGCCAAAATATTGTCGAAGGTTTTCACGGTCAGAGTTCCTTGGTTCTTGTAGGTTATCCGGGCTGTGTAACCGTGGTCTTGGTATTTTCTTTCCTGACGTTTCGCCAGCAGCTGTGGCAGGCATCTTCAGAGGAGTAACACTGAAGGACAGTGTCTCTCAGTGTCAAGTGTGTATGAAGAGTAATATATAGTCAGAAAGGGGTTGGGTTGAGCTGAATCATTGTCCTGCAAAAAGTATCAAAGGTAATGTGCTAATCATTGTCCTGTAAGTATCAAGATAATGTGCTAATGAGGGTGTGGTATGTTAATATGGAACCATTGTATCCTGAAGTGATCTGTTAATGTGTGAAATCCGATGCTAATCTGCATGGATATTGTTGACTGTAGTCTTTGTTAGTCTGGAGGTTTTCAGGACAGGAAGCCAAGCCTTATTCATTCTTAAACTCTCTTCTTTTCTGTTAAAGTTGTGCTGATGTTTATGAATTTCAATGGCTTCTCTGTGCAATCTGACAAAATAGTTGATAGAATTCTACTTCTCTGTGCAATCTGACAAAATAGTTGGTAGAATTCTGGTAGAATTCTGGACAAGAATTCTACCAACTATTTTGTCAGATTGCACAGAGAAGCCATTGAAATTCATAAACATCAGCACAACTTTAACAGAAAAGAAGAGAGTTTAAGAATGAATAAGGCTTGACTTCCTGTCCTGAAAACCTCCAGACTAACAAAGACTACAGTCAACAATAGCCATGCAGATTAGCATCGGATTTCACACATTAACAGATCACTTCAGGATACAATGGTTCCATATTAACATACCACACCCTCATTAGCACATTATCTTGATACTTGCAGGACAATGGTTAGCACATTACCTTTGATACTTTTTGCAGGACAATGATTCAGCTCAGCCAAACCCCTTTCTGACTATATATTACTCTTCCTACACACTTGACACTGAGAGACACTGTCCTTCAGTGTTACTCCTCTGAAGATGCCTGCCACAGCTGCTGGTGAAATGTCAGGAAAGAAAATACCAAGACCACGGTTTCACAGTCTGGATAACCTACAAGAACAAATAGTGGCCAGTTTACACCACCTTTCCATTAATGGATGGCATAGATAACAACATGATAATGAAGAATGGCTGTGTAGTTACACCCCTGTTGAGACTTCACATGGATATTTATTTATTTATTTACTTTCTTACTTCATTTGTAGTTTGCCTTTCTCACTGAGACTCCAGGTGGATTACACAACTGAGAACCATGCAAATAAGGACAATATTATACAAACAACAAATAATGCAGTAAAAGTGGATTGCAAGTTTAAGAATAAACCCCAAATAGTATAAAATGTACATTAAATAATGCCATGAAGTACTTAAAATTTCACAGATGTTACTACAGCCCTATTCCCTTTACTTGCTTCATATCATGTAAGACTATCCATCTGTCTAGCTCAGTATTGTCTACTCTGACTGGAATTGGAGCTTCAGTGTCTTAAGCAGAGGAAGGTCTTTCCTATCATCTGGTCGCTGAGATATCCTACATTGAATGTTAGCAATTGAACCAGCAACATTCTGTATGGAAGGCATATGCTCGGTCACTGAGCCACATACATACGTAAGTGGCATAAAGGTGCAAGTGACTTATGGCAACCCCAGCAAGGGGCTTTCAAGGCAAGTGAGAAGCAGAGGTAGTTCGCCATTGCCTTCCTCTGCAGTCTTCCTTGGTGGCCTCCCTTCCAAGTATTGATCCTGCTTAGCTCCTGAGATCTTACAAGATCGGGCTATACCATGCTGCCACTTTTCCCTCACTGAGCCACAGCCCTCCCCAATTTCCATTATTGTTACATGTTTTGGAACTACCACCATCTTCTTTTTAATGGTGTGTTGGTGCACATAATTTGGACCTTACATTTTCATCAAGCCCTTTCTCCAAGAACTTCAGAATAGTGTTCATAGTTCTCTCTCCCACTTACCCCCATTTTATCTTCACAAGAACCTTTCAATCAGGTTAGATTGTGACGGGCCTAAGGTAATTCAGTGTGTTCATTGGTACATGGGGATTCGAACCCCAGTTTCTCCTGTCTTAGTCTGAGGGACTGTGAAGAAGCCATTTGTTTTTGCTGTGTATAAGCAAATGGGTCCAATCCATCCAGAATCAAACATCAACAGCTTCAGGGTTAGAAAGGGTTAGAGTTAGAAAGAGCTTTTCCTCTTCATATAGTCTACAGCCTGGCACCTTGCAGCAAACTTTCACTATTGAGAATATTTTTATTTACTACACTTTCCCCCACCTTTCTTCCAAAAAGCTCAGAGTGCCATACACAAAACCTTCCCATTTTACCCTCACAACAACTCTGCAAGGCAAGTTATGAATAAAAGTATTGATTTGCCCAAGCTCCTTTGGCTCGTCTCATGACCAAGCATGGATTTGAACTCCAGCCTCCCTGTTCTGCATCCAACATACAATGTGATGTCCCACATCTGTTCCTGAACTTCCCTAGAATTTAGCCTGTCAGATGTTTCCTCATCCAGCCTGACAATCTGGCAGCTCAGTTTAATGTAGTAGAAACAGATGTTCCACAAAGGGTTAATCAAGCAAAAATAAAATGAGATTAATGTTCACAAGAAAAGTGGTGGGAGTGAGATGCATACAGCCTTCAGCAGGAATAAACAGATGCATCTATATTTATAAAACTACAAAGTCCTGGAGTGTAAGCAGGCATTCTCACTTTTTTTTTTAGATCAAAAGCAAAATCTTCTCTGCTCAGTATTTGACAAGATGGCTCACAGAAGACAATTATTGCCTAATGATCACTGAAACCTGATCTAGCAGCCGAGAATAGCTTATGCACACACCCAGTGATAAGCTCCAAACATTGCATTTATCTAAGTGCTGTGGGAAAATCCTCCCTTAAGCTGTATTATGCTTCTTGTAGTGGTGATTCACAACCTGGCTGTTCAGGTACACTGCTCAGGTACACTAGGCCACTTCCAAGTATCTTAAAAGGCCAGCATGGTATAGTGGTTAAGAGCAGTGGTTTGAAGCAGTAGATTTTGATCTGGAGAACCGGGTTTGATTCCCCACTCCTCCACATGAGCGGCAGAGGCTAGTCTGGTGAACTTGATTTGTTTCCCCACTCCTACACATGAAGCCAGCTGTGTGACCTTGGGCTAGTCACACTCTCTCAGCCTCACCTACCTCACAGGGTGTCTGTTGTGGGGAGGGGAAGGGAAGGTGATTGTAAGCAGGTTTAATTCTCCTTAAAAGGTAGAGAAAGTCAGCATATAAAAACCAGCTGCTGCTGCTGCTCCTCCTCCTTCTCCTTTTCCTTCTCCTTCTTCTATGGTTTTCACAAAATGCTGCTCAAGGACACCAGAGAATCAGATTATCAGTTAATAAGAATAATGGCGTATACAAGCTCCTTTCCTAGAGACTGAGGAGTGGGGGTTGGGGTGGGCGTCAGGGTAGTACCTGGCCTGCAGGCTAGAGGAAAAACACAAGCGGGTTCCAAAAAGTGAGATGTACCTACTTAACTCAAGCAGCCCCCAAGCACCTGAAACTAAACAGATCTCCAGATGCAGCAAAAAGAAAATGGGAATGAGGCTGTAGAATCTTGATGTGGTAGGATGGACAGCACCAATTTAGCCTGCAGGCAGAGAAACCCGTTTTTGAAAGTTCCTTAAAGAGCTGGGCCAAAACATATCTCCAGGATATGCTAGGTGTCTGTTGGAAATTGTTCATATAGGGCAGCACTCAGAACTGTCCCCTACCTGCAATTGGAAGAGGTATAATCCACTCTACCACCTTAGTATTTGGCTGCATGAAAACAAAGCTATCCAGAATAATGTTATCATCACTGTTTGAAACTGTTGTTCATTGGGGTATATTTGTGAGTCTTCTAGTGATAGCAAGATACTGCAGGCTTGAGTGCAGTTATACATAGCAAGTGCCTGCCAACGATGGTGTTCTCAAGTTGGCATTTTGTGTCACTGTGCTGTGGATCAGTGGAGAAAGATTGAGAGCCACTGTTTCATATTATCTCTTCAATGCCTTTCTCATCCTTTTTGGGAATCATTCTTCAGCTGCTCTTGTATAGTGAGGGTTTTGATGCAGGGTGTTATACAGTGAAGCCTCATTGTCGCTTCACTGAATTTATGTTTCAACATTGCTGCTTTATTCCATATACTTCAATGGACGTGAAGAGCTGTGCTGGTCTATGACTGTTTTTAATAAAGATTGATTGATTGATTGATACTTCGATGGACAATTTGTATAGTTATTTGACTTGACTAACTATTTTCCACTGTGTAATGTTGAACACTGTATAACACTTGGTATTAGTCTTGTGAGACTTCATTATATTTTTGTTGTTCCATGTAGTTTACTTATTTGGGTCTTTTCTTGGCCTCTGTGCTAGTACCTGGAGGTTGGCAACCCTAACAGTCCTGCTCTGAGGAAGATCCTTCTTGCCATGGCGCATGGAGTTAAAACACAAGCACTGGTGGGACACAGGATGAAGGGTGGACTGCTCTGGGTCCTTGTACTATAGTTCAGTGGTAGAAATGAGAAGATGTGACAAGATATGTTGATGCTCACATACTCTTAGCAACAACTGCAATGCTGCTGCTGAATTCCTACCACAGGGTAATATTAAGCAGATGCACCACTATACAGAGCAAGTACTGCATGAACCAGAAGGACATAAACACTGATAAACATGATTACAGTGATTCTCATTATTGCAACACCTTCAAAAAGTGCTGCCACACCATCACTATAAGCACATGTATTGATGTACCATGTATGTGTGCCCCTGTACTACATGTGATAATTTCCTTACATGGATCCAAATAAACCCAAGGGTCAAAAACATGTATGCCTTCATACTCTCTCACGTGTCTCGGGCACCATTGCACTGATGAATAAGTCTTTAAACACTTGCTTCTTCTTTTTTTTGGTATTTGCATTCTGTTAATTTGGTTCACTTTTTTCCTTCCTCTGTTGGACCATTGCCATTGCTCGCCCTCCCCGCATGCGTGTTATGTTTCTCTGCCGTTGCTGTATTTCCATTCAGCCCTCGTCTAGGTTACCCTCTGTTTTCTCTCACTCCATCATTTTAGACTTGATGGCATTTTGTTTCTGCCAAACTGCAGTTGTTAAAGTTAAACATCAGGGCCAAGTTCTTTATCACATACAGACTCTTCTTTGCACATATGTCACAGAAGGGAATGCTAGGCCACAAAATTCTGCATCGAGTATCGCCATTCGGTTTCTCAGTGTTTCTGTTTCTTGTTTTCTTTCTCTTTGTTGTTCCCTTATAGCATTTTTATGAGCTTGGCATCCTGTACCTTGTCTAATAAAAAAACAGTGTTTGGAACTACAAACATTAACACCCAAGAGCTGTTTTAAACCCTTTTGAAATCACAGTTTGGCCTATGACAGCTCTACTGTAGCCCAGATTAAGACAATTTCAATGGCTTCCAGCCCCAATTTTCTTTACAGAGCAAGTAATGGGGCTGACTGATCAGTAGGTACTACTGTATATCACTGATAAGTTTGGAATACTGGTTTTAGGGAATGAGAGTAGGTTGTTGCTAGGGTATCTGGGAAATAACAAAGTAAATGCATGTGTGCATAATAACTATTGCTTACAGTATTTCGTCTATAAATGTATAAGAACAAGTAACTTGCTAGAATTGCACTGGCAATTACTATTTAATCTCAGGATCTAATTGATATAGGATGTCAAATTCAAGTGAAATTCATATTTATCAGTGAACCGTTGTGGCCCCTACACTCAGTGACAAATTGGGCCCTTCAGCCCACTGGAGTTTGACATTTCAGAGATACATGCTCCCACCTCCCACAATAACCAGACATTTCTTTACATTTTAAGGGATGAATTACTCTGTGTGTTTTCTATTGTGTCAACCCTTTTATTATGTTTATAGCAAACTAGTCTTGTCTTCTTCCACTTGGAGGTATCAATGATTAGTAAAACTATAGGTATTCAGCAGTGTTTGTGTAACTGCATTTCAGCAAGGTATGTTTACAAACACTTGAATTAGATGCAATGGAAGATTTTTACTTGTGATCACCAAAATTTTTGTGTAACTTGTGAAATCCCAAGAAATTAATGAGGGCAAAAGTTTTGCAATCATTTTGGGGCTTTGATGTTTAATGAGTTACAAATGAATGTACCCCTAAGCCTTTACAGGTGTTTCCTGTAGAGAATAACAACTTAGTTGGGCAAGAGGTTTTTTTGTTTTGTTTTAATACATCAGACCATATTCACAACATTTTCTGTTCAGTTGCCAACTTGGCAGCATGTGAATGCCAGAGGTACCTGAAATTCCAGTTCTAAATCTACAGTTTCTGGAGCAATTGGATAAAGATCACAATAACAATGTAAATAATCATTCTGAAGCAAAGTAGTGCATAAAAAGGTTTCACACTACGTTTAATAACAAATGATGAGTGAGAGTGATCAGTTTGCTTTTAACATATTTAACATATTAATGAACTTTCCAATGATTTGCCTTGGAAAGTCTTTCATAAGATCTGGGAGCAGTCAATGTATTTGTTGCTAATTAATGACAATATGTTGCAACTATTATGCAGACTTTCTCCCCTGCTGCACTTTCTGGTGATAGGTAGGAGAGTTTTAGTACATTTTACTAGTAATAATAATAATCGATCCAGAAGAAACTGGGCTGAATGGGACAATGATTAAAAAACAGCTTACTAATTAAAAATCCAAAGAAATAATAGAACGCAGTAACCTAGTGTCAGAAACTGGGTCAAAGGATCAAAAAAATCTAACCCTTTATTGGTCCAGCCAGCTGGAACCATTAGCATTCATATATCACCCAGTTAAGAATGAAATGAGTTCCATGGTAAGGCTGATGGAATATTGAGCTTTTTTATTGCTTAGGCAAATTGCATGTCCAGGTGGTAGGACTCCCAGAAAACTTGTGGGCAACTCGTAGCTTTTGCTATAAGACTAGTGTCAGGAGCAGTTCTGCAGTCTCAGTTTAAGGGTAGTCTGATTTGGGGTTGAGCAATTCACTCTTGATGGGATCGCTCAGAACTGCAAATGAAGGCCTAGGTCTCTTCAGTACCAAACTATATCCAACCATCAATATGTGGTATAATACTGCACGTAATAATTTAAATGATCTCATAAGAAATTCTCTTTCTCTCTCCTTGTTCTCTCCCGCCCCCTTCCTTTTTGTGCTCTCTGATTCTCAGCAACAGCCTGTCAAGCAGTCTTTGAGTGCCTCCATGTGCAGAGAGTCCCACTGGAAATGTCTCCTCCTCTCCGTGCTCATGTACAGCTGCCTGGGGGCTGTAGCTTGGTGCCAGCTCACGCAAGTCACCAAGCTTAGTTTCGATAGCTCTTTTAAAGGCAAGTCCATGATCTACCACGATAGCCCTTGCTCTGATGGCTACGTCTATATCCCCTTGGCATTTCTCACCATGCTATATGCAGTTTATCTGGTCGAATGTTGGCATTGCCGGGCCAAAACTGAGCTCCAGTACAAGGCTGATGTGGAAAGTGTCTATGACCGAATTGGCCGAATGAAGCAGGCCACGCCGTGCATCTGGTGGAAGGCCATCAGTTATCACTTTGTCCGACGAACCAGACAGGTGACTCGATACCGCAATGGCGATGCTTATACAACCACCCAGGTCTACCATGAGAGGGTCAACACCCATGTGGCTGAAGCAGAGTTTGATTATTCCCATTGTGGATTCAAGGACATCTCTAAAGAACTCATGGGCTTGGAGTGGTATTCGGCCACAAAACTAAAATTCACCAAGTGTTTCAGCTTTGCCAACACAGAGTCTGAGAACTCATATCTAACACAGCGGGCTCATTTCTTCACAGAGATTGAAGGGCTGGATGACTACATGGAGGTCAGAGAAGGCATGCAGCTCAAAAATATTGACTTCAAAGAGATCATGATGGCCTACGGGGACCCAGAACACCTCCCGTGGTATGTGTCCCACTATGCTTTCTGGGTGGCCGCTCTGATGATGCTTTCCTGGCCACTGAGAGTTTTCATAGAGTATCGGACTGCATATGTGCACTACCATGTGGAGAAGCTTCTTGGGGTAGAGTACAGAGTGCCAGCCGTGGCAGAGGAGCCCTTGTACAGATATCGGATACCCAGGGTCAGCACTCAGGACAGCACTGAACTCGAGTGGCACATCTGCACGAACCGGCAGCTGATCCCCAGCTACTCAGAGGCCATGCTCTTGGACTTGGCAAATCCTCCCACTTGCAACAGCTACTCCGTGTGCAGATACAGCGAGGTCACTCACGGCTGCGAGCACTGCCATCACGCCTCCAGCACCTCCTCCATCTTCTCTCGCCACGCCTTTCACAGCTGCAGCGGGAACTCGCAGCTCTCTCTCAACACCAGCCGCTTCTCCTTGTGCCGAATTCACGGCTCTCACAGGACAGCCCTCGGGAGAAGTCACAGCAGCAGCATCGCCGACCGCGGCTGCCAGGATGACCAGTGCTGCTCCCACTCGAGCCAGCTGGCCATCAATGAAAACCCACCCACTTACCACGACGCGCGTTTCTTCCCGGTGCTAATTGTGCAAAGGCCTGAAAGGCAGGAAGGAAGGCAGTTCTACCTCCGCCGGGCATCCTGCCTGGAGACTCAACTGTGAAAGTGCTTCCTGTCATTCACTCACTGCCTGAATCCTGTTGACCAATGAGAGCAATACCAGGACAGCCATACAGGACAACTGCCCTCTGGTTAAAGTCCCAGTTGTCCATTTCCTGAAATAAGAAGCCCACTCAAATGGCTAGCTACAAGAAGTCTGATGGCCACTTGTTAAGTGTATTGATGTATTCCATGGTATCTTGTTCTCCCTTCAGAAGACAGCCTAGGTAGGGCTGTCCCATCACAGCCACAGTCACCATGGTTAGGGTTAGGTTGAGAGTTGTTCCCAGAGCCATTCAGTGAGATTCATGGCAGAGGAGGGATCTGAACCTAGATCTCCCTTGTCAAAGTCCTAATACTCTGTCCCCTGCAGCATTTGAGCTCTTGTGTAGTAGGAATGCATATTTGGACCTTAACTGATTGACATCTGATCCAAAGATTCTATTAATTACCATAGTTATTGTATTCTAATTAATCTGAATTGAAAAAAGTAACACACCAGTAATATTTGAATATTTTGGCAACCAACTACCTGGCTTCAAGTTCAAAGAGGTAAAAGGAAGATGGGGAAAATTTCAGCAGATATGTAACAGACAGGTATATTTACCAGTCAGTATATTTACCAGTCAGACAGGTATATTTACCAGTCAGCATCTTTCCATCAAGGAGGATTGCACTGATAGGTTTGTCTTTCCAAAATGCCCACCCACAAACACTTTACTAGCTGGGGGAGGGCTTTGATCCTATGTACCTAATATCTCCTGCTAGCTCAGGCTATTCTTGTCTTGTGCAGCATTATCTAAGCGTAGGGACAGACATTTCCCTTGCATACCCTTGTATATAGGCGGAGCTGCAGACTTTTTTGGGGGAAGGAGGGGAGATAATTACTATAGCTCTGACCTCCAGCAATAAGCAGCCCTGCAGTGTGGGGAGGGGACGGTTAGACAAATGTTTTTTTTGCACCCCCTGGAAAGTGAATAGAGGCAAATGCTACAATCCCTCCAACACACATACCAGTAGCATCTATAATTTTCTCTCAGAAATGTATGTGAACAGAACACACAGAGAGGCTCCAGTGAACCAGGGACTTCCATTCATTTAAAAAAAACACACAACAACAACCAGGAACCAGAGACTTCCATTAAAAAAAACACTGAGAGAAACTCTTAATTAAGATCATGGAACTAGATGGAGCCACGTGTGATGACTAGTGACACCCTTAGAGGAACAGAAGAAAACCTCATGCGCCAATGTCACAGAGTGGGCAAAGGGGGTCTGAGCCCCATTCACTGCGTGCCTGCCCAGTGGCATTTTTATTTGTTACTTTATGTATTATTTGTGCCTCCTCAGCTCCACTGCCCACTTTCATGGGTTGCCAAATGCCAGCTTCAGTGTCTGCTCCCCCATTCTCCCTGCTTTCTTGACTTTGCTTTCCCAGGTGCTTCCTTCTGCCCACTCCCCCAATAAAACAGGGAAGCTTTTCCCTACCTGTCAAGATGGGGCAAGAAGGGCCCCCTGGAGGGGAGGGAAGTACAATCTCTGAAAATTGGATGGTGGGTAGAGTTACAGTACAATCTCAAATAAGCCTGCCTTATGCTGATGCCCAGCTTGCTTAGCATTGCCTGGCAGCAGTTCTTTCAATTTTCTCTTTAATTGGAGATGTCAGGGATTGAATCTGGGACCTTCTGCAGACAAAAGCTGTACGTTGAGCTATGCTTCCTTTCCTATCACCCACTCATTTAAAAAAAACCACTTCTTCCTATGCATCTATTCTGATCTTTTCCTTGATTTTTTGCAGTCATGTAAACATGTTAAGCTAAGTACATAAGACACTCTGGAAACATAATGAATTAGGCACCCCACCTTTCTTGACCATGGCATGATACAATGCCACAACAATGACTAATAATTTGTCAACAATTATTCATTAGGGTCTGTGCGTGGGACGTGCATCCTGCAAAATTTCTGTTTGAAAGCAGACAAGTGAAATCCCCCCCCTCAGCGCTCCAGTAGAAACAGTCACTTCAATTACAACTCCATATTAACATATATAGTCAAGGCAGGACTTTGGCATTATACTAAATACCACAACCAAACTCCTCTTATAGGGCTGCTATTTAAGAATCTGTAGTGCACAGTTTAACCTGCTTCATGTGCTGGGACAGTGAAACCCCCCCTGCAACGTAAAAATATGGGAACTAATTCCCTTGCCACATAATAGAAGAGCATTAGTGATGTTCCCAAACATGGGGAAATTTGTGATGTCCTTTTGGTGCTACGAAGAGAAGGATGATCATGATCTCTGGCGTGCCTTTGTTTTCTGAAGGGGTCCAGGAGAAAAATGCTTACTTTTCCACTTCTCTGCGGGTGGAGATATAGATCGAAGAATATGGCTCCGAGAGATCAGGTGGGTCTGCTCTAAATGTCAGCACCACACCCGCCAATCTGACATTTACCTCCAGCCCAGTCAAAACAGACCCTCCTGCCCTTCCCAGAATCACGTCCCATTGTTTCCTTGCTTGTACATTTATAAAATGTTAAACCTCTTCTTTGCTTTTACCTTTTTCTTCTACTCATTCTTCCATTATCTATTCACTTTGAGGGATTTGAATTCAAGTTCCTTTGCATCTTCCCAAGATCATCACATAACATTTCACACCAAGTTCAAGTGTCCTTCCTCATTTTTCAGCATACAGTCAGCTAGAACTGACTTAAAAATAACTTCCATTCAATTCAGCTTTAACATTCACTGTGTGTGTTTGTGTGTCTGCTTCTGTGTGAGTTTGCTCCAAGTAACTGGGTCTCGCAGCTTGGCTTTCACTGCAATACAACAAGCGGCAATTTGCAATGCTGTGCTTCTATCCCTGTACTGGAGACAGAGGGTGCCATGCAAAGGAGGAAACATTGATCCACCCTTTGTTGCATTGTTGCTCTTGTGAAGCCCAGCAAAAGTGGCTCTTCTTCCTACACACTGAATAGGGTACCAATGCAAAAGTGGAGGCTGTACCGTTGTGCCAGAGCTTGGAATTTATATATATAAATTCTTCTGGTGGGCTAAATGCCTTACAGATTTTATCATGTTGTTCCTTACCACAGCCCAGCAATAGATGCATATGGATCACTCATGAACGTTTTTTGTTGTTGCTAATGTTTTACATATGGGAAACTGAGATTGAAGACTGCTTCTCACATGCCTGCATCACCCCTTGATGACTGACTCTCGATGACTCTTTAGCTAGTAACTTTTCCAAGATCACACAATGAAACTGTGGCTAAGAAGGGATTTGAATTCAGGTCAGTGCCCAATGCTCTGTCCACTGGATCTCACTTGTAATGTGCTGTACTCATACAGTGGCTCGTATCTACAAGATCCTGAGCAGCCAGTGAAGAATCAGAACCATAAATACTGACAGTAAAAAGAGAAAACATAGTCCCCAGTACTGTTTCTGCATGTTTTTCTCCATCTCTTTAGCTTTGTTGACTGTTACAGTTCGTAGCACTACTGTGGCTGGCTGTGCTAACTGCAGTGCTGGTGCCCACCTCCCCAGTCATTCTGTTTCTATAACCGGGCCTTAAGAGTCATTTTATGCTGAGCATTCTGTAGTGTCAGTCAGGAGCTGATGGAGAATCCAGTATTGGTTTGGGCCCCTGGAGTACTGCTTGGCTTCTCCCTTGTCCACAGAAGGTTAATCTGGTATGGTTAAGCTATGTACTTGTAGCCTGCCCACGCACTCCCCGCTCATATGCCGTGCAAGGGGAGCGAGGCTGGAGTCAAGCCTCTGTTTCTTTTTTTAAAATCTTCTCAGGTTTACAGACCGCTTCAAGACGAAAAAATCCCTTCCTATCAGCAGTCTTCACACTCCGAAGAACCCCAAAGAAGCAATTTGTATCTGGGTCACAAATGCAATGATCATGATGCCTGGGTTGCAGCAGCTGGCCAAATGTAGTTCCTTGTCTGTTAGAAACAACACTGTGACAAAGCAACTAACATGACCGAGCAACATCTAAGGAGGGTCTGAGAACAAGCCGTCACTCCCAGTCTTGCTTTTCTTTTTAGTAGTATGTTGAAATTGGCAGTGTTTGTTTTGTACATGCAGATGATTATATATGCCTATCTGTGCACATATATCATTGTTTCTTATGGCACCGACTGTTGCATCACATGAAATATAATTCTCTTTTGGAATAATTACCTTGTTTTGCAATCATGTGCTTATTTCATCACAGGAGATGCAGATGCTACTTTATACTGTGCAGATTCGACCACCTGGACGGAAGAGTCATTGAAAAAAGAAAGTGTCTTAATCTTTATGGATATATAAATTTTATAGACGTGTCTGCCTCCTAGTGCTAATTATATATGTTGAAAAACATCTCAATGCTTTTACCCTGATAGATGTTCTTACAGGACCTTGGCCTGCCTTGTTTCATCACATATGTCTGTTGGTCAATGCAAATGCATGGAGAAGGAATGGTATGGGGACATGATTTAGTGTCTATGGCTTGGATCCTAAGGCACAACTGCTGCCCCTCCAACTGAACAGAGGGGGGGGGAGATTTTGCTGATTCCTCCATCCTGCTACTCCTATGTCTCCCTCACAGAAGGGCCAGCCCAAGGATTTTTGGCATCCTAGGCAAATGACTTTGCTGCAAGGAAGCCACTGCCTGCCCACCCCCACCCCCCCGCACCATGAGAAAACTACCTCAGGGAAGCCATCCTCACTAGGGTTGCCAGGTGAGGTCCCTCTTCCCAACCAGTGGCAGGTTTGAGGGGAGGAGCCTGAGGAGGGCAGGGTTTGGGGAGGGGAGGGACTTCAATGCCATAGAGTCCAATTGCCAAAGCGGCTATTTTCTCCAAGTGAGCTGATCTCTATCGGTTGGAGATCAGTTGTAATAGCAGTTCATCTCCAGCTAGTACCTGAAGGTTGGCAGCCCTACCAGGGATGCTGCCTGGGGTTGCCTCTTGCCACAGCAGACCCCATCATTGTGGGCAGACATGGTGGTGACAGGGTGGTTTTGGAACCCATCCCCCTCTTGCGCCCTTGTGTTTCTGGGAGTCCTGTGTTTCTGGGTATAGAAGGCTGCATTGAGAGGAGGGGGCAGGGAAGTTGCATTCCTAGAGCACGGCTCCATTCACGTCTTTCTTTCCATTCCTTATTACAATTTGGGAATTTTTTAGGGCTGGATCTTGGGACAGCAGCATTAATCTTCAAATTTCACATCTTGGCTGCTATCTTCAGTTTAATCCTTCCCAAGTTAATTTGAAGGATTTAAGTATAGGACTTGAGAACAGAATTTTGGGTGCAAAGCACATCACTCCCAGAGCCGTGGGCAGCTGAGCTCAAATTTAGGATTGCAGGATGAGGAGATGCTGAAAACGGAATGAGGAGGAAGCAGCCAAATGATGAAGACTCCACTACATCATATTGCCGATCCTGCTCTTGTTGACAAGACGAAGGTATGATGGCAGGCTCCTCGTATTTATACCACACCTGGGTGATCAGAGGCTCCTTATTGTCTGCCAATTTCATGCGCAGATGTTCCACATCCCTGTTCCCAAAATGGGCTCTAACCTCCAGGTGGTGGCTGGAGATCTCCCACTATTACAACTCATCTCCAGGCGACAGAGATCAGTTCACCTGGAGAAAATGGCTGCTTTTGGAAGGTGGACTCTATGTCGTTATACCCCATTGAAGTCCCTCCCCTCACCAAACCCTGCACTCCTTAGGCTCCACCCTTAAAATCTCCAGGTCTTTCCCAACTCAGAGCTGGCAAGCCTACTCCAAGGTCCTATCCGGCAGTGAAGAGCAATAAGAATTTATTTGTGCAATGTTGCACACATTCAGTGTCTTATGGGGGCAGAAATAGCATGCCAGAGATGCATCATTTGGCAGCCATTGCACTTAATGTTAGCTCAAGTGCATGCTCAGTTTAAACAAGATGCTGTGTGAGTGCAATGTTAGACAAGGAAGTTCCCCAGACTTGTGGTCATACAGGCCCAGGCTAAACCTCAGACTTTGACCATGAATTTCCCGGTTCAAGCTTTGTACTAATACCAGATTACCCAAAGGTAGGGGGGCGGGAACTTGCAGACTTTCTCCTGCAAACGAGTTCCCCAGATTGTCTTCCCTGGAGGTAAGAATAAAATATAGCTTCTATGTGCCAGATATAATACTTAAGCAGGAGGTTTTTGTTTTGGATAACAAAGCACTCCTCAAGGCTTCTTCTCATCTCAGAGCACAACTGGAGAACTTCAAAAGGGACAGATGGATTTTGCAGGGCAGAATCAGCAAGTGGATGAAGATGTATGTTGTGTATGTATTTAGTAGGGTAATAAGCAAGGGGAGGTTTAGGAGCTTGAGTTCTGCACAAAGGATCCTAAACCCTGCTCGCCCTATTGGCTAAGCAAACGGATCCTATTGGCCCTAAGCCAGCATGTCCCATTGGTCACCGAGAGGGTATTCCCCCCTATCACGGATCAGGGGGAGTGGCCGCAGGCGGCCAGGGGGGCACATAAGCAGGGCACATTCAGTGTGTAAGTTAGTTCTGTGCTGAAATCAAATAAAGCTGTGTTGTTGAACTCCATCTCTGATCTCGTGAATCCTTCCCACGTGGACTTAACAGTGGCGACGAAGACTGGGGAGCGGCCCGACTGACCTGCTGACTCACTCTCGTTCTGCCGTTCACAGTGACCGGTAGGCAGCCCGGTCCGCAACGCTGAATCACACGCTGGCTGACCCGCAGCTTCCGCCTCGCTCCGCGACCTTGCTGTGTCTAGGCAGCAGGCCCGATTGCTGATTCACTGGATTCTCGGGAGAGACGACACACGCTGCACGATGGCCACCATCAGCTCCGTAGAAGCCTTCGACATCTCCCGCCCCTGCGAGTGGGAGAGTTATGCCGACCGCATTACTTTCTTCCTGTCCGCCAACTCCGTGACGGACGCTGAGAAGAAGCGCGACGCCTTCCTCAGTGTTTGCGGTCCCCGAACGTTCCAGCTGGCCAAGACCCTGCTGGCCCCATCGAAGCTGAGTGCCTCATCCTTCGACGACATCATGAAGACTCTGGGCAAACACTTCGCTCCACAGCCCACTCAGATGGCCCAAAGCCTGGAATTCCACTTGCGTGACCAGGATCCCAGAGAGTCCGTCGCCAAGTACCTCGCGGCGCTGCGCCAGATCGCAAGGTTCTGCGCATTCAAGGACCTCGATAGGACCCTGCGGGACCGCCTCACCTTCGGCCTCTGCGACAAGAAGGTCCGCTGCCGCATCATGGCCATGAAGGAAGTGAATCTGGCCACCGCCGTTGAGGAGGCCACCGCAGCCGAGACTGCAGCCAGGGGCGACCACCGCCGCAGCCCCGCCCCCCGCCCAAGTGCAAACAGGAGCTTCAGGCGTTCTTGGGACTTTTAAATTTCTACCACGCCTTCCTGCCCAATAAGGCGTCGGTTGCCGAACCCCTCCACCGCCTCCTGGACAAATCGACCCAGTGGGTGTGGGGCAGGCCGCAGCAGCGGGCCCTCGAGGCCGCGAAGGGCCTCCTCTCCTCATCCAGTCTGCTCGTCCACTTTGACGAGAGACTGCCGGTGGTGCTGACCTGCGACTACTCACCCTACGGCGTCGGCGCGGTCCTGCAGCACCGGTTGTCGGACAGCCGGGAGGCCCCAATCACCTTCTATTCCAGGACCCTCACCCGGCTGAGCGGAACTACGTGCAAATCGACCGGGAGGCCCTCGCCGTCGTGGCCAGCGTTAAGAAGTTCCACAACTTCATCTACGGGCGGCAGTTCACCATTGTGACGGACCACAAGCTGCTCTTGGGGTTGTTCATTCCGGATCGCCAAATGCCGCAGATCCTGTCGCCCCGTATGCTCTGCTGGTCGATTTTCATGAATGCCTACGAGTTCCGGCTCGTCCATTGGTCCGGGAAGTCCATCGGCAACGCCGACGCCCTCAGCTGCCTACCGCTGGAGGCCTCCGATCCCGACCCTCATCCCACCTGCGAGGTGATGCTCCTAGAGTCGCTGCCTGAGCCTCCCCTCCACACATCGGACATTGCCGCGCACACTGCGAAGGATCGCTCCCTCCACTGGAAGCCTCCGATCCCGACCTTCATCCCACCTGCGAGGTGATGCTCCTAGAGTGGCTGCCCGAGCCTCCCCTCCACGCATCGGACATTGCCGCGCACACTGCGAAGGATCGCTCCCTCGCCCGGGTCCTTAGCTGCGTGGGGAAGGGGTGGCCGGCGACCCGGCCGGCCGGGGAATTCAAACCATTCGCCTCCTGCCAGACCGAACTATCCCTGAACAAGGGGTGCCTGCTGTGGGGGTGCCTGCTGTGGGGGAGCCACGTCGTGATTCTGGCCAAACTACGCACGAAAGTTCTGGAGGCTCTACACGTTAGCCACCCAGGGGTCGTGCGCATGAAGGCCCTGGCAAGAAGCTATGTGTGGTGGCTGGGCATCGACGCTGATGTCGAGGAGTGGGTGTGCCGTTGCCAACCCTGCCAGGAGTCACGCCTGGAGATGCCACGGGCCCCGACCCAGTACTGGGAGTCTACCCACACACCCTGGTCCCACATCCACATAGACTTTGAGGGGCCATTCCAGGGTAAGACATTCTTGATTATCGTGGACTCCTTCTCCAAGTGGCTGGAGGTGGTCGACGTGGGTTCCATGACCTCAAGTGTGGTCATCCGTGAGCTGCACAAGGTCTTCGCAACCCATGGCTTGCTCGACACTGTGGTCTCCGACAACGGGGCCCAATTTATGCCCTCCGAATTTAAAGACTTCATGGCCAAGAACTTGATCCGCCATGCCACCTCGGCCCTGTTCCACCCTGCCACCAACGGGCAGGCGGAACGGATGGTCCGAACGACAAAGGATGCGTTACGGCGCATCGACCACAGTGACTGGGACAGGGGGCTGGTGGACTTCCTCTTATCTCAGCACACTGCACCCAACTCCGCAACCGGCAAGAGCCCCGAGGAACTCCTCATGGGTCGGCGGCCAAAAACACTGCTCGACCGGCTGCACCCTGACCTGGCGCCTGAGTACCCGGGCCACAAGGACTCGACTGCCACACCGAGGGTCATTGAGCAGGACGACCCCGTGTTCACCTGGAACTATGGAGCAGGCCCCGCCTGGATCCCAGCCATGGTCCAGGACACCACCGGCCCGGTATCCTATTGGGTAGCCACCCCGGAGGGGCTCGTTCTGCAGCGCTACATTGATCAGCTATGACGACGCCCCGCCGACTTGCCAGAAGCAGCCATGGTTCCAGCGCCGCTGCCGACCCCCGTCACCAGAGAGCCGGAACAGCCGGAGCACCCGGAGCCACCGTTGCCGTTGCCTGCGACAGATAACACCGATGACCCAGCAACCGAGGGTGAGATTGATCCGGTGCCAACGGACCATCCAATGGCCCCCGTCCCGGCGCTGCGCCGTTCCCAGCGGAACCGCTCACAGCCAAGCTACCTCCAAGACTTTGTGTGCTCCTAGTGCACCGCTAGGATCACTCGGACTTAGGGGGGAGGGGTGTTGTGTGTGTATTTAGTAGGGTAGTAAGCAAGGGGAGGTTTAGGAGCTTGAGTTCCGCACGAAGGATCCTAAACCCTGCTCGCCCTATTGGCTAAGCAAACGGATCCTATTGGCCCTAAGCCAGCATGTCCCATTGGTCACCGAGAGGGTATTCCCCCCTATCACGGATCAGGGCTGGAGTGCCCGCAGGTGGCCAGGGGGGCATATAAGCAGGGCACGTTCAGTGTGTAAGTTAGTTCTGTGCTGAAATCAAATAAAGCTGTGTTGTTGAACTCCGTCTCGTGAATCCTTCCCACGCGGACTTAACAATGTAAACATACCTTTCCCCCAGCCACCAGTTCTTCCCTACAAATCACATACGTATCCTGCCTTGGTGTTATGAAGGAAACATAGGTTTCCTTTGTTGCACATCCATAGACAGTATCCTATGTGAATCATGGCTTCTCAGAACAAGTGATCTGCTGCAACCCTGTGTGGCCTCTTATGAGTGACTAGAGGGAGCATTTCCCCATACAGGGAGGAAGAAATACACAGTGTTAAGGGACTGGTCACAACCTAACCTGCTGCCACAGATTAATAAAAAGCACTTCTTCCACTTCCTGCGAGTGAAATATTTTCTCATTTCATCCATTGCAGATAGGGTTGCCAGGTCCCTCTTCTCAACTGGTGGGAAATTTTGGGGGCGGATTCTGAGGAGGGCAGGGTTTGGGGAGGGGAGGGACTTCAACGCCATAGAGTTCAATTGCCAAAGCAGCCATTTTTCTCCAGGTGATCTGATCTCTATCGGCTGGAGATCAGTTGAATTAGCAGGAGATCTCCTGCTACTACCTGGCAGTTGGCAACCCTAATTGCAGAGGAGTTAGTTATTAAGAGCTCTCTTGAGGAGTTCAGAAATGGCTTCTGCATTCTAAGGCAAGCCTAATATAACTGGCAGGGTAAGAAAACATGCCACTTGTGGGCTGGATAGGGTTGCCAGGTCCTTCTTCGCCACCAGCGGGAGGTTTTTGGGGTGGAGCCTGAGGAGGATGGGGTTTGGGGAGGGGAGGGACTTCAATGCCATAGAGTCCAATTGCCAAAGCAGCCATTTTCTCCAGGTGAACTGAACTCTATCGGCTGGAGATCAGTTGTAATAGCAGGAGATCTCCAGCTAGTACCTGGAGGTTGGCAACTCTAGGGGTGGATAATGCTACAGATAATCAACACAGCTCACAAAAGATTGCTCAGTTGATTCCTGCCACTAAATGCTGTTGAACGTAATTTGCAATTTGTACATTAAAACTGTTCCTGACTTGTACTACTTTAGATTGCAGGTGGGGAGGAGAGTTGCATGTCTGGGTGAAAAAATTATCACCACCCATGGAAAGGTAGCCTGTCAGGGAGAAGAGCTTTTCCAACTTGGGTTTGTTCTCTTTTGAGTGAAGCCAGTTAGTATGATTGGAAATGTCTTGCTGTCTTCTTTGTATGTGTCCCAACTTTCTGTGAACTGAGATTTTAGCTGGTTTGAATGATGTAAGCTGCTTTGAGGCCTGTCGCTCGGGAGAAAAGAAGGGTATAAATATTTTAAATAAATAAATAAATAAATAATGGTTAGCCTGAGAACCTTTCTCACTGACATGCTACATTTCTATTTAAAGGAACCTTTATGTGGGGATGCATTCAATTACACCATTTCCTCCATCTGCAATGGTATAGTCAAGGACAATTTTACAACATAATCTCTTACCCACAAGTTGTACAGTGACAATGCCTGAGGGAGCCCAGAGAGAAAACAACTTCAAGGACACATGTGCTTGATGCATTTAAATGGAATTTTTTCTACAATGTCATTACTCCATGGGAAATAAGAGAAGCAGGGAGAGAAGAGGAAAGAGGTTATAGACGTCTGTTTCAAAAAAGATCATGTGAGCATAAATGGGGAGGGGAGATAGACTGCACGCAAGTCACAGCTACATCAGAGATACTTAACATCTGGCATGATAAGAAGTTTTTTTTAAAATGCCAAGGGACCTCACATGCACACTCATCATGTTTTTGCACTGTGTACGATGCTTTCCACTGTGTTTTTATTGACAAAATGAAATGCAGTATGTCCAAGACTGGAGCACAATTAGAGAGTAGCACACTTCCATGTAGGGTTGCCAGGTCCCTCTTTGCCATTGGTGGGAGGTTTTTGGGGTGGAGCCCAAGGAGGGTGGGATTTGGGGAGGGGAGGGACTTCAATGCCATAGAGTCCAATTGCCAAAGCGGCCATTTTCTCTAGGTGAACTGATCTCTATCAGCTGGAGAGCAGTTGTAACAGCAGGAGATCTCCATCTAGTACCTGGAGGTTGGCAACCCTACTTCCATGCAAGGAAGAATACATCACATAGGTGCGTCAGGAGGCAGGTATGGTGCAACTAGGTTCCTAGTCATAGTGGCAGTTGTGTGATTTTGCTGTTGGATGTACACAAGCTGGAGGAATTCCATTATTAGAATAAGCAGGGCAAAATCTCCACCACCCAAGTTGAAATCACAATGCTCATCATGTTTGCACGCTAACAGTGCAGTCCTAAGCAGACTTACGCTTCAGTGGATTTAGTCAGGTTTAACTCTGTTTAGGATTGCACCGCAAGCACTTCAGAACATTCCGGTCTTCCTCCTCTTCATTTTGGTCTTCTGCAATCCTGCAGATGTTCCATAATCTTTTGTGTTTGAACATGCTTTCTAATGAATATATCAAAGCTTATCTAAGATACACGACAGAGATCAGATCTATCTATCTACCATTCAGAACTCTTCTTAGTACTGGAAAGTCTCCCTGGCCTGGATGTGAATGAACACTGGATGTGAATGAGCACTCTCATAACCAGCAAATAAAAAACACCCGGCAGTCACATCCTGGATTTCTGTCCCCGCTTGGCTTGAATGTTACCAGCTTGGACACTCCTTCAACATACCAGTGCAAAATGACAAACCTCTTCTCTGGCCAAAACAAGCATTCACTCCGAGGAAAAGGAAATTGGAAGAGCTTAGGCCTTTCACCCATGACTACAGAATCACCCAAATGTTTGACAAATGAATGCACTAACCCAGCAAGTTCTTTACCTTGAGCAGCATAAATCTAATGTTTGAGGGATATCAGGACTGAAATAAATTTTGCCACTGACAATGTAGCCTTGAGATCCCTATCACTTAATAAAAAAGGCATCATGTGCAAGTTCTTAACAGAAAAGGCTTTCTCATTATAGGCCTTTTTTGTCCCAGTAATTTTCTGTCCTGCTATCTCACAGACAGCAGCACATCTGAGAGAGTGAAGGCAAACACAAATTTAATCCTGACAAAAACAGCATTATTGATGGCTGGCAGCCCGTTTGCTCTAGGAGAGCTCTTGTTGTGGACGGGATCACATTCTCCCTCAAGGCTCAGGTGTGCAGTCTGAGAGTATTCCTGGATCCAGCCCTGTTCCTGGATGCTCAGGTGTCTAGTGTGCCTTTTATCAATGGGATCTGATACTTTGATGCTCTAGCACCTCTTCTTGTATGACAGGGACCTAGTTCAGAGACCGAATTGTGATAATGTGTTTTTTGCAGTCCTGTCCTTGAAGATAGTTCAGAAGGTTCATCTTGAGCAACATGCATCTGCCCACCTGTTGGCAGGGCTGGTCACAAAATCCATAATACACCCATCCTAGATAATTTGCATTGGCTGTCAGTATGTTTCCTGGCTCATCACAAGAGTTGGCTTATGATATTAAAGCCCTATAGAAGCCTTTCTCCATATGTGTCTTTCCAGATATATCGCTCATTTCATGAGATCCTGATGAGGGTTTTTTGTCTATAGCATTGTTTGTGCCCTTAATGCATCAGAATAAGGAGGCAGCGTAATTTTAAACAGGAGCGCAGTTTTAATAACTCAGGTTCTTTCTCTGTTTGGAGCTGCAGTAACAACAACTTCCTTTCTTCCTGTTACTGCCCACATCAAGTCCTGGAGTGGAGTAGATCACTCTAAAACACTGGTCCAGGTTAAAGGAGGAGGAGGAGGAGGAGGAGGAGGAAGAAGAAGAAGAAGAGTTGGTTTTCATGTGCCAACTTTCTCTACCTTTTAAGGAGAATTAAACCAGCTTACAAGCTCCTTCCCTTCCTCTCCCCACAACAGACACCTTGTGAGGTAGGTAAGGCTGACAGAGTTCAGAGAGAACTGTGACTAGGCCAAGGTCACCTAGCTGGCTTCATGTGTAGGAGTGGGGAAACCAGATTAGAGTCCACCACTCCTAACCACTACACCATGCTGGAATAGTTGAGTTGACAAAAACATTGCAAGCAGGTCCAATTGATGAGCAGCAAAAATCATCTTTCTCTGTGGTGCCACCACCTATCTTTTGGAATTCCCTTCCACAGGAGACAGAACAGTCTGCTTCACTGTATCGTTTTAAGGTCAAGCTTTTGGTCTTCACGTTTTCATGTTTTCTTTTGTTAAGATGGGCTTTCTGTAATTATGTTTTGTTGTGTTTCAGCTGAGAAGTTTTATAACTGCGTTTTAAATGTCAAATATGTTTACTCTGCTGTTCTTTTACTGTTACTGTTCTTTGTGTTATTATATACCACACTGTGTTCTGTTCATGTAAACATGGGTTTTACAGTGTAAAACGATTTTTAAAAATAAGTAAGCACCCTGCTAGTATCTAACTCAATAAAAGGCCTACTGACGAAGTGGACTGGAAAACGTAGACAGGATTCAGCCCTTCCTCTCAAACAGCGCCACTCACAACAATTGATAAAGCCACACTAACCCCAATCCCCACTAAGTATCCTTCACCACCCTCACAGCATTGCATGAAGAGGCATCCAAGGCAAACCACCATCCTCTTCAAATCCAGACAGAGGAAAGAAGGGAAGAGCGAGAGCCTCTCCATGTCTTCCATCTTTCAGGTCTGTTTCTGTTCCGGTCTCTCAAGGAACATTAAAGGGAAAGCCAACAAAAAACCTATCTGCCTCCACACTACAAGCACTGACTCTTCAAAGAGTCGCTGACTTCCCTCCCCCACCCCAACATCAAGCTCTAAGTGGCATGCTAAACAGGGATTCTGGGATTTTCTGCGAATGGCGTCAGCTGTTCCTAGGATCTCAGGAAACAAGCTGATACAGGAAAGACTTAAGCTACCGTACAATATAAGGTGAAGTGGATATAACAGTGACAATTGGGTAGTAGTCTTTGGAGGACTCAGCATAGGAACATAAGAAGAACCATGCTGGATCAGTCCAGTGGTCCATTCAGTCCTGTATCCTGTTTCACACAAAGTCAATCAGATTCCTGACAAAGGCCTACAAGCAGGGCAGGGAGGCTAAAGCAGCTCCCAGGTCTCAGAGTTAACTCCCAGAGTTAATTCCTCTGAACATGGAGGTTCCATTTAGCCTGATGGTGAACAGCAATTGACGGACCTATCCTCTATGAATTTGTCTAACCCCCTCTTAAAGCCAGCAAAACAATTGGCCATACTACATCCCACTGCATTGAATTCAGCAAGTTAACTACTTATAGAGTGAAGAAGTATATAAGGAGCTACGTTTGATGCAGAACAGGTAAGCTTTCTTTGAAATGCTGCTGTATTGCTTAGAAGCCAATGGTCAGCAATACAGCCAGAGGTTGGAAGATTAAACGATCTGTTTATTAAGGCCAAAATAAATGCAGTCGGGTGTGTTTACCACAAACAAGCAGGTAAATTCACACACCAGAACAAAAGATTACAACATTTATAACTTCTGGTCAGGGGTGTTACAATACATGTAATACAGAGCATAGACATACAAAGATCCAATAATGAACACCTTTGGATTAGCATAGGCCTATCAGTGGGGGTTGAGGCGGCACCTTAACTGGTTACATGATCTGGGGCAGGGAACATTCCTTAGGCCGTAGGTAATTCTGGGCCGTGTCTTGGTGGAAGGTTGTATCAGGCACCGACAGCCTGATTTACTGACTCCTGACTTCTGGTTGCCACCTCCCCAAAGCCCTCATGTGTGTGTGCACATGAATGCATAGTATTTCAAACTGCTCTTATACTTCAGGCCTAGCCTTTCCATAAGAGCAATTATGCAATCTGAACACAAAAGCATACATTCAGATAATAATAATGATTACAGGCATTTCATCTTGAGAGAGCATCACAAAGCCTTTCTTTTATACCTGTAACAGAAAAGTTATTATAGGGTTTCACCAGCACTTGACCATGCTAAACTAAGCTGTCTGGGGGGAAATGGCAAGGAGCATTGTTTTCCTGTTTGTTTGTTTGCTAATTAGCATTTTCAAATGTCTGAAACAAACACGCAAAGATTATTATTGAGCAAAAGCTGGTAGCTATTTGCCAGCAATGACTATGTCTACAATCCTGAGGCCTGGCATGACCCTGCGCCAGCGTAGGTGCCACTTTATCGTGGGATAAAGGGGCACCCATGCCAGCGTGGGGGCAAACACGCCAGCGTCCAGGAGCCATGGAGCTCCACCAGCGCCCCCCCTCAACAACGCAGCCACTCTGGGAACTAAATCCCGGAAGAAAATGGCTGTGCCGGCATCGGGGGAGGCATTCCCAGGGGTGGAGCTGCCTTTAGGCAACTTCCACAGCCCTTTTGGCCTGGGAACGCCCCCTTGAGCAGCAGCAGGGCTGTGCCACCTTTTTCGGTGGTGCAGCCTCGCTGTTTTAATGGGGCCTTTCCCCAATTTTTCTGTATCTTTATTTTTTAAAACCCTTTTTTCCTCCACAGCGGCCATAGAGCCTCTGAGGATCTACCTCCCCTTTAGAAATGGGCTGTAACTGTCCAATCTGTAACTAAATTAAAGTGTCTGATCTGTTTAGCTCCATTGCCTTCAAAGGGGAAGTAAGCAAGTTGCAGACCAAATACTGCAGGGTAACTAGTCTGTAGAAAGGATCATAAGGACATTGAGAATTATACCACCCTCTTTTTCTGTGGGGCAACCTGAGTTCACCACAACAGATGAACTCAAGGAAAAGTGTACAGCTGTATTTTAAAAAGTGACAATAACAACACGAACATTGTCTCTGATCTTTTCTTTCTCATTTGTTAGGGCCTGAAGACATGGCATTGCTGCATCTGTGAAATCACACGGTCCAGGGCTCTGAGGATGTAAATGTTACAAATCAGTGAATAAAATGTTACATTCTAATCAAAATGTCAACATTTAAATTCATTTTTACAAATGCCACCTTTGATTTTACTACAGAGCTATGTATTGGGAAAAGGACATACATTTAATCCAGTAGCACATGCAATGTCACACTGTTCAAAAAGAGAAAGAGGAAGGGGAAATTATTCAAGTCAATAAAGAAGACAGGATTTTATGACTGCATGTCTGATCTAAATCCACATTGGGTGATCACCTGTGATAGATTTGGAATAATCATGCTACCAGCTGCATGTTTCTACTTCAATGAGAAAGAATAAGGAACATGCAGACAAGATTCATCTGCTAAAGCTAGAGGGTGAGAGATTCAAAACAGTTAAAAGGAAGTATTTCTTCACACAGCGCAAAGTTAAATTGTGGGACTCCCTGCCCCAGGATGTGGTATGGCTGCCAACTTGGAAGGCTTTAAAAGGGGAGTGGACATGTTCATGGAGGAGAGGGCTATTCATGGCTATTAGTAAAATTGGATACTAGTCGTGATGCATACGTATTCTCTCCAGAATCAGAGGAGTATGCCTATTATATTAGGTGCTTTATCCACAGGCAGGATAATGCTGCTGCAGTCGTCTTGTTTGTGGGCTTCCTAGAGGCACCTGGTTGGCCACTGTGTGAACATACTGCTGGAGTTGATGGGCCTTGGTCTGATCCAGCATGGCCTTTCTTATGTTATTATTCCTTAAACTCAAGGGCAATCCAAATTCAGAAATTATTTTCTGAATGGTAAAATAGTTCTCTACTGTAGCTTTGTAAAAGAGCCCCATGGTGCAGAGTGGTAAGCTGCAGTACTGCAGTCCCAAGCTCTGCTCACGACCTGAGTTTGATCCCTACGGAAGTTGGTTTCAGGTAGCTGGCTCAAGGTTGACTCAGCCTTCCATCCTTCCGAGATCGGTAAAATTAGTACCCAGCTCGCTGGGGGTAAAGGGAAGATGACTGGGGAAGGCACTGGCAAACCACCCCATAAACAAAGTCTGCCTAGTAAACGTTGGGATGTGACATCGCGCCATGGGTCAGGAACGACCTGGTGCTTGCACAGGGGACCTTTACCTTTTTACTGTAGTTTTGCCACAGGAGTCTAGAATTCAGGGCCATCTGTGCATTTTGTTACATTCCATTTTCCTTACCTTTACTGATGTAAAACAGTTTTCTCAGCTCTGAGAACTGGAAGGTCTCAAGAGAACTCATATTCTATTAAAAGCCATGGAGGTGTGCCTGTTGACAAAAGCCAAGACACTGGCAGTGCCTTCCTAAGCAGAGTAGCCCCCTTCACAGCTCCACTTAGGAAGTCACTGTGGGTGGCATTCACAGGTTTTCTTTTTGAAGCGGTTGCATGAGAACATACAAGTGAAAGTGCTTGATTGCCATTGGCTGTCCACATCCCTTTTTCAAAGGACACTTCAGCTGGAGCAGGAGAATTAGTAGGACAGACCAGGGTCATTCCTAGTCATTCTGAGGCCCAGGGCAAATGTCCAAGATGGGACCCCAGAATCATTGCCATTCCCAACTGGGGCCATCCCCCTGCCAGGGTCAAGCAAGTGGTGGCCCTAGCCATGTGCTATTTGGGAAGAGCTACCACAAGCTGGTAGCCTGAGCCCAGGCCAGGGTGAGGAGTAGTAGCCTGCTCCTCTTCTTCTTTTTCCCTCTCTGTCAGAGAGGCAGTGCCACGGGCAGTTGGGCCCCTAACTGTGAGATTCAGGGCAGGTGTCCTTGTTGCCCATTGGCTAGGACTGCCCCTGGGACAAACAGTTCCAGTGTCACACAATAACATCATGCCAACATCACTCTTCAGAGTTCCAGGCTGTGCTGATACTATGTCTAATTCATATTTCAGAAAAGCTGAAAGCCAGGTTCCCAGTACAGGGCAGAAGGATCAGATCCCAACATCTGCACTCTAGAAGACTCAATGTGCACCAGGTTGTACAAATCTGAAATTGCAAACACAGCTGGTATGTACTGATGAACAACAATTGCTTCAAAGAGTGTCCCCATAATGAGACTGCTTTTGGTGCTTTGGGTCCTGGTGGGCGAAAGGTGGGATAGAAAAGTTTTCAATATATAATACTAAAGGTTTGCCTTATCATAAACTATTTCCTAGCTCTGCTGATTACTATTCTCACTTATTTCTCCTTTCAGTTATGTTGAGAATCACTGTACTGATTAAACATTGGTCCAGGTTAGGCTGATCTAGAGAAGGGATTATTGTACAACTGAAATGAAATTTCACACAGTCAAAGTGACAATTGATCTTTTAAAACATTTTCAAATATTGTTTCTGAAATTTGACTGATTTTGTTTTGGAAATTTAGATTTGCAGTTTCTACTGTGAATTCCTGAATGGATTTACACTATTCTAAGGTGAGTGGAGTCATCAGATTTAGGATATAACTCTGTTTAGGATTGCACTGTAACAGTCCAGTCCTAAGCAGAGCTGTCCTCAGTTAATATACAAGATTTACAAGTTTTACTCTTGTAATATACTTCTTGGGAGATTTATTTTACTGCACTCAATATCACACTTCTATGACTGGGCAAACTCTGCTATATTAATCATATATCCAATAGAACCCACTTATTTGTCTTTTTGACAGTCCATGGTATCGGTAAAACTTGCAGGCAGTATAGGCACTGCTTCAAAAATGGTGAGAACCTACTTGAACTCCTAAAGAGTAAAGCAAGCCTCAACTGAGAGCTAGCAAGAATTTTAAATTCAAATCTATTAATGCAAACACAGCCTTTATATGAAGAGATACATCCTGGCGTTGTTTGTTGACCTCTGGGCACTTCCTTTTGTCTTCTTAGCAGTCTTCCAACAGGTTCCTTCTCAGGATACCATTAAAAAATAAAATTGTTGGTATTCTGGGAAGGAACCTTATGAAGGATTCTTGGATATGGATTCTTTAATATGAAATAAGAGACGGGATATATAAGGTTGGTGAAGTGGAACTGATGAAGAACTGCAACGGCCATCTTCCTCTTCACTTTTGATCCCCTGCTTTGGGACTGAGTAATACTTACCTGGAAACCACACCTGAAAGAAGAAGAAAATGTAGAATTGGTATCTATTGGACTTTTTGTCTGTCTTTAGGATAGTGAATTTTGGAAACCTTGGAATATCGGGATTTTGTGACTTTATGCTTAAAAAATAGTACTTTTTGTATGAGCTTGTCAATGTTATTGTATAATACAGTCTGTTGTTTAGCTATAATTTGTATGGTTGATCTGTATTAGATTTGGAGTAACTACATTTATACACAGAGGTGTCTTTTTTGGCTTATCCTTCAGGTACTAGCTGGAGATCTCCTGCTATTGATACAGATCAGTTCACCTGGAGAAAATGGCCGCTTTGACAATTGGACTCTATAGCACTGAAGTCCCTCCCCGCCCCAAAAACTTCCCACTGGTGGTGAACAGGGACCTGGCAACCCTAAAGTCAATACCCATTGCTGGCCCTGTTGGCCAGGCCGGCCCCTGACTGCTAGATTGTATCACTGCATGGGTCCATCAGTTGGGCTTGCTCTAGGGCCATTCTGACTTCCCAGTTCACCCCTGCCTGAAAACAAACGTCTGTACCAGAAATGTACACCAATCTTCTTCCTCACATTCATAGTCTACTATAAGAAAGGACTGGGAAACAGCAGAAATCAGGAAATTTGCTGGACAGTCTCTCCATCCCCAACATTTATTTCTGAATGCCAATAGTCTTATGAGATCTTGTGGAATCTGCAGAAATGCATAATGAACACAAAGAACAGCACTCTGGTACATACAAGACTCAGACTGAAATCACTTAACTCATTAGCACACAGAGCAGTCTAGGTTTTTAGCAAATGCATGTATATGGCTTAATAGCCTATGAGCAACTGATAACACTGCCTTCGTAAAAGACCTTTGAAGAATGTCATGCCCCAAGAGAACCAAGACTTCTCCGTTTCTCACCTACATGTGGTTTGTAATCTCTCTTCTGAAACTCTTTACTGAAAGAACAGGAGTAGAAGAGAAACATTTTTATTCTAGTCATGAAGACAGCTTGCCATTTTTCCAATGCTGTAGGGATTCCTAAAGGAGTATGAGTAATAGTACGACTGCAGAGCAGGCTTAGCAAATACAGGAGAACAATAAATCAATTCTAATCATGCCTCAGTTTTCTCCTTTGCAGGGAGAATATAATAATACTTGCCTGATTTTAAAAGGCATTTCAAAGCATGACAAATGCAAATTGCTTGAGGGGATGGGTATCATTTAGCTGCCTCACATTTATGCCTATACATTCAAAAACAATCATTGCAATGCAATACATTTAAAATGGCATTCTGTTATTATTTTGCTCCATGCAAAGCTTTCTTATCTGAAGCTCTAATAACAATTACTACTACAAATCAGTCAAGCTACACCTATCAGTTCCATACTAAACATCATCAGTATCGTTTAGAGCAATGGTTCTCAATCTTTTTACCCTGTGAGAAACCCAAGATCAAGTAGTTGTTTAACATCTTCAGTTTTTACTCTCAGCCAGTTTCCATAAAAACAGAAAAGATCACAGAATAGTAGTACTCTGCCACCCCTGCAAATGGGTACTTGATGGCTTCTTCTTAAATATTAATGCTGTTCTGGCTATCCTTTAGGCATTTGGAGACACCTGGTCTAGTCTTAGATTTTTAAAACAACAGACTATCATCAGTACAACAGACCATGGGGGTTACACCGCACCAAGTACGGCAAATGTTCCACAAACTCTTTAAAAACTATAGTGTTGGAAGTGTATTCCAGTTTACCTACCACATCATGGTTGTTTTCACACCGTCTCCAACGTTTAAGCATGCTCACAAATTCAGGGGATTTAACCCTATAAGCAAAATAAGCATATAATTGGGGGATAATTTATTGGGTTGAATGTACTCAGCTTTCCCAGTCAAGGAGCCAATTGTCCTTCCCTTCCTATCACTGCAGTTCCACTCCAAATTATACCCTTGTATGCCTGCTGTTTGAAGCAGAAACTCTGGGATCTCTGTTCATCGAACTCACAGCATCATGTCTGGTTTGGCCTTTAAATACTGTTTTGCACTTTGTAGTCAGACAAAGCCACTGATCATTTTTTACATTTTTATTATCATTATTGCATAATCACATTATTATGATGATCATTAGATCCAATGCTATGAGCAATAACTGGTTTTCTACCAAGGAATATGTAGTACTTAAGCCCCCCCTTCCCCTCCAAAGGAACAGGAGCTGATAATTAATCATTTATTCATGAATATTGGGAGAGAAGCAGCCAGCTGGGAAAGAACAGAAAGTAACTAATAGAGCTGAAAACAAGTAGAAAAAAGAAAAATTGGGGGAAGAAGTGAGACTTTTGCTGAATGAGAATTACTTCTGAATAGGCATATCTTAGAATCTTGTCTTTGGGGACAGATTTTTATGGGGAATACAGTGCTATAGGAGCCCCCATTTTAATTACAGTAGCAGCTAAGTGATGAGCAGGCCAGTACAAAAGCCAGTCAGCCTTTCTTAACTCAGCTAACATACTACAGAGGAGAAAAAGAAGTACAATCAGACAAATTTGTTGACATATTGATTTTATTTATATCAGATGTCAAAACATCAACACTTTTAAACAAATACTTACCTGTATTTCTTTTTAACTTTACAATAAAAAATATTCTCAAAATATTCAGAAGAATTTGAAGTGGAGAAGCAACAGGAGAAAGAGGTGTCCTTAATCTTTGTGATGGAATGGAATGGTTCAGGTGGTTGCTTTTTACCAAAGGAACAGGACTGTAAGCTATTCCGGTGTTTATTGTATGTAGTATCCTGTTCTTACTGCATTGTATTCTACTTTCATAATTTCATTTTCTGCATAGTTTTCAATATATCTGATACCTTTCCCCTTTTTGCACAGTTTTTCTAAATTTGTAATCCAAGTCTTGCTGCATTGTTTATGGATATCTTAAGCTGTCTGATTACATTGTTTTATATCGTGTGATTCGCCTTTAGGATTAGCAAGAAAGGCAGGTTATAAATAAATAACAAAGTGAAGTAAACTAGATAATTATCATCCAGTAGACGATATCAACGTCTTGTACAAGGAGCTTGAGTGAGCGATGGCCAAGGACCGATGCATTTTCCTAGATGAAGTAGTTTATCAAGATTCATTTCAATATAATTTCAGGCCTGAGACTGAAACTGCCTTGGTCTCCCTGTTAAACATCCCGCTCCAGGACAGAGACAGGAGTGTGTCCCTGTTGATTTCTCTTGGATCAGTCAACATCCTTGAATACCATGGATCATAGTATCCTTCCTGGCTGCTGCTTGTCAGGTTAGTACCAGAAGGGGGTATAAGGAAATAACTGACTGAGCCAATAGCACTTGTGCCATCTTATCCTTTGTGCTCTTCAACACATACATGAAACCACTGGCTGAGGTTGTGTAGACATTCAGAGTGAAATGCCACCAATACACTGATGATACTCAGCTCTACCTCTCCCCTTCATCTGATTCAGGTGAAACCCTGTAAGTTCTAAATCATTTCTTGAGGCAGTTTTGGAATGGATTGTGTGTGTGTGTGTGTGTAAAGTGCCGTGAAGTGGCAGTCGACTTATGAAAACCCTAGCAAAGGGCTTTCAAGGCAAGTGAGAAGCAGAGGTGGTTTGTCATCATTGCCTTCCTCTGCAGAGCCCTCCTTGGTGGCCTCCCTTCCAAGTACTGACCCTGCTTCTAAGATCTGACGAGATTGAGCTATACCATGCCACCTTCCCTCTCTTGGGATGAATTAGGGGTGATAAATGGATGATCAGTCCAGATAAGATGGGTTGATAATAATGGGGTCAGTAATATGGCCAGCCAGGAATTGAGGAGTTAGCCTGTTCTGAATGGTGTTGCAATTCCCCTTGAGCTGGTTTGCAGCTTGGGACTGCTACTAGAACCAAAGCTACAGATGGAGGTGCAGGTCTTCTCTATAGTGCTAGGGTTGCCAGCTCTGATTTGGGAAACACCTGGAGATTTTGGGGGTGGAGCCTGGGGAGGGGAGGAACTTCAGCAGGGTATATTGCCATAGAGTCTACCTTCCAAACTGGCCATTTTCTCCAGGTGAACTGATTTCTGTCGCCTGGAGACCAGTTGTAATCCCAGATCTCCAGCTACTGCCTGGAGGCTGGCAACCATATATAGTACACAGCACTTTTGACGAGCTCTGGTTGGTATGGTAGCTGTGGCCCTTCCTGGAGAGACAAAATTGGCAGGGAAGAACCACATATTCCATCCTGAACTCCTTGGAGAAAGAACATGGGTGTTAGATAATATTTATCCATGCTCTGACAACATCCAGGTTACTGGACTGTGCTCTGCATGGGGCTGCCTTTGAAGAAGGTTAGAAGCTTCAGCTGGTGGAGAAAGTGGTGGTCAGATTGTTAACTGGTACCTCCTACAGAGACCATATTTCCATGGGTGTTGAAACAAGTTACTGGGTGCCAATAGACTTCTGGGTACAATTCAAACTCATGGTTATTCACAAGAGAGAACCCATGTGATGCAGTGGATGGAGTAGAGGATTAGCACCCTGGGTGACGAGGGTTCAACTCCCTACTTGCACCATGGAAGTCCGCTGGGTAAAATGGGAGCCATGACAAACTTAGCCAGGTAACTCTGACAGGGTTGCTGTGAGAAAATGGAGGGAAGAATGATATTATAAAAGCCTCTTTGAGTCTAAACTGGGGAGAAAAGCAACATATAAATAAATAAATGCATCAAAATGCACTTTAAAGCCTTAACTTTAAGTTACCCCTGAACAATTGAATGCCCCCCATCTGTATCAATGTTAGAGTTGCCAACCTCCAGGTACTAGCTGGAGATCTCTCGCTATTACAACTGATCTCCAGCCGATAGAGATCAGTTCATCTGGAGAAAATGGCCGCTTTGGCAATTGGACTCTATGGCATTGAAGTCCCTTCCCTCCCCAAACCCCTCCCTCCTCAGGCTCCACCCCAAAAATCTCCAGGTATTTCCCAACCCAGAGTTGACAACCCTAACCAATGTTCAGAGCCCCTCCCTCTTCACTTCTCCTTTACTGTGGCCCAGATGTGGAGTACCCTTTTCTCAGCTATTTGCCAGTCTTCTGAATTTCCGGCACTAGGTGAAAACATAGTTATGTGCTCCCCCATCCCGGTAGAAGAGAGACAAAGAACAATAAATCTGTTAAAACCTGATCCCGTTATCTTTACTCAGAAGTAACTCACATGAAGATCAGTGGTAGTTATTTACAAGTAAATTGGCATAAGATTGCACTCTGGGACCCAATACTTTGCCTGCCGCCTCTGTCTATATAGACAAGCATGCAGTGGTCTTTTTGTAATATTCTCTCTAGAGAAACATTTTATTGCCTTAGTAATATACTGCGTGTTTGTTTTCTGAGTACTCAGGACCAATTCCAAGCGAGTGTGTTGTCTCCATGGAACCTGTGGAGAAAAATTAAGTCTGAATGTCAAAACAACGCTGGAGGCACATTTTACTATGGCAGTGACTCTCCTGAGCCAGAGCCCACTTCGTATGTAAGCAACCACACTGATCTCCCAGCAACATGCCTGCATATCATGGCAATAGGCCCATGTGTTTACTATGCAGGTATTCTTCCACACAGGCTTTTCTGTTTGGGGTGTGTGTGTCTTGAAGTCTAGAATTATTGGTTCTTGTAGGTTATCCGGGCTGTGTGACCGTGGTCTTGGTCTTTTCTTTCCTGACGTTTCGCCGGCAGCTGTGGCAGGCACCTTCAGAGGAGTCACACTGATCAACCCAACCCCTTTCCAAATATATATTACTCTTCCTACACCCTTGACACTGAGAGACACTGTCCTTCAGTATGACTCCTCCGAAGATGCCGACCACAGCTGCGGGCGGAACGTCAGGAAAGAAAAGACCAAGACCACGGGTCACACAGCCCGGATAACCCAGAAGAACCAATGAACTCCGACCGTGGAAGCCTTCGACAATATCTGGAATTTATATTGTCGAAGGCTTTCACGGTCAGAGTTCATTGGTTCTTGTAGGTTATCCGGGCTGTGTAACCGTGGTCTTGGGATTTTCTTTCCTGACGTTTCGCCAGCAGCTGTGGCAGGCATCTTCAGAGGAGTAACACTAACCTGTTACTCCTCTGAAGATGCCTGCCACAGCTGCTGGCGAAATGTCAGGAAAGAAAATCCCAAGACCACGGTTACACAGCCCGGATAACCTACAAGAGCCAATATCTGGAATTATTTTCCTGAGCTTGATTCGTTTGCGTGCCCGCTCTTGCGTGCCAGGCTGCTAGCAGCACCCGCCCACGTTTCTCTTTGGGAAGCAGAAACTGGCCCCCCTGCGAAGAAGTGGCTGCCCAGCTGGGCGAAAGCAAGAAGGGCGTCGCGTGCAAGCTTCATTCCCCCGCAAGCGCCGCCGGGAGCGCGTGCTGCTTCCCCAGCCTCTCAACCTGGCCGAGGCCTGCTCTGTTCCCCGGCGTGGGGGCGGTGGGCGCAGGATCATCGATAGGTGCGATCCATATTCATGAGGCTGCTGATGTCACGGGGAAACGGGGCCCGGCCGGGCGGCCTCCCCAAAGCGCCATTTCCTGCACGAGAAGGGAGGCGGCGGGCCGGGGCGGTGGAGAGCCGCGCGAGGCAGCCAGAGGGGGCTCCGAGCCCGGCCCGGGCCAGCGCCGCTTGAGCGCCGCGCCAACCGCGGCGTGCTGCGGGAGGCCGGCAGGGGGAGGAGCGGCCCGGCTCCGGCTCCGGCTGCCTCGGCGGCGCTGGAGTACAGCGAGAGGGAGAAGGGACGGCCGAGGGGTTGGGCTGCTGCCTGCATCTCCCACCCCGGGCTGCTTCCTTTGCACTTCCCCAGGTTGCTTGTGCAAAGGGCGCTAGCAGCGAGCCGTTTCCGGAGGGAGCCCCTCGGTTAAGAGCCTCGCTTGGGGTCCTCCCCCCCCCCGCCTTGCCATTCGCCCCTTCTTCCTCCCCCCCCCCTCCTCCTCCTCCTCCTCCTCTTCTTTTTTGGTGTGTATTTGGTTGCAAAGCGAGGAGAGGCAACCGGGTTGGAGGATGGTGAAGATGATGATGTGGAAGCGATGGAGATGAAGCCGAGGATGCGGATCCGGGGACTCCTGTTGCTGCTGCTGCTGCTGCCGCCGCCGCCGCTATGGGCTGCGCTTCTCCGGGACGCCGCGGCCGGAACAGGTAAGGCTGCCCCGGCGTCCGAGCCCGCCGCAGCTGAAGCGGAGGAAAGGGATCCGGCTGTCTGGGTCGGGAGGGCAGCGGAAGGAAGGAGGGAGGGAGCGGACCTCCTGAACCAACCCCCTTCCCCCTTGGGTTGTAGTCTTTACGCTTCCCAAGTTTGACCCCAAGGATGCTCTCCGGGGTTTCTCGCCTCGCCTGGCTGTTACCCTGCCCGGTTTTTCTGTTGTTGGTTTGTACCCTGGTCGAAAAGATCATGGGGGGTGTGTGTCCCCCCCCCCGCACCCCCCCAACCGATGCCTACCGCGGCCCTTTTCAAAGGTGTGCTATTCCTTGGGTCACAGAACTCCTGTTGACAATGTACTTCGGAAGGGACTTCAGGGGGAAATGGGAGGAGGGGCTCTCTGCCACCAAACCTTCAGTAGTGACATTTTTTTCTTTTCACCGTTCGTGCCGTGGAGCTGGCCTAATTTTTTCCCTGTTTGCTAAGTAGGGCTGAAACAAGTTACGAAACTTAATGAGGGTATCTAAACGTCATTTCGTTTTTTAAAAAAAAATACCTGCGTTGTATTTAATGACTTGAATTCGTTCGTTTCATCTTTCACCTTGTACAACAGTTTGTATCGTCTGACTTAGAGCACCCCCCTCCCCAGTTTCCCACAATGATGTAGGAAACCATTTCTTCTAAACAAAATGAACATATTCTAGGGATAGTCAGGATTTGACTGCTATTGTGCCGTGACAACCTTCACCTGTAACCTGGTCAGATTGTTGGGTGTCTATAAGTCTTTGAATGTCTCTTATAAGTTCCTTCTAAGCACCTCCATAGATGGCTTCGCTACATTTTTAGAGGTCCTAAATGGAGATACAACATTAGTCACTGGCTAGGAGTGGACTTGCGTGTGTTACATCTGCGGGAAAATGACCAAATCTATGACTGGAGGAATGTCACCTGTGTGACTTTGGAAAACTACCTTATTTTCCAGCCTTTAAAATACTACTGCTGAAATAAAAACCACTAGACATTTTATTTCACTGGTTGCTTTTAAAAATATGTTGTTTGGCATATTGATTTTGGAGCCAGCATTGATGTTTTCTTACCTGAATGTTACCCCTTAGCCTTTACATGTAGGAAGGGTCTCATTCATCAGTATGTGACCCCAGATGTTCATCAGCAGTGTCGAGACAGCTGCAAAGAGAATTTTTCAAAATAGTGATTAAAAATACTTCTGGTACAAAAACTTTTAACGCACATGGGTTCGTGTAACCCTATATGTTCACTGAATAGTTTGGAATAAAACAATGTTCCCTGTTATGATTACAAATTAATAACAGTCAGCCATTGAATCTGTACACCGCATTTGCACTGTTGGTTAGAAGTAGTATTTTTATCCAATTCCATTGAGTGTATTAGAAGATAAAGTAGTTATGTATTTCTGATTTCACCCCTGAATGAATAGATACAGTAGATTCAGTTGGCTAGAAGGGTGGAAATGCAGCTAATTCTTCCCATGCGAGCTCAAAGGGCTCCGAGAATGCAAGTCTGGATCCTCCTGTCAAATATAACTGGTCCAAATAAAAGCATTACTAAATGCAACTGAATAGTTTGTGAAATACTGTTACAAGATATAACTTGTCAGGAATCTGGCTGATGATCAGGTGCTCACCTCTGTGTGGAGTGGATGCTAGTGGCCAGGCCAGGTTATTTGGCTTAGAGCCAGCTCATGATCTGAAGACAAAACCAGTTGTCATAACAGCCTCCAGATTACATTATTTAGGAATGGTTCATCCTTGGCACTACACTAGTCCGTTCTCCCACTATAACCCCAGAGCAGGAGTTGCTATTCCTGTGTAGTGTCTAAGAAAGCTACAGGAGTTGTCTCCAGGTTGTGGACTGGCAGGGAGTTTTTGGTGGTGCCCGTCAGTGTCTCGGGTTAGATGGCAGTATAGTTGTGTGGTCGAAGGCTGAAGTCGTTGTTGAGTGAAAACAGTCTAAAATAGACATGAATGGATGGGAGTAGGGAGAAAAACCAGAAGCAAGGATGAAAGGAGAAATGCAGCTATGACTCATTGGCTCTAGGTAGATAATTCCCAATGCAGTGTCCAAGAGGTATTGCATAGGATTCATAGCTAATCAGGGCCTGTACACTGTCTGAAGACATATGAAAAGGTGGGAAAGTCAACCTATTTCCCAGATGTTCCATGCTGCATAGGATTTGATCCAAGCATTCCAACAGCCATGTGAAATCTACTGGAAATGCTGCCGCAGTCATTATGTGGTTCCTGTCATGTATGACAGATGCTTAGATGTGGTTTGCCCCATTTCTTGGAGATCCTTAATATCACTACCAGTGTCCCCTAGGAACATGCTGCACTGGTGTGAAGACACTTCTTACAAATGGGGTATCCTATGCCCTCTCTTAGGACTATCCATCTGGCAACTGTCAGGTTGTAGGTTTTTTACTGTGATAGTTCCTGCCCTTCAGAATGACTTTCTAGAGTGGGCGTAGAACGTACCTTCATTTCTGCATTCAGGAAGGTGTGTGAAACAATTTCTTAATGATTTTTGTTAGGGACTCCTTCTGGAGCCTATGGGAGAGACCAAATTTCCTACATCTCCTGCCTTTCTGCATAATTGATGTTGATCCCATAAAAGCAGGAGCACTTTCCCTCTGTCTAGCAGAGTATTGTGGCTGAGACTGAGCCACACGACTACTTTGAGTCCAAATCTTTCGGAATCCTGTTTAGCAACTTTTGCATTCCATAGTCACTGCAATTTGAAGAGACATTTGATGACTAGGTTTTAATTATCTCTGTGAGTAAGAGTTTAATTCATTAGGTCATAACCATGGTTGTAAATTTGGAAACTATATATGTATGTATAACATATATATTAATATTAGCGTCTCATCTTTCTAAGCCTACCTGTGTGTTAAGCACATGTTTCCTTTTACTCAGTGTCAAAAGATGACTGTATACAACTGGTCCCTAATTCTCCCTCTTGAAATCCCATCTTTTGTGTACTTTGCCCAGTGCTCTCCTCCTGTACTTTGGTTCCTTCAAATCTTGGTAAAGCTGGGACAATAAACCTTAGTTTGTCTCCAAGATAGCAGTGTTTGTTCATGATTAACCCTTTCAGCCAAGTAGATTGTGGGAAGTTTTGCAAGCACAGGATGTTGCACATGTTTCAAAGGTTTATGTATGGATCTTGCGTATCTATAGAATGGCTATATTGGGTTTTATTACGTAACTTATGGAGAGACATGTTGCTTCAGTATTGTGCATGATGAGAAGAAGAAGGAGAATGATTTCAGGCAGTCACACACATACACGATTTATACCATTGTTGAATTAAATGGCATTTCTCTCAGTAGACTCCTTAGTCCGTAAGCATCAAGATTGTATGTCTAAATGCAAATTATCATTTTGTCAACTTCATTCTCTTAGTAAATGCATTAAGTGGGTGTGGGAACTAGTGGATGAATAGGCTCCTAATATAATAGTTCAAAAAAAAAACAACCCACTGAACACTATTCTGCTGCAGAGTTGGAGTAAGCAGCACTCAGCAGAGGTCTACACCGATCCTCCTTTCTTAATCTCATATTTAAAAGTTCCCTGTTTACTTCCCAATATCATGTGCTAATTTGGCAAAACCAGACATGCCCACAGCATCTTGGGCAACTCTGCCGCCATCCACTGATCATAGGTACACAGGCTCTGCAGACATTGTATACAGTCAGAAAGAAACTATTACACCTTCTACTGCATAAGTTGCCATGGCCTGTATGGAGAAAGCAAGGGCTCAAACTCTGCTGTGGGAACAGTACCTCCATGCCGACAAATTATGTATTTAGTTACTTCATTAATACCCTGCCTTTCTCCCTAGTGGGGACCCAAAGTGTCTAACATCATTCTCCCCTCCTCTATTTTATCCTCATGGCAATCCTGTGAAGTTGGTTAGGCAAAGAGTGGGTGACCGGTCCAGGGTCACCCAGTGAACTTCCATGGTAGAGTGGGGATTTGAACCTGGATCTCCCAGATCCTAATCCAACACTCCAACCACTATACCACACTGGCCACAATGTTGTACATCACTTATTCATTTACAGTAATACATTTTAATCTCACCCTTCCTCCAGCAAGTTTGGGGTGGTGCACATGGTTCTTCCCTCCTTCATTTATTTGCCCAGCAATCCTGTGAAGAAAGCTGAGCTGACTAACTAGCCCAAGTCCGCCCAGTTTCACAACCAGCCGGGATTTGAATCTGTGTCTAGTCTAGGGCTCTGGCCACTATAGCAGACTGTCTCAGTGTGCATTTCTGCCTCTCTGAGAGGAAGGGGGACAGAGGTGTGGGGACGCATGCACAATAAAGAAAGGAAGCTACACCAGCAAGCTCACCCCATGCAGTGGTGGGAAAAGCACAACGCAAGGAGAAAAGGGGATGAGGATTTTAGGCCAGCAGAAATGCCCAAAGTGACCCTGGCAATTCTGTCACCACCAACTTATCACAGAGCTGCTCACTGATGGTGCCTGCTGTTTGAGGCACCTTCTCTGAAGAACTTTGGGTGGAAAAAGGGAGAGACAACAACGGCAGAACATATGCTTTCTGCTCCGCAGAACAACAATCTACCTACATAGCCAGAAGGGTCAAAGCCCATGACAAGCTCCCTTTTCCTCCTCACCCCATGGCTCCCAACCATATAATCCAGCAACCTGAGGAGCCCCATGTGGAAACACAGAGGTTCAATGTGTCACAAGTGGGCACAGGGACTGGCATGTAACTGTATGGTAGGATGCACTTCATTTTACCGAGGCCTCTTCATCCCATCTAGTTACACACACAAGCACATACCTCCCATGTTCATTAGAGTGACAGTCTGTATCTGCTGGTTGTTGTCCCAGGATACCTCATTATCACCAGATGTGTAAGGGACAGTTGTCCTGCTAGTTCACAATTTCCCCACATTGCAGTGAAGGGTATGTGTGGAGAGAGAGAGTGAGATTTTTATTATGGTGTTTGACTGTTCTATATTTATATCGGTTTCTTGGGGGGGGCTTGAGGCAGGATAGGAGGGGTGAAAGGGTGATACTTTGAAACATGTTTTCCTCCTCATGGGTGAACCCCTCACCCTTGCTTACCTGTGTGGCTATATGGCTTTACTTGTAGGTATGGAGCTGAGATTCCTAGTGAGTCTCCCCAAGGGAGGGGGCCTATAAAGGTTTTTGAAAAAGCCATCTTTTTATTGTTGTTGTTGGACTATTGGGTGTTTGTGCAAAATGGCCCATCACTGTGTGCTCTTAGTTTTCTAGACATGCGGGCAGAGTGATGTAGTATATGACATCTTGATGTAACAGATGTGAATTCCCTGACTGCAGCTTTTATGTACCTGCTGATGTGCTGTGGTTTGATGTAGAGAAGTTTGGGATTCTATCCTCCCTTGTACCTGTGGGGATAGAATAAAGTAGGGAGTTCGCTATTGTCTGCATGGGTAAAGTTTTGCCAGGGAGGGGACTGAGCATAGAATTCCAGTCCCCCTGCCACACTCCCAGCATTTCCAAGGTTTCCCCTTTTGTGCTGATGGCCTAGAAAATAGTGTTCATTCATGCCAACATAATCCCCCCCCCCCCCCGTATGCATGGTAAGGACCATACATGTGATCTTATCCCACCAAGCTTGCATAATTTGAGGATAGGATCACTTTGCTGTTCTATGCAGGAGAGGACAGATCATTTAAAAGTGACCTAGAAAATAGTGTTTGATGGTGAACTTTTGGTAGTGATGGGATATGTGAGGCCACATGTTGTCACTGGGAGTTTTCAAAGTATTACTGACCAGGTTCATCAATCAAGTCAAGTCCCTTGGCATTGCCTGGCCCTTATTCCATGGAAACCTTACTACTTAGGACTAGTCGCTTACTCGTAATGGAGATGCTCAGTAGATCCATGCATTGGCAAGACTCAGGCCTTTTATGCAGGGATGTTTCCCTGCGGTCACCCCCACTGACGGCTTTGGGGCTTCCTTTTGATTATGCATGCCTTTTCTGCCCGTCAAAGGTCACCTTACTCTCCACGTGAGGAGAGCGAGGCGACCTCTGACGGGCAGAAAAGGCATGCATAATTAAAAGGAAGCCCCTAAGCAATCAGCGGGGGTGACCACGGGAAACGTCCCTGCATAAAAGGCCATAGTTAGCTTTTTTTTTAAAGCACAGCATGCAAGAAAGCATTGGGGGGGGCATCTTGGAGAAAGCTCGAGCAAATTTGGCAAATATGCAGAGGGGACACTTTCGGTTCATGTGTAGATAGTCTTTCGTTTTATAAATGTGCCATAAAAAGTAAATCTTTAAGAGACACTCTGTGCACTTATGAGACAAAAATTCCTAATGAGCAAGTCTTGCCTTTTTTCTTCTCAAACCTCAATGTATGCAAAGAAAAATCTCTAACCAGGTGGAAGATAATGTGTTGAGTATTGTCACTGGGAAGTTAAAGTTTATCTCAGAGTGTCAGCTTCAACCAGAGTTTTTGTGGTTGGCTAGTTGGTATATAGCTGCTGGGTTTAGTTCACAAAACTGAATTTGTATTGTATTACTGCAGGGAGGATTTCAGGGGTTGGAGATTTTTTATAGATGAAGAACTACTTTTTGAAAAAAACGGAGAAGCTTCTTCAGGTTCATGTTGAAAAATAAGAAGCTTTTAATATGCATCAACTGATCGGCAGACAAATAACATGGAACAATATTTGGAAGGCAACATAACAATATGTTATAGTCCTGAGGTCCTGGAGAGCCGCTGCCAGTCTGAGTAGACAATACTGACTTTGATGGACTGATTCAGTATAAGGCAGCTTCATGTGTTCATGTGTACAGCCCAGGAAAGTGTTAATGCCTGGGGTTGGGTCCAGCCAACAGGTTCATTGAATTTCACTCAGTTCCCCTCCCTTCTACAGCCCCGTATAGCTTCTATGCATGCAGATCCTATTATCCTCAGCAGAGCCTTTTTTTGGTGATCAAAGGAGACCCCTCCTTCCTTTTTATCTCCAGAAAACCTGGCTGGATCTAACTCTGGGAAAATATCGTGTATCTTGTACTGGTCACTGCCCAAATCAGCTAATTAGATTAGTGTGCATTGTGATAATGAACAGACATCCTACTTACAACCAGGTCTCTGAAAAGGCTGCATATAAGTTTTTTACCTAAATAAATATTTGTTAGCTTTGTACCAGACTTTTCCGTTAGCATGCTAAGGCAGCTAACAAAAATTGCCCCAAACTATTTCACTAATTCAATACAAAATGATAATAATAAAGCTCAGAATCTTACAGTGGCAAATCTGAGAAAATTGGCAACTGGCTCCTCCCTCTGCTACTTACAGCAATTTCTGACCAGTGGTTACAGCAGGCTTTTGTGCTGAACTATTTTATCTTCCATCTTCTACTTTGCATGCTTATTTTCAGTTGTGTTTATATCCTTCTTTGCTGCATGTGTTCATTTTTCTCCAAAGAGCTTGTGTAGCCTGTGTCAGTATTTGTGCATGCTAACATATGCCATATATTCTCATTTTATTGAAGCAGTTGCTCTCCACCCACCCACCTACGCACATTCTAGGCTCTGAGGCGTATTCTGAATGCTTTTACCCCATAGGAAATGTGAGAAATAGCACCACCTGCAAAGGAATTAGTGACACCCATCCAAATGAGGGATGAGATCAGGATTTGGCACTTCGTTTTACGCTTAGAGGTTTCCAGGCTACTGGCTGAAATAATCCCACACCACACAATGGAGGTGGTGGTGGGGGGAATGGAGAGAAAGTATGTTCTATAAAAGATTAGTTTTCTTCCATGGCAAAGCTCTAGATCAGCCTTTACTACCACACTGTTTTTAAACCACTTGGAAGCTTTAGCTATAAAGGGAGTGTGAACACTGAACAATCCCTTGTATGAATGACCCCCTGTATGAATGCCAGCTCTTTTCATAGGAAGGGATCAAAAGTCCTGATTGACTCAGGGCCCATTAGTATTACCCAGGAGTCAAAATTCAAAGGAAAAAAATGGGGAGACTTTTAACCACTGTTCTGAAAACAGGACCTAATAAAAGCATTACCAGGGCACTGCTTTAAGGATGTCCTTTGCCTCTGGATCTATCACTGACCGAGTGTTACTGTATGGATTTCACCCTGCTGATCTCCAAATTGGCATGTTGCTGAAGAAGCCCTGCATGGATTTAGCCTCCTCCAATATTTCCTAACTGGAATTTGGCACTCTTATGCTATAATCATTAAACAAATGTAATAAAAGTTCTGATGAGGCATTCAGGGCAGCTGTGCATTTTGTACTTTGATTGTATTGTGCTACAGACCACCAACCTGGATTAATTTGCTGTACTCCCAACCTCCTCGCTCCCATCTTGTGGGTGTGGAGAGAAGGGAGGTTGCTTTCTTCTAGGCACAAAAGGTACTGGAACGCCAATCAAACTGAAGGTGTCCCAGGGGCAGCCTGTGAAACTGAACTGCAGCCTCGAAGGAATGGAAGATCCAGAGATGCTGTGGATAAAAGATGGAGTTGTGGTCCAGAGCGTAGACCAGGTGTACATTCCAGTAGATGAAGAGCACTGGATTGGTTTCCTCAGGTAGGCATGGTGTGCAAAAACAGAGCAGGGAGTGCCAGACTGCAGTCAGAGCTGTGTGTGTTACATACAATTGCTGTGCAAACATGGAATTTGCTATCTGGAATTCTACTGAAACCTTCCTTCCTACTGGTTTAAAACCCTAGACATGTGAACATTTTATGTTAATATCTTATAAATTCAAAGCTCTTTCTAGTTGTTTTCTCATTCATGGTTGGGTGAAGAGCATGGAGACATGTGGGCACAGACAAGTGAGAGCTCAGAGAGCTGAGGTGACCCGAATGGGGCTGGAGCCTCTATGCACATTGGACCAGTGTAGTGCACAGCTCTTTAGAACATAAGAAAGGCCCTACTGGATCAGACCAAGGCCCATCAAGTCCAGCAGTCTGTTCACACCAGTTGCCTCTAGGAAGCCCCCAAACAACACGACTGCAGCAGCATTCTCCTGCCTGTGTTCCACAGCACCCAATATAATAGGCAGGCTCCTCTGATCCTGGAGTTTACAGAAGGAGAAATAACAAACATTTTAAAAGGTATAGAAAAACAATTATTACAGCTAAGACAGGACTTAAAACAAGAATTAATAGAGAGGTGGAAAGAAGTGTTAGTGTTAAGCTCGTATTATTGTATCAATTCCCAATGACAATAACACAGTAGGAGGTTGATAGTTCAAAGCAGTTTGTTTATTAGGCCCAATATACACACCGGGTGAGAATTGCCCCAAATGCGCAGGACAATTCACACACCAGAACAAAGGATTGCAACAACGTTTATAACTTCTGGTCAGGGGTGTTACAAATATGTCATATAGTGCGTAGATACACAAAGACCCATAATGGACACATTTGGATTAGCATAGGCCTATCAGTGTGGTTTTGAGGCGTGGATTTAGGTGGCTACATGATCTGTAATGGAGAAACGAAACTTAACATTCCTATCTGACACCCCTAAATCACTGCCTTGGGCCTCATTAGCCCGGCTAGCTGTACCAGGCCTGCAAGGATGATCTCACTGGCACCTGATTCATAGTGTATGCCAGTTTATGCTAACTCAGTGATCACACAGGAGTGAATCAGAACCAAAGAATAATACTTGACCCCTTATACATGGAGTATTACCATTATATATGTGTACAGAATATGGTATTGTGCTAGATGCTAACCCTTATATCCCGGGCTTAGCATCTTTATAAGTGTGAGTATGCGGACTGAGTATAAAAGCTACATTTCCAATAATAATGAAGATTATAGGCATTACATTAGCACCAATTAATAATCAGTTAAAACAGCTAACTGCTAATATAAAAGGTATAGCAGAGGCTGCCGAGGAAGCCTTTAATATGGGTAAAGAACACCAAAAGCAAATTAAAAGATTGGAGAACCAAAATAGAATAATGAGGCTGAAACTAGCTGATTTGGAAGGCAGAGAGCGTCAAACATCCGCATACACAACCTGCAAGAGGCAGAGGAAGGAGACGATATAATAGACTTCCTTACTAACTGTTCAACTCCCTGGTGCCTGACTTTCCTTTAAGCAAAGCAAATACAGAAAGAGCCCACAGAATTGGGCCATTGAAAACAACAGGCACTCTGATACACAGAGACATCGTAGTACGCTTTGCTAGATATGCAGTTAAAGACTGCTTTCTTAAACAAGTTTGGAAACTCCCATCTCTAATGTATAAAAACAACACAGTCCTGTTTATGCAAGACCTTAGCCCCTAAACGCTCAAAGACGTGCTTTGCGACCAGTCACTAAAAAGCTGCAGGAGGCTTATATAAAATACCGCTGGGGATTTCTTCTCAAGCTAATTGTTCAAAGAGACAATAAAACATTTATTGCTACCTCATTAAAAGAGGCACTGAAAATGCTGAAGGATTTACAACTGGAACCCCCACGTGAGATAAGTGACGATTCTGACAAGGATTCTGGAGGAGGAGGAGAAGAAGAGGAAAGAGAAAGCTATGAATGGCAAATACAGGGGGGGGGGGGAGAAAGAACCCGAGGTCAGGGCAAGAATCTGAAATTCCTGAACGTTTTCAGCTCCAAGGAAAGCAAAGTAAAAAACTTAAAAGATAACGAGCAGTGGATGGTATAAGTTGTTCTGATGCGTGGACGAGTAATCAGCAAAGTTAAAATTCTAGTACTAGAAGTATATTACGTTTTGATTGTCATTGAGGATATGCTATTTTGTTAATATGCTGTCAAGTATATAATATAAATATGTTAAGCACATGAGAGGCTAATTGTATTCAGGTGTGGCTGCAGGCCTCTTTCCCATTCCAAAAAGAGAAATTAGTTAGAGACCCACAAGGGTGTTACATTTTTGTGAGGGGGCAATATGCTAATAAAACATTTACATTTGCCTCTATGCACCAAATACAAAACAAAACAAATTTTTAGGAATACATTTAAAAAGTTAGAAAAATTTAAACAAGGGGAACTTATAATAAGAGGGATCTAAAGTGGACTCACATAGATAGTATAGATAAAAAAGGGGAAAAGAATATAAAAAAGAAAATTGGGGAAAATAAATTGGCAAAGGTGTTGTAAAAATTTGACCTCATTGACGCCTGGAGAATAGACGGTCCACAGGAGAGGGATTTTACATTTTATTCACATAGGCATAATACATACTCCAGAATAGATTTCATCCTAATGTCAACAAGTTTAATGCAAAGTATAGTGAAAGCAGAAATTGGAACTAAAATTATCAGACCATGCACTGGTATGGGTTGATTTAAATATCTTAGGACAACAATCCACCACCTATTCATGGAAATGTAATGCTATTTTATTAACTAAATTAGAATCCAAGAAAAACTACAAGAAGGAATACAGAATTACTTCAAAGAAAATATAACAGAAGGAGTGCCAATGCATATAGTATGGGATGCTTTAAAATCAGTAATAAGAGGGATATGTATTAAAGAAATGTCCAGGTTAAAGAAAGTCCAACTGTGTAAAAAGGAGACTGCAAGTAGAAATAAAGGAGTTTAAAAAAAAAGCATAAAAAATCCGGATTAAAAAATACTTAATGAATTAGAAAGTAAAAGGAAAGAACTAGACGTTATTGAAGTAGACGCTATCGCAAAAAATTGTTATATATTGGACAGAATTATTACGAATTTGGTAATAAAAGCTCCAAATTACTAGCCAACACTTTGAATAAGCATAAAAACAGAAATAAAATAGCAATGATAAATTGCAGCAGTAAAAAAATACATAACACAGAACAAGTAGCAGAATAGTTCACCGATTTTTTTGAAAAATTATATTCCTTGCTTAGTCCATCTGGAGGGAAAATAAATGAGTATTTTCAAAAATTGAATATTGTTGAATTGAAGAGTGAACACAGGGATATTTTAAACAAACCAACTGAGAGCTGCGATTCAAAAGTTTTAAAATGGAAAATTTCCAGGGATGGACAGATATGGCCCAGAGTTTTATAAACAATTTAAGGATCTACTATTACCAAGTATGACGATACTATTCCATCAAATACTGAAAGATAAACAATCACCTTACTCCTGGGAAAAGGCAAGAATCACAGTAATTTTAAAAACTGGCAAGCAAGTGGACCAATTAAATTCCTATAGACCAATAGCATTATTGAATCAAGATGCCAAATTATTTGTGGCAGTCCTTGCAGCCAGATTGAGCAGTATAATAAAAAATTATGTTTCTCCTGATCAAATGGGATTTATACCCCAAAGACAAATAGCAGATCCAATACGTAGAATAGTAAATGTGATTTTTATCAGCAAAAATAAAGAACTACCCCTATCTATATTGTCTCTTGTTGCACAAAAAGCATTTGATCACGTGGAATGGAGCTTCATTTTTGGACTCCTAAAAAAGTTAAATATTGGACATTCTTTTATGAACGCAATAAAATCTATCAAAAATCAAAAGCTAGGGTCAGAATTAATGGCTTTGATTCTAGAAGTTTTCCCCTAACTAGAAGAACTAAACAAGGCTGCCCTTTATCACCTTTGTCTTTGCTCTCTCATTAGATCCCTTAGCAATGGCTATTAATACAAATGACAGATTTAAGGGATTAGAAGTGAATAATAAAGCACATAAAATCAATATGTTTATGGATGATGTAGCAATACTTACTGTTAACCCTAAGGAAGCCATACCAGAACTAGTGAGAGAAATTAATAAATATGGAGCAGTAGCAGAATTACGGATTAATTATAAGAAATCTAGGGTAATGTATATATAATTATATACAAGAATTTGCAACAAATACTAAGCCCTTGACCAATAGTGCTGTAATTTTAATTTCACTGTTTTTCTTGTTTTTCTTTGTTTGCTTTATGTATTTATGTGTTCCTGTGTTTGTGACTGTGATTGTATCTATATCTGTTAATAAAATATGTTTAAAATTTTTAAAAAGCGGTGGTTTGGAGCAGTGGACTCTAATCTGGAGAACCAGGTTTGATTCCCCACTTCTCCACATGATTCCCCACTCTTCCACATGAACAGCGGACACTAATCTGGTAAACTGGGTTGGTTTCCCCAATCCTACACATGAAGCCAGCTGGGTGACCTTGGGCTAGTCACAGCTCTCTTAGAGCTCTCTCAGCCTCACCTACCTCACGGGGTGCCTGTTGTGCGGCAGGGAACGGAAGGTGATTGTAAGCCCGTTTGATTCTCCCTTAAGTGGTAGACAAAGTCAGCATATAAAAACCAACCCGTCTTCTTCTTTTGTTCTCCACTTCTTGCAATCAAGAGAATTTTGGTGTGATGTGGAGACCTGTGCCTACTCCTTTTGTAACCATATAATGGCTGTGTAATGGAAGTAAAGAATGTCAGAATAAGGCTGATAAAAGCTTGTATAATTGTTAGGGGTGTTTCTAGACTCAGGAAAAGTTAGGAGGTGACAATGAAATTCAACACCCAAGGACTGTCTTTAATAAGGCCACCTGACACTCCTGGGATGCACTGTCCTTCTAGACAGACAGCTGCCTGCCTGATCACCTGGTTCATGCCTCACTGCCATCCCCAAACAGGAGCCAGAGGAGACAATCCTCCTTATCTCATCACTCCCCCAAGCCTTTTACAAAGTAGTGCGGCAAGTTATACATTCCAGTTCCCAAACTCTTTGTGCTATTTCTTCAGGCAAGAGTTTGGCCCTCTTTTCTGGTAGCCTGTTACTACAGAAACCAAAATAGTGACTGAACTCTCACAAGAGGAAGTAATCTCATTAGAATTCAGGATGGCATGAGTGGGCAACACTATTTTGAAAGAGCCAGAACAGCAAAGAGGCAAGGAGAGTTATCGCCTCCTTTTCCTGAGTGGAGGCAATGGTGTGTCACTGGGAGGAGGGCAGCAACTGCAGCTGCCTCAGGCAGCAAAACACCTTGAAACATTACTGTTCATGAAGGAGCACTCAACACCTTCCATGTGGACTGCACTAAGCTGTGGGTTTCTGTGTAAGGCAGCATCCTTATCAGGAGATGGGGGATAGAAGGTGTAAAGGGTAAACATGAAACGTGCTGTCCAGTTGCAACTGCCTCATGGTGACCCCATGAAATTCCAAGGGAAGAGATGAGCAGAGATGATGTACCCTTGGGAAAAAGCCCAATATATGAACTTACAAAGTTGCTTTAGACCAGGCCAGGTCATTAGTCTACCTCAGTTCTGTCTGTTCTGTCTACTCCAACTAGTGGCAGCTCTCCTGCATGTCAGGCAGAGGAAGATCTTTCCTACCACCTCTTACCTGACATCTTTTAACTGGAGATATTGTATGTGCTCCCTGCACAATTAAATCTGGAGATAAAACATTTCTGAAAATTTTAAACCATGGGTAATTTTGGAAAAAGACAGTAATATATGTAGTACTTTCTTATGAACCCTATAACTTATTGTCCTGTTGTAACAATATAAAATACAGTATTTATAATAGTTAACAGTGTACTGTTTAGCATAATTATGCAATTTAAAAAGTATAAATGCATTAGTTTTCTACAAGCAAACCAGTACTAGAGGTAGGGAGAAGAGCTGTAAACTGCTGCACCCTAAGCTACCTTAGCACATGCATCTTCGTTTTCGCCATCTGAGGGGTAGGAAAAAAAGAAGTTAAAAATGGAAAACACAAATTTGGTAGCAGCAAAAAGAAAGGAACAGTTGCATACTGAAACAAAGGACTGGCAGCATTTTGGATTATCAAATTGCTTTATAACAATGAGTACTTTGAACTCATCAATAGTTAATATTATCATTACACACAGAGTCAAAATTAGTTACTTCTGAACAATAAACATATCATCGAAATATGTTGTATATGTTATCAGTATGCACAGGAATTACCATTATCTAACATTGCAGATTATCTTATATAGAACTCTTAATATTAAACATTTTAAATGAGTAAAACCTTGTTCTAGAGAAAATTTAACTCATTCTAAATAAATATTTCACAGGATTTTTTTTCAGAGCTCTCAAATATTTCTATTTTTCCATTGGAAAAACAGAAAATAAATCCTTGTTAATTCTTTTTTTTATTGTTTCCTCCCCACTCCACATTTCTACTTAAATGCCAGGTACTAAGCCTTTATCTAAAAGACATAGAAATACAATATGTACACTTTGCAAACTAATAGAAGTCTATGATGTATATTTAAAAACCCATCCCATTTTCTGATCAGGTATTGTTTCCTATATCCTGGGTTTGGGGTGAGAAATGGGGCATAATTTTTAAAGGGTAGAGTGACAAAATTGCATAAAAATCCCCCAAAACAGTTGGAAACAAAAATGTACAAATTTTTCATACTGTGATCATTCTCTCATTCAAGTTCCTCGTAGAACAACTTTAACTAAACCAGTGCCTGAGTGTTCTACATTTGTGCTCTCGGCATGTTATCAAAGCTTAGGTGGCAGCATAGACCCGGAGAAACTATTTTGACCTCTTCTTCCCCAGTGTGATTCTGTGAGACCAGAGCGAAGGAGAACCAGCAGAAGGGATAGCACAAGCCTACACTGTTTCCTATCCCTACCACATCTGTCATTCTGATACAGGAAGACTTTCCTTCTTCTGGCTTTCTCAGTTTACAGCCCCTTTTCCAAAAGACAGATGGAAAAGAAAGCTTTTCTGCCTCTTTTCACCTTGTTTGTTCCAATATGCTCTGCAGCAAAACTGGGAGGCTATCTTTTGAGATGTATTTATGAGTTCTCTTGCGCTCATTTATTCCCAGTGTGTCCCTCACTCCTTGTCTCTGACTAAAAAGAGATGCCCTAATTAAAATCAGACTTCTGAGACCAGATCTGAATCCTGTTGGGAGAAGAGGATGTGTCATATAAACCAAGCCTTGGTCGTCCCCACAAGAGATTTTCCAGCATTTTTACTCCATCATTTAGATCAAGCCAACCATGCAACTCTTGGGCTAATTACCAGGAGGTAAACATATTCAGGGATAGTTTGTTAGCTGTGAAAAAAAAGAAAGAATCAGGCACCTTCGTTGATACAGTTTGCAGGTACAGTGAATACAGTAGCAGTTGCCATAAATATACAAGGAACCCAATTGGCAAACTCCTTTCCCATGAGGCATTTTGATTTAATCTTGAATTTCCAGCAGAGCTCATGAGATTGAATTGGGCTCCTGTAAGCACTTGTTTTAATTGGGTGGGGAGAGAACAAGGTCAGCAATATATTGTAGTCACTGTACTATAGTCATTGACACTGCACCTCTGGTTGTTCTAATTAAAGGCTTTATAGACTGGCACAGCAAACAGAAACTTGGCTTAATAAACTTGCTGGTGTACTGGGAGAGTGGAGCTGGTTGCCCTGTCCTCCGCTGGGCATCTCAGCTTCCTGACACTCTGACTGATGCATATGACCTCCTCTTGCGGCATGTGGTCACCTTGCAGTAATCTTACACCATGAGGTCAGTATAGGCTGACTGTGTCCTGCAGGTGCCATAGCCTGAAGTCATGTAGAGGGATCCCTGGTTTGATATAAATATATATATATATAACTTTAGCGACTGAGGACTCTGCTCTACGAAGGTGCTGTTTCATAGTTGCACCAGCAGCTCCTGCAACGGAATGGTTTTTCCATCTGTGGAGGAGGGCAGGGAGATTTTTGCCAATTCCCCCTCCTGCTGTAGACCCCCACATTGCCCCACCAATATTTCTGAGAATCCACTGACCACAGGAGCAGAATTGCATAGAAGGCTTAAATGAGGGGGGCAGGTGAGGAGGTTACTTTCCTGTAGTGCAACTCAGCTTGCAGGGCTTGGAATCTAAACCCAAGTTTCTCCATTGGCTCAGGAATTTAAAATCCCTAATATCCTATGGGTTTTTTCCTCTTCCCTTCCATAATAAAATATTTGTTCACTAGAACCTCATTAGTTTTGAGCTGTGATGGGGAGGATCACAGAATCCAATGCTTGATTCCATTCTGAGTCACCTTTATTTGAGGAAATGTGTGCTCTACCCTGTGGTTTTCTGTGCATGTTTAAGGCTTTAGTTTCAGGGCTGACTGACTTGGCAGGCCCATCTTTCATTCTGAAAGGAGCTAGACTTCCTGGAACCAGTGAGTTAGTTAACTCCTTCATGTTCTTCAGATAGGAAATTGTACGGCACTCAGTTAATTTGGGCAGCTGTTCCAGATAAGCTTTTATCTCCTGTGCATTGGTGCCAAAGATTTCAACTCTTTTGATAAAAATAGGTCTTCCCACTTCAGTATCTTTGTCTCAAGAACATCTTTTCTGTCATTGTGCTGTGTTGTGCATTTTGCATGGATTAGCTAATTGTCCCGAAACAGGCTTGCAGATGCAACTCACCTTAGCTGAGGCAAGCCATATGCACCGGGCGGCTGCATCAGTCCAGGCAGGATAAGCCCAAAACTGGCAGGGTGGAGGTGTAGCTTCTAGGTTAAGTAATGGAGTTTGGTAGCCAGGTGGAGGAACCAGTCCTCAGAAGGAGTTGGAAGGGTGGCCTATTTAAGGAGGATCAGCAGGCTAGGGAAGATGGAATATCCCTGCTCAGGCAGTATGGGAGAGTAGAGGGTACAGCAAGGAGGAGGAATGAAGTGTTGTAACCTCTCTAACTTGAGGTCTTGCAGGCCATCCGTTGTGGGGAAGGTCATGGAGGAACAAGTGGTGGCCTTGATGAGGGGGCATGTCACACTAATGCCTTCCTCTATAGAGCTCCAGTGATTAATGTCCTAATCACACAATTACTTTTAGGTGCCCTCATCATCCCCACTATACTACCTGGGTTATTTTTTTCTGTACTCCATGTGATAAAATCATTATGGCACAGAACCCTCACTGTGACATTACATGTCCTGCGGAATGTTGGAAAGTAATTGCTTTTGGGTTATGATAAATTGTGGCCTTATACTTTATAATGTGGTCCCAAGAAGAGCCATAGCTCGGGGGCGGGGGGGGGGGCAGGATAGCATGCTTGACACAAAGAGGATCCCAAGTTTATATCCTGCGAGTTCCAATGAACATCAGAGATAACAGATCTGATGAAAACGTAGTCTACGTGACACCCTGGAGCACTGCTGTGAATCAGAATATACCTTACTGGGCTAGAAAGACCAATGGTCTGACTTGAGTACAAGACAGTTTCATGTGTTTATTCTGACTTTTGAAAAATTATTTTATTTATTTTAAATGTTTTAAATCCACTTTTCCACCGAACTTAGGGTCCCTATGATGGAGAACAATATAAGCCATGACTAAAATACATATAAATATATAAAAACAATTAAAATAGAACACAGGTACAAGAAGAAGGGTCAGTGAGAATCTGTGAGAGTATGCAAAAAAAAAAATACAGAAGTCTTCACTTGCTGGTGGAAGACAATAATGATGAAAGGGGACAAGCAAATCTCCCTGGTGAAGAAATTCTATAATTTTGGTGGTATGACTGAGAAGGCCCTTTCACCACCCGTCTAGTCTTAGAGGGTGAGGGCATCCAAAGCAGGGCCTCTGACAATGACCGTAGTAGTCGGGTAGATGTTTTGGCTGGCTGAGGTTGGCCCATTGCTAGTGCCTGTGTTGCTATGGCTGAACACAATATTAATTTGAATGCTGAAGGGGGAAAGATCATAACTTCTGCACTTCAAAAACAGTGCTCACGGTGGCATATCTCCGGTTTGGAAATATTTCATGACGATAGCTGAATATTTATATACATTACTATTTCTGTAACAGTATTCCCTCTTTTTAGCTTGAAGTCCGTAGATCGAGCTGACTCAGGGAAGTACTGGTGCCAAATTGAGACCAAGGGGAAGAAGAAAGAATCACAGCAAGTGTGGCTCACTGTGGAAGGTAAGGGGGAATCTTGGTGGCTCCTCTCCAGAACAGTCATATTGAGTATACAGTAACGGACTGCATGTCGATGTTTTGCTTGGTTGGTGTTGGCTCATTGCCAGTGCCTGTGTTGCTATGGCCAAAACAATTATGTTATTACTATGAGCCAGCGAAGGATCATAAGAAAGTCGTGGCAGTTGTAGGGACTGATTACATCAGTTCCTCTTGAATGCTGCAGGATATGGAGCACTTCCAGTGTTGCATTTCCCAACTTGTCTTTGAAAAGGCATGTGGGAAATAGACAGGATAATGATGTTATGATCAAATGGGATGCCAAACGCATGACCTATAGAGAAGTTCCAGAGAGTCTCCCAAGACATTAATAGGACCCTTCTGACATTAGAAAGATCCACATCTTCTGCCCTTTTCTACTTGCTTCCCTGTACCCATTTTTAAAGCACAAGTAGTGCCTTTAGAGGACAATCTTTTAATGGATATAGATCACTGTGAGCTATTGGTGGCTCACAGCTATTGCAGAGTAGCTCATGCATCCCCTAGAAGAC